>NC_132780.1:17761956-18390901 GCF_048418805.1 Vulpes vulpes | reverse complement strand
AATGGAGACTCAATCCCAGGACCCCGGGATCACGACCTGAGCCAAAGGCAGACGCTCAACCACTGAGCCACCCAGGCGTCCCCGAGAGGTTATGTTATTTATAGCGTATCACTGTGTTCATGTCTTGACATCTATCCTACTTAGAATTCACTGAGCTTCTTGAATTTGTATCTTTCTTTCCACAATTGTGAGAAGTCTAAGCCAAAAGTTCTTCATGTAAGTTCTCTGCTCTCTTTCACTCTCCTCTCCTTCGCGTGGTCCCCTTAATGTGTATATTGGTCCACTTGTTGGTGTCCCAATAAGTCCCTCTGACTCTGTCCTTTTCCCCATGTTTTTTACTCCCCTCAATGGATAATTTAAAACAAGGGATCTGTAAAGTTGTCTAATTCTTGCTTCATTTTGATTAATTCTTTTTTTAAAGATTTTATTTATTGATTCATGAAAGATACACATAGAGAGAGAGGCAAAGACACAGGCAGAGGGAGAAGCAGGCTCCATGGGATTTGATCCCGGGTCTCCGGGATCACGCCCTGGGCCAAAGGCAGACACTCAACTCCTGAACCAGTGAGGTATCCCATTTTGATTAATTCTTTTGCTGACCATTCAGTGTCTTTTCAATTCAGTTATTGTACTTTTTTAGCTCCCAATTTCTGTTTAGTTGTTTTTTTAGACTTTCTGTCTCTTGGATTTTCATTTTGAACATGCATAGTTTACTGGTACCATGTAGTTATTTGTTTTCTCCTCTTCCTTCATGAATACTTAATGGTCACTATTTTGAATTCTTTCTCAGGCATTTAATACTTCTCTACTAATTTAGGGTCAGCTTTAGGGTTTCACTTTCTTCCTTTTGTTGGAACATGTTTTTCTGTCTCTTTGTTTGCCTGGTGATCTTTTGCTGAGATTTGGGAATTTAAAAAACAGCCTCTGGTCCCAGAATTTATGGACTTGCCTTGTAAAGGAAAACACAGACAGCAGCCACCTGTGCAATAATTCTGGGACCTGTGAAATATATATTCTGGAGGTGTATAATGTCTGAGTGCTTGCAATTTCACAGTTAAACAATTGTTTGTTGTTTCATATTCACTGCATACGATCATTCCTCTCCTGATGTTCTTCAACTCTGCATTCTCTCTGGTGTTTGAACAAACACTTTCCTTTTCTCTGAGCAGACACCAGAGTACAAGAGGGTGTTCTCATTCCCTCAGCCCTACATGTCATGCATGACAGAAACAAGCCCCACCAGGCAGCTGCAGTGAAGCCAGATTATGGCTCACATAGGTCCCTCATGTTTTCTGAACAGTCTAGAGTTTTCTCACAGTCTTGCCATGAAGTTCCAGGTAGGGTGAGCAGCTATTGTGGGCAATGTAACAAAATTTCCTTTCTTCAAACCTACTCTTCTTCACTCGTTCTTACATGAGGTTGCTGTGTTCTCCCAACTGGCTTGTGGAGCACTCAAAAAGGCAATTTGGTTAGTTCGTGTCTTCATGGTGGAGCATAGTTCTGGTGCTTCCTATTTCTGTATAATCCTAATATCCTATGTTAGGTATTCATTTTCTACATTAACATTTTATAGTATATACATGTAAGTGTAGTACGTGGGATCATTTATTGGTATCTTTCAGTTATGGCTTTTCATGGCACCCTGGGATTGTTGACAAAGGCAAAAAGATTTACTACCTAAAGTGCTATTGGGAAGACATGGAAGCTGTGGCTTTGAGATCACAGTTAGGGAAAGACTAACAAGGTGATGGCAGGAAGTGAAGAGCAAAAAGAATATTATTATGGATATAACTAAACTGGGACGATTACCATTAATGGAATCCTTACTGCCTAAAGAAATAGAGAATAGAAAACATTCTGGAGGAAACCCCATTTGAAGACAGTTATATTTGTGTTGTGCCCAGGATTGAGAATCCGAGAAACCACCAAGGAGCCGACACTGATGCAAGTACACGAGGGTTTATTTACAAGCTTGAGCTTGGGTCCAAGTATACCTGACACAGCGGAGCAGGGACTTGGACCCCGAAGTGGGTTACAGCTGGGTTTTTTATGGGCTGGTCTAGGGGATTTTCAGAAGGGGTGGAGGAATTTTTTCCATTCCAATATGGGGGAAAGTGTGGGGGAGTTTCTTAAGATCTGATATGGGATTCTCTCTGAGGGCATTCTGAGCTTTATTGTCTTTCGGATATGGGATTCCCTGCCTAGGACATTCTGCAGTTTTTCCTGTAAAGTTCAGCTCTTATTCCCAGGGACCTAAGATGGCTGTACTTGTGCTAATGCTAAACTTGAGGTGGAATGGCCTTAATTTTTCTCGGCCTCCACAGTTTGCAGGATGCCTGGGTGGCACAGCGGATGAGGGTCTACCTTTGCTTCAGGGTGTGATCCCGGAGTCCCAGGATCAAGTCCTACCTGGGGCTCCCCACAGGAAGCCTGTTTCTCCCTCTCCCTGTCTCTGCCTCTCTCTATGTATTTCTCATGAATAAATTAGTAAAATCTTAAAAAAAAAAAGTTATGTTTGCACAACAGTATCTTTGTGAACCCAAATACCCAATTCCATTATTTAAATGTACTTATTCAAAAAAAAAAATAAAAAATAAATAAATGTACTTATTCTCTGAAAAGAAAATTGGAACGTCACTTATTCTATACTGAAAGTAATGATTTGAACCATTTCAATTATAGGAGGATGAATTATTCAAACATTTATACAAATTAGAAATATTAAGCTGAACATAAAAGGCCTAGATATATTTAACTTGAGAGATCCTTATCTGAGAGTTCATTCTTCTTCTTTTTTTTTTTTTTTTGTAAATTTTTATTTAT
The DNA here is from genome assembly GCF_048418805.1 of Vulpes vulpes. Classification (NCBI taxonomy): domain Eukaryota; kingdom Metazoa; phylum Chordata; class Mammalia; order Carnivora; family Canidae; genus Vulpes; species Vulpes vulpes. Next base: position 18,388,078 of record NC_132780.1, on the reverse strand, counting down.
TTATGATAGTCACACACAGAGCGAGAGGGGGGGGGGGCAGAGACATAGGCAGAGGGAGAAGCAGGCTCCATGCACCGGGAGCCTGACGTAGGATTCGATTCCGGGTCTCCAGGATCGCGCCCTGGGCCAAAGGCAGGCGCTAAGTCGCTGCGCCACCTAGGGATCCCCCTCATTATTCTTCTAATAACAAAACCCAATCCTGATTCCAAAGTCCCTGATTTTGATAAACAAGAGCTTGTCTTTATCCAACCATCACTGTTCATTAGATATCACACAATACAGGATCCCTGGGTGACGCAGCGGTATAGCGCCTGCCTTTGGCCCAGGGTGCGCTCCTGGAGACCCGGGATCCAGTCCCACATTAGGCTCCCTGCATGGAGCCTGTTTCTCCCTCTGCCTCTCTCTCTCTCTCTCTCTCTCTCTGTCTGTCTCTCAGGAATAAATAAATAAAATCTTTAAAAAAAAAAAAACAAAACTTTAACCATTGCTCAAACTTTCTTTGACATTAGAGTCTACACAACTGAGAGAAATGCTACCGAGGCAGAGGATATAGCAAAACCTTTCCCCAGAACTACAACCTAAGCATAAAGCAGGCAGAGGGAAAAGCAAACTCGATGCAGGGAGCCCACTGTGGGACTCAGTCCTGGGACTCCAGGATCACACCCTGGTCCGAAGGCAGACACTCAACCACTGAGCCACCCAGGCGTCCCTCCCATGGTTTTGAGATGCATGGTATGCAAATTGTATATTTAGTAAGCTTAAGATATAATTTAGGTATAACAGAACTGATGAGGAAGAATGTCTATATGTACCAATATTTTCAGATGAAAAGGGGATGTCAGGTCAATATAGTAATAAGGAAATTTCAAAATTGATTATTTTCTAGACACTTAACTATTACCAATTCATAATGGGAATAATTTTTTTCATATTGCATTGAATTTATTCCTCCAAAATCTCATGATTCTTGCTTGGTGTGAGAATCTGCACATGCAAGTCGTGTTACCCTATTAGTTGTGTGAGATGTATTGTTTTCCTTGTTCCAATGTTCAGAATCCATTGCTGATGTCTTGCACAGGTTTTCTAAGAATGGCTTCCAACGAATTACATGATGTTCTAAGATTCATTCAAAATGGAAGTAATTCCACAGTGACTATATTACGTTGCATGTCATTTAATTGATGTGTTTCATTTCTTCCTCCTTACCTGAAGTGTTTCAAGGCATCTGACACAAAGAACATCATGTCTTGCTCTGGAATCAGATGTTATGAGAGGCACCTGAAACTTAGAGTATGCCTACCCAGATTCCATAGATGTGTTAAACCCCTGCTTCTTCTGCCTGGACAGCATGAAAATCATGAAGCCACTGCCCCACATCATGAGTCCCAAAGGTAAAACACTAGGAATAATAGCCATGCACAAATAGTGGCCCTGTGATTTCTCCTTGAAATGTAGCACAACAGTATCCAAAATCTTTTTTTGTGTGTGGTGTTCTTGCTGTTCATTTTGCCAGCTACATATATAGGAAAAGTCAAATTTATTAGTGTATATAGCATCGAATAAAGGGACATACGGGACTCCACGTACTTGGGAGATTTCACCTTAAACTCCACCCACCTGGAATTCCAGGGACTGATCACCATCTCCTGAAAGACACTCAAGAGGCAGGTGACACTCAAGAGGCACTCAAGACACTCCTGAAAGACACTCAAGAGGCAGGTCCAACAAATGTTGGACCCTTGCTCACGGGTTCCAACGTGTCCCGGTGGACGCCCCAGAGACTCAGACCCCAGACAGGCAGATGCAACAAGCAAGAGGGTTTATTGAACGTTTGCGCAAACGGGCTCTCCGCCTCAGAGGTGGCAGAGCGCCCCGATTAGCAATTACAGGCATCTTTTAAAGGCAAAGAAAACGCAGGAGTAGCATAGCATTCGGGTTATGACGTGATTGATTTCTTTGAAGGTCAACACGACCATGTTCAGGGACTTTTCCAGTCAGGGCGAGGCGGGGGATAGTTTTCTTATCTCGGAAAAACAGAATGTTTTCATTGCTTGAATTCATGGGAGGCGCCTGGATGGGCTGCCTCAGGGTTAGGCCTGGGCCCACTCACGGGTGTGTGTGTGTGTGGGGGGGGGGGGTTTCTTCATTCCCTCCTCTTTGTTTGGACTGATTTTAACCTTAAAATCTTAGGGAACTTTTTAGCAAGAGGGTCAATAGCAGAATCTAGTAAGTCCACCACTGGTGGGGGACCTCCATAGAGAATCTCGTAAGGAGTTAGTCCATGGCACGTGGGAGTGTTCCGGACTCGAAACAGGACCAAGGGGAGGAGTTGGACCCAGTCTCTAGTGCCAGTCTCCAATGTCAATTTGGTTAGGGTCTCTTTAATTGTTCTATTTATTTTTTCTACCTGCCCTGAGCTCTGGGGTCTGTATGCACAATGTAATTTTTAATTTATCCCCAGTAATCTGGCCACCAACTGACTTACCTGGGAGACGAAGGCAGGGCCGTTGTTCGACCCTATTACCTTGGGCAGTCCAAACCGGGGGAAAATTTTTTCTAGGAGTTTCTTGACAACCACCTGGGCAGTTTCTCGTCTGGTGGGGGATGCTTCTGTCCATCTTCCTGTGGGCCTAGTGCAGTGGCTCATGCTGTTTCATCGGCCATCCTGTTCCCCTCTGCTACTGGGTCGTTGCCGTGCTGATGTCCAGGACAGTGAATTATACTCAATTTTTTGCTGTCAGTATAAATGTTGACCTTTTTGTCCTTAGCTTTTTTTAGGGCCTGAGTTAGGGCTATAAGCTCCGCCCTTTGAGCTGAAGTTCCAGGCTCTAGGGCACTGGCCCAGATGACAGTTTTTTTTATTTACCACGGCAGCCCCAGCTTTACGTTCACCATTTCGTAGAAAGCTACTCCCATCTGTGTACCAGGTTGCTTCAGCATCTGGCATAGGCTGGTCCGTCAAGTCCCCTCTGGTGCCATGGACCTCGGCTAGGATCTGATGGCAATCATGCATTATCAGGGAGGGGGACTCGGCTTCTGGAAGCGAGGTGGCCGGGTTTAGGGATGTAGCCGTTCCAAACTGTATCCACTCGGAATTCAGTAACATGGCCTAATAATGGGTGACCCAAGCGTTTGAGAGCCATTGATCAGGGGGCTGGCAGATGACTGTCTCTATGGCGTGGGGGGGCCACCACAGTGAGGGGTTGGCCGAAGGCCAACTTATCTGAGTCTTTTACCAGGACTGCCACAGCCGCTATTATTCGGAGACATGGGGGCCATCCTGCAGCCACGCTGTCTAATTTTTTGAAAAGTATGCCACAGGCCTTTTTCAGGGTCCCAGTTTCTGAGTTAGGACCCCTTTGGCTATTCCTCGGTATTCATCAGCATATAGCGCAAATGGCTTGGTTACATCTGGGAGGCTCAGGGGGGGCGGTCAATAAGGCCCTTTTTATTTTGTCAAAAGCCAATTGTTGCTCCTTTCCCCAGTGGTAGGGGGTGTTGGATTTCGTGAGAGGATATAGGGGAGCCGCCAGCTCTGCAAACCCGGGTACCCAGAGGTGGCAGAACCCGGCACTGCTGAGGAACTCTCGTAGCCCTCTGGCATTAGTTGGTGCTGGGATCAGGGCTACAGCCTTTTTGCGGCCCTCCGTCAGCCATCTCTGGCCTCCTTCCAGGAGATATCCCAGATAGGTCACTCGTCTCTGGCCTATTTGGGCCTTTTTGGCGGAGGCCCTATACCCCAGTCCTCCCAGTCTCTCGAGCAGGGCCCCTGTACCTTTTACACAATCCTGTTCTGTCTTAGCCGCTAGGAGCAAATTATTCACGTACTGCAGGAGGATGAGGTCCGGATGGCCAACTCGGAAGTCTGCCAAGTCCTGATGCAAGGCTTCGTCGACAAGGTGGGGGAGTTTTTGAATCCCTGTGGCAGCCTTGTCCAAGTGAGTTGTCCTGAGAATCCCGTCTCAGGATCTTTTCATTCAAAGGCAAAAATAGGCTGGCTTTGAGAGCTTAACCTTATGCAAAAGAATGCATCTTTTAGATCTAAAACCGTATACCAGACGTGGCTCGGGGGCAAGGTGCTGAGTAAGTTGTAGGGATTCGGCACCGTGGGGTGTATGTCCTCCGCCCTTCGGTTAACTTCCCGTAAGTCTTGTACCGGCCGGTAATCTCCTGTGCCTGTTTTTTTTTTTTTTTTTTTTACGGGCAACAGAGGAGTGTTCCAGGGCGACTGACAAGGTATTAAGATGCCCAATTGTAATAGTCTCTGTATATGTGGCCGAATGCCCTCTTTGGCCTCTTTGCTCATTGAATATTGCCAGATCGATATAGGGGTGGCCGAGGATTTTAGGTTTATAATTATGGGTGACTGGTTAACAGCTAGTCCCATTCTGGCTGTTTTCACCCAGGCCTGAGGGTAGTTAGTGAGCCATTCAGAATTTAGGGGCTGCACGGACGGTGGAGAGTCCTCGTGTAGCCGGTGTTCATCCTCTAGGCGCAAGGTCTATACCTGGAGGGGCTGCCCTTCTGCGCCAGTAATGGTGGCCCCTTTCTGATGAAAATAGATCTGAGCCCCTACTTTTGTTTTTTTGTTTGTTTGTTTGTTTGTTTTTGTTTTTTTTTTTAATTAATTTTTATTGGTGTTCAATTTACCAACATACAGAAAAACACCCAGTGCTCATCCCGTCAAGTGTCCACCTCAGTGCCCGTCACCCATTCCCCTCCAACACCCGCCCTCCTCCCCTTCCACCACCCCTAGTTCGTTTCCCCGAGTTAGGAGTCTTTATGTTCTGTCTCCCTTCCTGATATTTCCCAACATTTCTTCTCCCTTCCTTTATATTCCCTTTCACTATTATTCATATTCCCCAAATGAATGAGAACATACACTGTTTGTCCTTCTCCGATTGACTTACTGCACTCAGCATAATACCCTCCAGTTCCATTCACGTTGAAGCAAATGGTGGGTATTTGTCGTTTCTAATTGCTGAGTAATATTCCATTGTATACATAAACCACATCTTCTTTATCCATTCATCTTTCGATGGACACCGAGGCTCCTTCCACAGTTTGGCTATTGTGGCCATTGCTGATAGAAACATCGGGGTGCAGGTGTCCCGACGTTTCATTGCATCTGAATCTTTGGGGTAAATTCCCAACAGTGCAATTGCTGGGTCGTAGGGCAGGTCTATTTTTAACTCTTTGAGGAACCTCCACACAGTTTTCCAGAGTGGCTGCACCAGTTCACATTCCCACCAACAGTGTAAGAGGGTTCCCTTTTCTCCGCATCCTCTCCAACATTTGTTGTTTCCTGCCTTGTTAATTTTCCCCATTCTCACTGGTGTGAGGTGGTATCTCATTGTGGTTTTGATTTGTATTTCCCTGATGGCAAGTGATGCAGAGCATTTTCTCGTGTGCATGTTGGCCATGTCCATGTCTTCCTCTGTGAGATTTCTCTTCATGTCTTTTGCCCATTTCATGATTGGATTGTTTGTTTCTTTGGTGTTGAGTTTAATAAGTTCTTCATAGATTTTGGAAACTAGCCCTTTATCTGATATGTCATTTGCAAATATCTTCTCCCATTCTGTAGGTTGTCTTTTAGTTTTGTTGACTGTATCCTTTGCTGTGCAAAAGCTTCTTATCTTGATGAAGTCCCAATAGTTCATTTTTGCTTTTGTTTCTTTTGCCTTTGTGGATGTATCTTGCAAGAAATTACTGTGGCCAAGTTCAAAAAGGGTGTTGCCTGTGTTCTCCTCTAGGATTTTGATGGAATCTTGTCTCACATTTAGATCTCTCATCCATTTTGAGTTTATCTTTGTGTATGGTGAAAGAGAGTGGTCCAGTTTCATTCTTCTGCATGTGGATGTCCAATTTTCCCAGCACCATTTATTGAAGAGACTGTCTTTCTTCCAGTGGATAGTCTTTCCTCCTTTATCGAATATTAGATGACCGTACATTTCAGGGTCCACTTCTGGGTTCTCGATTCTGTTCCATTGATCTATGTGTCTGTTTTTGTGCCAGTACCACACTGTCTTGATGACCACAGCTTTGTAGTACAACCTGAAATCTGGCATTGTGATGGCCCCAGCTATGGTTTTCTTTTTTAAAATTCCCCTGGCTATTCGGGGTCTTTTCTGATTCCACACAAATCTTAAAATAATTTGTTCTAACTCTCTGAAGAAAGTCCATGGTATTTTGATAGGGATTGCATTAAACGTATAAATTGCCCTGGGTAACATTGACATTTTTACAATATTAATTCTGCCAATCCATGAGCATGGAATATTTTTCCATCTCTTTGTGTCTTCCTCAATTTCTTTCAGAAGTGTTCTATAGTTTTTAGGGTATAGATCTTTTACCTCTTTGGTTAGGTTTATTCCTAGGTATTTTATGCTTTTGGGTGCAATTGTAAATGGGATTGACTCCTTAATTTCTCTTTCTTCAGTCTCATTGTTAGTGTATAGAAATGCCATTGATTTCTGGGCATTGATTTTGTATCCTGCCACGCTACCAAATTGCTGTATGAGTTCTAGCAATCTTGGGGTGGAGGCTTTTGGGTTTTCTATGTAGAGTATCATGTCATCGGCGAAGAGGGAGAGTTTGACTTCTTCTTTGCCAATTTGAATGCCTTTAATGTCTTTTTGTTGTCTGATTGCTGAGGCGAGGACTTCCAGAACTATGTTGAACAGCAGTGGTGAGAGTGGACATCCCTGTCTTGTTCCTGATCTTAGGGGAAAGGCTCCCAGTGCTTCCCCATTGAGAATGATATTTGCTGTGGGCTTTTCATAGATGGCTTTTAAGATGTCGAGGAAATTTCCCTCTATCCCAACACTCTGAAGGGTTTTGATCAGGAATGGATGCTGTATTTTGTCAAATGCTTTCTCTGCATCTAATGAGAGTATCATATGGTTCTTGGTTTTTGTCTTGCTGATATGATGAATCACATTGATGGTTTTATGAGTGTTGAACCAGCCTTGTGTCCCAGGGATAAATCCTACTTGGTCATGGTGAATAATTTTCTTAATGTGTTGTTGGATCCTATTGGCTAGTATCTTGTTGAGAATTTTTGCATCCATGTTCATCAGGGATATTGGTCTGTAATTCTCCTTTTTGGTGGGGTCTTTGTCTGGTTTCGGAATTAAGGTGATGCTGGCCTCGTAGAATGAATTTGGAAGTACTCCATCTCTTTCTATCTTTCCAAACAGCTTTAGTAGAATAGGTATGATTTCTTCTTTAAACGTTTGATAGAATTCCCCTGGGAAGCCATCTGGCCCTGGACTCTTGTGTCTTGGGAGGTTTTTGATGACTGCTTCAATTTCCTCCCTGGTTATTGGCCTGTTCAGGTTTTCTATTTCTTCCTGCTCCAGTTTTGGTAGTTTGTGGCTTTCCAGGAATGCGTCCATTTCTTCTAGATTTCCTAATTTATTGGCGTACAGCTGTTCATAATATGTTTTTAAAATCGTTTGTATTTCCTTGGTGTTGGTAGTGATCTCTCCTTTCTCATTCATGATTTTATTAATTTGAGTCTTCTCTCTCTTCTTTTTAATAAGGTTGGCTAATGGTTTATCTATCTTATTAATTCTTTCAAAGAACCAACTCCTGGTTCTGTTGATCTGTTCCACAGTTCTTTTGGTCTCGATATCATTGAGTTCTGCTCGAATTTTAATTAACTGTCTTCTTCTGCTGGGGGTGGGGTCTATTTGTTGCTTTTTCTCTAGTTCCTTTATGTGTAAGGTGAGCTTTTGAATTTGAGATCTTTCCAGTTTTTGAATGGATGCTTGTATTGCGATGTATTTCCCCCTCAGGACTGCTTTTGCTGCATCCCAAAGATTTTGAACGGTTGTATCTTCATTCTCATTAGTTTCCATGAATCTTTTTAATTCTTCCTTAATTTCCTGGTTGACCTTTTCATCTTTTAGCAGGATGGTCCTTAACCTCCACGTGTTTGTGGTCCTTCCATACTTCTTATTGTGATTAAGTTCTAATTTCAAGGCATTATGGTCTGAGAATATACAGGGGACTATCCCGATCTTTTGGTATCGGTTCAGACCCGATTTGTGACCCAGTATGTGGTCTATTCTGGAGAAAGTTCCATGTGCACTTGAGAAGAATGTGTATTCAGTTGAGTTTGGATGTAAAGTTCTGTAGATATCTGTGAAATCCATCTGGTCCAGTGTATCATTTAAAGCTCTCGTTTCTTTGGAGATGTTGTGCTTAGAAGACCTATCCAGGGTAGAAAGAGCTAGATTGAAGTCACCAAGTATAAGTGTATTATTATCAAGGTATTTCTTTAGTTTGGTTATTAATTGGTTTAAATATTTGGCAGCTCCCACATTCGGGGCATATATATTGAGGATTGTTAAGTCCTCTTGTTGGATAGATCCTTTGAGTATGAGATAGTGTCCCTCTTCATCTCTCACTATAGTCTTTGGGGTAAATTTTAATTTATCTGATATAAGGATGGCAACCCCTGCTTTCTATTGAGGACCATTTGAATGGTAAATGGTTCTCCAACCTTTTATTTTCAGGTTGTAGGTGTCCTTCTGTCTAAAATGAGTCTCTTGTAGACAGCAAATAGATGGGCCCTGCTTTTTTATCCAGTCTGAAACCCTGCGCCTTTTGATGGGGTCATTAAGCCCGTTCACGTTCAGAGTTACTATTGATAGATATGAGTTTAGTGTCATCATATCTATTCAGTCCTTGTTTTTGTGGATTGTTCCACTGAACTTCTTCTTAAAGGGGAATTTTAAGAGTCCCCCTTAAAATTTCTTGCAGAGCTGGTTTGGAGGTTACATATTCTTTCAGTTGCTGCCTGTGAGCCCCTACTTTTGAAAGAAGGTCTCTGCCTAGGAGGGGGTAGGGGCAGTCTGGGACCAGTAGGAAGGAATGTGTTACTTGCCCAGTGCTCAGGTGGACCTTCCGTTCAGTTGTCCATCGATATAACTTGCCTCCAGTTGCTCCCTGAACCCAAGACGTTTTAGAGCTCACGGGTCCTTTTGTCTCAGTTAAAACTGAATGTTGAGCTCCCGTATCAACCAAGAAGGTCACTGGCTGGCCCCCCACTTTAAGGGTTATCCAAGGCTCGGGGAGGGGGCTCCTGGCCCTGACACCCCTAATCTTTATCTTTTAGGGACAGAACGGCAATGGGCTTCTTCTTAGGTCCCTGCGTTTGGCCCTTCTTTGGACAATCTTTAACCCAATGTCCTTTTTCCTTGCAGTAGGCACACTGGTCTCGTTCAACCCGTGGTTTTCTTTTATCTCCCAGGTCCTTACACTGTCCTGACTTACTCTGCCCTGAGCCCTGTACTATGGTGGCCAGTATCCCAGTCAGTTCTTTATTGCGTTTCTTTTATCTCTTTTATTCCCTCGTTCCTCTTGCTCTTTACGGATCCTTTCCTCCCTTTCCTCTGGGGTGTCTCTCTCTCTCTTTTTTTTCTCTTTCTCTTTTTCTTTCTATTTCTCTCTCTCTCTCTTTCTTTCTCTCTTTCTTTCTTTCTTTTTCTCTTTCTCTCTCTCTCTCTCTCTTTCCTCTCTTTCTTTCTCTTTCTTTCTTTTTCTCTTTCTCTCTCTCTTTCTTTCTCTTTCTCTCTCTTTCTCTTTTCCTCTAAGTATACATACGGTAGCCCTCCATTAATCTTTCCAGAAAACCTGCCGGCGCCTCATCTTTCCCCTGCACTATAGCACGTACCTTTGCCAAATTGGTGGGGCATCGCCCTGCCCCTCTGAGACCCGCTAGGAGTACCTGGCGATAGAGATGGAGCCGCTCCCTACCGGTAGCAGTGTCACAGTCCCAGGTCGGGCGAACCAAGGGGAAAACATCCTCAATTTCATTAGGCAGCTGGGTCGGCCTCCCATCCGCCCCCGGGACGCTTTTCCGTGCTTCGAGGTAGAAGCGCTGTCTCCTCCATGGTGAGGAGAGTCTGCAGGAGCTGTTGGCAGTCATCCCAGGTCGGCTGGTGGGTCAACAGAATTGACTCAATTAACCCAGTTAGTGCCAGGGGGTCTTGGGAGAAAGTGGGGTTATGAGTTTTCCAGTTGTAAAGGTCAGAGGCAGAGAACGGCCAGTATTGCATCTGGCCGCCTACTGATCGGAGGGGAAGTGCCTGGGAGGTCCGGACGTCTTCCAACTCCCCCTCGCTCTCTCGTCGAAAGCGGAGGCGACTGGAGAGCGGGGGTGAAGCGAGAGGTCGCCTCTCTACCCCAGTAGAGTCGGGGGAGGGAGCTGAGGGAGCGGAGGGAGAGGTAGGGTGGGGAATAAGGGGAGTGACGCAGGGAGGGGGTGGGGGTCTCGGCCCGATCCCCCCTGAGAAGGGGTGAAGCATTTTATCCAGGGGGGTGGGTTTTTAGCGAGATCCTCCCAAACTATGATGTACGGCACCTGATCAAGGTGTCCATTGGGTCCTGGCTGAAAGACCAGGGCTTTCACCTGCAAGATAACACCAATATTAAAAGTTCCATTCCTGGGCCACCTGACGTTGAGAGTCGGCCATTCTGAGGAGCAGAAGGTGACCCATTTTCGTCTTCTGACTTCGACCGAAAGGTTGTGTGCCCGGCTGGTGACTTCTTTCCAGTGATCTAGAGTGAGGCTTAGAGGGGTGGTTACAGTCTGTCCCATGGGTGTAGAAAAGAGGTGAGCGGTGAGGAAGAGGACAGAGAGAAAGACACAGAACAAACAGACGCACACGAATGACAGGACTGGCGCGGCAGATACGGATGGGAGTGGTCTCGAACAACGACCCTCCCCGAAGAGGAGGGAGTGCCGGGGCTCCGTTCCTCTTCCAGACCACTCCGGAGTCCGACTCCGGAAGGGGACCAGGGGTCTCAGGACACGTCTGCCTCCCCCGCTGCTCCAAATACAGAGTACAGAGTACAGAGTCCTGCAGGCACAATACAGACCCGGCACAGACCCGGCCAGTCAGACAAACGGACGAGACAAATATGACATGTAGCGAGCTCGGTCTTACCTCCTACCTGTTTTAGGATTGAGCCTGGGGGCGTCTCGGATTCCGGACGAGCCCCCAAATGTTGGACCCTTGCTCACGGGTGCCAACGTGTCCCGGTGGACGCCCCAGAGACTCAGACCCCAGACAGGCAGGTGCAACACGCAAGAGGGTTTATTGAACGTTTGCGCAAACGGGCTCTCCGCCTCAGAGGTGGCAGAGCGCCCCAATTAGCAATTACAGGCATCTTTTAAAGGCAAAGAAAACGCAGGAGTAGCATAGCATTCGGGTTATGACGTGATTGATTTCTTTGAAGGTCAACACGACCATGTTCAGGGACTTTTCCAGTCAGGGCGAGGCGGGGGATAGTTTTCTTATCTCGGAAAAACAGAATGTTTTCGTTGCTTGAATTTATGGGAGGCGCCTGGATGGGCTGCCTCAGGGTCAGGCCTGGGCCCACTCACGGGGGTGTGTGTGTGTGTGGGGGGGTTTCTTCAGTGCCAACAGACACACCTCTGCCCACTTTATGAACTTAGAACACAAGTTTGTATCCAAAATCATTAAGGATGTCTTTCAGCCCCAAACCAACCATTGTCTGAGTGACTCCTGGAGTTGGCTATGGTCAGGTGTTTGAGAATCAGACCTATGGACGTTACCTGTTCCCAGTGGAAAGAAAGGAAGGTATAATGGTAAAGAAGAGAGAAATTCCTCAGGTTTTCAACAATACCCGATAATAGAAATGTTACTCCTATTGTAGAGTGTCTGGAGACCACTCTACTGGTTTCCAGATGACTGCTATTCACCTTTGTCGCCAGAGAATCCTTCATGGAAATAGGAGGCAGGAGTCATATGGAACATGTCAGCTGAAAGCCAAGAGTTTGCATTTTTTACTACTCAAGGAAATTATGAAAATAGAGGTCCTTTCTTTTCCTTAAAGATTATTTATTTATTTATTCATGAGAGATAGAGAGAGAGAGGCAGAGACACAGGGAGAGGGAGAAGCAGATTCCATGCAGGAGCCCGATGTAGGACTCGATCCCAGAACCTCAGGATCATGCCCAGAGTTGAAGGCAAACGCCCAACCTCTGAGTCATCCAGGCATCCCTAGAGGTCCTTTTCTTAAAGGCTTCCAATGCTCAACCAACCACATTAGCCTTGAAATAACAATTTATACGAATTACTGATCTGAACACTGTATATGTGTTACTTTACAAAAATTTTCATGACTCTGGAATATTGGCCCATTCATAGTTTTAATTTGCAGAGGAAAATGATATGGATGCACAATTTTAGCCAATATGTGAAAATGTGTACACTGCTTGGAATTAGAGTAGCTGGGGTTGTAGCAAAGATGGTACTTTAACTACTGTTTTATATTAACAAACTATGACGGCTGGGCCATGGTTTCAAAGAATTTTTTTAAAGATTTTACTAATTCATATGAAAGAGAGCAGAAGCAGAAAGAGGGACAGAGGGAGAAGCAGACTCCCCATTGAACAGGGAGCCCAATGTGGGGATCCATCCCAGGACCCTGGGATCATGACCTGAGCCAAAGGCAGACCCTTAAGCAAATGAGCCACTCAGGCATCCCTCAAACAATTTTGATCTATATTTACTTTTGTTTCTTACACCTTGACATTTTAATTTAGATAGTATTTTTAAGAGTTTACATATTTATTCATGAGAGACACACAGAGAGAGGCAAAGACATAGGTAGAGAGAGACACAGGCTCCCTGCGGGGAACCTGGTGGAGGCCTCTATCCCAGAACCTCAGGATCATGACCTGAGCCAAAGGCAGATGCTCAACCACTGAGCTGCCCAGGTACCCGATAGTATTTTTAAAAAAAAATTTTTTTACAAGATTTTTAGGAATAGATATGAACTATGAAGAAAGATTGCGAGTTTCTTTTTTAAGATTTTATTTATTTATTCATGAGAGACACAGAGAGAGGCAGAGACATAGGCAGAGGGAGAAGCAGGCTCCATTACAGATGCCCGATGTGGAACTTGATCCCAGGACTCTGGGATCATGCCCTGAGCCAAAGGCAGATGCTCCACACAGGTGTCCCAGATTTGGAGGTTTTATTATGTTAGGTGAATTACTGCAGTTTAATAGGAAAAGGCATCTGCCCCATGACCAACATGGATTTCATGAAAACAGAATGAGATAATTTATTAGACAGAAAAAACAAAATTTTTATTAGACAGTATTCATTTGTGTGTAAGCAGTGTCAAAGTGCAATGTCAGGTATCACAGTAAGTGAAGAGTCATATCACATTATGAAGTGATCGATGTGATACCATAAGTATGAAACTTCAAGCTTTGATACAATAGTGTAGAAATGAAGTTGTTAGTATTATCAGATCACCTATTTCTCTATTCACACCTGAGTAACAGGAAGCTATTATCAAAAAAGATGTGGGAAGTCTTGTGCATTGTAGAAAGCTGTGGAGAAATCCATGTTAAACTGAGGCATGGTACTAAAATCTTTTTTAAACCAGAGAGAATGTCACAAAATGCATTTGAGGCTAACAGCTGCTCTATGAAACACACGATGCAAAGCTTTTTTAGTACTGGTTACTTCCTCACGTCAACAGTCAATAATCACCAGAAGATGGATGTTCCAATAGAGACGGAATCAACGTCTCCCTTACGTGCATCCTAACCCATAGTTAGAGAAAAATATTTCTTTTTTTTTTTTAATTTTTTTATTTATTTATGATAGTCACACAGAGAGAGAGAGAGAGAGAGGCAGAGACACAGCCAGAGGGAGAAGCAGGCTCCATGCACCGGGAGCCCGACGTGGGATTCGATCCTGGGTCTCCAGGATTGCGCCCTGGGCCAAAGGCAGGCGCCAAACCACTGCGCCACCCAGGGATCCCGAGAAAAATATTTCTATTTTTGAAACTGTCACTCAGAGACCATTCTTTTCACAACTTGAAAACCTTTACTTATCTCCCTCTGAGGTGTCCAGGGGGCTTTTTATTCACTTGTTTCCTTGTTCTTCTGAAGGCCGGCTCTCTGAATATTTCTCCTCTATATCGCAAAATCTGTCAGTTCTCACTTCCTCCTTGGGCTTTTTCCGTAGCCCTGAACAAGTCTCACTGTGAAGTAATGACCTAGAGCTTTTGAGGTTTGCTTTGGGGTGGATCAGCTTTGAGGTCCAAGATTCCCTTTGGAGTTGGCAGTGAGGTTCTCAATATCAAAGAGGAGGGACAGCCTGTAGTGCTTAGTGGGCACTTGATATTCGGGCTGCTCTGTGCAGACTGGGATTAAAGAAATTACACGTGTAATCCAGATGGGGTCAGTGGCCTCAATAAAGTGCAAAGTCCTGAAAAATGCAGAGGACTAAGGGGGCATGAGCTCTGCCAGAATTTAAAAAGCTCATTAGAGAATGAATGAGAGCATCACTGAATACAAAATAGAGACTGGTATAGGGAGTAGAATAAATTATTCCAAAACCTGAAATCAGTTATCAACACTGCCCTTAAAATCATACATCAAATTTGATTTGTTAATTAATTTTTAAACAATAGAATCAATCTAGATATCTAAAACTTGGAGGTGTATGAAATAATCTATACTGCATTCATTGAACTGAATGCCCGTTGTATATCAAGGAATTGTTCTGGATCATTCAGTATAAGTGAGAGACAAAGGCTTACAATTCAACACTGGGGAAGCAATGTAGAACTTTGGCTTTGCAATCAGACAGTTTCAAGTGTGGTTCCAATAGTTGTTACCAAAGCAACATTTCTTTTTTTGGGCAAATATTTCAAATACTTCTAAAGAAGTTATGTTCTGTACTAATATATATACAATACGAATCCCTCCCTATCAAAACATACGCTCCAATTTTCCGAGCTCTATGCCTTTTTTAAATATACATACAGATATTGAGTTAAAAGGATGCATGCCATTTTATGAGCATATTGTGTCACATAAGGTGATGCGGCTTTTCTCAACATTTCTGTGATATGTTTTAGAGATGTTTCAGTAGTAGTAAAAATGGAATTAGGACAAATCTTAAAATATCCATCTAAGTATTTTCTATTGAACACATAGATGCCATTTTAATTTCTTCTATATAAAGAATGTTGTGATTCATATTTCAGACACATTTGTATATATTTCTTTGTTAAACCTTTTTTTATTTGAGAGAGCACATGCGGAGGGAGAGGGAAAGGGAGCAACGGGCTCCCCACTGACCAGAGAGCGAGACTTGGGACTCAATCCCAGGACCCTGGGATCATGACCTGAGCTGAAGGCAGATAGATGCTTAACTCACTCAGCCACCCAGGTGCCCCTATTTATTTCTAGGAGTAGTAGAATGTGAACTATAATTACTACTTCACAGGTAAATGAATTGAAAATTTTTACACATACTGGACAGCTCTTCCCTAAAGTTGCACTTATGTCCTATTTTATTCATAGTTTTTTTTTCCTCCTGGCTTCACCAGTACTCTTTATTACCATTTATTTTTATCTCATCTATCATAAGGCTAAAAGTGCTATCCATGTATTTATTTGTACTCCACCTCTAGCTGTGAAATCTGATCAATTTTCATTCTTGAATATTCAAGTTATTTTATCAATTAGCTTCTCCTATACTTAGAAAAATGAGGTTCAATTGCAGAGGTATTCTGTCTTTTAATCCTATTTAATAATTAAAATATTTTCTCTTTGGCTAACACTAATTATTTACCTATAATACCTAAAAAAATGTATATGCTCCTGATTCTATTGTTAAATGTATACATACCATAATTCTGATTTTGTAGCTAGGCACCAGTCCATGCTTGAAAATGCTGTATATTCTTATACACTTAGTCAACATATTCTAAGATGTTTAACTTGGGATGCCCGGGTGGCTCAGAGGTTGGGCATGTCTGCCATTGGCTCAGGGCATGATCCCAGAGTTCTGGGGATCGGGTCCCACATCAGGCTCTCTGCATTGAGCCTGCTTCTCTTCCCTTTTCCTTTTTCTCTGCTTCTGTGTGTCTCTTGTGAATAGATAAAATGTTTAAAAAAAAATATTATGTTGAACTCTTTTTAGAATTTTGTCTTTTTCCATTTTAGTGAGTTTATATTAAAGTTATATGAAAATAAACCCACACTACCTACTAGGCAGTCTGTTCTGGAGAACATAATTAGCTGTACATTTCAAAGGTGCTTCTTCCTTTTGACCTAAGTCTGTCTCCAGATGCTCTTCAGATTGTCCAGCTTCAGCATCAGCTATTTCCCAGGTCTCTAGATTGATGGCCTTCTTTGCAGCCTTCTCTTGCCAGCTCTCAATTGATTTAGTCAATTCATTAAAGAAACCTTTCACTCTCTATGTAGATATATAGAGAAATAGAGATCTATTTCTCTTTATGATAAGCTTATATCTATTTCTATAGCTATAGATCTATAGAGACAGATATTAAACGTACAAAAAGATAGATATGAATTCTATTGATTTTGTTTCTTTGCAGAAACCCATACATATTTTAGCATCTCTACTTTCTTCATCCAATATTGAAGTGCTGAATTTCAACTCCTACTAATAATTATATATGTGTAATTTGACAAAACCTCCTACCAATGTGCTTCCTTTCAAAAATTTTTGTATTACTACAAAATTGAAAACACAGGAGACAGTTAACTCCTAAATTCCATTTGAAATTCTACACATATATGTGCCTTTTTTTTTTTTAAGATTTTATTTATTCATTCATGAGAGACACAGAGAGAGGCAGAGACACAGGCAGAGCATGAAGCAGGTTCCCTGAAGGAAGCCCAGTGTGGGAACTCGATCCCGGGACTCCAGGATCACGCCCCGGGCTGAGGGCAGGCACCAAACAGCTGACCACCGAGGAATTCCGTATATGTGTTTAATAGCTGAATTTATAGTCTTGAGATGTTATACTACTAGGTCTTCTCATACGGGCATTTATTTGGGGTTCTTTTAAAACAGATTTGCATACAATTTACATGCTCTATAATTCACCCATTTATTTATTTATTTATTTATTTAATAAGTAATTTTTTTAAAATTTATTTATGATAGTCACACAGAGAGAGAGAGAGAGAGAGAGAGAGGCAGAGACATAGGCAGAGGGAGAAGCAGGCTCCATGCACCGGGAGCCCGACGTGGGATTCGATCCCGGGTCTCCAGTATCGCGCCCTGGGCCAAAGGCAGGCGCCAAACCACTGCGCCACCCAGGGATCCCTATAATTCACCTATTTAAAATGTACAAACGGGAGGTCTTTAACTGATTCTACACATAGGTGCAGGCAAACCATAGTCAAATCACAAGTAATCACCTCTTAAAGAAAACTCATTCTTTAGCTATCACCATCCCCAACCTTTTATTCGTATGCCTAAGCAACCACTAATATTGTTTCCCAGTCTCATTGAGATATAATCAACATAAAACATTTTATTAGTTTAAGATACATGCTTCATATAAGTATATATATATATATATATATATATATTTTTTTTTTAAGATTATCTTATTGATAAGAGTCACAGAAAGAGACAGGCAGAGACATTAGGAATCATGAGAGACAATAGAGAAGGCAGAGACATAGGAAGAGGGAGAAACAGGCTCCATGCAGGTAGCCTGATGTGGGACTCGATCCCGGGACTCCAGGATCACACCCTGGGCCAAAGGTAGCCACTCAACCACTGAGCCACCCAGGCATCCCAGTATAAATTATTTTAAAACATAGTTAACATCACCTTAGTTAAAATTTTTCACGTGATAAGAATTTTTAAGAGCTATTCAATTAGAAACCTTTAAATGTATTGTTAGAGCATCCATTGTATAAATGCATATTATCTACTCGTCTGCCAATGGGCAAGTTATTTCCATATTTTGCCTATCATGAATAAGGTTGCAACTTGCTTATTTTTCACGTATTTGTGAATTTTCTAGTTTTGTACTTGAAATTGACTTCTAGTTTCATGCCAAAGTGGCTTGGAAAAGATGCTTGGTATGATTTTAGTCATATATTAATTAGGACTTGTTTTGTGGCCCAATATAAAATCGATACTGGAGAATGCTTCATGGGCCTGTGAGAAGAATCTGTTATACTGATGCTGTTGGATGGAATGTTCTGTCTGCTTCTATCATTAAAGTCTGACATCACCTTATTGATTTTGTCTGGATAATCTATCCATTACTGAAGGTACAATATTAAAGTCCCCCCACCCACCCACCTTTTAAAAGATCTCTTTTCTTTATTCATGAGAGACACACAGAGAGAGAGAGGCAGAGGGAGAAGCAGGCTCCATGCAGGAGGCCCAGGAAGCCAGATACAAGAGTCGATCCTGGGACTCCAGGATCATACCCTGAGCCAAAGGCAGACGCTCAACCGCTGAGCCACCCAGGCGTCCCCTGAAGTCCCCTTCTAATGTACTGCCGTCTCTTCCTCTCTTCTTTGTTAATACTTGCTTCATGTGTTATGTACTTTCATGTTGGGTACATAGATAATCAAAAGGTTATATCCATTTGTTGAACTGACCCCCTTTTTTTTTTTTCAGGAAAAGCAGGTCATATTTAATTGAAAAAGTATAAAAGATTGCTATAAATCTATCAATCAAACTTAGGTTGTTTAGGGCAGCCCGAGTGGCTCAGTGGCTTAGCGACACCTTCAGTTCTGGGTGTGGTCCTAAAAACCCGGGATCAAGTCCCATTTCAGGTTCCCTACAGGGAGCCTATTTCTCCCTCTTCCTATGTCTCTGCCTTCTCTCTATTGTCTCTCATGAATAAATAAAATCTTTAAAAATATATATTTTCTTCATATATTCATGTTGTATTGTCCTTAATGTTCCATGGAAAATTAGGTATGATGAATCCCACTTAAGGAAGAAGAGCATCTCATATCTTTGATGCAACAACAATCACTTACATAGTTTCACAAACTCACTAGGAATAAAAAAATTTTCTGAGGACTTGTGACTATAGAAACACATTAATATTTGCAAAAGTCACAAATCTCATATAGGCTCAATGAAAACAAAAACACACTGAAATTATACCCATGCAAAAATCCATCCCTTCTCTCTTTTGAAGCACAATTGCACATACATGATCTAACTGACTAACTTTATATTAGTCCCTTTTTGATGTGATGTCTGAATAGAGTGACAGATAAACTGCTTTGTACTATGAATTGTGACATTTATTCACATTTTATGTTCAATTAAATACATTTCTAATTATTTTTACCTTTCAAGTTACTTTTCTTCTCTGAACTGTGAGGTTTCCTAAGGTGTAACATACTCTCCTCCTTCATTATGTTGCTACACTTTGAACCAAGATTGTGTTTTGGGATACTGAGTAAGGATTTGATTCCAGTTAAAGATTTGGCCACTTTCTTCCCATTTCAATTTTGTTTTTGTATGATAACTGTAATATGGAGCAAGTTATGACTTCCAGCTAGAGGTTTGCCACATTCATTCGATTTTGTATCATTTTTCCTCAATATGAACTCAGTGATGCTGAGTGAGGGTTGAACATCCTGAAACCTTTACCACATTCTTTAGTTATAATATTTCTCTCTAGTATGAATTCTGTAATGATGAGAGAGGCTTGAGAAATATGAAAGGGCTTGCCAATGTTTATATTTATAATCACTTTCACTATCCATTCTCTGATAAGGAATGAAAGTGTAACATTGCTTAAGGGTCTTGCCACATTCTTTACACATGTATTAGTTACTCTCCAATATGAATGCTCTGATGTAGAGTTAGGGTTCAACAGGTCTTAAAAATTCTCTCACTGTCTTATATTTGTAAGAACTGCTCAAGTATGAATCCTGTGATGTCGAATGAAGCTTGATTGATGGATAAAGGCCTTCCCACATTCTTTACATTTATAAGGTTTCTCTCCAGTATGAGTTTTGTGATGTCGACTAAGGTGTGCGTGCTGCTTAAAGGCCATAGAACATACCTTACATTTATAAGGTTTCTCTCCAGTATGAATTCTCTGATGTCCAATAAGGCTTGAGTGGTGGTTAAAGAATTTGCCACATTCTTTACAATTATAAGGTCTCTCTCCAGTATGAATTTTGTGATGCTGAGTAAGGTTTGATTGCTGATAAAAAGCCTTGCCGCATTGTTTACATTGGTAAAGTTTCTCTCCAGTATGAATTCTGAGATGTTGACTAAAGCTTGATTGATGGAGAAAGGCCTTGCCACATTCTTTACATTCATAAGGTTTCTCTCCAGTGTGAATTTTGTGATGGTGAATAAAGCTTGATAGATAGATATAGGCTTTGCCACATTCCTTACATTTATAATGTTTTTCTCCAGTATGAATTCTGTGATGTTGAGTAAAGCTTGACTGGTGGTTGTAGGTCTTGCCACATTCTTTACATTTATAAGGTTTCTCTCCAGTATGAATTCTGTGATGTTTACTAAGGTTTAAGTGGTGGTTAAAAGCTTTGCCACATTCCTCACATTTATAAGGTTTCTCTTTAGTATGAATTCTGTGATGTTGAGTAAGGCCTGACTGATGGATAAATGCCTTGCCACATTCTTTACATTCATAAGGTTTCTCCCCAGTATGGATTTTGTGATGTTGAGTAAAGTTTGATTTATATATAAAGGCCTTGCCACATTCCTTACATTCATAAGACTTCTCTCTAGTATGAAATCTGTGATGTTGAGTAAGGCCTGATGGATGGATAAATGCCTTGCCACATTCTTTACATTTATAAGGTTTCTCTCCAGTATGTAATTTGTGATGTCGAATAAGGTTTGGTTGGTTGTTAAAGGTCTTGCCACATTCTTTACATATATAAGGTTTCTCTCCTGTATGAGTTCTGTGATGTTGAGTAAGTTTAGATTGACAGATAAAGGCTTTGCCACATTCTTTACATTTGTAACGTTTCTCTCTCGTATGAATTCTGTGATGTTGAGTAAGTTTTGATTGACAGATAAAGGCTTTGCCACATTGTTTACATTGATAAGGTTTCTCTCCCTTATGAATTGTGTGATGCTGAGTGAGGACTGATTGATGGATAATGGCCTTGCTACGTTCCTGACATTTGAAAGGTTTCTCTCTACTACACACTGTCTTTTGTATGCGTATTCTTGATGACTGACTCAACAGGTTCCCAGGTTTAGTGTATGTGCATGGGTTTTTTCTCCCATGAATTGTCGGATGATCACCAACACTGGTGGAGTGGTTAAGATCATTTTCACAATCATTATATTTATAAGGATTCTCTCTCCTATGCATACAGTTATATACAAGGTTGGCTCTTTGATGAAAGACGTCCCCCCATGCATTACATTCAGAATGGGTCTCTGGAGAATGAGTCCTCAGATGTTTATCAACATTTGAGCCTTGATTACATTGTTCCTCAGATTCACTGCCTTGAGCAAGTCTGTCTTCACTGAAAATGGTCTGGTCATTTTGTAGGGTTGAGTCCTTGGTGAAGGACCTCTCAAATTGAAACCACCTAGCAGTTGCTTCTTCATTTATAAACCTTTGATGTTTAGACATATTTGACTGAAAGGTCGGTCTAATCCTATTTTCCAGATTGTTCAAATTATTATCTTCAGCATGGTAACTTTCCAGATTTTCTACATTATCTTTCCACAAATATGTATCTTTGAATATTTGATTTGAGCTGTTGCCTACAGAAACACTCTGCTTTATAGAACTAGTGGCCTTAAAAAGAAAGGTTTTACACAATGTTTTATATCCTTCACCATGTGGGGCAGTGAGATTCTTATTATGGGCAGTAGCCTCAATTTGGATATATCCTTTATGATCATTGTCCCAGTCTATCATTAAGTGTAACTTCTCAAGGACATTATGTTTATATGGACCCACTGACACATTTGGAAATGAAGCTTCTTTGCACAGCTCTGACAGGAAGCTTGGGGTGTCATGTGAAGATACAGCTGAAAAATATTGAATAACAGAAAAGGCAAGTCATTCCACTTACTACATTCAGAAGAAAATACTGATGACATCTAATATACAGCCATCAAATCAGTCAGAGAATATCAGCAAGATGGTTGAGGAGTCCTCAGGACTTCATCCCTCCATGGACACATAAACTTGTACACAACATACTGACCACATAGCTTAACAGTTAATTCCATAGTGTGACACAAACCACTTTCCTGTAGCTCAAGTAATCATGAAAAGTACCATAGGAGCCCAAAATCAGCAGAGGGAAGGAATTTTTAAAAAACTATTTTACTTATCTGAGAGACAGACAGACAGAGAGAGAGAGAGAGAATGAGCAAGGGGAAGGCCAAAGGAGAGGGGCAAGCAGACTCCCTGCTCAGCAGGGAGCATGACACAAGATTTAAACCCAGGACCTCGAGATCATGACCTGAGCTGAACTCAAACACTTAACTGACTGGGCAATCCTGTCACTCTGTGGAAGAAAGGAAACTTAAACATAAACAGAATGAATAAAATAGGATTTAGGAAAATATCAACAATACGAGGATTTGGTTTTCAGAAAAAATAAAAATAAAAATTGATGGACCTAGAACTAAAGTAAGAATGAAAGAGGAAACCAACTAAAATAGGAAGAAATGGTATAATCAATACTACAGAAATGAAAATAATTAAAACAGGCAATGATACATATATATGCCAAGGAATAAATACCGTTGAATGGATATAAATACCCAAAAAGGGGCCAGCCTGGTGGCTCAGCGGTTCAGTGCCACCGTTGGCCCAGGGCCTGATCCTGGAGACCCAGGATCCAGTCCCATGTGGGGCTCCCTGCATTGAGCCTGCTTCTCCCTCTGCCTGTGTCTCTGCCTCTCTCTCTCTCTCTCTCTCTCTCTCTCTCTCTGTTTCTCATGAATAAATAAATAAAATCTTAAAAAAAGAAAAAAAAAAGATCTAACTTACCTGGACTCCATCATGAAGCAATCTCTAAAACAATCTCAACTGATCTACGCCTACTAAGTAAATTGACAAAGTAATTTAAAAAAACCTCCAAACAAGGAAAAATCCTATGCCAGATGAATTCACGGGATAATTCAAACAAATATATAATGAGAAAGTACTTCAAATATCCTCAAATATTTGCAAGGAGTAAAGAGAAGGGAGAAAATGACAACACTCTCTGTGACACCAGCATTAGCAGGTTATCAAAGCCATAGGAGAAACTACAAGTAAAGAAATCTACGAACTACTATCTGTGAGGAATATTCATGCAAAGTCCAAAATGAAATAATGCAAATGGAATCAAAAGCACACTTTACCATTTTACAACATGATCAAGTGAGAATTCTTCCTGGAATTCAATACTATCAATTTGAGACTGCACATTAACAGGAAGAGGATCATAACTAACCGGACACTTTGAAGAGATTATACAAAGATTTTACTCAATAGTAAAAGGAAGTAACTACAACAAAGCAAATAAAACCAAGAGTTGGTTATTCTCCTTCCAACCAGAAGCCTACTGTGAAAATGACATAAACTACCAAATTTTGGAAAGTATGTAGATAAACCAGAAATCCCATGTGCTGTGATGTGTGTAAAAAGTGGTATAAAGATTGTGGGATGGAGTTTCATAGTGTCTGTTAAAGCTGAATAAACCTATTTACCAACAATTCACTCCCACACACACACACACACAGGCAGCAGATATATCTACATTTTTCACACTTAAAGACAAATCATAGAATTTACATGCCAGTAATAGTCATGACAGTCATAGGCTGAGAACCATTCACTTGCCTATTAATACTAGAATGATGCAGTCAGTTGATATTCACACGATGGAACTGGATCCATCCAACTCTAATGAATGGTGCACAGCAACATGCAGTGATACATACATTTACAGGCAAGACAGAAAGGAAAAGAATGCCAATTACAAAAGAGGTCCCGTCACCTGATTACATTCATGTAAAGTACAAAAACGAGGACAGGCACCTATTCCTTACGTGTTAAAGGACTGTTGAGCTTTTGGGAAAATTACTAAGGACCTCAAGGGGAATTTTAGAGGACAAACAAAATAAAGTTTCTTGAGCTCAATGGATTATAGAGATGGGATTCGGTTGTGAAATCCCACTGAACTGTTCACCTACGATCTCCACATGTGACTTTAATTTTTAAAAATGTCAAGAATAAGAGATGTATATTGAAAGATCAGTGTCAGGGCACCTGAGTGGCTCAGTGGGTTAAGCATCTGCCTTTGGCAGAAGTCATGATCTCAGGGCCCCAGGATCCTTGCTCAGCAGCAGGGAGTCTGCTTCTCCCTCTCCCTCTACTCTGTTCATTCTCTTTGTCTCTCTAATAAATAAATTCTTTAATGAAACAAACAAACAAACAAATACACAAAAGTGTCATAATGTATGCTGACAAGTTGAAATTAAAGTTAGGAAGGAACTTCCCACTGTGACTAAATTTTCATGGCATACATGAATTTATAGCTAAAGCAATATGGTACTGAGTATACAATATTCACAAAAATGAAGGAAATATAGAATTATTTTATTAAAATTCATATAGGAAAACACAAAAAAATTAAGCGGATAGAGTGTAAAGTAACATATTTTAAGAACACGGTAATTCCAAACCCCAACATCTCCATTAGAGTACTAAACATATATAAACTAAATGTTCCTGGTAACACTAAACTTTGCTTGAATATATTCCGTTGGAATTTTCCTAGAGGTGTAACTGAAACGTGAGGATGAAATTGGAAAAAAAACTAAACAAAAAACAAAACTGTGTGTGATAACCAATTAAACACGCTGCATGGCAAAAATAAATATGATATTGAATAATTTTTAACACTGAAGGAGTTTGTCACTCTTCTTCATAATGTTGTTAAGTATCTAAATGTACTCCATTCTATCTCATCAATAACACATAATCAGTGTGTGCATATTTATATACACATATAAACATATACACACATACATACATGTATGTAGCAAGACATTCATTTTTACCTCACGAGATATAAAAGTATTCATCACAGGGTTGACATCATAAAGATGGTGACATAGGTAGATCCCACTTCTGTACTTCTCATAATAAGCTCAACTAGCAACTATACACATAAGACATCTCTGGGCAATTCTCAGGACTCAGGGCTGATGCTGAGCACCCCCTGGACTACAAAGATCAATAGGGACAGCATCAGAAGGTTAAGTGGAGTCGTTTCCCTATGACCACAGTACACTTCCCCATGGGCCAGCACAGTGCCCCACCATGGGGGACCACCTAGATCGAGGGTCTTCTCCCAAGAAGAAAAGAGCCCAGAGTAGGTCAATGACACGGTGGGCATTGTGCCTTGGGGAGGATGGCTTTCCCTGAATGAATCATTATCCTTCAGTGGAACCACTTTAAAATGTGAGTATAACATGATACCCAACTTTATTTTATTAGTTTTGACAACTGATAAAAATCCTCTTTCCACTCAGATCAGGAAGGGTGTTAAGGACTGCATGGGCTGTGAAACCACATAGGGATATCAAGACTAAAAACTGGGTGGGCCATTGGAGGCATCCATGGTCATTTGAAGCATCCAAGACTGGTGACCTGCTCCTAAGATATGCAGTGCTTTGCACACAGTCAAGAACACAGGACTAGATTGAACATGGGGCTGAGTGGAAGTGAGGGAGGGAGGTTGTGCCAGCTGTGGGTCACCATCCCTGGAATGTCAAACATGTATAGTGAAGCAGATCTAGGTGGGGGTTATATACCTGGGATATCAGTGTTTCTTCTTCTGCCTATTAGTATCCAAAAGCCTTCTTCATCATCAACATCGACTCTGCCAGATGACACCTTAAACCTATGCCCAAAATGTTTAATCATCTGGAATCCTCTCTCCACCCACTCCCACATCTGCACCTGTAAAGGTATAGTTATCTATGTCACCCAATAGCAGCTAGGACCACCAGGGAATTCATTAACTCATGTGGAATGGATCTGACTGCCTTGAATCCCAGAAAATCACCACATTCCTCAAGTCCCCATCTCTGTCAATTTATTCATCACTAGAAGCTACTTAAGACATTGCAGTGACCAAAGTGAGCTCCCGACCAGAACTTCCCCAAGTTTCAAGAGTTGTCCAGGATCATCTGGTTGGTATGGTCATCTGGGTATCTGCCTTGATCGATCCCAGAATCATGGGATCGAGCAACACACTGAGCTCCCCACTCATTGAGGAGTCTGCTTCTCCTTCTCCCTCTGCCCCTCCCCCGACTCCTGCAAGCTCTTGCATGCTCTCTCTGTGTCCCTTTCTCATATAAATGAAATCCCTTGGGAAGCCCGGATGGCTCGGCGGTTTGGCACCGCCTTCAGCCCAGGGCGTGATCCTGGAGACCTGGTTGTTGGGGGGGCTTATGGGGGGAAGAGACTACCAAAGAAAGAAAAATATAGATTAAAATTTTATAAATAGCGATAGAAAATTCTGTAGATATGGCTTGTAATTATATGTGTATTGACTTTGTTCAGTTAACAGTTTTTTTTTTTAAGTAGGACCCCTGGGCATTGGATGATGAGCCAAGGTTCAATAAAAGAAAACAAAGAAAGGAAAATAAAGTTTACTACTCATAGGTACTGGAGGATGTAAATAATATGCCTTGAGAGACAGCATGAGGGTTCAAGACTGAGTGCAGGCAGAGAAATTGACCAAGAAGTGGGGCAGATGCCATGTTTCGAGTCCATGGTTGGAGTGCTTTCGAGTTCCTGGGCTAAATCTAGAATGCACAAATCAAACCAAAATGAGTAAGATTAACTGTGCAGGGATCTTCTCTAAGGGGAGCTTATGCTAAATACTGCCAGCAGACAGCTCTTTCACAAACACTATAGAGGAAGTCCTATCAAAAGTTACCTTTACTTGTGACTTGGGGCCTTTTATCTAGTGTATTTGCCACTGGGTAGAACTAGGGTCCGTTCAAAGCCCCTGCAGGCAGTGTGATTATACAAAATGCATTCCAACACAGCATTATCAAGAAATCATTTAGCCACACGCTCAATAATACATCTATATCATCCTTATTAGAAACATCATCCTGGGGTGCCTGGGTGGCTCAGTTGATTTAGCTTCTGTCTTCAGCTCAGCTCATGATGTCGGGGTCCCGGGATCAAGCCCTACATCGGGTTCCCTGCTAAGCAGGGAGTCTCTGCTTCTCCATCTCCCACTGCTGTTCCCCCTGCTTGTGCTCTCTCTCACTCAAATAAATAAATAAAATCTTAAAAGAAAAAACCCATCATACTGTTTTAGCAGTAGTATAGTATAAGGAGGAAACTTGGGGAAAATAACCTCAAATAGGGACGCCTGGGTGGCTGAGCAGTTGACCTTCTGCCTTTGCTCAGGGCATCATCCTGGGGTCCTGGGATCAAGGGATGGAGTCCCACATCGAGCTTCCTGCAAGGAACCTGCTCCTCCCTCTGCCTAGGTCTCTGACTCTGTGTGTGTGTGTGTGTGTGTGTGTGTGTCTCGTGAATAAATGAATAAAATCTTAAAAACAAAATAACCTCAAATAATTTGAGGTTTAAGAACACAAGGAAAAAAGATTATTAGTCATAGCATCCCACTGCTCTAACAAATACAGGTGAATCCTGAATACAGCACAGGTTCGTGCCAACACCCATGCAGTTGAAAATCCATGTATAATATGGACTCTCTACCACTTAATTTTAATAGCCTCCTGTTGACCAGAAACCTAATCAAAAACAGTCCATTAAAGATGCTTGGTGGCTCAGTCTATTAACCGTCCACCTTTGGCTCAGGTCATGATCCCAGGGTGCTGAGATCGAGCCCAAATCTGTTCTCCCTCTCCCCCTACTACTCCCCCTGCATATTCTCTCTCTTTCTCTCATTAAAGAAAAAAAGTCAATGAATATACATGTTATTTTACAGATGGTAATATTACAACAAAGGATGCTCAAAAAAACACAATATTAAGAAGAGCAAAGGAAAGAGAAAATACATTTACAATACTGTACTATAAATAAATCTCGCTATAAGTAGACCTACACGGTGTTCAAACTCCCATAGCACAAAGGTCAAGTATACTTTGTGTTCCTGTCTCCTTACCTACAACCTTGGTGAAGTTGGGGCAGGCTATGGTTGGTATGGGATAAAACTTCAATCCAGGGCAGAGCCCGGTGGCTGAGCGGATTACCGCTGCCTTTGGCCCAGGGCATGATCCTGGAGACCCGGGATCCAGTTCCCACACTGGGCTTCCTGCAGGGAGCCTGCTTCACCCTCTGCCTCTCTTTCTCTGTCTCTCTCTCTCTCTCTCTCTCTCTGTGTCTTTCATGATTAAATAAATAAAATCCTTAAAAAAAAAAAAAAACTTCACTCCAGATCACTGTTGACACATTACAATCCATCCAGTGTTACTAATTAAAACATATAATTTCAAATGCACTCTAAAGACACCACTGCCACATCACCATGATTCTTAGTCAAAATACCCATTATAAGCATTCAGACAAACAAGAACCATTCTTGTTCCTCAGAGGTAATTTTCTGTGAATTCTGTTCTCAATGCCTTTTTAAAAATTTTTTTAAGATTTTATTTACTTAATCATAAGAGACACAGAGACAGAGGCAGAGACCTAGGCAGAGGGAGAAGCGGTCTCACTGCACAGAGCCTGAGGTGGGACTCAATCCCAGGACCCCCAGATCACACCCTGAGCCGAAAGGCAGACGCTCAACCACTGAGCTACCCAGGCGTCCCTCTCAATGCTTTTTAAACAGAGACCAGGGCAGCCCCGGTGGCCCAGCAGTATAGCGCCGCCTGCAGCCTGGGGTGTGATCCTGGAGACCTGGGATCGAGTCTCATGTCGGGCTTCCTGCATGGAGGCTGCTTCTCCCTCTGCCTGTGTCTCTGCCTCTCTGCCTCTCTCTGAATAAAAATAAATAAATAAATTTTTAAAATAAATAAATAAATAGAGACCAAGTATGGAGTAGAGGTGGACTTACAATAATTTTATACCCTTTACAGAATAGCTAACTATACTTTCCTCAGATGTCTGTGAAATCTCTTTATTTCAACGGGATAACTAATATTCTTGACTTCTACCAACTGCTAATATAAAGATACATCCAGATGTTTTTTTTTTAATTTTTTTTAATTTTTTATTCATTAAGATAGAGAGAGAAAGAGAGGCAGAGACACAGGCAGAGGGAGAAGCAGGCTCCATGCACCGGGAGCCTGATGTGGGATTCGATCCTGGGTCTCCAGGATCGCGCCCTGGGCCAAAGGCAGGCGCCAAACCTCTGCGCCACCCAGGGATCCCGATACATCCAGATGTTAATGAACTGCCAGCATAGTCTCCTTAAACAGCTATTGGCAAATCTATTTATTTTTTTAAGATTGTTTATTTACTTAAATACCCACCATTTGCTTTGACATGGATGGAACTGGAGGGTATTATGCTGAGTGAAATAAGTCAATTGGAAAAGGACAACATTATATCGTCTCATTCATATGGGAAATATAAAAAATAGTGAAAGGGAATAAAGGGGAAAGGAGAAAAAATGAGTGAGAAATATCAGAGAGAGACAGAACACGAGAGACTCCTAACTCTGGGAAACGAACAAGGGGTGGTGGAAAGGGAGGTGGGCGGGGGGTAGGGGGTGACTGGGGGACGGGCCCTGAGGGGGGCACTTGATGGGATGAGCACTGGGTGTTATGCTGTATGTTGGCAAATTGAACTCCAATTAAAAAAAAAAAATTAAAAAAAATTAAAAATAAAACAATTTGATGTCCGAAAGCCAAAAAAAAGGATTCCTTATTTATTTTAAAGAGAGAATGAGTGACCACGAGATGCGTAGAAAAGGATGGAATCCACAACACACTCCACCCCATGAGGAGACTATGGTGATGATGCCTGAGATGATGACCGGAGCTTAAACCAAGAATCAGATGCGTAATTCACTAGGCCACCCGGGTGCTCCTTGGTAAAACTATTTAAAATTCAGGATGTTTCTTTATCTTATGTTCCTTATATCTTAAAATTTTTATTTATTTATTTATTTATTTATGATAGGCACACAGTGAGAGAGAGAGAGAGAGGCAGAGACACAGGCAGAGGGAGAAGCAGGCTCCATGCACCGGGAGCCTGATGTGGGATTCGATCCCGGGTCTCCAGGATCGCGCCCTGGGCCAAAGGCAGGCGCTAAACCGCTGCGCCACCCAGGGATCCCCGTTCCTTATATCTTAAAAATTATTTTATCCATTTATTTATCTTTTTTTTCCCAAGATTTTATTTATTTATTTTTGAGAGACACACACAAGAGAAAGAGAGAGAGAAAGAGAGGGGCAGAGACACAGGCAGAGGGAGAAGCAGACTCCACGCAGGGAGCCCAACGTGGGACTCAATCCCAGGTCTTCAGATCAGGCCCCGAGCCAAAGGCGGTGACAAACTGCTGAGCCATCTGGGCTGCCCTCCATTTATTTTTTTAAAGATTATTTATTTATTTATTCATTTATTCATGAGAGACAAACAGAGAGAGGCAGAGACATGGGCAGAGGGAGAAGCAGGCTCCCCGCAGGGAGCCGGATGTGGGACTCCATCCTGGAACTCAGGGATCATGCCCTGAGCTGAAGGCAGATGCTTAACCCTTGAACCACCCAAGCATCCCTATCCATTTATTTAGAGAGAGAAAGAACATGTGGGAGATTAGCAGGGAGGGCCAGAGGGAGAGGGACAGAAAGATCCCTAGCTGACAGGGCTGAGCACTGAGCCCAACATGGCGCTCCATCCCAACTTCCCAGATCATGACCTGAGTTGAACTGAAGAGACAGATGCTTAAGCAACTAAGCCACCCAGGCACCCTTCTCTTACTTTAACGTAAATGATGACTCTCTGAACACTTACTTCATCATGATTTAGGTCACTCTTCCTCATGACCCACAAACAGCATCTCCATGTGGACTTTCTTCATAAATTGTAAACCATAGTCTCCTTCATCATCAATGCAAAGTAGGCATGAATGAATTCCCCACCAAGTAAGAGCCCCTCATGTCTGTGAGACAGCCACAATCAAATCACTTTGATGCACCCACGCAATAAAGGCACAACACGAGATGACTTAAGAGTCAAATCAATACTATTTGCCATGCAAAAACTCTCAAATATGGTCAAAAGAAAATAAGACACACTAATACCCCTCCCCAGACATCCATCCTCTCTCGATCCCTTCAGGCATATTAGCAAATGCAGCTGACCATTGAATAAGTGGGTTTGAACAGTATGGGTCCACTTACACATAAGTTTTCTTGATACGTACTTTTTGAACAAGTACTGTAAACATGGTTTCTGTTCATTATGATTTCCTTAACATTTTCTTTTCTCAAGCTTACATTATTACAACAATGCCATATATAGGGATGCCTGGGTGGCTCAGCGGTTGAGCCTCTGCCTTTAGCTCAAGAGTGTGATCCCGGGTCCAGGAATCGAGTCCCACATCGGGCTCCCTGCAAGGAGCCTGGAGCCTGCTTCCTTCTCTATCAATGTCTCTGCCTCTCTCTCTGGGTCTCTCATGAATAAATAAATAAAATATTAAAAAGAAAAAACAATGCCAGATATAGTACAGAAAACATACTAAGAATGGGATATTGACTGTTCCTGTTCTGGAAGTCTTCTTGTCAACAATAGGCTATTTCCATGGATAAACAGGTATGGTTTTATGTATGGGGGGTCAAAAGTGACGAGCAGATTTTCAACGGTGAAAGAGTTGACACCCTAATACCTGCATTGTCCCAAGCTAAAATGTAATTAAGTGTTTGAACTTTGGATTTTACTCCATAATAAATACCCTAATTTAGAATCATGTGTGAAATAGACTGATCTTTTGCTTTCTACAGTGAATTCTTTGATTGATTGATTGAAAGATTTTATTTATTTATTCATGAGACACACAGAGAGAGAGAGAGAGAGAGAGACAGAGACAGAGACACAGCCAGAGGGAGAGGCAGGCTCCATACAAGGAGCCCCACATGGGACTGGATCCCGAGACTCTTAGGATCATGCCCCTGGGCCCAAAGCAGGTGCCAAACCGCTGCGCCATCCAGGTATCCCCTCTTATTTATTTTAGATTTCACATTCCCATTACATAGTTTGACAATTATTTACATCTTCAATATTCCATCCTTCAGGAAGGCCTCCTTCTTCTGAAGTGTGTATTAAAAACAAAGGTTTTTCATCATTCATTACATTTCTAGGGTTTCTATCCAGTATGCTTTCTCCTGTATTGAGCAAGAGTTTGTTCCCTGTGAAGACTTTGCCAACATTCTTGACATTTGTACAGTATCTCCACAGGATGTATTATCTCATGTCGAATAGTTTTCATTATGAATTAAGTGCTTTGCCACATTCTTTACACTTGTAGGGTTCCTGTCATGAGACACTGTCTAATGTTCAGAAAGTTGTAGCTTCAGAACAAAGCTTAAAGGCTTTGCACATTTTTTTTACATTGCTCAGCCTTCTCACCAGCATGTATTACCTTATGACAGTAAGTTTTGAGTAGTGCTTAAAGGCTTTGCCACAATGTTTACATTTGTAAGATTTCTTCCCATTATGAAATCTCTGCTGTTGACTGAGTTTTGAAGACCAGTTTAAAGGTTTGCCAGAGTTACTACATTTGTAAGTCTTCTCTCCTTGAGGACACAATGATGTAAAATAAGATTTGAGCTTTCATAAAAGACTTTCCCACATGTATTACTGTAGACTAGTTATCTGGAAACTGAGTTTCCTGACCCTTGATTAATGTTTCTCCCCAATATATTCCACTGATAACGTTCTGTCTCAAGTATAAACACCTCAGTGATTATGGAAGATAGAAAGGCTTTTAGTGAGGACTCTAAGTGTATAACACATAGAGATAAAAAATGTGGGACACCTGGGTGGCTCAGCGGTTGAGCAGTTGCTTCTGCCCAGGGCGTGATCCTGGGGTCCCGGGATCAAGTACCACATCAGGCTCCCTACATGGAACCTGCTTCTTTCTCTGCCTGTGTCTCTGCCTCTCTCTCTCTCTCTCTGTCTCATGAATAAACGAAATCTTAAAAAAAAGATAAATAACTTGGTCAAAATTATGTATTATGTGATAACTATTAAACATTCATGTCTGAATAAAGACCACCCCCCCCCCCGTATTTATCTAAATTAAAGATATTGAAAAAGGATTGATTATGTATTGGTGGAAGAATAATGAACCCTCTGAAAAAGCTTCCCAAATCAGTCACATTTAGAATTTTTAAAAAGATCTTAACTTATTCATGAGAGACAGAGAGAGGCAGAGACACAGGCAGAGAGAGAAGCAGGCTCCTCACAGGGAGCCCGATGCGGGACTGGGCCCCGAACCCTGGGATCATGCCCTGAGCCAAAGGAGACTCTCAACCGCTGAGCCACCCAGGCATCCCACATTTAGAACTTTTAGCTTTCTTTCTCCATGTCTAACTTTCAGACATGTCTCAGTGAATGACTGATCCAATCTTATATTTCAAATGGTTTGAATGATTATTTTCAGGATGGACTAGGGGGAGTTTCCAGAATTTCCAAATGTCCTTTCAGAGAACAGGTATGCATGAAAATGGAATTTGGCCCTCAGGTTCAAAGATACCCTTCTGCCAATGTGACTCACGTAAGGTGGGGTTTCCCCCCTAATGTTTTATATCCTTGACCTCTTCTGGTAGTTGAGATTTCATTACGGGTGATTTTCCTAGTTTGGTTAAATCCATCGAAACATCCTTCCTGCTTTTCCCTCCCCCATCCCTTTCCCAGACATTCATTAATTATAAATACTCAGGGCCACAGCTTTTGGATCTTCCTATATAACAATATTCTTTGCCTGTCTTTGCTAACAAGCCTAGGGTGTTATGGAAAGACACAACTAAAAGATACAAAATAAGTTTTTCCACTTACTAAGCTCACATGCATGTACATTAAAATGCTAATTTGCAAAATTAATACCTATCATAGGACATCAGCAACTGAGGAATTGGAAGCACTTAGGGCTTTGCTCTTCCATGGAGACAAAAAAGGACCAAATTACCTTTTAGAATGCTCCAGAAGCCAATGAGGAGAGCACAGCATCACCAGGCAAGTACAAATGAAGAAAGGCCGTATCAGAGAGACAAAGGAAGTTTTTGACACTTGCTCCTTGCAGCTAGCTGCTCAACCTGTCACTCCATGGCAACATCGTGAGAAAACTCTTACAAAAGAGTGGCCTGTATGTTCAATGATCTGGCTCCATTTTGGCTGCCTGAGGAACTTGTTTCTGTCATGCATGACATGGAAAAAAGAGAGAGTGAGAACACCCTCTGGAAGCAGTGTGGTAGCTGCTCGGACAAAAGGCGGGCACTTGTTCAAACAATAGATAATAGGGCTCAAGGGAAAGAGCCAGGAAGATATCATGAGCTATAAAGCAGTAACTGCCCTTTTGTAACGTGTAAATAACAAAAACTCAGACATGACAAATGCCCAGCATATGTGTGACAGCTGCCAGGATTACTATTATGTGTGTTCTCTACAAAGAAAGTACATAATCCTGGGCCCAGAAGCTGCTTTTCTATTTCTTTTTTTCTTTTTCTTTTTTCTGTTTTCGTAATTCACAAATGTCAACAGAAGATCACATGACACAAAGAAATAGAAAAATGTCAGGCAGCCCGGGTGGCTCAGCGGTTTAGTGCCACCTTCAGCCCCGGGGCCTGATCCTGGATACCTAGGATCGAGTCCCACGTTGGGCTCCGTGTGTGGAGCCTGCTTCTCCTTCGGCCTGTGTCTCTGCCTCTCTCATGAATAAATAAATAAAATCTTAAAAAAAAAAAAGAAAAAAGACAAATGTGTTCCAGTCACAGGAACAAAATATATACCCCAAACTGACCCTAGAATAATGAGGAACTATTAATTGGATAACAGAGAATTAATTATCTAATTTATCTATCATAAAGATGTACATGGAGAAATGAAGAGAAAACAGATACATGACTAAATGATCCAGAAAACTGTGTGACCAAAATGTAAACAAAAGAGACAAAGTATAACTATCAACCAACCAGGAATTGGGAGCCGAAGAGTACAATCACTGAACTGAAAAATACACTAAGGAGGGATGCCTGGGTGGCTCCCCGGTTGAGCTTTTGCCTTTCGCTCAGGTCATGATCCTGAGGTCCAGGATCGAGTGGCACATCGGGCTCCCTACAGGGAGCTTGCTTCTACCTCTGCCTGTGTCTCTGCCTCTCTCTGTGTCTCTCATGAATAAATAAATAAATAAATAAATACAATCTTAAAAAAAAAAATACACTGGGCACCCCAGGTGGCTCAGCGGTTTACGCCGCCTTCCACCCAGGGCATAATCTTGGGGACCCCGGATCCAGTCCCATGTCTGCCTTCCTGCATGGAGCCTGCTTCTCCCTCTGCCTGTGTCTCTGCCTCTCTCTCTCTCTCTCTCTCTCTCTGTCTCTCGACAAATAAATAAATAAATAAATAAATGCACTAAGGAGTGAGCAACACAGTTGCTCAAGCAGAAGAATGAATCAGGCTCTCCAAAGACCCTGTTTTGTTCTAAAGATTTTATTCACTTATTCATGAGAGACACAGAGAAAGAGAGAGAGGCAGAGACACAGGCAGGGGGAAAAGCAGGATCCATGCAGGGAGCATGACATGGGACTCCAGGATCACACCCCTGGCCACAGGCAGGGGCTAAACCACTGAGGCCCCAGGGATCCCCAAGACCCTTTGTTTTAAATCACCTACTAAGAACACCAAAGAAAAATGTGGAAAAGGACATGGCCTGGGGATCCATGGGACCCCAACAAGTGGGATGATATGTACATTAAGGGGACCCCATAAGGAGAGGAGTGAAAGGGGGCAGAGAGTTTACATGAAGAGCTAAAGGCTTCTACTTCACACATATGTGGAAAGAGGCAAATTCAATAAGCTCAGTAAACTCAAAGTAGGATAAATGTCAAGACAGAAACACAGTGACACATTACAATTAATCGATCAGAGATGCCTGGGGGGCTTAGCGGTTGAGCGTCTGCCTTTGGCTCAGGACATGATCCCAGGTCCGGGGAAGGAGTCCCACTCTGGGCTCACTGCGAGGAGCCGGCTTCTCCCTCTGCTTATGTCTCTGCTTCTCTCTGTGTGTCTCTCATGAATATATAAATAGAATCTTTAATATATATACATATTCATGTGTGTATATATATGTAAAACTCATCCATCAAAAATCAGAAGTGAAAAGAGAATTTTAAACCAACATGACAAAATCTACTCATCTTCTACAAGGGAGCCTCTATAGTATACTACTGAAATTCTCCGTAGACGTTACAACATAAAACTCTGCTCATGTGAATATTTAAAAGGGTACCTGGGTAGCTCAGTCAGTTACCCATCCACCTTCAACTGGGGTAGCGATCCCAGCATTCTGGGATAGAACCCCATGTCATGCTCTCTGCTCAGCGGGGAGTCTGCTTCTCTGTCTCCCTCTCCCTCTTCCCCTGCTTGTGGGCTCTCTTTCAAGTAAACACATAAAATATTTTTTTTAATAGCATAAAATTAGAAATCTACATACTAAACTGAATTAAAGTATGGGATGCCTGGGGGGCTCAACGGTTGAGCATCTGCCATTGGTCAGGTCGTGATCCCCGGGTCCAGGAATGGAGTCCCACATCGGGCTCTCCACAAGGAGCCTGATTCACCCTCTGCCTACATCTCTGCCTCTCTCTCTCTCTGTGTGTGTGTCTCTTATGAATAAATGAATAAACAAACAAACAAACAAACAAATAAATAAATAAATAAATAGGGCAGCCCAGGTGGCTCAGCGATTTGGCGCCGCCTTCAGCCCAGAGCACGATCCTGGAAACCCGGGATCGAGTTCCCACGTCGGGCTCCCTGCATGGAGCCTGCTTCTCCCTCTGCCTATCTCTCTCTGTGTCTCATAAATAAATAAAATCTTTAAAATAAATAATAAAAATAAAAAGAAAATAAAGAAATAAAACTTAAAAATAAATCTTTTAAAAAAAGAATTATTAGAAGTAAAATTATTCTATATGCAAAACATTTTTTCAATATGGGAATTTTACTATCTACTTCACTTCTTATAAAGCACATACATGCCCATGTCATATCAGAACTTTTGATCTAGGGATGCCTGGGTGGCTCAGCGGTTGAGCCCCTGCCTTCAGCTCGGGGCATGATCCTGGAGTCCCGGGATCGAGTCTCACATCGGGCTCCCTGCATGGAGCCTGCTTTTCTCTCTCCCTATGTCTCTGCCTCTCTCTCTCTCTCTCTCTCTCTGTGTGTGTGTGTGTGTCTCTCATGAATAAATGAATACAACCTTAAAAAAATAAAAAATAAAGTGCTAGCAAATAAAGGTAGAATAAATAATGTAACTGGCCAGGACTAGTATGCAAATCTGAAATAATTCAGGCAAGGATCATCAAGGGACTTTATCTGATGAAATCACTGAGTTTCTAATTTTGTATGATTAAGATTAAAGCCTCCATAACAGTGGAATGCATAAATCAGAAATCATGGGATGTCTGTCTCTAGTGTTCCTGGGATTTCTGCACCAAAACCCGTATGCCCACCACAACTCTGGCACACTTCCCACACGAGGCAAAACAGAACTTAGAAAAGAGTTAGCATCAAGTTCTTCAGAAACACGGAGATTTCCCCAAGGTCCTCAAAACGATGGAGAAGCTCTCAGATTATGGAGGCCCTCCCACTCCCATGGGAGTCTCCTGGCCCTCCCTGTGGATGTGATGGACCATAACTGGACCTGAAGGAGAATCCTTAAGAGAATAAAAGAGCATGATAATGTTGCATAATAGATGTCCCTTGGAAGACACAGAGAAATACAACTGGGCTTCCCCAACTGACTTTGATTCAAGGAGACCTACTGGAACCACACTTTAGGGTCTATCGTCCTCCTTTAGATTTGGACCTCAACTTCTGTCATCTGCTTCACATATTCCCACCTACCTGGATGGATGGCTACTGTCTTCTTTGTCTGCAGATCCCAAGGTTCCCTCCTTTGCTCCAAAAAGGAGACCAAATCTGGCTTTGATACAATTAGACCTGTTTATTAGAGAAAGGGAATAGAAGTATTGCTGGAGATTCTTTCAATCCACTATTGTGCTCAATAGAGAAGAGAGGCCATTGTAAAATAACAGAAGATGATTTCCAAACACTGTTGACCAACAGCCACTTAGGAACAGGTAGGGTTTCAAATATTCACATCCTGACTTCCACTTCCAAGTACTACTGATATAATAATGAGTAAAAATTAGAGTTTAGATGTGGGCAATAAGGGCAGCCCGTGTGGCTCAGTGGTTTAGCGCCGTCTTCAGCCTAGGGCGTGATCCTGGAGACCTGGGATCGAGTCCCATGTCGGGCTCCCTGCATGGAGCCTGCCTATCCCTCTGCCTGTGTGAGTCTCTGCCTCTCTCTCTCTCTCTCTCTCTCTCTCTCTCTGTGTGTGTCTCTAATAAGTAAATAAAAATCTAAAAAAAAATGTGGGCAATACCATTTTATGCTGCTCAATGTTCAGAATTGCCACTAATCCACAGAAATGATGTTACCTTAAGGAAGGGGAAGCTAAAGCTGAAAAGCAAATATCATTAAGATTTTTCTCTAAACCTACAACCCCAGGTCACCTGGGTGGCTCGGCAGCTGAGCATCTGCTTGAGCATCTGCCTTTGGCTCAGGGTGTGGTCCCTCAAGTCCCACGTCGAGATCCTTGCATGGAGCCTGCTTCTTCCTCTGCTCCCTACCCCTCTCTCATGAATAAATAAAAATAAAAACAAATAAATCTAAAAACCCCAACTTATGTTCCTTACTGCATGGACTGGATTCCAGTCATGCAATGAGGAATCACCCAAGAGACAGTCTTCAAAGGAAGGAACGAAACCTTGAGTTGGTTTGGGAAATCTCAAAGCAGTTATTCTCACCCACGAAGAGGAGGTGTCCATAGTTCTCTAACATCACATCTCTGTATAATTCCCGCTGAGTATGGTTCAGACATCTCCACTCCTCCTGAGAGAATTCTACGGCCACATCCCTGAACGTCAGCAGTCCCTGCAATAAATCCCACAATTACCAAATGGCCATTGACAAGAATTCACAACGTACCTAAGATGAAAGAGGGAGTTAGTGTCACCAGCTAGAACCCATGATCTGACCCTTTCTGCTTACCTGCTTATAAATGCCAACCCTAGTCTCTCACATTTTACTTAACCTCTTCTTTCCACCTTAGCCTTTACTGAGGCCAAAACACCTCATGGGCAGTCTCCAGTGGTGAAACAGAAACTATCCAATGAAGAAGGGGAATGACTGCCCCGAGGAATTGTTTGGCCTGGCGCAGGTTGAGGCAGACAGAGTAAGGTGTAACCCATGGAGTCATCTACAGTTACTTTTACCTCATTATAATACTAAAATTCTCCATGCATGGAGGACAAACATCATTTACCTAAAGTACAAAGTATTTTCTTAACGTCTATATGCAACCTTATGCCAGCTCTACATAAGGTAACAGGCTACCCTTTCTAAATATCCACCCTAACCCCCCATAATAGGAAATCATTTATCATTTCCCCTTGCACTGTGAGTCTCTGCTTTGGAAGTTATGCCCTATAATCTTATTTGTGGCAAATCAAGATCCCTGTGTGTGAGAACCCCATGTAGTGTAGTTTCCATCTGTGACTCACCAAGCAGTGAACTCATGTCATTTGAGCTATTTTAGAACTAGTTCTGTCTTACGGGCGTCTCCTGCTTTATGCAGCAAAATAGTATTTAACATGGTATTAGGCTCTAATGTACTAACTTTGAGGTCAGAGGATAGCATGTGATCCACAAAACTTATAAATACTGTGTGTTGGGGATCCCTGGGTGGCTCAGCGGTTTAGCTCCTGCCTTCAGCCCAGGGCGTGATCCTGGAATCCTGGGATCCAGTCCCGAATTGGGCTCCCTTCATGGAGCCTGCCGCTCCCTCTGCCTGCGTCTCTGCCTCTCTCTCTCTCTCTCTCTCTCTGTGTGTGTCTCTCATGAATGAATAAATAAAATCTTTAAATAGGGATCCTTGGGTGGCGCAGCGGTTTGGCGCCTGCCTTTGGCCCAGGGCGCGATCCTGGAGACCTGGGATCGAATCCCACGTCAGGCTCCCGGTGCATGGAGCCTGCTTCTCCCTCTGCCTGTATCTCTGCCTCTCTCTCTCTCTCTGTGTGTGACTATCATAAATAAATAAAAATTAAAAAAAAAAATCTTTAAATAAATACATAAATATATAAATACTGTGTGTTGATCCAATTGAAGTTGTATATTGAAAGCATCAACATAGGTATACACGTTATTGAATACTATGTTTATATCATACAGTTAAGTTGTGTCTTTTTCTTACAGGGAAAGTTTTGGGGGGCTACAAATGTAGTCATCAACTTTTTTTTTTTTTTTAAATGGTAGCTCTCTCTGCTACTCCTACTGCTTGTGCTCACACGAGCTCTCCCTCAAATAAATAAAGAATCTTTAAAAGAAACGTGACAGAGCAGCAAATTGTCATGGTGACGAATTTAAGAAACACTGTCAATGACCTGAGACTTATAAATCTCTTTGTGGATAATGTTGTTTCTTTCATTCACCCTATCTATACAAAGACATGAGATAGATACAAAACAGCTATTATTTGAGTCTAGCACAATGAGGGAATACAAGCAAAAAACGTTTGCCTTTAAACCAGAAGTGTGGGACACCTGGGTGGCTCAGCAGTTGAGCCTCGGCCTTTCGCTCCAGACGTGATTCCGGAGTCTCAGGATGGAGCCCCAGGATGGAGTCCCAGGATGGAGTCCCAGGTCGGGCTCCCCTCAAAGGGTCTGCTCTCCCTCTGCCTATATCTCGGTCTCTGTGTGTTCTCTCATGAGTAAATAAATAGAAGCTTTTAAAAAAAAGGAGTATGTCAGTGACATAAGTGTGGAATATAATAAAAACTCACAGGACAGAAGTCTGGTTGATGGAGAACCTCCACTCCCTGAAGTCGGTATGATCAACTACATGAAGCTGAGTTTTCATTTGTCCAGTGGAAACTGCTTGGTGTGGGTTGGGAGTAAAAGGTCAAGAAACTATCCATGAGACATTTTTGGTGAAAAAAATCCTTTTCTTATTAACGCTCGGGGATATGACCCATGGGCAGAAAAAGCTGCAGTGTGATTTTGAGGAAGCACGGATTATATGCTTTTAAGCTGGGGGGGTGCACAGTATAGATAAAATAAGTTTCTAAAGGGATTTACATCTGTTCAAGAGGACTTCTAGGATCCTGGGAGTCTGGCTACCATCAAGCTAAGGTTGCTCTTTGCCTCAAGCAAAGCATTAACACTAAGGCAGCTGTGAATTCCCTGAGAAAAGTCAGACTCTGCCTGTCTCAAGTATTATCAGTGAGTTGCAAATCTCACTATGGACGTTTCATTTTACCTACGTTTCTTTTGCTTTGTTCTCCTAAGAAACTACAAGCAAAGAGAAACTCAGAAGAAAGAAGTTTCCAGGTGAAAAGGGATGGTTTCTGCACATTGCTCAGCAAATCTAAGATCCTTACAAAGAGAAAAGGAAAATAGGATCATTGCAGCAGAGACATCTAGCAGAGCATCAAACCAAAAGAAGTTAACACCAGCTGTAATGAAACGTTGATATCCGTCCCTAAGGAACACTGAAGGACCCATTACTACTGGTGTTGAGGAAGGGACAGGCAGGGCTCACCAAAAATCCCAGAAATGGGGAGCCGTAAGAAAACCACAGATAAGGGAACATAAACAGATCAACTCGTTTGTTTTAAACCACAGAGATGAGATAGCGAAAGGAGAAGTAATCGTGGTGCTATCAGTGGTGATGTCAAGATTTAAGTCCCCGGGTCACGTGTCTACAAAAGATCAAACATAAAAGCCTTCATTGGCAACCAGTTCGAAACCCCTCTCACTCTAGACAGCTTTCTTTCTGTTCTCACCCTCACTTGGTAAACTATCACTTCACCCTTTTGTGTCCACGAGAGTCATTCTTCCACTCGGCAGACAAGAACCCTGCAACAGTGTGTTCTTCATAGTCGCTGCTCTTAGGCAAACAGGCTTGAGCAATGGAATGCAGAAAGAGCCAGTGACCACCTGGCTGAATGCAGACAGGCCCATCAGGCAACCCACCCTGAAGTGTCCAGAGGTCTGAACTAGCCAATGGGCTTCTTACAACCAGGTACACTTCCCCAAAAAAGGGAAGATTCCATTTGTTGCCATATCTCCTCATCTTCCCCCTTTAACCACAGCCCCCACGCTCTATACCTCTTTGCAGACAGCCTCTCCTCTGTGGTCCTACCTGCAGCTCCCTCCAGCTCCCTCGCTGTCTATTCAATGTGAACTTCTAGCTCCTTTGTTCTGCCTCAGGTGAATTCTCTCACTTCCTGGGCTACCAGCTTCTATCTGATGGTCGCCCTGTATTTGGGGGCCTGCATCCAATCAAGAGACGCCCCATTTAGGCACCACATTCTTGTGGCCCCTAAAGAGTAAATCAGACTTTAAACTATGAATACTCTTCATTTATACAAACTTCAGTTGTGGAGGCCAAGAAAAATTAAGGCCATTCCACCTCAAGTTTAGCATTAGCACAAGTACAGCCATCTTAGGCCCCTAGGAATAAGAGGTGAACTTTACAGGAAAAACTGCAAAATGTCCTAGGCAGGGAATCCCATATGGGAAAGACCATAAAGCCCAGAATGCCCTCGGCAGAGAATCCCGTATCAGATCTTAAGAACCCCCCCACCCCCAGCCTTTCCCCATATTGGAAAGAAAAACAAAAATTCCTCCACCCCTTCTGAAAATCCCCTAGACCAGTCCATAAAAAAACCAGCTGTAACCCACTTCAGGGTCCAAGCCCCTGCTCTGCTGTGTGGAGTATACTTGGACCCAAGCTCAGGCTTGTAAATAAACCCTCGTGTACTTGCAACCGTGTCGGCTCCTTGGTGGTTTCTCAGATTCGCAGTCTTGGGCCCAACAGAGTCACAGACAGTTTCCATTTCCTGTAATATCTAGTATATTTTAAATATAGTACCTTCTCCATATTCTAAACAGTAAGACTGGGCCCCTGTTTGTTCTCAGACAATATTCCCTTTTTTGGGGATCTTATATCCACTGTGTTTATTATTTAACTTGGGGGATTCCTGGGTGGCTCAGTAGTTTAGCGCCTGCCTTCGGCACAGAGCGAGATCCTGGTATCCTGGGATCCAGTCCCACGTCAGGCTCCCTGCATGGAGCCTGCGTCTCCCTCTGCCTGTGTCTCTGCCTCTCTCTCTCTGTGTCTCTCATGAATAAATTCATAAAATCTAAAGGGAAAAAAAGGATTCTTTAACTCAACACCGTCCCCGTGGATCTCTCACAAAGGAACTATTTTCAATACTTGCACTTTGTAATTCAAAGTGACAACTGTTGATGGCC
Source organism: Vulpes vulpes (assembly GCF_048418805.1). Lineage (NCBI taxonomy): Eukaryota > Metazoa > Chordata > Mammalia > Carnivora > Canidae > Vulpes > Vulpes vulpes. The sequence goes on along the minus strand of NC_132780.1, from coordinate 18,344,723 downwards.
TACTGAGAGCCAGATTGGGGAGAAGGGATAAAAGGCTCTGGTTAATAGGGAGAAGTGGTCTAAAGACCTGATCTTGAGTGTCATTTCTGAAAAGGTTTAAAAATTAGGTGCAAACATAAAGCAGAAACATGAGAACTAGAAAAACCAATGTTTGCAATATCTAAATCTGAGGAATTTGGGGAGAAAAGGAGGACATGGCCTCTGACCTGGGATGCAAGGCTTACCTGACAACTGGCCATTTCGTCTGTCACCTCCTTTTCTAGAGCTCTTTCTCAGAAGAGATTGCAGGAGAAATCACAGCTGCGTCAGGAAAAAATGCCTTTAAAGCCACCAGCAGAGTCTCTCGTAAGCTGCTCGCCTGCAGGTAGGACTTTGAAATGCAAAGGCACAACTTCCTCATCCTTTGTGTCAGGAGCAATTCAGAACTGATTCTCTCCCTGGAGACCAATCTTTGAGTTTTTCCTTCTCTGCTTTTCAGGGGGCCTACTCTTCCACAGATGGAGACAGATTCCACTGGAGGCTAGGAAAAGTGTGCTGCATGGAACTGACCCTCCCAGGCTCATGTGCATTTAATTAAAACATCACTGTTGTTTCCACCCTCACGGAATGACAGAATGCGGGTGTGTGTGTGTGTGTGTGTGTGTGTGAGGGGAGGGGGGCACTAGATATGATTCTTTTTGAAACTCCACACATGATCCTATTGGGAAGCATTTGGAGAGGCGACTAGGCCAAAAGGAATGACCGTTCTTTTGGTTGTTATCCAGATTTAAATCCATGTCTTCTCCAGTGATCAGTTTCTGGAATTTACACTTTCTCCCTCTTGCAGCTACGCGGAGGAAAACACCCTTACAAGTGGAGCTTTCCCTTATAAATACAAATGTGTGTTGCAAAAGGCACCTTCTACTGGGTTTCAGAGCTTTTCCTTAGTTTCTTTAAAATAATCCTTAGGTGGGACCCCTGGGTGGCTCAGGGGTTAAGCGTCTGCCTTCCCCTCAGGGTGTGATCCTGGAGTCCCGGAAACCAGGCCCGCATCCCGCATCTCCTGCATTGGGCTCCCTGCATGGAGTCTGCTCCTCCTCCCTCTGCCTCTGCCTCTCTGTGTGTCTCTTGTGAACAAATAAAATAAAATAAAATAAATAAAATGAAATTAAAATAACATAAAATAAAATAAAATAATAAAATAAAATTCATTAAATTAAATAAATAAAATAATAAAATAAAATATAAAATAAAATAAAATAAATAAAATAAAATATATAATATAATATAATATAATAAAATAAATAAAATAAAATAAAATAAATAAATAAAATAAAATAAAATAAATAAAAAATAAAATAAATAAAAAATAAAATAAATAAAAAATAAAATAAAATATTCCTTAGGCCAAAGAGACATGTTTTGTGGTGACAAAATGCTCCCCTTCCATAGGAAAGTTTATTTTCATAAGTCCCTGCCAAATAATGTTACAAATTGAATGTACTTTTTAAATTCCCATTGATGGGACACCTGCGTGGCTCAGGGGTCGAGCTTCTGCCTTCCACTCAGGGTGTGATCCCCGGGTTCTGGGATCAAGTCCTGCATCAAGCTCCCCACAGGGAGTCTGCTTCTCCCTCTGCCTATGTCTCTGCCTCTTTCTGTGTCTCTCATGCGTGAATGAAAAAAGAAAAATCTTCAAAAAAAAATAAGTAAATAAAAAGAAATTCCCATTGATGTAAAGTGTTGGGGTTTGGAGCCAGTAGCCAAGAAGGAATTCTTGAGACATCTTTAGTGCAGAAAGGTGGTTTTGTTAAAGCACAGGGACAGGACCCGTGGGCAGGAAGAGCTGCCCTGGGGTTGCAACTGGTGACTGATTATATAGTTCCAAGTTGGGAGAGAAGAAATGGCCCGTTGTCAGGAAAGCCTGGTGTCCTGGGTCAGAGGCCATGTCCTCTTTTTCTCTCCAGAAATTCCTCACATTTAAAAATTGCAAACACTGATTTTTCTAGTTTTGATGTTTCTGCTTTATGTTCGGGACAGCATGAGCCTCCAAAGCACTTTGGAAACAAGGCTTCCAGGATGTCGACAGTGCTAGCTATTTTTTTTTTTTTTAAGATTTTATTTATTCATGAGAGACACAAAAAGAGGGAGACAAACACACAGAGTGAGAAGCAGGCTCCCCACAGGTAGCCCGGTGTGGGACTCAAACCCGGGACTCCAGGATCACGCCCCCAGCCTAAGTCAGAGGCTCAACCGCTGAGCGACCCAGGCGTTCCAGGGGCTAGCTCCTTTGAAGGAAAGGACACTTAGTACTCTTCAATAAATCCGGTCACGAGACACCTCAGATGTATATTGGTGGGCTATATGTCGGAGGAAAATTGCTAACATATATCTTGGGAGGTAGAGATAAAGGTAGTTTCTAAAGGAATTTTTATATGTTAAAGTAAACACAAAGGAGACACTTGGGTGGCTCAGTCTGTTAAATGTCCGCCTTGGGCTCACATCATAATCTGAGGGTCCTGAGATCTAGTCTTGGATGGGGGCTTCCTGCTCAGTGGGGAATCTGCTTCTCCCTCTCCCTCTGCTTCTACCCCCAGGTCACTCGCTCTCTCTCTCTTTCATTATTTATAAACAAAATCTTTACAAAAATAAAGAATAGACTCATAGATGGGGTGGGGGGAGAAAAGGACAGGAGGAGGGGTGGTGGTAGAATAATGTTATTGTACGATTGTCTTTTGCCCTAAGCAAAGTGTCAACATCCAGATAGTTGAGCTCCCAGAGGAAGGTCACTCTACTTAGTTGAGGACTTGTCAATAGGCTGCAGGCAGTAAGGAAATTTAATTTTTTCTTTTGCCTTTGTTTCCCACATCACCATCAGTAGTAAATGAGAATTCTAATTCATCCATATTTTTATTAAAATTGGGTATTATCTGGGGCAGCCTGGGTGGCTCAGCGGTTTAGTGCGGCCTTCGGCCCAGCGCCTGATCCTGAAGACCTGGGATCGAGTCCTGCGTTGGGCTCCCTGCATGGAGCCTGCTTCTCCCTCTGCTTGTGTCTCTGCCTCTCTCTCTGTCTCTCATGAATAAATAAATAAAATCTTAAAAAAAATAAAAATAAAAATAAAATACAATAAAATTGGGTATTATCGTGTTTTCATTATTTTAGCCATTCTAGAAAATATTCAGTGGTTTCTCACTGTAAAATATCAAGTAGTCTTACTACGGTTGTCCTGGTGACTGAACTTGAAACCACTTAAAAGTATGAAGTTAAAGAAAATCAAAATGTCTGCATTAAAACATCTGCATTAAAACATCAGTGAGGCGGGCAGCCCCGGTGGCTCAATGGTTTGGCGCCGCCTGCAGCCTGGAGTATGATCCTGGAGACCTGGGATTGAGTCCCACATCGGGCTCCCTGCATGGAGCCTGCTTCTCCCTCTGCCTGTGTCTCTGCCTCTCTCTCTGTGTCTATGAATAAATAAATAAAATCTGAAAAAAAAAAAAAAAGACCCATCTTTATAAAATAAAAAACAAAAAAAAACCATCAGTGAGGCATGATGTTAAACCTGGTAACCCTTTTTCTCTTTTGGGAATCCTCCCCTCCTCCCTTCTTAGACTTTTTTTTTTTTTTTTAAGGAATCTGATCCTAACTGAAAACATTATAAACTGAGCTTGTAGCACAAACACAATTCCTATTGAAACTAGATAGCTCCTGATGAAGTGGAAGAGCAAGATTCTTGTCTCAAGGAATCCAAGAATGAATCTCAAAGACAGAGGAGAGTGAATAAAGCCATAAAGTTTTATTAAGTAAGGATACAGAAAAAGCTCTCAAGAGTGAGAGGGGTCCTGACAGGATTGTCAACGTGAGTCTCCAAGGACAGTCTTTTATTTAGAACTGATTAGGTGGGACACCTGACTGTCTCAGCAGTTGAGTCCTGCCTTGGGCTTAGGGCATGATCCCAGAGTCCCAGGATTAAGTCTGGCATCAGGCTCCAGGCGTGGAGTCTGCTCCTCCCTCTGGCTATGTGTCTCTCTCTCTCTCTCCTCTCTCTCTCTCTCTCTCTCTCTCTCTCTCTCTCTGTCTCTCATGAATAAATAAAATCTTAAAATATGTATATATATATATATATATGTCTTATTTTCTGTAAGTATTGCTCTTTCTTGGTATAGCTGAACACAAGCACACAGCTATAAAATGAAATAGATTATTAGATTTCACTAAATGTCTGAATTAATCCTTGGCCCACCTGCCTCACATCCCTCTAATTTCAATTAAGAGGTCAGTGTGGACACTCTAGACACAACACAGGTGGAAAATTGTGATGCATATGCTGTAGCTTGGAAAGAAATTGAGGAGATACAGAAGAACTGGAGATAATTAAAAAATAAAACAAATACAATTTATCTTTGTGTACTCACAGTCAGGTATGCAACCCAGAGACAGGTTTCCTCTTTCCACATGAAGAATTCATGCAATTATTCTTCCTACGATTTTCCTCTCTCATGTCTTGCCTCATGTTGGAATATTTTCCTCCTACTTATGGGGTATCTATTACATACGCAGTTACTGCCATGTGTGGATATTCATTTAAACATCAAAAGAACCCCTCCATTCCGATGTGGGATTCAATCTGTTATTAGGATCCATGGGTAGAGTGCTTTGGAGTTCCTGGGTAAGTCCAGAATGAGCCATTGAAACAAAAACAGATTAAGTAAACTCTGTGGGGATCTTCTCTAAAGTGTGCACAGGGCAGCCCAGGTGGCTCAGCGGGTTAGCGCCTGCCTTTGGCCTGGGGTGTGATCCTGGAGTCCCGGGATCAGGATCGAGTCCCACATTGGGCTCCCTGCATGGAGCCTGCTTCTCCCTCTGCCTGTGTCTCTGCCTCTCTCTCTTTCTCTGTCTCATGAATAAATAAATATACCTTAAAAAAAAAAAAACAAACAAACACTGAGCACAGGGGGAATGCCTAGGATGCCTGGGAAGATGGTTGATCTCAAGGGGGTGGTTGAGGTATCATATCAGTAGTTATTATTATCCTGTGACTCTGCAGGGTGTTATTTAGGGAGTGCACTAGTGAAAAGGTCTTGTGTCAGTTCACGTCCCCTGCAAACCACAGAATGGATGTCAGGTAGCACTCTGCAGGGTGTTATTTAGGGAGTGCACTAGTGAAAAGGTCTTGTGTCAGTTCACGTCCCCTGCAAACCACCTGACTACACAGAATGGATGTCAGGTGCACTATGATGGAGGAGTTTACCTAAACTGCCAATAATACCTTTAAAATCATCTGTAATATATTCATCTTGTTGTCCCAAGTGTTAAAAGGAGGAGAAAATGATGCAATACTAAACTGTGGGGAAATATAGCTATGCCTTATAAAAAGTCTGAGGCCACTGCGAAAATGGATTATTAGTTGTATTATGTCACTCTGTTACCAAACGGGTGGTAGATACTGTCTGTGGTCTGCATTTTTTTTCTCTTAGAGACTTTATTTACTCATGAGAGACAGAGACACAGAAAGAGGCAGACATAAGCAGAGGGAGAAGCAGGCTTCCTGTGGGAGCCTGATGTGGGACTTGATCTCAAGACCCAGGGATCTTGACCTGCGCCAAAGGCAGATGCCCACTATTGAGCCACCCAGGCATCCCTGTGGTCTACATTCTTTTTTTTTTTTTTTTTTGATAGTCACACAGAGAGAGAGAGAGAGAGGCAGAGACACAGGCAGAGGGAGAAGCAGGCTCCATGCACCGGGAGCCCGACGTGGGATTCGATCCCGGGTCTCCAGGATCGCGCCCTGGGCCAAAGGCAGGCGCCAAACCGCTGTGCCGCCCAGGGATCCCTGTGGTCTGCATTCTTAAAGTAAGGTAGGGAATTAGTGGTGGCCAGATAATACATCATTCATTACATATCAGTGTTAACACATCAAAAACCATTATATTCTATTCATTAAAATACAGGAAGGGGCTGGGCTTTTGTGGGAAAATACAGGATGTAGCTGGTTTTGACTGGAATTGTGTCTGTGCTACCAGCTTTGTTCATCATGTTTTCAGGGTGGAACTGTTTTCCTGAAACAAAAGGCTAAGAAAGGGGAGAGGAGGTTTGCAGAACAGAGGAAAAGGGATGCTTAGTTTAAGTCCTGCTGATGTTTTAATGCAGCCATTTTTATTTTGTTCAAGTTTATGCTTTTAAGTGGTTTCAGTTTGAGTCATCAGGACAACTGTAGGAAGACCACTTCATATTTTATGGTGAGAAACCACTCAGTATTTTCTAGAATGACTAAAATGGAGAAAAAATTTCAAAGGAGAGTGTTAACAAATTAGAATTCTCATATATTGGTGGTGGGAGGGCAATACGCACATTCACTGTGGAAAACAGTGTGGCAAGTGGTGGGGACAGATAGCCAGCTGAGGACAAAGCACAAGCCCAGGGCAGCACCTTGACAAGTTCCTTGAAACAGGCAGAGGGACATTCCTCTATGGACACAACTCTCTCGGTGTTAATACTTTGCTAAGGGCAAAAGGAAATCTTAGCTTGACCCCCAGGACCCTAGAAGTCTACTTTTTTTTTTTTTTTTTTAAGACTTTTATTTATTGGGCAGCCTGGGTGTCTCAGTGGCTTAGTGCCATCCCAGGACCACCACCTGAACCAAAGGCAGACACTCAATATCTGAGCCAGCCAGGTGCCCCAACAGTTGTACTTTACAATTACAGTTTGTTTTTTTTTTTAAAGATTTTATTTATTTATTCATGACAGGCACAGAGAGAGAAAGAGAGGCAGAGACACAGGCAGAGGGAGAAGCAGGCTTCATGCAGGGAGCCTGACATGGGACTCGATCCTGGGTCTCCGGGATCACACCCCGGGCTGAAGGTGGCACTAAACTGCTGGGCCACTAGGGCTGCCCTACAATTACAGTTCTGCAAGCTTTGAAAATATACCCTCGCTGACAGATCCATAGAGAAGATATTGAGTCCAACATTCCTGTTGCTGACGGGGTCCTGGGATATCAGCCAAGGAAAACACTTGTCCTTTAGGGCCCACCTGAATGCTTATCAGCTCTGTGTAGGCCAGGAATAAGAAAACGCACAAATAAACGCTATTATATATATAAGGTCCAGGATAACACAGAATGCTCTTAAAAAAGAAGAGACTTGCTGTTTAGAATATGAAAAAGATTTAAAAAAAAAAAAAAGGAATATGAAAAAGATACTCTATTTAAACTATACTAGGTAGGGACGCCTGGGTGGCTCAGTGGTTGAGTGTCTGTCTTTGGCTCAGGGCGTGGTCCCAGAGTCCCAGGATCCAGTCCCATGCCTGGCTCCCCTCGAGGAGCCTGACTCTCCCTCTGCCTGTGTCTCTGCCTCTCTCTCTGTGTGTCTCGTGAATAAATAAATAAAAATTTTGAACATATGTAAATATATACTAGGTATTACAAGACAGTGAAAGTATATGTGACTGAAATTTGTATAAATCCACTGTGTTCTCAGAATTCAATTAATATTCTGGTTTTATATTTGAGGAGGACAAAAACATATCAGTAACAACAGTCTGATGAAGTTGATGGATGAAGCTGATGAAGTTTTGGAATATAGGTGAGGTCCAGAGCCAACAACCAGGAAAGAATTCTTGAGACGTTCTTTGGTGCTAATTGGTGGTTCTATTAAAGCACAAGGACAGGGCCTGCGGGCAGGAAGAGTCCCTGCCCTGGGCCTGTGAGGGGTGGCTGATTATACACCTGGGAGTTGGGAGGGGTTTGAGGATAGCATACTCTCTAAGGAATTTTGGAAGCAAGGTTTCCAGGACCTTGAAGGGACTGGCAATTATTGGGAAAAGGCCACGTATTACCGTCTAATAAAACCTGAGTCATGAGACCCTTCACAAGGATATATCTGTGGGTCACGTGCTGGGGGGATGATCGCCAACATCTACCTTGGGGGTGTAGAAATAAAGGACATTTCTAAAAGAAATTTCAAAGGTTAAAGTAGACTTACAGGCTCCTGGGGGTCAGGCAAAGATTGCCTTTTGCTCTACGCAAAGTGTGACCATCGAGACAGTTGAGTCCGGAGAGGAATGTCCCTCTGCCTGTTTCAAGGACTTGTCAATGTGCTGGCCCTGGCTCATCATTTGTCCTCAGCTAGCCCTCTGTTCCCCCATCTCTTTAGGCACTGATACTAGTTTGTTTCCTACAGCTAATGTTACCTTCCTTTCCTTGGCTTGCTCCTCTCTGCCAGACTTCTCCCTATAACATTCATACTTTCCTTCTTATCTTTCCTAAGGATCTTAGACAGGCTTACTGAAGGATGTGCAGAAACTATCACATTTAAAGAGGAAACTTCTGAATTCTCTCGCTTGTAGTTTCTAATGAGAACAAAAGCGAAAGAAATGTTCCCTGATAAATACTTGAGATGGGCAGAGTCTGAGAGGACTGAAGGAATTCACAACTGCCTTAACGTTAATGCTTTGTTAGAGGCCAAAAGCAACTTTTGTTTGGCAATAGCCAGACCTCTAGGATCCTGTAAGTCTTCGTTAATATATGAAATTCTCTTTAGAAATTCCCCTTATCTTTGCCCCCACCTTAAAAGTATATAATCATGGGCTTTTCAAAAGGATACTGCAGGTCTTTCTGTCCTCTAGTATGGTCCTGTCCCTATGTTTTAATACAAACAGCTTTTTGCAACAAAATATTCTCAGAATACCTTTTTGATCCTTAGCTCCAGGCCCACATCACATTAGTTTCCAGTGGACAATGAACGCACTCACGGTCATGCAGTGAGATATTTACTTCTGGGAGTGGAGGCTCTCAATCAGACCTCCATCTTGTGGGTTTCTTTCTTTCTTTCTTCTTTTTTTTTTTTTTTTTTAAGATTTCACCCATTTATTTATGAGAGACAGTAAGAGAGGCAGAGACACAGGCAGAGGGAGAAGCAGGCTCCATGCAGGGAGCCTGACGTGGGACTCGATCCAGGTCTCCAGGATCACGCCCTGTGCTGAAGGCAGGCGCCAAACCGCTGAGCCACCCGGGCTGCCCCATCTTGTGGGTTTCTATGTTACTCCATACTTAGTGTCATAGTTATCCTTCTTTTCTTTTTTTTTTTTCTAGGTTTTATTTATTTTTCATGAGAGGCACAAAGAGAGAGGCAGAGACCTAGGCATAGGGAGAAGGAGGCTCCATGCGTGCTGCAGACTCCATCCCAGGCCCCAGGAATCGTGACCAGAGCCAAAAGCAGATGCTGTAGCACTGAGCCAGCCACGCACTCCTAGAGTTAACTTTCTATTTACTTCTTTGTATTTAAAAGAAAAACAACACACAAGAATCACATAATTAGGGCATCTGGGTGGCTGAAAGTTTGAGCAACCGCCTTTGGCTCAGGTTGTGGTCCCGGGGTCTTAGGATCGAGTCCCGCATCCCACTCCCTGTACAGAGTCTGTTTCTCCTTCTGCTGATGTCTGTCTGTCTCTCTCTCTCTCCCCACTTCTCTCATGAATAAATAATAAAATCTTAAAAAAAAAATCACAAAATTAGCATGTTTGTCTTAAAAGCCTGAAAGGTAGTATAACAACAGATGGAAAATATACCAGGTGTGTTTGTCACCCAAAAGATACTTGATTTACTGCCAATGAGGAGATCATGGAGAATAATATCCCAAGCAGAGAGTCACAGAGCAAGGGGAAAGGTTTCCTGTTGATTAGGGTTAGGCTGGATGTTTAGAAAGAGGGGCCTTGTCATCATATGTAGAGCTTGGCATAAGGCCCCAACAGTTGTACACATACCTTGTGTGTTTGTGGGACCCAGGAAATCTAACAAAAAATCCCCTACCCCTGGACAAGCAGAGCAGGACTAACTCCATTTTGTGCTACACCCGCCATCTCATGTAAAACCCCCCACACGACCTGCCTATTGTTTAAGGCACTCCCTCACCCTAGTTTAGCTATTAAGTACACCCTTATCAGAAACCAGCACACCTAATTAGGAATGCGGGACCTCTGACCTTTAACCAGCCAAGGAATGAAAACCCCTCTTCTGCTCACCAAACCTGCCGGTAAATTCTAACCAGAATAATAGGCTAGTTCAAATGGTCACTATAGGGCGAATCGTGATTCAATTGGCCACCTGCGTGTGCACCATCATGACTGTGCAACTTTCTGCGTATGTTACAATCTCATTGGCCACTGGCCCCTATAACACTGCTGTGCTTCTTAGTCTCGGGGTCCAAGCCCCTGCTCTGCTGTATGGAATATACTTGGACCCAAGCTCGAACTTGTAAATAAACCCTCTTGTACTTGCATCGGTGTCGGCTCCTTGGTGGTTTCTCGGATTCGCAATCTTGGGCACAACATGTTATGTAACTGAGGTTTCTCCTCCTTGGCTGGAAATTTTGGTAATAGAATGAGGTAAAAGTAATTATAGGTTACCCCCAGAGGTTACTGTTTGTTACCTTTATAAAGAGTAAGTTAGGGGTTTAGCTCAATTGGGCTGGCTCAAGGTCTTCCTCAGGTGATGTAGTTTTACTTGATCAAGAAAGAATTCTTGAGAGGTCTTTGGTGCACAAAAGTGATTGTTTTAAAGCATGGGGTCAGGACCCACCAGTAAAAGGAGTTGCTGTTGCTGCTGCAGCCTGCTGCCCGCTGTCTGCTGGCTCCACTTGCCCAGAGACTATGAGGACCAACTGATCATATATTCTGCGGTTGGGGAAAGTAAAGATAAGGGAAGTTCCAAATGGACTTTGTCGACCACGGCAGCCCGGGTGGCACAGCAGCTTTAGCTCTGCCTTCAACCCAGGTCGTGATCCTGGAGACCTGGGATGGAGTCCCTTGACAGGCTCCCTGCATGGAGCCTGCTTCTCCCTCTGCCTGTGTCTCTGCCTCTCTCTCTCTCTCTCTCTCCCTCCCCCGCCCTCTGTGTCTCTCATGAGTAAATAAAATCTTAAAAAAAAAAAAAAAAGCACTCAACCTGACACAATGGCTTTGTTATTGTCAAAGTAAGGTTGTTTTTCTCACTAGTAAGGCATTCACCTTAAGAGAGTTGAGTACTTCCTGGAGGAACTTTATACTCTGACTTAAGTAAGTATTTGTCAATGGGTTGCATTCTTTTTTTTTAATGGGTTGGATTTTATAGGGACATTTAATGTTATACACATTTCTTTCTGCCTTTGTTTCCCACATCAAGATCAGTCCTTACCTTTCCTTGGATAGTTTCTGTTTCCATCACAGGAGACTCTGCCCATCCGTTGTTTTGCCTGAAGTAAAAGATGTGGTGGAAAGAGAGGGTAAGTAAAATGTGGGACAAAGGTTGGAGAGTACAAGCAGGAAAACAGTGAAGGTCAGGTCTTGGGGTCTAGCTGGTGACATTAATGCTGTCTTTCATCTTTAGGACCTTTGTGAACTCTGCCTACGGCCTCTTGGTAACTGTGGTATTTATTACAGGCACTGCTGACATTCAGGGATGTGGCCATAGAATTCTCTCAGGAAGAGTAGATATGTCTGAACGACACTCAGCGGATACTCTACAGGATGTGGTGTTAGAGAACTACGGACACCTCCTCCTCTTGGGTGAGGATCACTCCTTCCAGATTTTCCATATCACACAAAGAGTTTCCTTCCTTCCTTTGAAGAGTGTCTCTTGGAAGATTCCTCTTTGAATGATTGGAATTTGGATCTGGGCAGTGAAGGAAAAAAGTTGTGTTTTGTAGCGTGGGACCCAGGAAATCTAACAAAAATCCCCTACCCCTGGACAAGCAGAGCAGGACTAACTCCATTTTATGCTACACCCGCCATCTCATGTAAAATCCCCCACACGACCTGCCTATTGTTTAAGGCACTCCCTCACCCTAGTTTAGCTATTAAGCACACCCTTATCAGAAACCAGCACACCTAATTAGGAATGCGGGACCTCTGACCTTTAACCAGCCAAGGAATGAAAACCCCTCTTTTGCCCGCCAAAACTGCGGCAAGTTCTAACCAGAATAATAGGCTAGTTCAAATGGTCACTATAAGGTGAATCGTAATTCAATGGCCACCTTCATGTAGACCAACATGACTGTGCAACTTTCTACGTATGTTACAATCTCATTGGCCACTGGCCCCTATAACACTGCTGTGCTTCTTAGTCTCGGGGTCCAAGCCCCTGCTCTGCTGTATGGAGTATACTTGGACCCAAGCTCGAACTTGTAAATAAACCCTTGTGTACTTGCATCGGTGTGGGCTCCTTGGTGGTTTCTCGGTTTCGCAATCTTGGGCACAAAAGTAGTGGAGAAAAGTCTTCACATTGCCTCCTTTTCAGCTTTAACTTCTCCTTCCTTAAGGTAACATCATCACTTCTGCAGATGAATGGGAATTCTATACAGTGAGGGCAAAAAATAGTACTGTCCATAACTTAAACTCCAATTTACACCTTTTATTCTTGTGTCTAGTACTTGGCTGTGGAGGTCAATTCTGAACATTGGACATCTCTCCTGTGTGTTCTAAAGGGGCAGTTGGGGGACACCTGGGTGGCTCAATGGTTGAGCATCTGCTTTCGCCTTGGGATGTGATCCTGGAGTCCTGGGATCGAGTCTCACATCGGGCTCCCTGCATGGAGCCTGCTTCTCCCTCTGCCTATGTCTCTGCCTCTCTCTGTGTGCCTCTCATGAATAAATAAAATATTTTTTTAAATAAAATATTTTAAAAAGGAAATAATCCTTTTTTCTTAACTCCAGCATTTATAACATTAAAAAAAAATCAAATAAATCTAGACCCAGCGTGGAAGTCTAGTGATGAAAATTACCAGAAATAAACAATATAACTGATAACCAAAAAATAAAACAGGATAAAAATTAAAGTAGGAGCGGTTCCTGGGTGATTCAATCAGTTAAGCACCTGGCTTCAGCTCAGGTCACGATCTCAGGGATGTGGTGGGCTCCCTGCTTACTGGGGAGTCTGCTTTTCCCTCTCCCTTTTCCCTTCCCCCCAAACTCATGTATTGTCTCTCTCAAATAAATAAATATAATAAGAATAAAAATAATGAAAAGCTAAATAAAATTTAAAAAAATAAGGTTCTTTACGGTTTTCTATAAATTAAGTCATCTAGGAACAGAGAAAGGTTTAGTTTTTTTCCTTATTTTTTTTTTAAAGACCCCCAGGACACTGGGATCATGACCTGGGCCAAAGGCAGATGCTCAACCACTGAGCCACAGAGGCACCCTAGTTTTTCCTTACCAATTGGATTCCCTTTATGTATTTTGTTCTGACCTAATGTTTCAGACTAGAATATATAATGCTGTGTTGAATGGAAGTGGTGAAGTCACTTCTTTACCTTGCTTCTGATCAAATAGAATGTTCAGTCACTTACTATTGAATAAGTTAGACTTCACCTTTTGGTATGTACGTGGCCTTTATCAGGTGAGGGTAGTCTTCTTCTATTCCTATTGTTGAGTGTTTTTTATCTTGAACCACTGTCCCAAATGCTTAGATTCTTGTTCTGTGTGCGTTAATAGGATTATGTCATGTTTGATCTTCATTCTGTTAATGTGCAGTCTGAAATTGATAGATTTCCGTATCTTGAGACATCCTTGATTATCAGGAAGAATTACCACTTGATCATGTTGTAAAATAGTAAAATGTTCTTTTGATTCGAGTTGTTTAATTAATTGTGGACTTTGTAGGACTCCTTGTCACAGGTAGTACCTGGTCATCTTCTTTGCTTGTAGTGTCTTCCTTTGGCTGTGATAACCTATAAATGCTGATGTCACAGAGAGTGTTTGATGTTTCACTTCTCTTCACTCCTTGGAAATGTTGGAGGAGATCATGAAGTACTTTCTCATTAATTGTTTGTTTGAATTATCCGGTGAATTCATCTGACACAGGGCTTTTCTTTCTTAGGGTGTTATTTTATTTTACTTTTTTATTTTATTTTATTTTATTTTATTTTATTTCTTTTTCAAGCTACTCAGTAGTTGTAGATCAGTTGAGATTGTTTTTTTCTAATATTTCCCCATGGTGGAGTCAGGTAGGTTATACCTTTTTTGAAATTTATACATGCTTTTTTCGATACCTATTTACTGGCATAGTAATTATGGATCATCACCTCTTATAATTACTTTATTCCTATTCCTAAGGTATCACTGATACTGTGTCTGCGTTCATTTCTTCTGGTTTTAGTTGGTTTTCTCTCTTTCATTCTTACTTGATTCAGATAAAAGTATGTCATTTTTGTTGATCTTTTCTTTCAAGCAACTCTTCCTATCGTAGATATTTTACTGCTTTTACTACAACCTATTTGGTTGATTTCTATTTTAAGCTTAAATTTCTTTCTCTCTGCCAATTGTGAGCCGAAATGGTACTTTTCCTGATTTTTTTGAGGTGTAGGAAAGTAACGCATGCTACAGCATGACAACAGAAATACCTATTATGCCATGTGGTGACTACGTTGTACGCAAGTGTATTTGTTCAGGGAAGAATAAAGTCCTGGTGATTCCTTCTCAGCCATCTTGCTGAAGTTCTCTAATTTTAATTTTGCATTTTAGGAGTTTTCATTATACTCATCTGAAAGTAGTAAATGGGATGATTTTGCTTTTCTCTTATTTGATATCTTTCAGCTATATCTTCACATGCCACCCAGAGCTTCCCGCCAAAGCTGTGTGTAGACGCTTCTTTCCAAAAATTGGAAGTGTTTTCTGAAAGCTCCAAACTTATTGTACCTGAGAGTGTCCCTATGGGAGAGAATCCTCATAAATATAATGAAAGCGTGAAAGCTCTTAACCAGACCCCCCAGTGTTGGTGGTAATCAGAGAATTGATGTGTGGGGAAAAAAAACATACAGATGTAATAAACCAGCGAACACGTTTAGCCAGTCATCAAGACTAAATATACAGGACACCCGGGTGGCTCAGCAGTTGAGCGTCTGTCTTTGGCTTGGGGCGTGATCCCTGGGTCCTGGGATCCAGTCCCACATTGGGTTCCTTGCATAGAGCCTGCTTCTCCCTCTGCCCGTGTCCTGCTTCTCTATCTGGGTCTCTCATGAATAAATAAATAAGATCTTTTAAAAAGAAAAAGATACATTTGCAAGGAATGTGGCAAAGCCTTTGATGGGCCCTCAAACCCATGTTTGCTAACTCAACATCAGCAAATCCATGGTAGAGAGAAACCTTACAAATGTGAAGAATGTGGTAAAATGTAGAAGTACCTCTGATTATTATATGGACATAGGTGAATCCGTTCGGGAGAGAAACTTTACAGTTACATTTGCAAAAAGAATGTGGCAAGCTCTTTAACTATCACTCAAGCCTTACTGAACTTCAGAGAATCTACACTGGAGAGAAACCTTACAAATGTAAATACTGTGGCAAGGGCTTTAAATTCCACTCAATTCTTATTGGACATCACAGGATTCATTCACAGGAGAGAAACCTTACAAATGTTCAGAGTGTGGCAAGGCCTTTAATGAGCACTCAACTTTGATTCAACATCACAGAATTCATAGAGGAGAGAAACGTTACAAACGTAAAGAATATGGCAAGGCTTTTAGGCAGTACCCAAACCTTATTCAACATCACAAAATTCACACTGGAGAAAAACCTTACCAATGTCAAGAATGTGGTAAGGCCTTTAGTCTGCGATCAGGCCTCATGATACATTACATAATTTGTACTGGAGAGAAACCTTACCAATGTAAAGAATGTGGGAAGGCCTTTAACCGTCGCTCAACCCTTACTCAACAGAATTCATTCTGGACAGAAACCTTACCAATGCAAAAATGTGACAACGCCTTTATCCAGATCTCAGGTCTTATTCAACATCAGAGAATTCATTTGTGAGAAAACCTTACCCGTGTAAACAGTACAGGAAGGCCTCTAATCATATTTCAATACCTACTCATTATCACATAATTCATAACGCAGCAAACCTGAATATGTTTAAAATTTGAGAAAAGTTTTAAGGACTGCTCACCACTTAGTCCACATCAGAGACTTCATATTAGAGAATAACCTTAAAATGGTTAAGAATGGGGCCAGGCCTTTAAGCAATGCTAACACTGACTCCTGATCAGGGAAGGTATACTGGAGAGGATTTTTCCTGAAGCTCTCTGAAAACTATATGCAAATCATTGGATGTAAAGAAATCATCATAACAGTTCATGTAGAGACAAGCCAAGTGCTGCCCTCTATCGGCCAATGTAAAGATTACCAAAGGTATTTCAGCTGGAAGCCAGGAAGATTTGTGAGGTTGCCTGTGCTTGCCCTTACTCTATCTGAAGATCCTTCAAGACCAATAGCTAGAAATATGCTCAACTGGCTACCATTAGACCTCAGAAACTGCCTTAACATTTGGTCTAATTACTAACCATTCCCATTTAGTAACATTAATTCTATCAATGGGCTAACTTAAAAATACACCTGCATCGTCGCCTCTTCTTTCAAATTTATTCAAGTTACTTAACAAATAGTGTTTTATTCGCTCATGGGATAGAGTTTAGGGATTCATCAGTTGCATCTAACTCCCAGAACTCATTACATCTAGTGCCCTCCTTAAGGTTCATCACCTAGTTTACCCCATTCCCCTGTTGAAATGAGTTTGATTGAACTGACCTATTGTTAGGAGCAAAATACTGGATCAATGGCATGAAACAATCTACCAGGTCAACTTCTAACATGTGAGACTCTTGAAGTTTCAGATGGGGGAATTGCAGGAGTGCAGGACAGCCTCTATGCTGCCCTCATCACCACCTCCCGAATGTGCCACATTGGCCTTGTGAGGATTTTGAGTTGAAGGTACTTGGGATCCTGCAGGCTTGAGAACCTTTACTCCGTCCCTTAAACACACAGTAGATTCTAAATTGGGGGGTGATGTCTTTCCCAGAATAAGAGTTATTAACAGAGTTTATCTCAGTGACCCATCTCTAAGGTAGGACAAAGATGTCATTACCAAATATGTGCCCTTCTTATTGCCGTGTGAAATGTTTTCCTTTCCTCTGAAGCTCCAGGCCCCCAGTCCTTTTTCCTTAGTTCAGCATGACATTGGCACCTCATCTTGCCTGACAGTCTTTGGAATTTCCACATCTATGGAATTCCTGTTTGGATTCCTGTGGATTCCCTGTATGTACACCTATTAAGTTTGTCTCCTTTTAATCTGACGTCCATTTCATTCCTACTCCAGCTGGAAGGATCTTTGAAGGGACAAGAATTCTTGTTCCCAGACAGAGGATTTGATTTTAATGCCTCATTTCCGGACATCCTATAGAAAGCATAAAAAGATGGCAGAGTAGTAGGAGGTACATGTCCAGGAGTTGATATTTTTGAGCTCAGTTTTTGCCACTATTTCAGAAGGTCCCTTTTTGTTTCCTGCATGGATATTATATTGTGTTTGCTTTAAATTTTCTAAGTAGCAGTCAAAATATGTAACCCACTCAATTTGTTTAGTTGAATAGATCACTCTCTCTTGAGGAGCATATGTAAGTACACAAATTAAGTCTCTCAAGCAGTCCTCATTTAGGCCACTTGAGCATTAAATCGCCCTTCAGTAGAATTTTCTATTTATTTAGACACTTGCAAATAGGTAATCCGTATGTGTTAACATGACTCCCACCAGATGGTTGGAAGATGCATCTCCATCCCTTTTCTCCCTACAGTGATGGTTTATTTTCCATCCTAGTAGGTTGAAAGGTGCAGCACCTAAGGGAGTTTAGCTGGAAATGAGTGTGCTAATTAGAGTGATCTTACCCCTTCAAGTGTCCCTCTGGAGATGGTTGATTGTATTTTATGTTTTGTGTTTTCCTGGAGTTAGCCTGGCTAAATTCAAAGTGCTGAGAATGCTAAGTGGCTGATTCTTCTATGTTTTCCCTGATGGACCAGCTGAATTATTTGTGTTTTTTTTTTTTAATATTTTAAAGCTTGTGTGTTTTTTTTTTGAGAGAGAGGTTGTGTGTAAGCCAGGGTGGGAGGCGCAGAGCAAGAAGGAGAGAGAGAATCCAAAGCAGGTTGCAAGTCCTGTGCAGAGCTTGATGTGGGGCTCAATCTCACAACCTTGAGATCGTGATCTGAGCTAAAATCAAGAGTCAGACACTTAACATCTAAGCTACTGAGGCACCCTTTGAATCCACTTTTATTTCATTTTTAAGATTTTATTTATTTATTTGACAGAGCAAATGATAGTGAGAGAGCATGCCCAAGCAGGAGGATCGGCAGGCAGAGGGAAAAGGAGAGGGAGAAGCAGTCTCCTCGTGGAGCAGGGAGCCTGGTGTGGGGCTTGACCCCAGGACCCTTGGATCCCGACTTGGCCAAAGGCAGACACTTAACTGAATGAGTCCTTCAGGCACCGCCCCCCCTTTTTTTGGCACTCCCCATTTTTAATAACAAATATTGTACGGGTTGGGGAGTTGTACACCTCAGGCCAAAGCCATCCACACGATAGATTTATAATATTAATTCACCATTCTTCTATGTTCAAGACCAAAGCATAAGGGAGCGCCGGTGGCTCAGTGGTTTAGCGCTGCCTTCAATCCCGGGTGTAATCCTGGAGTCCGGGGATGGAGTCCCATGTCGGGCTTCCTGCATGGAGCCTGTTTCTCCCTCTGCCTCTTTCTCTCTGTCTCTCATGAATAGATAAATAAAATCTTTATTAAAAAAAAAAAAAAAAAGACCAAAGCACATAAATGCTACTGTAGTGCTCAGAGGCAAAATATATTTCTTCTGTATATTTTTTATAAGATTTTATTTATTGGGATCCCTGGGTGGCGCAGCGGTTGGCGCCTGCCTTTGGCCCAAGGCACGATCCTGGAGGCCTGGGATCGAATCCCACGTCGGGCTCCCGGTGCATGGAGCCTGCTTCTGCCGCTGCCTGTGTCTCTGCCTCTCTCTCTCTCTCTCTCTCTGTGACTATCATGTATAAATTAAAAAAAAAAAAAAGATTTTATTTATTGGGCAGCCCAGGTGGCACAGCAGTTTAGCGCCGCCTTCAGGCCAGGGTCTGATCCTGGAGACCCAGAATCAATTCCTCTGTCAGGCTGCCTGCATGGAGCCTGCTTCTCCCCCTGCCTGTGTTCTGCCTCTCTCTCTGTCTATCATGAATAAATAAATAACAAATCTTAAAAAAAAAAAAAAAAAAAAAAAGATTTTATTTATTCATGAGAGACTCACAGAGAGAGGCAATGATATAGGCAGAGGGAGAAACAGGCTCCTCACAGGGAACATGATTCACGAATTGATCCCAGGACCCTGGGATCACGACCTGAGCCAAAGGCAGATGCTCCACCGTGTGCCACCCAGGTGTCCCCCCTCCTGAGTATTTGAAGAAATGTTTCCTTTCAAGAAAATCTGAGAAATATAATAATCCTCCCTTGCTTTCACTAAAGCAAAAGGACCTCCTTCATTCTTTCATGCAGTGATTTACTGGTTCCTACTGATTTCCAGATTAGATCACTATAGTAAATTATCTTACTTTCAGATACCCCTGAAAGTAACGCCTGAGATCCATGTTTGTGTTGTGTTCTTAATTAAGCAAGAATAATAAATTTGATGATATGAAATTGGAAGTGTCAAAGGCTTTCTTTAGTGAATGAGCAAAATGATATTTATACTTTTATCATAACCCATTTTCACTATATGTGTTTTTTTTTAAAGATTTTCAATTTATTTATTCATTAGTGATACAGAGAGAGAGGGGGGCAGAGACACAGGCAGAGGGAGAAGCAGGCTCCATGCAAGCAACCCATGTGGGACTCAAACCAGGGAATCCGGGATCACGGCCTGAGCCAAAGGCAGGCGCTCAACCACTGAGCCACCCAGGTGTCCCACTATATGTGTTTTGTATATGTAATATTATTTCACTACAGATTCTTGTTCCTCCATCTGCATTTCTATATATCTAATATTTTGTTAAGGTGAAATTCTAATTGTGTCATAAAAATAAATCTAGTTTGGGGGCACCAGTGTAGCTAGGATGGTTAAACATCTACCGTCAGTTCAGGTCATGATATCTGGGTCTGGGGGTCGATATCTGGGTCTGGGGTTCGAGCCCCAGGTCAAGCTCCAGCTAACAGTAGTCTGCTTCTCACTCTGACTCTCCCCTCTGCCCCACTTATGCTCTCAATCTCTCTCTCTCTGTCTCTCAATTGAATAAACAAAAATATATTTTTTTAAATCTGTATTTAGGTAGATTTGAAAATGTTAGAAGAGAACATTTACAGGTGAAATTCAACTTTTTATTGCACTTCATGGCTTTATTAGAATAAGGTGAATTTGAATACTTCTATTGTCCTCAGCTCATCACAATTAATAGGAATGGTGTAATATTTTGATCTAAAGTGAAACTCGAAAAGAAAAATTATGGTGGATCTCTCTCTCTCAAAAAAAAAAATTAGAGGTACCACAGGCCAACAAAATCTACTCAGCAGTGAGTATCTCAATACTCTCCCCAAAACAAGCAGTCTGGGCAGCTAGTGCATGGTACCTTGAGATGCCCCCACTGGCTAGGGACGAGTGAATCATGGGAAGATTTTCCACATTGGACTGAGTTTCCTTTGTGCTTCCCAAAATCATAACTAAAGCAAATGAGAGTTTGTCTACCATGTGCAGTAAGCCAGTATAATCATACACTGAGCTTTTGTGGTGTATCTATTTAAGACATTTAAAGACATTAATTTGTATGGCCCCACCCAGGAGAAGAGGAAGCTAATGCTCAAAAGTGTTGAAATCCTCAATCGCTTGCAAGTGAAGACTTTTAAGGGGAAAATTTGGTTGGAGAGTCCTCTGATGTGATAGGGCAGGGACTAGACTGGGTCTTCCTCAACACTGAGCATGAAATCCAGCATTCTTTTGCTCCCTCCATAAGAAAGGAAAGAAAGAGAGAAAAAGAGAAGGAACAGGAAGGAATGGGAGGGAAGGAAAGGGGGGGAAGGAAAGGGTCGAAGGAAAGGGGAGGGAGGGGGGAGGGAAAGGAAATGCCTCCTGAGTAGTTTCTGTTGCAGGAATTCTTACTATGAATACTGGCAAAGCCTGGACCAAACCAAGTTGCACCATGATGGCTCTCCGGGACTTCTTCTTGGGGAGAGTCCCTGAGAACACTTTCCTTTGTGCTATCTCCCTCGTTCTCAAGCATATGCCCCAATAAAATCCTCACTGAAACTCTGATTTGCTGTTATCAATTTCTATGCTTAGAGCTCAAGGACAGGCTTAGTGTGGTGTCACTGAGAAGGTAGATGCTACTGATTAGAGACCCATGGGGCCATGTTAGCAGATGTTCTTTGATATCTTCTGGTGCTGTTTCACCTGGTACCCTGGAGGTGTATTCTATCTCATAAAACTTTGAATCAGAAAAAAATATCTTTCTTCGTCTTTATCTTAGAGGTGTGTGTGTGGTTTTTTTTAAGATTTTGGTTATTTATTCATGAGAGACACAGAGACATAGGCAGAGGGAGAAGCAGGCCCCCCGCAGGGAGCCTGATGCAGGACTTGATCCCGGGTCCCCAGGACCCCACCCTGGGCCAAAGGCAGCACCAGACCTCTGAGCCACCCAGGGATCCCCTATCTTAGAGGTTTTATTAGGTATATCTGGTAGTTACATCTGTAGGGTAGTGCCGATTAACCACTTACCTCATGAGCCTAGTCTCCATGTTCCTTATCTGGTACAGCTGGGCCTGAGGACAATATGACCTGTAGTGTGCATTTTTTCATCTGAACTGACAAGATCAATGCTGGTTTCATTAGATCAATGTTGTGTTGATCATACCAGGGAGCACAAATTTCTGTGCCCTTCAGGATACTTCTAGCTGGATTGAGAAACCCATTGAACAGAGACAGATTAACAGGACAAGATCAAATTAAATTTCATAGGTGTAGGGAACGCTCACAGACGCGGAAATTGCAAAATTGGGTAAAATGAGGTTCATATCCTGAAGTTAGGAGGAGGGCCTGGGACTTTGAAGTGGAGAAATGCACTAAACAGGGCAATAAGAATAACAGCAGATGTTTGGTAATTAGATGTTTGCCCTGCCACACAGATGGATGACTCAAATGAAATTTGTCCCTAGCAGTAACATTTATTCTGTGAAAGATGGCCAGTTAAGATTATTCTACACAGGGACGCCTGGGTAGCTCGGTGCTTGAGCGTCTGCCATTGGCTCAGGGTGTGATCCCAGGTTCTAGGATCCAGTCGCACATCGGGCTCTCCAGGGGGAGCCTGCTTCTCCCTCTGCCTAGGTCTTTGCCTCTCTCTGTGTGTGTGTGTCTCAGGAATGAACGGATAAATCTTTATTTTTTTAATGATTTTTATTTATTTATGCATGAGAGACATACATAGAGAGAGGCAGAGACACAGGCAGAGGGAGAAGCAGGTTCCATGCAGGGAGCCTGACGTGGGACTCGATCCCGGGTCTCCAGGATCCCACCCTGGGCCGAGGGCGGTGTTAAACTGCTGAGGCACCGGGGGCTGCCCTGGATAAATCTTAAAAAAAAAAAAAAAAGATTATTCTACATTATGAGGGGAGGGACAAAAACTTCTCTTCGCCCAATAGGATGTCAAGTGCCTTTAGCCCAAAAAAATGTTTATACCAAACTGTCCTATCTTGAGGCAGCCTGCCTTTGGCCGTTAGAGAACGTTGCTTTAAGGTAGTAGTCTCTGTATACAGATATGTATGTCATGTTAGATAAACTCTACATCAGATGACCTTGGTGAAAACCTAGTTCTTTCCATTTATTGGGTGGTTGGCAAAAAAATCCTTTTTTTTTTCTTTTTAAGATTTTATTTATTTATTCATGAGAGACCGAGAGAAAGAGAGAGAGAGAGAGAGAGGCAGAGACACAAGCAGGGGCAGAAGCAGGCTCTCTGCAGGAGCCTTACATGGGACTGGATCCCAGACACCAGGATTAGACCCTGAGTCAAAGGCAGATGCTCAACCACAGAGCCACCCAGGCGTCCCGGGCAAAAACTCTTATGAAAAGGAATAATGATATGTTTGGTCTCATCAATTATTTTGGTGTTTATTACTTGTACTAACTTATATAAAGTGTTATAATGCTATCTAGTACTAGCAAATGTTTAAAAAGCATTGCTGGGGTACCTGGTGGCTCAGTCTATTAACAATCTGACTTCAACTTAGGTCATGATCTCAGGGTTCCGGGATGGAGCCACCCCACCCCAGACCCTGCCACTGGGCTCCATGCTCAGCAGGAAATCTGCTTCTCCATCTCCCTCTGCTCCTCCCCCTGCTCAGGCTGTCTCTCTTTCTCAAACAAATAAAATCTTTTAAAAAGTAAAGTAAAAAAAAAAAAAAAGTAAAGCAAAAATAAAAAGGATTGTTGTTGCCGTTCTTGGTATGCTAGTAGAGCCTTTAAATTGATTGAGGGATGCCTGGGTGGCTCAGTGGTTGAGTGTCTACCTTTGGCTCAGAGCATGACCCAGGGTCTGAGGATCGAGTCCCACATCAGGCTCTCTGCATGGAGCCTGCTTCTCCCTTTGCCTATGTCTCTGTGTCTCTTTCTCTCTGCCTCTCATGAATAAATAAATAAAATCTTTTGAAAAATTGATAAGTAAATGGATTGACTGATATATTTATATATTTACTTATTTATTGATAACAGAGAGAGAGAGAGAGAGCTTGAGGGAGGAAGAGGGGCCGTGGGATAGTATCTCCAGTAGACTCTGCACTGAGCACAGAGCCCCATTTGAGGCGGGATCCCACGACCCTGAGATCGTGACCTGAGCTGAAATCAAGACACAGACGCTTAATAGACCGAACCAACCAGGCACGATAAGTAGGACTTTAAATGTCACTAAAATCATTGCATTCAAACTCATCAAATAACAGTGTTTTCAGAAATCATTTTCGAGAATTCTACATTGTCCTATCTTCTCTACTGAGACAATAGTGGGGTCAAAATTAGTGAATCTCCAACCAGACTCATATTCCTATTTTTTTATTTTTTAAAGATTTTATTTATTTATTCATGGGAGACACAGAGAGGGAGGCAGAGGCACAGGTAGAGGAAGGAGAAGCAGGATCTATGCGGGGAGCCCGATGCGAAACTTGATCCCAGGACTCTGGGATCTCGCCCTGAGCCAAAGACAGATGCTCAACCACTGAGCCACCTGGGCATCCCCACCCCCCTTTTTTTAAGTTTTGGGTTTTTTTTTTTAGATTTGTTTATTTATTTATTCATGAGAGACACAGACAGAAAGATTCTCCTTCTGCTCCCCTGGTCTTACATCATATTCACAAAGAGGGCCAAGGGACCCTTCCATGGCCTGCGAGGGCCTGCACAATCTGTCGGCTTTTCTATGGCTTTGGGGGGCCTGGGGAAATCTGTGCATATTTCTAAGAAACTCCTTGCTAAGCCATTTCTTCAGTTCCATTTTTGCCTCATAACAGGTGTTGTTACCATATTTCTTAACTATAATGATTTTCTAATTTTGTCATGTGTATATGGAGTTCCTTTGATTGTGTTCTGTTTTCGCTTTGGGATTAGTTTTTTGTGAAATTGAGCTATGATTTTAGATTCTAAAGTCTTTTTTTTTTTTTTTTTTAAGATTTTATTTATTTATCCATGAGAGACACACAGAAAGAGGCAGTGACACAGGCAGAGGTAGAAGCTGGCTCCCTGTAGGGAACCTGATGTGGGACTCCATCCAAGGACCCCAGGTCACAACCTGAGCCAAAGGCACACGCTCAACCACTGAGTCACTCAGATGCCCCAGATTCTAAAGTTCTGATAGAACATGCTTGACAGGGCAGCGGTTTAGCGCCACCTGCAGCCCAAGGTGTGATCATGGAGACCCGGGATCCAGTCCCAAGTCAGGCTTCCTGCATGGGGCCTGCTTCTCCCTCTGCCTGTGTCTCTGCATTTCTCTCTCTCTCTCTGTGTCTCATGAATAAATAAATAAAATCTTAGAAAAAAAAAAAGGACACGCTTGACGTACATGTGTTGCCTGGGGCGCTCAGTGGTTACGCATCTGCCTTTGATTCAGATCATGAGTCAAAGGTCCTGGGATGGAATCCTGCATCAGGCTCCCCATGGGGAGCCTGCTTCTCTCTCTGCCTATGTCTCTGCTTCTCTCTGTTTCTCATGAATAAATAGACTTTTACATCTTTAAAAAAAAAGAAGTGAGTTTGATAATTAGTAAATATCCCCGTATTTATTAAATGTTTTGTTCATAAATATAAATTTCCCTTGAGGCAAATCCCCTTAGAATTTTGATCTACTTTTCTCAAAATACAATTAAATTGTGGTATAATTTATACTCAACTGTATGTGCTTTTTAGTGTAGCAGTGATACTCACTATATTTTATAGCATTCGTGGTGTTTCTGTATTCAGAAATATCTTTTGTTTCATTACTTAAGTGAAATCATAGTGTATTTATCTCTGTGAATTATTTCAGTCACTGTTAGTTTTTTGTGCATGATATTTCTTTTTTCGAAGTATGTATATGCTACATTTTCTTTATCCGTTCTCGAACATTTTTGTTGCTTTCATTATTAATGGCTTTTCTGAACATTGCTGCTATGAAATCTGCTTGTGCAAGTATCTCTTGCAGATCCTACTTTGAATTCTTTTGGTTATATAGTCTCAAGTGGGATGGCTGAATCATAGGACAATACAATTTAAATTTTTTTGACAAAATCCCATTGTTTTCCATAGTGCTTGTGCCATTTGCATCTCATCTAGCAGTGCTTACGGGTTCTATGAGTTCTAAGGATTCTTGTGATTTACAACTCAGAGTAGCTTTTTTTTTGGTGTTATTCTCGTTTAATAGTGGGATCCGAAGAAGTAGTGAGGTATGACTCACTGTTTTGCTTGTATTTTTCTAATGAATACTGATTTTGAGCATCTTTCATGTTTGTCCATTTGCGTATCATCCCTGGGTTTTGCCCTTATTTATTTATTTTTTTTATGATAGTCACACACAGAGAGAGAGAGAGGCAGAGACATAGGCAGAGGGAGAAGCAGGCTCCATGCACCGGGAGCCCGATGTGGGATTCGATTCCGGGTCTCCAGGATCGCGCCCTGGGCCAAAGGCAGGCGCTAAACCGCTGCACCACCCAGGGATCCCCCCATTCAATCTTTTGTCCATTTTTTAATCGTACCAGGGTCTTTTTTGTTATCTTTTGTTTTGTTTTGTGGTTGTTGCAAGAGTTCTTTCTATACGATAGATATTCATTCCTTATGCTCTAAAGGTTCTAGAGAAAATGTCCTCTCATTTCACAGGCTGCCTTTTCACTCCACTGAATGTTTCTTTGGAATCACTTTCTCTGAATTCCATGTTTCAATATATTGAGTTTTATTTCATTAGTCTCAAGATAATTACTGGTTATTTTTTAAATTTCATTTTGACCATTGATTGTTCAAGAGTGTGTTGTATAATTTCAAACTATTTGTGGAATTTCTGATTTTCCATCTACTATTCATTTTTTAAAATTAAAATAAGTAGGGATCCCTGGGTGGCGCCTCGGTTTGGCGCCTGCCTTTGGCCCAGGGCGCGATCCTGGAGACCCGGGATCGAATCCCACATCAGGCTCCTGGTGCATGGAGCCTGCTTCTCCCTCTGCCTGTGTCTCTGCCTCTCTCTCTCTCTCTCTCTGTGACTATCATAAATAAAAAAAAATAAAAAAATAAAAAAATAAAATTAAAATAAGTAAAATTAAATTTTATTTTAGTTATTTGTCAGAGAGAGAGAGAGCACAAGCAGAGAGGCAACAGCCAGAGGGAGAAGCAGGTTCTCTGCTCAACGAGGAGTCTGATGGGGGACTCCATCCCAGAACCCTGGGATCATGACCGAGCCAAACACAGATGCTTGACTGATTGAGCCACCCAGGCATTCTTTTCTGCTATTCATTCTTAATTTCATTACGTTGTGGTAAAACAACAACAACAATGAAAAACTTCTTTGATTTTATTTTTTTAATAATGTTTTTAGTTTTTTTTTTTTAATTTTATTTATTTATTTATTTATTTATTTATTTATTTATGATAGTCACACAGGGAGAGAGAGAGAGGCAGAGACACAGGCAGAGGGAGAAGCAGGCTCCATGCAGGGAGCCCGATGTGGGATTCGATCCCAGGTCTCCAGGATCGCACCCTGGGCCAACGGCAGGCGCCAAACCGCTGCGCCACCCAGGGATCCCTATGATTTTAATCTTCATAAATTTGTTAAGACTTGTTTTGCAAACAGGTTGTCTATACTAGAAAATGTTCCATGTGTGACTGAAACGATTATATATTCTGCTCTTGCTTGGTGGAGTGGTATGTATATGTCTATTACGTGTAAGTGGTCTGTAATGTGCAAGTGCTCTCCTTGGACTTAATGTGGTCTTGCTATACAATTAAACTGAGGTATTAACCTCTGCTACTCTCATGACACCATTGAGTTCTTACTTCAGTTCTGTCTTTTGTATTTCACATAAATGGGTCCCTGTTGTTAGGTGCACATATATTTATTATTGTTATAGTATCTACAGAATTTCATTCCTTTATCTATAAATAATGTCATTTTTGTTTCCTGACACTCTATGAACTTAATGTGTATTTGCATATTAGTAAGGCTACTGGTCCCTTGTTTGGCCTCCATTTGCGTGAAAGGACTTTTCACATACGTTGGCATCTCTTGTGTGTTCTTAGATTTAATGTGACTCTCTTATAGAAAGGAGGTTCTTGATCTTGTGGTTAATCATTCAGCTAATTTACACCTTTTAATCTACTTAAAAAGTACTCACTGGATGGAAGGACCACTACTCCTGTTTTTTCATACTTTACTTCTTGTGGCTGTTTAATCCCACTTTCTCTCTTTTATTGTGCTCCATTATGTTTCTTTGACATTTCGTATTGACAGACTTTGATGCCATTCTCATTTCCTTTTTATGAGTTCTACAGGGTTTTCTCTTTTTGTGACCCTAGGGATATGATATCTAAAGCCTCTCAAAGCTATAATAAACCATTGTAACCTGGTATTGTCAACAGCATACAAAACTCTACTGTTTGTCATTTCTACTCCTTCACCCAATTTATGTCACTGATATCCCAAATTCCATCTTTTATGTGGTGTGGTCTATAATTTAGATATATCATTTTTCGCTTTAATCTTTTAAAAATCTCTGTCCCATAAGTAAAAGTGATTTGTGTTACCTCTTTACAATAGTCCACGTTGCTATATTTGTGGAGCTTTATATTTACCTGTGGTTTTAACTACTGTTTAGAACCTTTTATTGTAGGTAGAAAGATTTCCTTTAATATTTCTTATAAGGCAGGTCTACTGGTACACTTCTAGTAGTTTTTCCCCGGGAAAGTTTTTATTTCTCCATTTTTGAAGCATAGTATTGCAGATACAAAATCTTTGGTCGATATTTTCTGACTTTTCAGTACTCGAATATATTATCTCATACACTTATTTATAGAAATTCTGAAGTTCTGCTGAGAAACCATTAATATTCTTAGATGAGTCTGTTGCACAAGATGAGTTACTTTTATCATGCTGTTTCAAAATTCTTTCACTTGTGATTTTTGAGAGGTTATCTATCTATCTATCTATTCATTCATTACAGACACAGAGAGGCAGAGACATAGGCAGAGGGTGAAGCAGACTCCCTGTGGGGAGCCCAATGCAGGACTCAATCCCAGGACCCCGGGATCACGACCTGAGCCAAAGGCAGACGCTCAACCACTGAGCCACCCAGGCGTCCCCGAGAGGTTATGTTATTTATAGTGTATCACTGTGTTCATGTCTTGACATCTATCCTACTTAGAATTCACTGAGCTTCTTGAATTTGTATCTTTCTTTCCACAATTGTGAGAAGTCTAAGCCAAAAGTTCTTCATGTAAGTTCTCTGCTCTCTTTCACTCTCCTCTCCTTTGCGTGGTCCCCTTAATGTGTATATTGGTCCACTTGTTGGTGTCCCAATAAGTCCCTCTGACTCTGTCCTTTTCCCCATGTTTTTTACTCCCCTCAATGGATAATTTAAAACAAGGGATCTGTAAAGTTGTCTAATTCTTGCTTCATTTTGATTAATTCTTTTTTTAAAGATTTTATTTATTGATTCATAAAAGATACACATAGAGAGAGAGGCAAAGACACAGGCAGAGGGAGAAGGAGGCTCCATGGGACTTGATCCCGGGTCTCCGGGATCACGCCCTGGGCCAAAGGCAGACACTCAACTCCTGAACCAGTGAGGTATCCCATTTTGATTAATTCTTTTGCTGACCATTGTCTTTTCAATTCAGTTATTGTACTTTTTTAGCTTCCAATTTCTGTTTAGTTGTTTTTTTAGACTTTCTATCTCTTGGATTTTCATTTTGAACATGCATAGTTTACTGGTACCATGTAGTTACTTGTTTTCTCCTTCATGAACACTTAATGATCACTATTTTGAATTCTTTATCAGGCATTTAATACTTCTCTACTAATTTAGGGTCAGCTTTAGGGTTTCACTTTCTTCCTTTTGTTGGAACATGTTTTTCTGTCTCTTTGTTTGCCTGGTGATCTTTTGCTGAGATTTGGGAATTTAAAAAACAGCCTCTGGTCCCAGAATTTATGGACTTGCTTTGTAAAGGAAAACACAGATAG
Organism: Vulpes vulpes; assembly: GCF_048418805.1. Lineage (NCBI taxonomy): Eukaryota > Metazoa > Chordata > Mammalia > Carnivora > Canidae > Vulpes > Vulpes vulpes. The sequence goes on along the minus strand of NC_132780.1, from coordinate 18,315,231 downwards.
CAGCCACCTGTGCAGTAATTCTGGGACCTGTGAAACATATATTCTGGAGGTGTATAATGTCTGAGTGCTTGTAATTTCACAGTTAAACAATTGTTTGTTGTTTCATATTCACTGCATACGATCATTCCTCTCCTGATGTTCTTCAACTCTGCATTCTCTCTGGTGTTTGAACAAACACTTTCCTTTTCTCTGAGCAGACACCAGAGTACAAGAGGGTGTTCTCATTCCCTCAGCCCTACATGTCATGCATGACAGAAACAAGCCCCACCAGGCAGCTGCAGTGAAGCCAGATTATGGCTCACATAGGTCCCTCATGTTTTCTGAACAGTCTAGAGTTTTCTCACAGTCTTGCCATGAAGTTCCAGGTAGGGTGAGCAGCTATTGTGGGCAGTGTAACAAAATTTCCTTTCTTCAAACCGACTCTTCTTCACTTGTTCTTACATGAGGTTGCTGTGTTCTCCCAACTGGCTTGTGGAGCACTCAAAAAGGCAATTTGGTTAGTTCGTGTCTTCATGGTGGAGCATAGTCCTGGTGCTTCCTATTTCTGTATTATCCTAATATCCTATGTTAGGTATTCATTTTCTACATTAACATTTTATAGTATATACATGTAAGTGTAGTACGTGGGATCATTTATTGGTATCTTTCAGTTGTGGCTTCTCATTGCACCCTGGGATTGTTGACAAAGACAGGCAAAAAGATTTATTACATAAAGTGCTATTGGGAAGACATGGAAGCTGTGGCTTTGAGATCACAGTTAGTGAAAGACTAACAAGGTGATGGCAGGAAGTGAAGAGCAAAAAGAATATTATTTTTTTTTCCACGTTCCCGACATTTAATTCGGACAACAATCGCAAAAAGAATTTTATTATGGATATAACTAAACTGGGACGATTACCATTAATGGAATCCTTACGGCCTAAAGAAATAGAGAATAGAAAACATTCTGGAGGAAACCCCATTTGAAGACAGTTATGTTTGCAGGACGCCTGCGTGGCTCAATGGATGAGCGTCTACCTTTGGCTTAGGGTGTGATCCCGGAGTCCCAGGATCAAGTCCTACACAGGGCTCCCCGCAGGAAGCCTCCTTCTCCGTCTGCCTGTGTCTATGTATTTCCCATGAATAAATAAATAAAATCTTTTAAAAAAACGATAGTTATGTTTGCATAACAGTGTGTTTATAAACCCAATACCCAATTCCATTATTTAAATGTACTTATTCTCTGAAAAGAAATTTGGAACGTTACTTATTCTATGCTGAAAGTAATGATTTGAACCATTTCAATTATAGGAAGGATGGATTATTCAAACATTTATACAAATTAGAAATATTAAAATGAACATAAAAGGCTAGATATATTTGAGAGATCTCTATGAGAGTTCATTATTCTTGTAATAAAAAAGACTCCTGATTCCAAAGTCCCTAATTTTGATAAACAAGGGCTTGTCTTTATCCAACCATCACTGTTTGTTAGATATCACACAATACATAGTTTGTGGCTTTTAAAAAAGATTTTATTTATTTATTTATGACACAGAGAGAGAGAGGCAGAGACATAGGCAGAGGGAGAAGCAGGATCCTCACAGGGACCCTGATGCAGGACTCAATCCCAGACCCCAGGATCACACGGAGCTGAATGAAGGCAGACGCTCAACCACTGAGCCACCCAGGTGTCCCACAAAATTATTTTTTATTTATTTTTATTTTTTATTTTTTTAAAAGATTTTATTTATTTATTCATAGAGACACAGAGAGAGAGAGAGAGAGGCAGAGGGAGAAGCAGGCTCCATGCAGAGAGCCCGACCTGGGACTCATCCAGGGTCTCCAGGATCACACCCTGGGCTGTAGGCGGCGCTAAACCGCTGCGCCACCAGGGCTGCCACAAAATTAGTTTTTAAAACTGAGTCATATATATCCAAATTTTGAACCAATCAACAACAATCCAATGCACTGAAAGATTATGTAGCTCAGAGAGCAGAAAGCAATAAACAGAAATGTCTTATCAATACGAATACTACGTGAATATACATACTACAGCCTTAATGTAACAAAGAAATCATAACTATATGTGTTAGCTACCTTTCTGAAACATTAAAGGAGTATGCTTTATATTTTAGCAAATGCCTATGCAGTATATACAACTTTAAGGCATATGTAAGGTACACTGAAAGTCTGAACCAACTAGAATGTAAGGTTTTCTTATGTGAAGATGTAAATTTCAGAAAGAAACCAACTTGAAATAAGTCCACTATCACAAGTATTGCAAAGGTAACCCATACAAAGCCTATCATTTGCCAATTCTATACAAAGAAAAACAGCCCAGTCATAATACCAGAAATCTTATCAAAGCGCATTGTGGTAAGCTACTTGAAAGGATAAATAACTTATCTGAGGGATTACAATAGCAAATAACAATGCAAATTACATAACATGTGAGAAAAATATGCAATGTATATTAGCAAGAGGTTAGGAAGCTGAATAATGTGGGAAAGGTTTATAAGCCTGTACAAGTCGGTTTCGAAAAAGTATTGACTGCTTGTTATAGTAAATTACCAAGATTTTCACCGCAACAGTTTTTCCCCACATCAAAATCAGAAAGCAATAGGTCTTTCACCAATTGTTGTTCAGTATTTTGTTTTTTCCCCCAACCCTCAGAACACAGAAATCGATGTTTGAATGTTACTGATTTAAGGGACTCCTAGATACCGTGTCCATAAACCTTATATAAGCTGAAAGTGAGGTGCATGGACAAACACCATCAACATTTATGGGAAAAGGTGTTGTTGTTTTAAAGATTTTTATTTATTTATTCATGAGAGACACAGAGAGAGACAGAGAGGCAGAGAGAGAGGCAGAGGGAGAAGCAGGGTCCATGCAGGGAGCTCCACACGGACCTGATCCTGGCTCTCCAGGATCACACCCCAGGCTGCAGGTGGCAATAAACCGCTCTGCCACCCAGGGGGGCTGTCCTGTTGTTGTTCTTAAGTGATATTACCTGAGTTACATAATCACACTCTTCCTGTCCTTCCAAAACCAACATGTGGGAAATCCTCTTTACCACCCATGTAATTAAAAGCTCTGCACAAAGTGACCCCTTTATTTTATAAGGACTTTTTCCCACCCCTACACCTTCAATCTGCATATGCTTTTACAGCTGAAAGGAGTCTCTTGAAGACTACACAGCTCGGGTTTGTATTTTTTTCCATTCAGGCCATCTAGATCTTTGGATTGGAGAATTTAGTGCCTTTATATTTAAAGCAAGTATTGGTACAGGTATGGAGTTACTGTTGTCATTTTTTCCATTGTTTTCTGACTATTTAGAATTATTTATCCCTTTCTTATTCACTTGCTCTTTATCTTTGTTATTTAATGATTTTTCATGAGGGTATACTGCATGTTTTCATTTTATGATTACCAGGAGGCTTAAAGAAGACAGCTTAGAGCAGTCAATTTTAACTTGTTAACAGCTTACTGTTGCATACTAACACATGTTCAGGACTGTGCTAATTCTTTAAAAATACGGATGTACAGTTGGTTGTCATTTTAGGGAAGACTTAGCTACTCTCTGATTATCTGTGAGGATTTCTTCATTTCAACACATCAACTCATACTCTCTAACAATTGCTATTATGAAGATAGATCAGTAGTTTACTGAACTGCCATCTTTTTTTTTCTTTTTAAAGATATTATTTATTTATCCATGAGAGACACACAGAGAGAGCCAGAGATATAGGCAGGAGAAGCTGGCTCCTTTCAAGGAGCCTGATGCAAGACTTGATCCCAGGGCCCTGGGATCACAGCCTGAGTGAAGGCAGTCGATCAATCACTGAGCCACCTAAGTGCCCGTAGTCTGCCATCTCTTTTACCTTAAAAACTTACTAGTAAAACATTTTCTTTGAATTTTCAGAAATCTTTAAAATTTCAAATGGAGAATGATGCTGAACACGTACTTCATACCTGGAATCAATGTTATGACCACAAGCAGAATATCCATTTAGATTTTCTTCATATATTGGGATGCATGGGTGGCTCAGTGGTTGAGCGTCTTGCCTTCTGCTCAGGGTGTAATCCTGGAGTCTCAGGATGGAGTGCCACATCGGGCTCCCTACATGGAGCCTGATGCTCCCTCTTCCTGTCTCTGTCTTCTCTGTTGTCTCTCATGAATAAATAAAATCTTAAAAAATATATATTTTCTTCATATACTGCATGTTGTATGTCCTTAATGTTCCATGGAAAATTAGGTATGCATGAATCCCACTTAAGGAAGCAGGGCATCTCATATCTTTGATGCAACAAAAATCACTTACATAGTTTCACACACCCACTAGGAATAAATGAATTTTCTGAAGAGTTGTGACTGCAGAAACACAATTATTTGCAAAAGTCACAAATCTCATTTGGGTCAATGAAAACAAAAACAGGGACGCCTGGGTGGCTCATCAATTGAGTGTCTCCCTTCTGCCCAGGGCGTGATCCTGCAGGATCATCGGGCTCCCTGCATGAAGCCTGCTTCTCACTCTGCCTGTGCCTCTCATGAATAAATAAAATCTTAAAAAAAAAAAAAAGAAAGAAAAACACATGGCAATATACCCACGCAAAAATCCATCCCTTCTCTTTTAACACATAATTGCATAAACATGGTCTAACTCACTTTGTATTAGTCCCTTTTTAATGTGATGTCTGAATAGAGTGACAGATAAACTGCTTTGTACTATGAATTGTGACATTTATTGACATTTTATGTTCAACTAAATACATTTTTATTTTTACCTTTCAAGTTACTTTTCTTCTCTGAACTGTGAGGTTTCCTAAGGTGTAACATACTCTCTCCTCTTTCGTTATGTTGCTACACTTTGAACCAAGATTCTATTTTGGGATACTGAGTAAGGATTGGATTCCAGTTAAAGATTTGGCCACTTTCTTCCCACTTCAATTTTGTTTTTGTATAACTGTAATATGGAGCAAGTTATGACTTCCAGCTAGCAGACTGATTCGTTCAATTTTGTATTATTTTTCCTCAGTATGAACTCAGTGATGCTGAGTGAGGGTTGAACATCCTGAAACCTTTACCACGTTCTTTACAGTTGTAATATTTCTCTAGTATGAATTCTATAATTATGAGAGAGGCTTGAGCAATATCAAAGGGCTTGTGAATGTTTTTTTATTTTTTAAAGATTTTATTTATTTATTCATGAGAAACAGAGAGAGGAGAGAGAGAGAGAGGCAGAGACACAGGCAGAAGGAGAAGCAGGCTCGATGCAGGGAGCATGACGTGGTATTCGATCCTGGATCTTCAGGATCACACTCTGGGCTGAAGGCAGTGCTAAACCGCTGAGCCACCTAGGCTGCCCTAATGTTTATATTTATAAAAATCACTTCCACTATCCATCCTCTAATAAGGAATGAAGGTGTAACATTGCTTAAGGGTCTTGTCACATTCTTTACACATGTATTAGTTACTCTCCGACATCAATGCTCTGATGTAGAGTTAGGATTCAACAGTTCTTACAAATTCTCTCTTAAATTGGAAGAACTGCTCAGGTATGAATCCTGTGATGTCGAGTAAAGCTTGATTGATGGATAAAGGCCTTCCCACATTCTTTACATTTATAAGGTTTATCACCAGTATGCATTCTGTGATGCTGAGTAAGGCCTGAATGATGGATAAAGGCCTTCCCACATTCTTTACATTTATAAGGTTTCTCTCCAGTATGAATTATATGATGTCGAGTAAGGTGTGAGTGCTGCTTAAAGGCCTTAGCACATTCCTTACATTTATAAGGTTTCTCTCCAGTATGAATTCTCTGATGTTGAGTAAGGCTTGAGTGGTGGTTAAAGGCTTTGCCACATTCCTTACAATTGTAAGGTTTCTCTCCAGTATGAATTTTGTGATGCTGAGTAAGGTTTGATTGCTGGTTAAAAGCCTTGCCACATTGTTTACATTGGTAAGGTTTCTCTCCTGTATGAATTTTGAGATGCTGAGTAAAGTTTGATTGATGGATAAAGGCCTTCCCACATTCTTTACATTCATAAGGTTTCTCTCCTGTATGAATTCTGTGATGTTGAGTAAAGCTTGATTGATGGATAAAGGCTTTGCCACATTCCTTACATTTATAAGGTTTCTCGCCAGTATGAATTCTGTGATGTTGAGTAAAGCTTGACTGGTGGTTAAAGGTCTTGCCACATTCTTTACATTTATAAGGTTTCTCTCCAGTATGGATTCTGTGATGTTTACTAAGGTTTAAGTGGTGGTTAAAAGCTTTGCCACATTCCTTACATTTATAAGGTTTCTCTCTAGTATGAATTCTGTGATGTTGAGTAAGGCCTGACTGATGGATAAATGCCTTGCCACATTCTTTACATTCATAAGGTTTCTCTCCAGTATGAATTTTGTGATGTTGAGTAAAGCTGGATTGATGGATAAAGGCCTTGCCACATTCTTTACATTTATAAGGTTTCTCTCCTGTATGTATTCTGTGATGTTGATTAAAGCTTGATTGATGTATAAAGGCTTTGCCACATTCTTTACATTTATAAGGTTTCTCTCCAGTATGTAATTTGTGATGTCGAATAAGGTTTGATTGGTGGTTAAAGGTCTTGCCACATTCTTTACATTTATAAGGTTTCTCTCCTGTATGAATTCTGTGATGTTGAGTAAAGCTTGATTGATGGATAAAGGCTTTGCCACATTCTTTACATTTATACGGTTTCTCTCCTGTATTAATTCTGTGATGTTGAGTAAGGTTTGATTGACGGATAAAAGCCTTGCCACGTTCTTTATATTTATAAGGTTTCTCTCCAGGATGCATTCTGTGATGCTGAGTAAGGCTTGATTGATGTATAAAGGCCTTGCCACGTTCTTTACATTTATACGATTTCTCTCTAGTATGAATTTTGTGATGTCGAGTAAGGTTTGATTGCTGGTTAAAGACTTTGCCACATTCTTTACATTTGTAAGGTTTCTCTCCAGTATGAATTTTATGATGTTTAGTAAGGTTTGATTGCAAGTTAAAGGCCTTGCCACATTGTTTACATTCATAAGGTTTCTCTCCAGTATGAATCCTGTGATGCTGATTAAAGCTTGAGTGGTAATTAAAGGCCTTGCCACATTCTATACATTTGTAAGGTTTCTCTCTACTACACACTGTCTTATGTATGCGTATTCTTGATGACTGACTCAACAGGTTCCCAGGTTTAGTGTATGTGCATGGGTTTTTTCTCCCATGAATTGTCGGATGATCACCAACACTGGTGGAGTGGTTAAGATCATTTTCACAATCATTATATTTATAAGGATTCTCTCTCCTATGCATACAGTTATATACAAGGTTGGCTCTTTGATGAAAGACGTCCCCCCATGTATTACATTCAGAATGGGTCTCTGGAGAATGAGTCCTCAGATGTTTATCAACATTTGAGCCTTGATTACATTGTTCCTCAGATTCACTGCCTTGAGCAAGTCTGTCTTCACTGAAAATGGTCTGGTCATTTTGTAGGGTTGAGTCCTTGGTGAAGGACCTCTCAAATTGAAACCACCTAGCAGTTGCTTCTTCATTTATAAATCTCTGATGTTTAGACATATTTGACTGAAAGGTCGGTCTAATCCTATTTTCCAGATTGTTCAAATTATTATCTTCAGCATGGTAACTTTCCAGATTTTCTACATTATCTTTCCACAAATATGTATCTTTGAATATTTGATTTGAGCTGTTGCCTACAGAAACACTCTGCTTTATAGAACTAGTGGCCTTAAAAAGAAAGGTTTTACACAATGTTTTATATCCTTCACCATGTGGGGCAGTGAGATTCTTATTATGGGCAGTAGCCTCAATTTGGATATATCCTTTATGATCATTGTCCCAGTCTATCATTAAGTGTAACTTCTCAAGGACATTATGTTTATATGGACCCACTGACACATTTGGAAATGAAGCTTCTTTGCACAGCTCTGACAGGAAGCTTGGGGTGTCATGTGAAGATACAGCTGAAAAATATTGAATAACAGAAAAGGCAAGTCATTCCACTTACTACTTTCAGAAGAAAATACTGATGACATCTAATATACAGCCATCAAATCAGTCAGAGAATATCAGCAAGATGGTTGAGGAGTCCTCAGGACTTCATCCCTCCATGGACACATAAACTTGTACACAACATACTGACCACATAGCTTAACAGTTAATTCCATAGTGTGACACAAACCACTTTCCTGTAGCTCAAGTAATCATGAAAAGTACCATAGGAGCCCAAAATCAGCAGAGGGAAGGAATTTTTAAAAAACTATTTTACTTATCTGAGAGACAGACAGACAGAGAGAGAGAGAGAGAATGAGCAAGGGGAAGGCCAAAGGAGAGGGGCAAGCAGACTCCCTGCTCAGCAGGGAGCATGACACAAGATTTAAACCCAGGACCTCGAGATCATGACCTGAGCTGAACTCAAACACTTAACTGACTGGGCAATCCTGTCACTCTGTGGAAGAAAGGAAACTTAAACATAAAACAGAAATGAATAAAATAGGATTTAGGAAAATATCAACAATACGAGGATTTGGTTTTCAGAAAAAATAAAAATAAAAATTGATGGACCTAGAACTAAAGTAAGAATGAAAGAGGAAACCAACTAAAATAGCAAGAAATGGTATAATCAATACTACAGAAATGAAAATAATTAAAACAGGCAATGATACATATATATGCCAAGGAATAAATACCGTTGAATGGATATAAATACCCAAAAAGGGGCCAGCCTGGTGGCTCAGCGGTTCAGTGCCACCGTTGGCCCAGGGCTTGATCCTGGAGACCCAGGATCCAGTCCCATGTGGGGCTCCCTGCATTGAGCCTGCTTTTCCCTCTGCCTGTGTCTCTGCCTCTCTCTCTCTCTCTCTCTGTTTCTCATGAATAAATAAATAAAATCTTAAAAAAAGAAAAAAAAAAGATCTAACTTACCTGGACTCCATCATGAAGCAATCTCTAAAACAATCTCAACTGATCTACGCCTACTAAGTAAATTGACAAAGTAATTTAAAAAAACCTCCAAACAAGGAAAAATCCTATGCCAGATGAATTCACGGGATAATTCAAACAAATATATAATGAGAAAGTACTTCAAATATCCTCAAATATTTGCAAGGAGTAAAGAGAAGGGAGAAAATGACAACACTCTCTGTGACACCAGCATTAGCAGGTTATCAAAGCCATAGGAGAAACTACAAGTAAAGAAATCTACGAACTACTATCTGTGAGGAATGTTCATGCAAAGTCCACAATGAAATAATGCAAATGGAATCAAAAGCACACTTTACCATTTTACAACATGATCAAGTGAGAATTCTTCCTGGAATTCAATACTATCAATTTGAGACTGCACATTAACAGGAAGAGGATCATAACTAACCGGACACTTTGAAGAGATTATACAAAGATTTTACTCCATAGTAAAAGGAAGTAACTACAACAAAGCAAATAAAACCAAGAGTTGGTTATTCTCCTTCCAACCAGAAGCCTACTGTGAAAATGACATAAACTACCGAATTTTGGAAAGTATGTAGATAAACCAGAAATCTCATGTGCTGCGATGTGTGTGAAAAGTGGTATAAAGATTGTGGGATGGAGTTTCATAGTGTCTGTTAAAGCTGAATAAACCTATTTACCAAAAATTCACTCCCATACACACACACACACAGGCAGCAGATATATCTACATTTTTCACACTTAAAGACAAATCATAGATTTTACATGCCAGTAATAGTCATGACAGTCATACGCTGAGAACCATTCACTTGCCTATTAATACTAGAATGATGCAGTCAGTTGATATTCACACGATGGAACTGGATCCATCCAACTCTAATGAATGGTGCACAGCAACATGCAGTGATACATACATTTACAGGCAAGAGACAGAAAGGAAAAAAATGCCAATTACAAAAGAGGTCCCGTCACCTGATTACATTCATGTAAAGTACAAAAACGAGGACAGGCACCTATTCCTTACGTGTTAAAGGACTGTTGAGCTTTTGGGAAAATTACTAAGGACCTCAAGGGGAATTTTAGAGGACAAACAAAATAAAGTTTCTTGAGCTCAATGGATTATAGAGATGGGATTCGGTTGTGAAATCCCACTGAACTGTTCACCTACGATCTCCACATGTGACTTTAATTTTTAAAAATGTCAAGAAGAAGAGATGTATATTGAAAGATCAGCGTCAGGGCACCTGAGTGGCTCAGTGGGTTAAGCATCTGCCTTTGGCAGAAGTCATGATCTCAGGGCCCCAGGATCCTTGCTCAGCAGCAGGGAGTCTGCTTCTCCCTCTCCCTCTATTCTGTTCTCTCTCTAATAAATAAAGCCTTTAATCAATCAAACAAACAAACAAACAAACAAACAAATACTCAAATAAAAGTGTCATAATGTATGCTGACATGATGAAATTAAAGTTAGGAAGGAACTTCCAACTGTGACTAAATTTTCATGGCGTGCATGAATTTATAGCTAAAGCAATATGGTACTGAGTATACAATATTCACAAAAAAAGAAGGAAATATAGAATTATTTTCTTAAAATTCATATAGGAAAACACAAAAAAATTAAGCGGATTGAGAGTAAAGTAAAAACACGGTAATTCCAAACCCCAACATCTCCATTAGAATATTAAACATATATAAACTAAATGTTCCTGGTAACACTAAACTTTGCTTGAATATATTCCGTTGGAATTTTCCTAGAGTTGTAACTGAAACGTGAGGATGAAATTGGAAAAAAACTAAACAAAAAACAAAACCGTGTGTGATAACCAATTAAACACACTGCATGGCAAAAATAAGTATGATATCGAATAATTTTTAACACTGAAGGAGTTTGTCACTCTTCTTCATAATGTTGTTAAGTATCTAAATGTACTCCATTCTATCTCATCAATAACACATAATCAGTGTGTGCATATTTATATACACATATAAACATATACACACATACATACATGTATGTAGCAAGACATTCATTTTTACCTCACGAGATATAAAAGTATTCATCACAGAGGGTTGACATCATAAAGATGGTGACATAGGTAGATCCCACTTCTGTACTTCTCATAATAAGCTCAACTAGCAACTATACACATAAGACATCACTGGGCAATTCTCAGGACTCAGGGCTGATGCTGAGCACCCCCTGGACTACAGAGATCAATAGGGACAGCATCAGAAGGTTAAGTGGAGTCGTTTCCCTATGACCACAGTACACTTCCCCATGGGCCAGCACAGTGCCCCACCATGGGGGACCACCTAGAACTAGGGTCTTCTCCCAAGAAGAAAAGAGCCCAGAGTAGGTCAATGACACGGTGGGCATTGTGCCTTGGGGAGGATGGCTTTCCCTGAATGAATCATTATCCTTCAGTGGAACCACTTTAAAATATGAGTATAACATGATACCCAACTTTATTTTATCTGTTTTGACAACTGATAAAAATCCTCTTTCCACTCAGATCAGGAAGGGTGTTAAGGACTACCTGGGCTGTGAAACCACATAGGGATATCAAGACTAAAAACTGGGTGGGCCATTGGAGGCATCCATGGTCATCTGAAGCATCCATAACTGGTGACCTGCTCCTAAGATATGCAGTGCTTTGCACACAGTCAAGAACACAGAACTAGATTGATCATAGGGCTGAGTGGAAGTGAGGGAGGGAGGTTGTGCCAGCTGTGGGTCACCATCCCTGGAATGTCAAACATGTATAGTGAAGCAGATCTAGGTGGGGGTTATATACCTGGGATATAGTGTTTCTTCTTCTGCCTATTAGTATCCAAAAGCCTTCTTCATCATCAACATCGACTCTGCCAGATGACACCTTAAACCTATGCCCAAAATGTTTAATCATCCGGAATCCTCTCTCCACCCACTCCCACATCTGCACCTGGAAAGGTATAGTTATCTATGTCACCCAATAGCAGCTAGGTCTGAGGACCACCAGGGAATTCATTAACTCATGTGGAATGGATCTGACTGCCTTGAATCCCAGAAAAATCACCACATTCCTCAAGTCCCCATCTCTGTCAATTTATTCATCACTAGAAGCTACTTAAGACATTGCAGTGACCAAAGTGAGCTCCCGACCAGAACTTCCCCAAGTTTCAAGAGTTGTCCAGGATCACCTGGTTGGTATGGTTGTCTGGGCATCTGCCTTGATCGATCCCAGAATCATGGGATCGAGCCCCACACTGGGCTCGCCACTCATTGAGGAGTCTGCTTCTACTTCTCCTTCTCCCTCTGCCCCTCCCCTGACTCCTGCAAGCTCTTGCATGCTCTCTCTATGTCCCTTTCTCATATAAATGAAATCCCTTGGGAAGCCCGGGTGGCTCAGCGGTTTGGCGCTGCCTTCGGCCCAGGGCCTGATCCTGGAGACCCGGGATCGAGTCTCCCTGCATGGAGCCTGCTTCTCCCTCTGCCTTTGTCTCTGCCTCTCTCTGTGTCTCTCATGAATAAATAAATAAAACCTTGAAAAAAAATAAATGAAATCCCTTAAATTGTTCATACTTGCTTTCACTAAGCCTTCTCTCCCTCTCGAAGGATACCATTAGGATGTCTTATCTGTCCTAACAACTCTTAGTACCAAATGCCTGAAGTAGTCCTGTGGCCCACTGATGTGTTTTCCTGGTCTACCAAGGAAGTGGTGACAGCTTAGTATTTACATCTCAGATATGGCCTCAAATGATCCAGTTACCAACCATTTCTGACTCAATCAAAAAAAGTAAAGCTCCTCCTAAGAACCTACAACAGCCTGTGTGGCTTATGTGGGAGGGAGAGAGCAGTGACATGGGGTCTCCATAACATACAAAAGGAGGACAGCTGTGATGCCACACACTATAAAGGAGAGGAAGACATGGAAAAACTGGGAATGATTTGGAAACAAAACAAGTAAAATTTGTCTTTCTAAATTTACAGTCAGTAGTGCAGACTTGGACAGGTAGTCTCTCCCCCCCCGCCCCCCATGAAGAATTCATGTCGGTTCTTTAGCCTAGATATTTTTCATCTTGCCTTGGGCTGCATCATCACTCCCAATAAAATATTGACTTCTTATGTTTAGAACATCTACCATACCCCGAGCATTGTCCCAACTTGGTCTCTTCAAATCAATGTTAGAGCATCCCATGACTCATGAAGTCTCCACGTTTTCAACTAATCAAACTGTTATAGGAAAGTGACTAACTTGGATGATGTCACTTCCAAGAAGGGAAAAGAATAGTAAGTAAAGAAATCGTACTTAGCGTTCTTCTCCAATTAAAAAGGAAGAAATGAAATGTAGCAATTATACTACATGGAATTTAATATGCTCAGTGAGAAATTACTCCCACATTCGGATGAATTTTTGAACACCATGTTATTTCATGCAAACCATTCTTAAAATCTCTAAGACATACAAGCAGCAGTTCCTGAACATTCAAACAAGGAAAACAGACTAGATCCTACATGAGTAATAGGCAAGTAGATGAGACACAATTTGCCCGGAGAGATTTTCAAACCAAGGCATACGAAATTTAGGAGAAATAAATTCAACGCAATGTATAGAAAATTATTCCCATTAGGAATCTAGTAAACATTTTTGTTTACTAGGAAATCACGAAGTTTGAAAATAACCTTCTTTGCCCCAGTATTCCCTTTCCTTCTGGAGATATAGGTATACCCACACATATACACACAGGTACTTCTTCCTAGTTACTCTACTATTCTGAAATATATCTTGGGATGCCCGGGGGTGGGGAGGTGTTAGTGGTTCAACATCTGCCTTCGACTCAGGGCGTGATCCCAGATTTGCAGGATCGAGTCCCACATCGTGCTTCCTGAGGAGCCTGCTTCTCCCTCTGCCTATGTCTCTGCTTCTGCCTCTCTCTCTGCCTCTCGTGAATAAATTTTAAAAATCTTAAAAAGAAAAAAAAAGAAAAAAGAGATATATCTTTAGCTTTTCTTTTTTAAACGTTTTTTAAAAAGATTTTATTTATTTATTCATGAGAGACACACAGAGAGAGAGAGAGAGAGACAGAGAGAGAGACAGAGACACAGGCTCCATGCAGGGAGCCTGACGTGGGACTCGATCCCGGGTCTCTAGGATCAGGCCTTGGGCTGAAGGCAGCGCTAAACCGCTGAGCCGCCTGGGCTGCCCGTATCTTTAACTTCATATAACACTTTGCATTCTGTGGATACCAAACCCATAAATGTTGTCTTCTCTATGCTCACCAAAACAACATAAACAAAGAAAAATATAGAGTAAAATTTTATAAATAGCGATAGAAAATTCTGTAGATATGGCTTGTAATTATATGTGTATTGACTTTGTTCAGTTAACAGTTTTTAAGTAGGACCCCTGGGCATTGGATGATGAGCCAAGGTTCAATAAAAGTGAACAAAGAAAGGGAAATAAAGTTTACTACTCATAGGTACTGGAGGATGTAAATACTATGCCTTGAGAGACAGCATGAAGGGTTCAAGATTGAGTGCAGGCAGAGAAAATGACCAAGAAGTGGGGCAGATGCCATGTTTCGAGTCCATGGATGGAGTGCTTTCGAGTTCTTGGGCTAAATCTAGAATGCACAAATCAAACCAAAATGAGTAAGATCAACTGTGCAGGGATCTTCTCTAAGGGGAGCTTATGCTAAATACTGCCAGCAGACAGCTCTTTCACAAACACTATAGAGGAAGTCCTATCAAAAGTTACCTTTACTTGTGACTTGGGGCCTTTTATCTAGTGTATTTGCCACTGGGTAGAACTAGGGTCCGTTCAAAGCCCCTGCAGGCAGTGTGATTATACAAAATGCATTCCAACACAGCATTATCAAGAAATCATTTAGCCACACGCTCAATAATACATCTATATCATCCTTATTAGAAACATCATCCTGGGGTGCCTGGGTGGCTCAGTTGATTTAGCTTCTGTCTTCAGCTCAGCTCATGATCTCGGGGTCCTGGGATCAACCCTACATTGGGTTCCCTGCTTAGCAGGGAGTCTCTGCTTCTCCATCTCCCACTGCTGTTCCCCCTGCTTGTGATCTCTCTCACTCAAATAAATACATAAAATCTTAAAGGAAAAAAACCCATCATACTGCTTTAGCAGCAGTATAGTATAAGGAGGAAAATACACATCACGTAAACTTGGGGAAAATAACCTCAAATAGGGACGCCTGGGTGGCTGAGCAGTTGACCTTCTGCCTTTGCTCAGGGCATCATCCTGGGGTCCTGGGATCAAGGGATGGAGTCCCACATCGAGCTTCCTGCATGGAACCTGCTCCTCCCTCTGCCTAGGTCTCTGACTCTGTGTGTGTGTGTGTCTCGTGAATAAATGAATAAAATCTTAAAAACAAAATAACCTCAAATAATTTGAGGTTTAAGACCACAGGGAGGGATCCCTGGGTGGCGCAGCGGTTTGGCGCCTGCCTTTGGCCCAGGGCACGATCCTGGAAACTCGGGATCGAATCCCACGTCAGGCTCCCGGTCCATGGAGCCTGCTTCTCCCTCTGGCTGTGTCTCTGTCTCTCTCTCTCTCTCACTGTGTGCCTATCATAAATAAATAAAATAAATTAAAAAAAAAAAAAAAAAAAAAAACAACAACAACAACAAAAAAAGACCACAGGGAAAAAAGATTATTAGTCACAGCATCCCACTGCTCTAACAAATACAGGTGACTCCTGAATACAGCAGAGGTTCGTGCCAACACCCATGCAGTTGAAAATCCATGTATAATATGGACTCTCTAACACTTAATTTTAATAGCCTCCTCCTGGAGCAAAGGATGCTCAAAAAAAGACAATATTAAGAAGAGCAGAAGAAAGAGAAAATACATTTACAATACTGTACTATAAATAAATCTCACTATAAGTAGACCTACACGGTGTTCAAACTCCCATAGCACAAAGGTCAAGTATACTTTGTGTCCCTGTCTCCTTACCTACAACCTTGATGAAGTTGGGGCAGGCTATGGTTGGTATGGGATAAAACTTCAATCCAGGGCAGAGCCCGGTGGCTGAGCGGATTACCGCTGCCTTTGGCCCAGGGCATGATCCTGGAGACCCGGGATCCATTTCCCACACTGGGCTTCCTGCAGGGAGCCTGCTTCACCCTCTGCCTGTGCCTCTGCCTCTCTTTCTCTGTCTCTGTCTCTCTCTCTGTGTCTTTCATGATTAAATAAATAAAATCCTTAAAAAAAAAAAAAAAAAAAACTTTACTCCAGATCACTGTTGACACATTACAATCCATCCAGTGTTACTAATTAAAACATATAATTTCAAATGCACTCTAAAGACACCACTGCCACATCACCATGATTCTTAGTCAAAGTACCCATTATAAGCATTCAGACAAACAAGAATCATTCTTGTTCCTCAGAGGTAATTTTCTGTGAATTCTGTTCTCAATGCCTTTTTTAAATTTTTTTTAAGATTTTATTTACTTAATCATAAGAGACACAGAGACAGAGGCAGAGACCTAGGCAGAGGGAGAAGCAGTCTCACTGCACAGAGCCTGAGGTGGGACTCAATCCCAGGACCCCAGATCACGCCCTGAGCCCAAAGGCAGACGCTCAACCACTGAGCTACCCAGGCGTCCCTCTCAATGCTTTTTTTTTTTTTTTTTCCTCTCAATGCTTTTTAAACAGAGACCAGGGCAGCCCCCGTGGCCCAGCAGTATAGCGCCGCCTGCAGCCTGGGGTGTGATCCTGGAGACCTGGGATCGAGTCTCATGTCGGGCTTCCTGCATGGAGGCTGCTTCTCCCTCTGCCTGTGTCTCTGCCTCTCTGCCTCTCTCTGAATAAAAATAAATAAATAAATTTTTAAAATAAATAAATAAATAGAGACCAAGTATGGAGTAGAAGTGGACTTACAATAATTTTATACCCTTTACAGAATAGCTAACTATACTTTCCTCAGATGTCTGTGAAATCTCTTTATTTCAACGGGATAACTAATATTCTTGACTTCTACCAACTGCTAATATAAAGATACATCCAGATGTTTTTTTTTTTATTTTTCTTTAATTTTTATTTATTTATGATAGTCAGAGAGAGAAAGAGAGGCAGAGACACAGGCAGAGGGAGAAGCAGGCTCCATGCACCGGGAGCCTGATGTGGGATTCGATCCTGGGTCTCCAGGATCGCGCCCTGGGCCAAAGGCAGGCACCAAACCTCTGCTCCACCCAGGGATCCCGATACATCCAGATGTTAATGAACTGCCAGCATAGTCTCCTTAAACAGCTACTGGCAAATCTATTTATTTTTTTAAGATTGTTTATTTACTTAAATACCCACCATTTGCTTTGACATGGATGGAACTGGAGGGTATTATGCTGAGTGAAATAAGTCAATCGGAAAAGGACAACATTATATCGTCTCATTCATATGGGAAATATAAAAAATAGTGAAAGGGAATAAAGGGGAAAGGAGAAAAAATGAGTGAGAAATATCAGAGAGAGACAGAACACGAGAGACTCCTAACTCTGGGAAACGAACAAGGGGTGGTGGAAAGGGAGGTGGGCGGGGGGTAGGGGGTGACTGGGGGACGGGCCCTGAGAGGGGCACTTGATGGGATGAGCACTGGGTGTTATGCTATATGTTGGCAAATTGAACTCCAATTAAAAAAAAAATTAAAAAAAAATAAAAATAAAACAATTTGATGTCCGAAAGCCAAAAAAAAGGATTCCTTATTTATTTTAAAGAGAGAATGAGTGACCACGAGATGCGTAGAAAAGGATGGAATCCACAACACACTCCACCCCATGAGGAGACTATGGTGATGATGCCTGAGATGATGACCGGAGCTCAAACCAAGAATCAGATGTGTAATTCACTAAGCCACCCGGGTGCTCCTTGGTAAAACTATTTAAAATTCAGGATGTTTCTTTATCTTATGTTCCTTATATCTTAAAAATGATTTTATCCATTTATTTATCTTTTTTTTCCCAAGATTTTATTTATTTATTTTTGAGAGACACACACAAGAGAAAGAGAGAGAGAAAGAGAGGGGCAGAGACACAGGCAGAGGGAGAAGCAGACTCCACGCAGGGAGCCCAACGTGGGACTCAATCCCAGGTCTTCAGATCAGGACCCGAGCCAAAGGCGGTGACAAACTGCTGAGCCATCCGGGCTGCCCTCCATTTATTTTTTTTAAGATTATTTATTTATTTATTCATTTATTCATGAGAGACAAACAGAGAGAGGCAGAGACATGGGCAGAGGGAGAAGCAGGCTCCCCGCAGGGAGCCGGATGTGGGACTCCATCCTGGAACTCAGGGATCATGCCCTGAGCTGAAGGCAGATGCCTAACCCTTGAACCACCCAAGCATCCCTATCCATTTATTTAGAGAGAGAAAGAACATGTGGGAGATTAGCAGGGAGGGCCAGAGGGAGAGGGACAGAAAGATCCCTAGCTGACAGGGCTGAGCACTGAGCCCAACATGGCGCTCCATCCCAACTTCCCCGATCATGACCCGAGTTGAACTGAAGAGACAGATGCTTAAGTAACTAAGCCACCCAGGCACCCTTCTCTTACTTTAACGTAAATGATGACTCTCTGAACACTTACTTCATCATGATTTAGGTCATTCTTCCTCATGACCCACAAACAGCATCTCCATGTGGACTTTCTTCATAAATTGTAAACCATAGTCTCCTTCATCGTCAATGCAAAGTAGGCATGAATGAATTCCCCACCAAGTAAGAGCCCCTCATGTCTGTGAGACAGCCACAATCAAATCACCTTGATGCACCCACGCAATAAAGGCACAACACGAGATGACTTAAGAGTCAAATCAATACTATTTGCCATGCAAAAACTCTCAAATATGGTCAAAAGAAAATAAGACACACTAATACCCCTCCCCAGACATCCATCCTCTCTCGATCCTTTCAGGCATATTAGCAAATGCAGCTGACCATTGAATAAGTGGGTTTGAACAGTATGGGTCCACTTACACATAAGTTTTCTTGATACGTACTTCTTGAACAAGTACTGTAAACATGGTTTCTGTTCATTATGATTTCCTTAACATTTTCTTTTCTCAAGCTTACATTATTACAACAATGCCATATATAGGGATGCCTGGGTGGCTCAGCGGTTGAGCCTCTGCCTTTAGCTCAGAGTGTGATCCCGGGTCCAGGAATCGAGTCCCACATCGGGCTCCCTGCAAGGAGCCTGGAGCCTGCTTCCTCCTCTATCAATGTCTTTGCCTCTCTCTCTGGGTCTCTCATGAATAAATAAATAAAATATTTTAAAAAAAACAATGCCAGATATAGTACAGAAAACATACTAAGAATGGGATATTGACTGCTCCTCTTCTGGAAGGCTTCTTGTCAATAATAGGCTATTTCCATGGATAAACAGGTATGGTTTTATGTATGGGGGGTCAAAAGTGACGAGCAGATTTTCAACGGTGAAAGAGTTGACACCCCTAATACCTGCATTGTCCCAAGCTAAAATGTAATTAAGTGTTTGAACTTTGGATTTTACTCCATAATAAATACCCTAATTTAGAATCATGTGTGAAATAGACTGATCTTTTGCTTTCTACAGTGAATTCTTTGATTGATTGATTGAAAGATTTTATTTATTTATTCATGAGACACACACAGAGAGAGAGAGAGAGAGAGACAGAGACACAGGCAGAGGGAGAGGCAGGCTCCACACAAGGAGTCCCACATGGGACTGGATCCCGAGATTCTAGGATCATGCCCCTGGGCCCAAAGCAGGGGCCAAACTGCTGCGCCATCCAGGTATCCCCTCTTATTTATTTTAGAATTCACATTCCCATTACATAGTTTGACAATTATTCACATCTTCAATATTTCATCCTTCAGGAAGGCTTCCTTCTTCTGAAGTGTGTATTAAAAACAAAGGTTTTTCATCATTCATTACATTTCTAGGGTTTCTATCCAGTATGCTTTCTCCTGTATTGAGCAAGAGTTTGTTCCCTGTGAAGACTTTGCCAACATTCTTGACATTTGTACAGTATCTCCACAGGATGTATTATCTCATGTCGAATAGTTTTCATTATGAATTAAGTGTTTTGCCACATTCTTTACACTTGTAGGGTTCCTGTCATGAGACACTGTCTGATGTTCAGAAAGTTGTAGCTTCAGAACAAAGCTTAAAGGCTTTGCACATTTTTTTTACATTGCTCAGCCTTCTCACCAGCATGTATTACCTTATGACGGTAAGTTTTGAGTAGTGCTTAAAGGCTTTGCCACAATGTTTACATTTGTAAGATTTCTTCCCATTATGAAATCTCTGCTGTTGACTGAGTTTTGAAGACCAGTTTAAAGGTTTGCCAGAGTTACTACATTTGTAAGTCTTCTCTCCTTGAGGACACAATGATGTAAAATAAGATTTGAGCTTTCATAAAAGACTTTCCCACATGTATTACTGTAGACTAGTTATCTGGAAACTGAGTTTCCTGACCCTTGATTAATGTTTCTCCCCAATATATTCCACTGATAACGTTCTGTCTCGAGTATAAACACCTCAGTGATTATGGAAGATAGAAAGGCTTTTAGTGAGGACTCTAAGTGTATAACACATAAAGATAAAAAACGTGGGACACCTGGATGGCTCAGCGGTTGAGCGCTTGCTTCTGCCCAGGGCGTGATCCTGGGGTCCCGGGATCAAGTACCACATCAGGCTCCCTACATGGAACCTGCTTCTTTCTCTGCCTGTGTCTCTGCCCCTCTCTCTCTCTCTGTCTCATGAATAAATGAAATCTTAAAAAAAAGATAAATAACTTGCTCCAAATTATGTATTATCTGATAACTATTAAACATTCATGTCTGAATAAAGACCCCCCCCCCCCCCGTATTTATCTAAATTAAAGACATTGAAAAAGGATTGATTATGTATTGGTGGAAGAATAATGAACCCTCTGAAAAAGACTTCCCAAATCAGTCACATTTAGAATTTTTAAAAAGATCTTACTTATTCATGAGAGACAGAGAGAGGCAGAGACACAGGCAGAGAGAGAAGCAGGCTCCTCACAGGGAGCCCGATGCGGCCCCGGGCCCCGGACCCTGGGACCATGCCCTGAGCCAAAGGAGACTCTCAACCGCTGAGCCACCCAGGCGTCCCACATTTAGAACTTTTAGCTTTCTTTCTCCATGTCTAACTTTCAGACATGTCTCAGTGAATGACTGATCCAATCTTATATTTCAAATGGTTTGAATGATTATTTTCAGGATGGACTAGGGGGAGTTTCCAGAATTTCCAAATGTCCTTTCAGAGAACAGGTATGCATGAAAATGGAATTTGGCCCTCAGGGTCAAAGATACCCTTCTGCCAATGTGACTCACGTAAGGTGGGGTTTCCCCCCTAATGTTTTATATCCTTGACCTCTTCTGGTAGTTGAGATTTCATTACGGGTGATTTTCCTAGTTTGGTTAAATCCATCGAAACATCCTTCCTGCTTTTCCTTCCCCATCCCTTTCCCAGACATTCATTAATTATAAATACTCAGGGCCACAGCTTTTGGATCTTCCTATGTAACAATCTTCTTTGCCTGTCTCTGCTAACAAGCCTAGGGTGTTATGGAAAGACACAACTAAAAGATACAAAATAAGTTTTTCCACTTACAAAGCTCACATACATGTACATTAAAATGCTAATTTGCAAAATTAATACCTATCATAGGACATCAGCAACTGAGGAATTGGAAGCACTTAGGGCTTTGCTCTTCCATGGAGACAAAAAAGGACCAAATTACCTTTTAGAATGCTCCAGAAGCCAATGAGGAGAGCACAGCATCCCCAGGCAAGTACAAATGAAGAAAGGCGGAATCAGAGAGACAAAGGAAGTTTTTGACACTTGCTCCTTGCAGCTAGCTGCTCAACCTGTCACTCCATGGCAACATCGTGAGAAAACTCTTACAAAAGAGTGGCCTGTATGTTCAATGATCTGGCTCCATTATACCTGCCTGAGGAACTTGTTTCTGTCATGCATGACATGGAAAAAAGAGAGAGTGAGAACACCCTCTGGAAGCAGTGTGGTAGCTGCTCGGACAAAAGGCGGGCACTTGTTCAAACAATAGATAATAGGGCTCAAGGGAAAGAGCCAGGAAGATATCATGAGCTATAAAGCAGTAACTGCCCTTCTGTAACGTGTAAATAACAAAAACTCAGACATGACAAATGCCCAGCATATGTGTGACAGCTGCCAGGATTACTATTATGTGTGTTCTCTACAAAGAAAGTACATAATCCTGGGCCCAGAAGCTGCTTTTCTATTTCTTTTTTTCTTTTTCTTTTTTCTGTTTTCGTAATTCACAAATGTCAACAGAAGATCACATGACACAAAGAAATAGAAAAATGTCAGACAGCCCGGGTGGCTCAGCGGTTTAGTGCCACCTTCAGCCCCGGGGCCTGATCCTGGAGACCCAGGATCGAGTCCCACGTTGGGCTCCGTGTGTGGAGCCTGCTTCTCCTTCGGCCTGTGTCTCTGCCTCTCTCATGAATAAATAAATAAAATCTTAAAAAAAAAAAAGAAAAAAGAAAAAAGACAAATGTGTTCCAGTCACAGGAACAAAATATATACCCCAAACTGACCCTAGATTAATGAGGAACTATTAATTGGATAACAGAGAATTAACTATCATAAAGATGTACATGGAGAAATGAAGAGAAAACAGATACATGATAAATGATCCAGAAAACTGTGTGACCAAAATGTAAACAAAAGAGACAAAGTATAACTATCAACCAACCAGGAATTGGGAGCCGAAGAGTACAATCACTGAACTGAAAAATACACTAAGGAGGGATGCCTGGGTGGCTCCCCGGTTGAGCTTTTGCCTTTCGCTCAGGTCATGATCCTGAGGTCCAGGATCGAGTGGCACATCGGGCTCCCTACAGGGAGCTTGCTTCTACCTCTGCCTGTGTCTCTGCCTCTCTCTGTGTCTCTCATGAATAAATAAATAAATAAATAAATACAATCTTAAAAAAAAAATACACTGGGCACCCCAGGTGGCTCAGCGGTTTACGCCGCCTTCCACCCAGGGCATAATCTTGGGGACCCCGGATCCAGTCCCATGTCTGCCTTCCTGCATGGAGGCTGCTTCTCCCTCTGCCTGTGTCTCTGCCTCTCTCTCTCTCTCTCTCTCTCTCTGTCTCTTGACAAATAAATAAATAAATAAATAAATGCACTAAGGAGTGAGCAACACAGTTGCTCAAGCAGAAGAATGAATCAGGCTCTCCAAAGACCCTGTTTTGTTCTAAAGATTTTATTCACTTATTCATGAGAGACACAGAGAAAGAGAGAGAGGCAGAGACACAGGCAGGGGGAAAAGCAGGATCCATGCAGGGAGCATGACATGGGACTCCAGGATCACACCCCTGGCCACAGGCAGGGGCTAAACCACTGAGGCCCCAGGGATCCCCAAGACCCTTTGTTTTAAATCACCTACTAAGAACACCAAAGAAAAATCTGGAAAAGGACATGGCCTGGGGATCCATGGGACCCCAACAAGTGGGATGATATGTACATTAAGGGGACCCCATAAGGAGAGGAGTGAAAGGGGGCAGAGAGTTTACATGAAGAGCTAAAGGCTTCTACTTCACACATATGTGGAAAGAGGCAAATTCAATAAGCTCAGTAAACTCAAAGTAGGATAAATGTCAAGACAGAAACACAGTGACACATTACAATTAATCGATCAGAGATGCCTGGGGGGCTTAGCGGTTGAGCGTCTGCCTTTGGCTCAGGACATGATCCCAGGTCCGGGGAAGGAGTCCCACTCTGGGCTCACTGCGAGGAGCCGGCTTCTCCCTCTGCTTATGTCTCTGCTTCTCTCTGTGTGTCTCTCATGAATATATAAATAGAATCTTTAATATATATACATATTCATGTGTGTGTATATATGTAAAACTCATCCATCAAAAATCAGAAGTGAAAAGAGAATTTTAAACCAACATGACAAAATCTACTCATCTTCTACAAGGGAGCCTCTATAGTATACTACTGAAATTCTCCGTAGACGTTACAACATAAAACTCTGCTCATGTGAATATTTAAAAGGGTACCTGGGTAGCTCAGTCAGTTACCCATCCACCTTCAACTGGGGTAGCGATCCCAGCATTCTGGGATAGAACCCCATGTCATGCTCTCTGCTCAGCAGGGAGTCTGCTTCTCTGTCTCCCTCTCCCTCTTCCCCTGCTTGTGGGCTCTCTTTCAAGTAAACACATAAAATATTTTTTTTAATAGCATAAAATTAGAAATCTACATACTAAACTGAATTAAAGTATGGGATGCCTGGGGGGCTCAACGGTTGAGCATCTGCCATTGGTAAGGTCGTGATCCCCGGGTCCAGGAATGGAGTCCCACATCGGGCTCTCCACAAGGAGCCTGATTCACCCTCTGCCTACATCTCTGCCTCTCTCTCTCTCTCTCTCTCTCTGTGTGTGTGTGTGTGTCTCTTATGAATAAATGAATAAACAAACAAACAAACAAACAAATAAATAAATAAATAAATAAATAGGGCAGCCCAGGTGGCTCAGCGATTTGGCGCCGCCTTCAGCCCAGAGCACGATCCTGGAAACCCGGGATCGAGTTCCCACGTCGGGCTCCCTGCATGGAGCCTGCTTCTCCCTCTGCCTCTCTCTCTCTGTGTCTCATAAATAAATAAAATCTTTAAAATAAATAATAAAAAGAAAAAGAAAAATAAAGAAATAAAACTTAAAAAATAAATCTTTTAAAAAAAGAATTATTAGAAGTAAAATTATTCTATATGCAAAACATTTTTTCAATATGGGAATTTTACTATCTACTTCACTTCTTATAAAGCACATACATGCCCAAGTCATATCAGAACTTTTGATCTAGGGATGCCTGGGTGGCTCAGCGGTTGAGCCCCTGCCTTCAGCTCGGGGCATGATCCTGGAGTCCCGGGATCGAGTCTCACATCGGGCTCCCTGCATGGAGCCTGCTTCTCTCTCTCCCTATGTCTCTGCCTCTCTCTCTCTCTCTCTCTCTCTCTCTCTGTGTGTGTGTGTGTGTGTGTCTCTCATGAATAAATGAATAGAACCTTAAAAAAATAAAAAATAAAGTGCTAGCAAATAAAGGTAGAATAAATAATGTAACTGGCCAGGACTAGTATGCAAATCTTAAATAATTCAGGCAAGGATCATCAAGGGACTTTATCTGATGAAATCACTGAGTTTCTAATTTTGTATGATTAAGATTAAAGCCTCCATAACAGTGGAATGCATAAATCAGAAATCATGGGATGTCTGTCTCTAGTGTTCCTGGGATGTCTGCACCAAAACCCGTATGCCCACCACAACTCTGGCACACTTCCCACACGAGGCAAAACAGAACTTAGAAAAGAGTTAGCATCAAGTTCTTCAGAAACACGGAGATTCCCCCAAGGTCCTCAAAACGATGGAGAAGCTCTCAGATTATGGAGGCCCTCCCACTCCCATGGGAGTCTCCTGGCCCTCCCTGTGGATGTGATGGACCATAACTGGACCTGAAGGAGAATCCTTAAGAGAATAAAAGAGCATGATAATGTTGCGTAATAGATGTCCCTTGGAAGAGACAGAGAAATACAACTGGGCTTCCCCAACTGACTTTGATTCAAGGAGACCTACTGGAACTGCACTTTAGGGTCTATCGTCCTCCTTTAGATTTGGACCTCAACTTCTGTCATCTGCTTCACATATTCCCACCTACCTGGATGGATGGCTACTGTCTTCTTTGTCTGCAGATCCCAAGGTTCCCTCCTTTGCTCCAAAAAGGAGACCAAATCTGGCTTTGATACAATTAGACCTGTTTATTAGAGAAAGGGAATAGAAGTATTGCTGGAGATTCTTTCAATCCACTATTGTGCTCAATAGAGAAGAGAGGCCATTGTAAAATAACAGAAGATGATTTCCAAACACTGTGGACCAACAGCCACTTTAGAACAGGTAGGGTTTCAAATATTCACATCCTGACTTCCACTTCCAAGTACTACTGATATAATAATGAGTAAAAATTAGAGTTTAAATGTGGGCAATAAGGGCAGCCCGTGTGGCTCAGTGGTTTAGCGCCGTCTTCAGCCTAGGGCGTGATCCTGGAGACCTGGGATCGAGTCCCATGTCGGGCTCCCTGCATGGAGCCTGCCTATCCCTCTGCCTGTGTGAGTCTCTGCCTCTCTCTCTCTCTCTCTCTTTCTCTCTCTCTCTCTGTGTGTCTCTAATAAATAAATAAAAATCTAAAAAAAAATGTGGGCAATACCATTTTATGCTGCTCAATGTTCAGAATTGCCACTAATCTACAGAAATGATGTTACCTTAAGGAAGGGGAAGCTAAAGCTGAAAAGCAAATATCATTAAGATTTTTCTCTAAACCTACAACCCCAGGTTGCCTGGGTGGCTCGGCGGTTGAGCATCTGCTTGAGCATCTGCCTTTGGCTCAGGGTGTGGTCCCGGAGTCCCGGGATCAAGTCCCACGTCGAGATCCTTGCATGGAGCCTGCTTCTTCCTCTGCTCCCCCCTCCCTCTCTCATGAATAAATAAAAATAAAAACAAATAAATCTAAAAACCCCAACTTATGTTCCTTACTGCATGGACTGGATTCCAGTCATGCAATGAGGAATCACCCAAGAGACAGTCTTCAAAGGAAGGAACGAAACCTTGAGTTGGTTTGGGAAATCTCAAAGCAGTTATTCTCACCCACGAAGAGGAGGTGTCCATAGTTCTCTAACATCACATCTCTGTATAATTCCCGCTGAGTATGGTTCAGACATCTCCACTCCTCCTGAGAGAATTCTACGGCCACATCCCTGAACGTCAGCAGTCCCTGCAATAAATCCCACAATTACCAAATGGCCATTGATAAGAGTTCACAACGTGCCTAAGATGAAAGAGGGAGTTAGTGTCACCAGCTAGAACCCATGATCTGACCCTTTCTGCTTACCTGCTTATAAATGCCAACCCTAGTCTCTCACATTTTACTTAACCTCTTCTTTCCACCTTAGCCTTTACTGAGGCCAAAACACCTCATGGGCAGTCTCCAGTGGTGAAACAGAAACTATCCAATGAAGAAGGGGAATGACTGCCCCGAGGAAGTGTTTGGCCTGGCGCAGGTTGAGGCAGACAGACTAAGGTGTAACCCATGGAGTCATCTATAGTTACTTTTACCTCATTATAATACTAAAATTCTCCATGCATGGAGGACAAACATCATTTACCTAAAGTACAAAGTATTTTCTTAACGTCTATATGCAACCTTATGCCAGCTCTACATAAGGTAACAGGCTACCCTTTCTAAATATCCACCCTAACCCCCCATAATAGGAAATCATTTATCATTTCCCCTTGCACTGTGAGTCTCTGCTTTGGAAGTTATGCCCTATAATCTTATTTGTGGCAAATCAAGATCCCTGTGGGTGAGAACCCCATGTAGTGTAGTTTCCATCTGTGACTCACCAAGCAGTGAACTCATGTCATTTGAGCTATTTTAGAACTAGTTCTGTCTTACGGGCGTCTCCTGCTTTATGCAGCAAAATAGTATTTAACATGGTATTAGGCTCTAATGTACTAACTTTGAGGTCAGAGGATAGCATGTGATCCACAAAACTTATAAATACTGTGTGTTGGGGATCCCTGGGTGGCTCAGCGGTTTAGCTCCTGCCTTCAGCCCAGGGCGGGATCCTGGAATCCTGGGACCCAGTCCCGAATTGGGCTCCCTTCATGGAGCCTGCCGCTCCCTCTGCCTGCGTCTCTGCCTCTCTCTCTCTCTCTCTCTCTCTCTCTCTCTCTCTCTGTGTCTCTCATGAATGAATAAATGAAATCTTTAAATAAATACATAAATATATAAATACTGTGTGTTGATCCAATTGAAGTTGTATATTGAAAGCATCAACATAGGTATACACGTTATTGAATACTATGTTTATATCATACAGTTAAGTTGTGTCTTTTTCTTACAGGGAAAGTTTTGGGGGGCTACAAATGTAGTCATCAACTTTTTTTTTTTTTTTAAATGGTAGCTCTCTCTGCTACTCCTACTGCTTGTGCTCACACGAGCTCTCTCTCAAATAAATAAAGAATCTTTAAAAGAAACGTGACAGAGCAGCAAATTGTCATGGTGACGAATTTAAGAAACACTGTCAATGACCTGAGACTTATAAATCTCTTTGTGGATAATGTTGTTTCTTTCATTCACCCTATCTATACAAAGACATGAGATAGATACAAAACAGCTATTATTTGAGTCTAGCACAATGAGGGAATACAAGCAAAAAACGTTTGCCTTTAAACCAGAAGTGTGGGACACCTGGGTGGCTCAGAAGTTCAGCCTCGGCCTTTCGCTCCAGACGTGATTCCGGAGTCTCAGGATGGAGCCCCAGGATGGAGCCCCAGGATGGAGTCCCAGGATGGAATCCCAGGATGGAGTCCCAGGTCGGGCTCCCCTCAAAGGGTCTGCTCTCCCTCTGCCTATATCTCTGTCTCTGTGTGTCTCTCATGAGTAAATAAATAGAAGCTTTTAAAAAAAAGGAGTATGTCAGTGACATAAGTATGGAATATAATAAAAACTCACAGGACAGAAGTCTGGTTGATGGAGAACCTCCACTCCCTGAAGTCGGTATGATCAACTACATGAAGCTGAGTTTTCATTTGTCCAGTGGAAACTGCTTGGTGTGGGCTGGGAGTAAAAGGTCAAGAAACTATCCATGAGACATTTTTGGTGAAAAAAATCCTTTTCTTATTAACGCTCGGGGATATGACCCATGGGCAGAAAAAGCTGCAGTGTGATTTTGAGGAAGCACGGATTATATTGCTTTTAAGCTGGGGGGGTGCACAGTATAGATAAAATAAGTTTCTAAAGGGATTTACATCTGTTCAAGAGGACTTCTAGGATCCAGGGAGTCTGGCTACCATCAAGCTAAGGTTGCTCTTTGCCTCAAGCAAAGCATTAACACTAAGGCAGCTGTGAATTCCCTGAGAAAAGTCAGACTCTGCGTGTCTCAAGT
Organism: Vulpes vulpes; assembly: GCF_048418805.1. Taxonomy (NCBI): domain Eukaryota; kingdom Metazoa; phylum Chordata; class Mammalia; order Carnivora; family Canidae; genus Vulpes; species Vulpes vulpes. Next base: position 18,286,266 of record NC_132780.1, on the reverse strand, counting down.
ATTATCAGTGAGCTGCAAATCTCACTATGGACGTTTCATTTTACCTACGTTTCTTTTGCTTTGTTCTCCTAAGAAACTACAAGCAAAGAGAAACTCAGAAGAAAGAAGTTTCCAGGTGAAAAGGGATGGTTTCTGCACATTGCTCAGCAAATCTAAGATCCTTACAAAGAGAAAAGGAAAATAGGATCATTGCAGCAGAGACATCTAGCAGAGCATCAAACCAAAAGAAGTTAACACCAGCTGTAATGAAACGTTGATATCCGTCCCTAAGGAACACTGAAGGACCCATTACTACTGGTGTTGAGGAAGGGACAGGCAGGGCTCACCAAAAATCCCAGAAATGGGGAGCCGTAAGAAAACCACAGATAAGGGAACATAAACAGACCAACTCGTTTGTTTTAAACCACAGAGATGAGATAGCGAAACGAGAAGTAAGAGAAGTAATCCTGGTGCTATCAGTGGTGATGTCAAGATTTAAGTCCCCGGGTCACGTGTCTACAAAAGATCAAACATAAAAGCCTTCATTGGCAACCAGTTCGAAACCCCTCTCACTCTAGACAGCTTTCTTTCTGTTCTCACCCTCACTTGGTAAACTATCACTTCACCCTTTTGTGTCCACGAGAGTCATTCTTCCACTCGGCAGACAAGAACCCTGCAACAGTGTGTTCTTCGTAGTCGCTGCTCTTAGGCAAACAGGCTTGAGCAATGGAATGCAGAAAGAGCCAGTGACCACCTGGCTGAATGCAGACAGGCCCATCAGACAACCCACCCTGAAGTGTCCAGAGGTCTGAACTAGCCAATGGGCTTCTTACAACCAGGTACACTTCCCCAAAAAAGGGAAGATTCCATTTGTTGCCATATCTCCTCATCTTCCCCCTTTAACCACAGCCCCCACGCTCTATACCTCTTTGCAGACAGCCTCTCCTCTGTGGTCCTACCTGCAGCTCCCTCCAGCTCCCTCGCTGTCTATTCAATGTGAACTTCTAGCTCCTTTGTTCTGCCTCAGGTGAATTCTCTCACTTCCTCTGCTACCAGCTTCTATCTGATGGTCGCCCTGTATTTGGGGGCCTGCATCCAATCAAGAGACGCCCCATTTAGGCACCACATTCTTGTGGCCCCTAAAGAGTAAATCAGACTTTAAACTATGAATACTCTTCATTTATACAAACTTCAGTTGTGGAGGCCAAGAAAAATTAAGGCCATTCCACCTCAAGTTTAGCATTAGCACAAGTACAGCTATCTTAGGCCCCTAGGAATAAGAGGTGAACTTTACAGGAAAAACTGCAGAATGTCCTAGGCAGGGAATCCCATATGGGAAAGACCATAAAGCCCAGAATGCCCTCGGCAGAGAATCCCGTATCAGATCTTAAGAACGCCCCCCACCCCCAGCCTTTCCCCATATTGGAAAGAAAAACAAAAATTCCTCCACCCCTTCTGAAAATCCCCTAGACCAGTCCATAAAAAAACCAGCTGTAACCCACTTCAGGGTCCAAGCCCCTGCTCTGCTGTGTGGAGTATACTTGGACCCAAGCTCAGGCTTGTAAATAAACCCTCGTGTACTTGCAACCGTGTCGGCTCCTTGGTGGTTTCTCAGATTCGCAGTCTTGGGCCCAACAGAGTCACAGACAGTTTCCATTTCCTGTAATATCTAGTATATTTTAAATATAGTACCTTCTCCATATTCTAAACAGTAAGCCTGGGCCCCTGTTTGTTCTCAGACAATATTCCCTTTTTTGGGGATCTTATATCCACTGTGTTTATTATTTAACTTGGGGGATTCCTGGGTGGCTCAGTAGTTTAGCGCCTGCCTTCGGCACAGGGCGAGATCCTGGTATCCTGGGATCCAGTCCCACGTCAGGCTCCCTGCATGGAGCCTGCGTCTCCCTCTGCCTGTGTCTCTGCCTCTCTCTCTCTGTGTCTCTCATGAATAAATTCATAAAATCTAAAGGGAAAAAAAGGATTCTTTAACTCAACACCGTCCCCGTCCCCGTGGATCTCTCACAAAGGAACTATTTTCAATACTTGCACGCAGGTCTGTAATTCAAAGTGACAACTGTTGATGGCCTACTGAGAGCCAGATTGGGGAGAAGGGATAAAAGGCTCTGGTTAATAGGGAGAAGTGGTCTAAAGACCTGATCTTGAAGTGTCATTTCTGAAAAGGTTTAAAAATTAGGTGCTAACATAAAGCAGAAACATCAGAACTAGAAAAACCAATGTTTGCAATATCTAAATCTGAGGAATTTGGGGAGAAAAAGAAGACATGGCCTCTGACCTGGGATGCAAGGCTTACCTGACAACTGGCCATTTCGTCTGTCACCTCCTTTTCTAGAGCTCTTTCTCAGAAGAGATTGCAGGAGAAATCACAGCTGCGTCAGGAAAAAATGCCTTTAAAGCCACCAGCAGAGCCTCTCGTAAGCTGCTCGCCTGCAGGTAGGACTTTGAAATGCAAAGGCGCAACTTCCTCATCCTTTGTGTCAGGAGCAATTCAGAACTGATTCTCTCCCTGGAGACCAATCTTTGAGTTTTTCCTTCTCTGCTTTTCAGGGGGCCTACTCTTCAACAGATGGAGACAGATTCCACTGGAGGCTAGGAAAAGTGTGCTGCATGGAACTGACCCTCCCAGGCTCATGTGCATTTAATTAAAACAACACTGTTGTTTCCACCCTCACGGAATGACAGAATGCGGGGGGGGGGGGGGGGGGGGGGGGCGTGAGGGGAGGGGGGCACTAGATATGATTCTTTTTGAAACTCCACACATGATCCTATTGGGAAGCATTTGGAGAGGTGACCAGGCCAAAAGGAATGACCGTTCTTTTGGTTGTTATCCAGATTTAAATCCATGTCTTCTCCAGTGATCAGTTTCTGGAATTTACACTTTCTCCCTCTTGCAGCTACGCGGAGGAAAACACCCTTACAAGTGGAGCTTTCCCTTATAAATACAAATGTGTGTTGCAAAAGGCACCTTCTACTGGGTTTCAGAGCTTTTCCTTAGTTTCTTTAAAATAATCCTTAGGTGGGACCCCTGGGTGGCTCAGGGGTTAAGCGTCTGCCTTCCCCTCAGGGTGTGATCCTGGAGTCCCGGAAACCAGGCCCGCATCCCGCATCTCCTGCATTGGGCTCCCTGCATGGAGTCTGCTCCTCCTCCCTCTGCCTCTGCCTCTCTGTGTGTCTCTTGTGAACAAATAAAATAAAATAAAATAAAATAAATAAAATAAAATATATAATATAATAAAATAAATAAAATAAAATAAAATAAATAAATAAAATAAAATAAAATAAATAAAAAATAAAATAAATAAAAAATAAAATAAATAAAAAATAAAATAAAATAATCCTTGGGCCAAAGAGACATGTTTTGTGGTGACAAAATGCTCCCCTTCCATAGGAAAGTTTATTTTCATAAGTCCCTGCCAAATAATGTTACAAATTGAATGTACTTTTTAAATTCCCATTGATGGGACACCTGCGTGGCTCAGGGGTCGAGCTTCTGCCTTCCACTCAGGGTGTGATCCCCGGGTTCTGGGATCAAGTCCTGCATCAAGCTCCCCACAGGGAGTCTGCTTCTCCCTCTGCCTATGTCTCTGCCTCTTTCTGTGTCTCTCATGCGTGAATGAAAAAAGAAAAATCTTCAAAAAAAAATAAGTAAATAAAAAGAAATTCCCATTGATGTAAAGTGTTGGGGTTTGGAGCCAGTAGCCAAGAAGGAATTCTTGAGACATCTTTAGTGCAGAAAGGTGGTTTTGTTAAAGCACAGGGACAGGACCCGTGGGCAGGAAGAGCTGCACTGGGGTTGCAACTGGTGACTGATTATATAGTTCCAAGTTGGGAGAGAAGAAATGGCCCGTTGTCAGGAAAGCCTGGTGTCCTGGGTCAGAGGCCATGTCCTCTTTTTCTCTCCAGAAATTCCTCACATTTAAAAATTGCAAACACTGATTTTTCTAGTTTTGATGTTTCTGCTTTATGTTCGGGACAGCATGAGCCTCCAAAGCACTTTGGAAACAAGGCTTCCAGGATGTCGACAGTGCTAGCTATTTTTTTTTTTTTAAGATTTTATTTATTCATGAGAGACACAAAAAGAGGGAGACATACACACAGAGGGAGAAGCAGGCTCCCCACAGGTAGCCCGGTGTGGGACTCAAACCCGGGACTCCAGGATCACGCCCCCAGCCTAAGTCAGAGGCTCAACCGCTGAGCGACCCAGGCGTTCCAGGGGCTAGCTCCTTTGAAGGAAAGGACACTTAGTACTCTTCAATAAATCCGGTCACGAGACACCTCAGATGTATATTGGTGGGCTATATGTCGGAGGAAAATTGCTAACATATATCTTGGGAGGTAGAGATAAAGGTAGTGTCTAAAGGAATTTTTATATGTTAAAGTAAACACAAAGGAGACACTTGGGTGGCTCAGTCTGTTAAATGTCTGCCTTGGGCTCACATCATAATCTGAGGGTCCTGAGATCTAGTCTTGGATGGGGGCTTCCTGCTCAGTGGGGAATCTGCTTCTCCCTCTCCCTCTGCTTCTACCCCCAGGTCACTCGCTCTCTCTCTCTTTCATTATTTATAAACAAAATCTTTACAAAAATAAAGAATAGACTCATAGATGGGGTGGGGGGAGAAAAGGACAGGAGGAGGGGTGGTGGTAGAATAATGTTATTGTACGATTGTCTTTTGCCCTAAGCAAAGTGTCAACATCCAGAGAGTTGAGCTCCCAGAGGAAGGTCACTCTACTTAGTTGAGGACTTGTCAATAGGCTGCAGGCAGTAAGGAAATTTAATTTTTTCTTTTGCCTTTGTTTCCCACATCACCACCAGTAGTAAATGAGAATTCTAATTCATCCATATTTTTATTAAAATTGGGTATTATCTGGGGCAGCCTGGGTGGCTCAGCGGTTTAGTGCGGCCTTCGGCCCAGCGCCTGATCCTGAAGACCTGGGATCGAGTCCTGCGTCGGGCTCCCTGCATGGAGCCTGCTTCTCCCTCTGCCTGTGTCTCTGCCTCTCTCTCTGTGTCTATGAATAAATAAATAAAATCTGAAAAAAAAAAAAAAAAGACCCATCTTTATAAAATAAAAAACAAAAAAAAAACCATCAGTGAGGCATGATGTTAAACCTGGTAACCCTTTTTCTCTTTTGGGAATCCTCCCCTCCTCCCTTCTTAGACTTTTTTTTTTTTTTTTTTTTTAAGGAATCTGATCCTAACTGAAAACATTATAAACTGAGCTTGTAGCACAAACACAATTCCTATTGAAACTAGATAGCTCCTGATGAAGTGGAAGAGCAAGATTCTTGTCTCAAGGAATCCAAGAATGAATCTCAAAGACAGAGGAGAGTGAATAAAGCCATAAAGTTTTATTAAGTAAGGATACAGAAAAAGCTCTCAAGAGTGAGAGGGGTCCTGACAGGATTGTCAACGTGAGTCTCCAAGGACAGTCTTTTATTTAGAACTGATTAGGTGGGACACCTGACTGTCTCAGCAGTTGAGTCCTGCCTTGGGCTTAGGGCATGATCCCAGAGTCCCAGGATTAAGTCTGGCATCAGGCTCCAGGCGTGGAGTCTGCTCCTCCCTCTGGCTATGTGTCTCTCTCTCTCTCCTCTCTCTCTCTCTCTCTCTGTCTCTCATGAATAAATAAAATCTTAAAATATGTATATATATATATATATATATATATATATGTCTTATTTTCTGTAAGTATTGCTCTTTCTTGGTATAGCTGAACACAAGCACACAGCTATAAAATGAAATAGATTATTAGATTTCACTAAATGTCTGAATTAATCCTTGGCCCACCTGCCTCACATCCCTCTAATTTCAATTAAGAGGTCAGTGTGGACACTCTAGACACAACACAGGTGGAAAATTGTCTGTGATGCATATGCTGTAGCTTGGAAAGAAATTGAGGAGATACAGAAGAACTGGAGATAATTAAAAAATAAAACAAATACAATTTATCTTTGTGTACTCACAGTCAGGTATGCAACCCAGAGACAGGTTTCCTCTTTCCACATGAAGAATTCATGCAATTATTCTTCCTACGATTTTCCTCTCTCATGTCTTGCCTCATGTTGGAATATTTTCCTCCTACTTATGGGGTATCTATTACATACGCAGTTACTGCCATGTGTGGATATTCATTTAAACATCAAAAGAACCCCTCCATTCCGATGTGGGATTCAATCTGTTATTAGGATCCATGGGTAGAGTGCTTTGGAGTTCCTGGGTAAGTCCAGAATGAGCCATTGAAACAAAAACAGATTAAGTAAACTCTGTGGGGATCTTCTCTAAAGTGTGCACAGGGCAGCCCAGGTGGCTCAGCGGGTTAGCGCCTGCCTTTGGCCTGGGGTGTGATCCTGGAGTCCCGGGATCGGGATCGAGTCCCACATTGGGCTCCCTGCATGGAGCCTGCTTCTCCCTCTGCCTGTGTCTCTGCCTCTCTCTCTTTCTCTGTCTCATGAATAAATAAATATACCTTAAAAAAAAAAAAAAAAAAACACTGAGCACAGGGGGAATGCCTAGGATGCCTGGGAAGATGGTTGATCTCAAGGGGGTGGTTGAGGTATCATATCAGTAGTTATTATTATCCTGTGACTCTGCAGGGTGTTATTTAGGGAGTGCACTAGTGAAAAGGTCTTGTGTCAGTTCACGTCCCCTGCAAACCACCTGACTACACAGAATGGATGTCAGGTAGCACTATGATGGAGGAGTTTACCTAAACTGCCAATAATACCTTTAAAATCATCTGTAATATATTCATCTTGTTGTCCCAAGTGTTAAAAGGAGGAGAAAATGATGCAATACTAAACTGTGGGGAAATATAGCCATACCTTATAAAAAGTCTGAGGCCACTGCGAAAATGGATTACTAGTTGTATTATGTCACTCTGTTACCAAACGGGTGGTAGATACTGTCTGTGGTCTGCATTTTTTTTTTCTTAGAGACTTTATTTACTCATGAGAGATAGAGACACAGAAAGAGGCAGACATAAGCAGAGGGAGAAGCAGGCTTCCTGTGGGAGCCTGATGTGGGACTTGATCTCAAGATCCAGGGATCTTGACCTGCGCCAAAGGCAGATGCCCACTATTGAGCCACCCAGGCATCCCTGTGGTCTACATTCTTTTTTTTTTTTTTTTTTTTTTGATAGTCACACAGAGAGAGAGAGAGAGAGGCAGAGACACAGGCAGAGGGAGAAGCACGCTCCATGCACCGGGAGCCCGACGTGGGATTCGATCCCGGGTCTCCAGGATCGCGCCCTGGGCCAAAGGCAGGCGCCAAACCGCTGTGCCGCCCAGGGATCCCTGTGGTCTGCATTCTTAAAGTAAGGTAGGGAATTAGTGGTGGCCAGATAATACATCATTCATTACATATCAGTGTTAACACATCAAAAACCATTATATTCTATTCATTAAAATACAGGAAGGGGCTGGGCTTTTGTGGGAAAATACAGGATGTAGCTGGTTTTGACTGGAATTGTGTCTGTGCTACCAGCTTTGTTCATCATGTTTTCAGGGTGGAACTGTTTTCCTGAAACAAAAGGCTAAGAAAGGGGAGAGGAGGTTTGCAGAACAGAGGAAAAGGGATGCTTAGTTTAAGTCCTGCTGATGTTTTAATGCAGCCATTTTTATTTTGTTCAAGTTTATGCTTTTAAGTGGTTTCAGTTTGAGTCATCAGGACAACTGTAGGAAGACCACTTCATATTTTATGGTGAGAAACCACTCAGTATTTTCTAGAATGACTAAAATGGAGAAAAAATTTCAAAGGAGAGTGTTAACAAATTAGAATTCTCATATATTGGTGGTGGGAGGGCAATACGCACATTCACTGTGGAAAACAGTGTGGCAAGTGGTGGGGACAGATAGCCAGCTGAGGACAAAGCACAAGCCCAGGGCAGCACCTTGACAAGTTCCTTGAAACAGGCAGAGGGACATTCCTCTATGGACACAACTCTCTCGGTGTTAATACTTTGCTAAGGGCAAAAGGAAATCTTAGCTTGACCCCCAGGACCCTAGAAGTCTACTTTTTTTTTTTTTTTTTTAAGACTTTTATTTATTGGGCAGCCTGGGTGTCTCAGTGGCTTAGTGCCATCCCAGGACCACCACCTGAACCAAAGGCAGACACTCAATATCTGAGCCAGCCAGGTGCCCCAACAGTTGTACTTTACAATTACAGTTTGTTTTTTTTTTAAAGATTTTATTTATTTATTCATGACAGGCACAGAGAGAGAAAGAGAGGCAGAGACACAGGCAGAGGGAGAAGCAGGCTTCATGCAGGGAGCCTGACATGGGACTCGATCCTGGGTCTCCGGGATCACACCCCGGGCTGAAGGTGGCACTAAACTGCTGGGCCACTAGGGCTGCCCTACAATTACAGTTCTGCAAGCTTTGAAAATATACCCTCGCTGACAGATCCATAGAGAAGATATTGAGTCCAACATTCCTGTTGCTGACGGGGTCCTGGGATATCAGCCAAGGAAAACACTTGTCCTTTAGGGCCCACCTGAATGCTTATCAGCTCTGTGTAGGCCAGGAATAAGAAAACGCACAAATAAACGCTATTATATATATAAGGTCCAGGATAACACAGAATGCTCTTAAAAAAGAAGAGACTTGCTGTTTAGAATATGAAAAAGATTAAAAAAAAAAAAGGAATATGAAAAAGATACTCTATTTAAACTATACTAGGTAGGGACGCCTGGGTGGCTCAGTGGTTGAGTGTCTGTCTTTGGCTCAGGGCGTGGTCCCAGAGTCCCAGGATCCAGTCCCATGCCTGGCTCCCCTCGAGGAGCCTGACTCTCCCTCTGCCTGTGTCTCTGCCTCTCTCTCTGTGTGTCTCGTGAATAAATAAATAAAAATTTTGAACATATGTAAATATATACTAGGTATTACAAGACAGTGAAAGTATATGTGACTGAAATTTGTATAAATCCACTGTGTTCTCAGAATTCAATTAATATTCTGGTTTTATATTTGAGGAGGACAAAAACATATCAGTAACAACAGTCTGATGAAGTTGATGGATGAAGTTGATGAAGTTTTGGAATATAGGTGAGGTCCAGAGCCAACAACCAGGAAAGAATTCTTGAGACGTCCTTTGGTGCTAAATGGTGGTTCTATTAAAGCACAAGGACAGGGCCTGCGGGCAGGAAGAGTCCCTGCCCTGGGCCTGTGAGGGGTGGCTGATTATACACCTGGGAGTTGGGAGGGGTTTGAGGATAGCATACTCTCTAAGGAATTTTGGAAGCAAGGTTTCCAGGACCTTGAAGGGACTGGCAATTATTGGGAAAAGGCCACGTATTACCGTCTAATAAAACCTGAGTCATGAGACCCTTCACAAGGATATATCTGTGGGTCACGTGCTGGGGGGATGATCGCCAACATCTACCTTGGGGGTGTAGAAATAAAGGACATTTCTAAAAGAAATTTCAAAGGTTAAAGTAGACTTACAGGCTCCTGGGGGTCAGGCAAAGATTGCCTTTTGCTCTACGCAAAGTGTGACCATCGAGACAGTTGAGTCCGGAGAGGAATGTCCCTCTGCCTGTTTCAAGGACTTGTCAATGTGCTGGCCCTGGCTCATCATTTGTCCTCAGCTAGCCCTCTGTTCCCCCATCTCTTTAGGCACTGATACTAGTTTGTTTCCTACAGCTAATGTTACCTTCCTTTCCTTGGCTTGCTCCTCTCTGCCAGACTTCTCCCTATAACATTCATACTTTCCTTCTTATCTTTCCTAAGGATCTTAGACAGGCTTACTGAAGGATGTGCAGAAACTATCACATTTAAAGAGGAAACTTCTGAATTCTCTCGCTTGTAGTTTCTAATGAGAACAAAAGCGAAAGAAATGTTCCCTGATAAATACTTGAGATGGGCAGAGTCTGAGAGGACTGAAGGAATTCACAACTGCCTTAACGTTAATGCTTTGTTAGAGGCCAAAAGCAACTTTTGTTTGGCAATAGCCAGACCTCTAGGATCCTGTAAGTCTTCGTTAATATATGAAATTCTCTTTAGAAATTCCCCTTATCTTTGCCCCCACCTTAAAAGTATATAATCATGGGCTTTTCAAAAGGATACTGCAGGTCTTTCTGTCCTCTAGTATGGTCCTGTCCCTATGTTTTAATACAAACAGCTTTTTGCAACAAAATATTCTCAGAATACCTTTTTGATCCTTAGCTCCAGGCCCACATCACATTAGTTTCCAGTGGACAATGAACGCACTCACGGTCATGCAGTGAGATATTTACTTCTGGGAGTGGAGGCTCTCAATCAGACCTCCATCTTGTGGGTTTCTTTCTTTCTTTCTTCTTTTTTTTTTTTTTTTTTAAGATTTCACCCATTTATTTATGAGAGACAGTAAGAGAGGCAGAGACACAGGCAGAGGGAGAAGCAGGCTCCATGCAGGGAGCCTGACGTGGGACTCGATCCAGGTCTCCAGGATCACGCCCTGTGCTGAAGGCAGGCGCCAAACCGCTGAGCCACCCGGGCTGCCCCATCTTGTGGGTTTCTATGTTACTCCATACTTAGTGTCATAGTTATCCTTCTTTTCTTTTTTTTTTTTCTAGGTTTTATTTATTTTTCATGAGAGGCACAAAGAGAGAGGCAGAGACCTAGGCATAGGGAGAAGGAGGCTCCATGCGTGCTGCAGACTCCATCCCAGGCCCCAGGAATCGTGACCAGAGCCAAAAGCAGATGCTGTAGCACTGAGCCACCCATGCACTCCTAGAGTTAACTTTCTATTTACTTCTTTGTATTTAAAAGAAAAACAACACACAAGAATCACATAATTAGGGCATCTGGGTGGCTGAAAGTTTGAGCTACCGCCTTTGGCTCAGGTTGTGGTCCCGGGGTCTTAGGATCGAGTCCCGCATCCCACTCCCTGTACAGAGTCTGTTTCTCCTTCTGCTGATGTCTGTCTGTCTCTCTCTCTCTCCCCACTTCTCTCATGAATAAATAATAAAATCTTAAAAAAAAAATCACAAAATTAGCATGTTTGTCTTAAAAGCCTGAAAGGTAGTATAACAACAGATGGAAAATATACCAGGTGTGTTTGTCACCCAAAAGATACTTGATTTACTGCCAATGAGGAGATCATGGAGAATAATATCCCAAGCAGAGAGTCACAGAGCAAGGGGAAAGGTTTCCTGTTGATTAGGGTTAGGCTGGATGTTTAGAAAGAGGGGCCTTGTCATCATATGTAGAGCTTGGCATAAGGCCCCAACAGTTGTACACATACCTTGTGTGTTTGTGGGACCCAGGAAATCTAACAAAAAATCCCCTACCCCTGGATAAGCAGAGCAGGACTAACTCCATTTTGTGCTACACCCGCCATCTCATGTAAAACCCCCCACACGACCTGCCTATTGTTTAAGGCACTCCCTCACCCTAGTTTAGCTATTAAGTACACCCTTATCAGAAACCAGCACACCTAATTAGGAATGCGGGACCTCTGACCTTTAACCAGCCAAGGAATGAAAACCCCTCTTCTGCCCACCAAACCTGCCGGTAAATTCTAACCAGAATAATAGGCTAGTTCAAATGGTCACTATAGGGCGAATCGTGATTCAATTGGCCACCTGCGTGTGCACCATCATGACTGTGCAACTTTCTGCGTATGTTACAATCTCATTGGCCACTGGCCCCTATAACACTGCTGTGCTTCTTAGTCTCGGGGTCCAAGCCCCTGCTCTGCTGTATGGAATATACTTGGACCCAAGCTCGAACTTGTAAATAAACCCTCTTGTACTTGCATCGGTGTCGGCTCCTTGGTGGTTTCTCGGATTCGCAATCTTGGGCACAACATGTTATGTAACTGAGGTTTCTCCTCCTTGGCTGGAAATTTTGGTAATAGAATGAGGTAAAAGTAATTATAGGTTACCCCCAGAGGTTACTGTTTGTTACCTTTATAAAGAGTAAGTTAGGGGTTTAGCTCAATTGGGCTGGCTCAAGGTCTTCCTCAGGTGATGTAGTTTTACTTGATCAAGAAAGAATTCTTGAGAGGTCTTTGGTGCACAAAAGTGATTGTTTTAAAGCATGGGGTCAGGACCCACCAGTAAAAGGAGTTGCTGTTGCTGCTGCAGCCTGCTGCCCGCTGTCTGCTGGCTCCACTTGCCCAGAGACTATGAGGACCAACTGATCATATATTCTGCGGTTGGGGAAAGTAAAGATAAGGGAAGTTCCAAATGGACTTTGTCGACCACGGCAGCCCGGGTGGCACAGCAGCTTTAGCTCTGCCTTCAACCCAGGTCGTGATCCTGGAGACCTGGGATGGAGTCCCTTGACAGGCTCCCTGCATGGAGCCTGCTTCTCCCTCTGCCTGTGTCTCTGCCTCTCTCTCTCTCTCTCTCTCTCTCCCTCCCCCACCCTCTGTGTCTCTCATGAGTAAATAAAATCTTAAAAAAAAAAAAAACAAAAAACCACTCAACCTGACACAATGGCTTTGTTATTGTCAAAGTAAGGTTGTTTTTCTCACTAGTAAGGCATTCACCTTAAGAGAGTTGAGTACTTCCTGGAGGAACTTTATACTCTGACTTAAGTAAGTATTTGCCAATGGGTTGCATTCTTTTTTTTTAATGGGTTGGATTTTATAGGGACATTTAATGTTATATACATTTCTTTCTGCCTTTGTTTCCCACATCAAGATCAGTCCTTACCTTTCCTTGGATAGTTTCTGTTTCCATCACAGGAGACTCTGCCCATCGGGTGTTTTGCCTGAAGTAAAAGATGTGGTGGAAAGAGAGGGTAAGTAAAATGTGGGACAAAGGTTGGAGAGTACAAGCAGGAAAACAGTGAAGGTCAGGTCTTGGGGTCTAGCTGGTGACATTAATGCTGTCTTTCATCTTTAGGACCTTTGTGAATTTTGCCTAAGGCCTCATGGTAACTGTGGTATTTATTACAGGCACTGCTGACATTCAGGGATGTGGCCATAGAATTCTCTCAGGAGTAGATATGTCTTAACCACATTCAGCAGATACTCTACAGGGATGTGGTGTTAGAGAACTACGGACACCTCCTCCTCTTGGGTGAGGATCACTCCTTCCAGATTTTCCATACCACACTCAGGGTTTCCTTCCTTCCTTTGAAGACTGTCTCTTGGAAGATTCCTCTTTGAATGATTGGAATTTGGATCTGGGCAGTGAAGGAAAAAATTTGTGTTTTGTAGCATGGGACCCAGGAAATCTAACAAAAAATCCCCTACCCCTGGACAAGCAAAGGAGGACTAACTCCATTTTGTGCTACACCTGCCATCTCATGTAAAATCCCCCACAGGACCTGCCTATTGTTTAAGGCACTCCCTCACCCTAGTTTAGCTATTAACCACACCCTCATCAGAAACCAGCACACTTTGGAATGCGGGACCTCTGACCTTTAACCAGCCAAGGAATGAAAACCCCTCTTTTGCCCACCAAAACTGCGCACAAATTCTAACCAGAATAATAGGCTAGTTCAAATGTGAATCGTAATTCAATGGCCACCTGCGTGTGCACCAACATGACTGTGCAACTTTCTGCGTATGTTACAATCTCATTGGCCTCTGGCCCCTATAACACTGCTGTGCTTCTTAGTCTCGGGGTCCAAGCCCCTGCTCTGCTGTATGGAGTATACTTGGACCCAAGCTCGAGCTTGTAAATAAACTCTCGTGTACTTGCATCGGTGTCGGCTCCTTGGTGGTTTCTCGGATTCGCAATCTTGGGCACAACATTTGGGGGCTCGTCCGGGATCCCAGAGATCCCCAGGACCCCATCCGGAGGGTTTCACGCGTGGTGAGTGCACTCAACTTTTTCCACCTTTTGCGTGCATATTCTCTGAGAGCTCTAAAGTGTACTTTTACCTGTAGGAATTCCAATCTGTATTGGGTCGGCATTGGCTTAGGCGGAAGCGCTGGTGGGCCGTCGATGGGGGATCTTGAGGAGATGTTCCTTGCCCCCGCCGGGAGGACGGTGTCCTCATCTGTAAGGAGGACTGAGATCCTCATCTGTGAGTAGGACAGGGTCTTCAGCTGTAAGGAGGATGGAGGTCCTCATCTGTAAGGAGGGCCAGCTGCCAGCCCTTTGGGTAGCTTTCTGTTTTGTCTCCGCGGCCGCACTGGAACGTTTGTCTGTTTCTGTGCTCTTGTTAACTGCACGCTGGTCTCTGTTACCGTGTTCTTGTTAACTGTGCGTTTGACTGTGTTATTTGTTAACTGTCATAACTGTGCCTTGGTGTGGACAGGGGACATAATGGGGCAGACGCAAACCACACCCTTGTTCCTTATGCTCTCCCACTTCTCGGACATCATGAAAAGGGCTCACAATCTGAGCACAGACATATGGAAAGGGAAATTTCAAACTTACTGCGCGTCAGAATGGCCAACCTTTCACATGGGATGGCCCCAAGAAGGAACTTTCCACCTACCTATTATCTTACAGGTTAAGGCTGTGATCTTCAGGGATGAACCGGACGGCCACCCTGACCAGGTGCCCTACATCCTGGCCTGGCAGGACATGATCAAAAACTCCCCTCTTTGGCTAAAACCGTTTTTGTCCCCCCCCCTCCCCCCCGCCAGGCAGGACCTACCAAGATTCTAGCCCTGCGGACAGGCCGAGAAGGAGACCGACTCTAAGACAAAAGCGCCTCTTTATCCAGTTTTACAGGATTCCTCTTCGGAGGACCTGATCCTCCCGCCGCCCTAATGGGCAACCCCTCACCCTTCCGCCCCCCCATCAGAGGTATGGGGCACTTCACTGGGCAGTGAAGGAAAAAATTTGTGTTTTGTAGCATGGGACCCAGGAAATCTAACAAAAAATCCCCTACCCCTGGACAAGCAAAGGAGGACTAACTCCATTTTGTGCTACACCTGCCATCTCATGTAAAATCCCCCACAGGACCTGCCTGTGGCAGGGCATCAGAAGGGGCACCCCCCCCCCCCCCCGTCCCAGATGAGGGGATTCCTGTGCCAGCAGCAGGGACTGGCAGAGAGACCCACCGGGTGGCCCCAACCCCCTAACACAGGGCCGGTGGACTCCACCACCCTTTCCCTCTGCGTCATGAGACCCTCCCCCCCAACAAGACTGGAGGACAGCTAATGCTGTACTGGCCATTCTTCACCAGTGATTTATATTATTGGAAAAATGTTAAGTTCTAAATGATAAGTTCTCTGATAATCTGAAATTGGAGAAAGATCTAATCGGGCTTTTAGATACTGTTCTCTTTACCCACCAGCCTACTTGGGATGACTGCTGACAGCTCTTACAGGTTCTCTTCACCACCGAAGAGAGGGAACCAATTCAGGTGGAAGCCTGGAAGTCTGTCCTGAGAGAGGACAGACAGCCGACTCAAAACCCAGACCTCATAAACGCTGCCTTCCCCTTATCCTGCCCTACCTGGGACCACAACTTGGCTGAAGGTAAGGAGAGACTCTGGGTCTACCGCCAGACTCTAGGGGCAGGTCTCCAGGCTGCCGCGTGCAAGCCTACCAATCTGGCCAAGGTATATGGTGTGAAACAGGGCAAGGACGAGAGTCTAGCAGCCTTCTTAGAGTCATAGAGGCTTTTAGGCAGTACACCCCTATGAACCCAGAAGCCCCGGAAACAAAGGCCGCAATTATCAAGCTTGGCTTTTGTTAACCAAGCCGCTCCGGGCATTAAAAAGAAATTGCCAAGAGTAGAGAGATTGGGAGAGAAGAGCTTGCAGGACTTAGTAATAGTAGCAGAAAGAGTCTATAATAACAGAGAAAGTCCGGAAGAACAACAAACCAAACTAAGTGACCGGCAGACCCGAAAACTGGCCAAGATCCTGCTGGCCACAACCATAAACGACCTACAGGAAAGATGGAGCCACCTCAAGAAGCTGGCTTCAGGGACAGGTAAGGAGGATGGCCCTGGTCCCCGTCGGGAGCGCCCTAAGATGAACAAAAACCAATGTGCCCATTGCAAGGAAGAGGACCGCTGGGTGAAAGACTCTTAACAAAAGACTAAGGCCCCTGCCAAGATCTTGGAGATGGAGGACCTGGACGATTAGGGGGGTCGGGGTTTGGCACCCCTCCCTGAGCCCAGGGTAACTCTCGGAGTGGAGGGGCAACCTGTTGAATTCCTAGTGGACACTGGGGCACAGCAGTCGGTTTTATTACAGACCCAAGGGAAATTGGCAAGCAAGACTTCAGGGGTGCAAGGGGCCACGGGCACCAAACCGTACTCATGGACTACCCAAAGAACTGTGGATATCGGCATGGATCTCTTCCATTCCTTCATGGTCATCCCTGAGTGCCCCTACCCATTGTTAGGTCGGGATTTGCTCACCAAGATGGGGGCACAAATTTGCTTCTATTACGAAGGAGCAAAAATCCTAAACAAGGAGGGGCACCCAATTCAGGTGCTTGTCCTGAGCTTAGAAGACAAATAGCAAGAAGACCACCAATTACTTAACACTACCCCCTCCAGATTCCCCCACCAGTGTCTCAGATAAAAATTGATGATGGGGAGCAAATTGATTGACTTTAAGTGGATCCAGACATGACATAGCAAATAGGTCTTGAAAATTATCACTACTAAGCCTGAAACTTTTATTCTATTGAGGTTAGCTGAAGGTCACATAAGTTCTGTTATTTTTTTGCAATTTGCTAGTAAAAAAAAAAATTGGCCAGACTGATGTTTAATTGTCTGTTTCCAAGTTTTCGTAAGTAATCGTTAAGATACCTTTCAAAGTCCTTGGTAACCTGAAACCTTAGTTACACTTTGATGATAAATAGAATTAAATTCATCGGACATCTAGGTCTTTTCCAAACAGGAAGAAGTGCTGAAATGTTGATTTGAATCTGTTGGTGAACATGCTTTGTACTTAACTGTTTCATAAATTTGCCATCTAAAGAGTTCTGGTGTTCAAAAATCGGTTACTCCTTAGTTTTCACTGGACACTAAGGTTCCTAAGAATGGAAAAACTCTGCTAAAATAAGACTGATGACTGATAAAGAAAGCAACTCTGTATGTAGAAAAGGAGATATGTAAGAAAACTGTAAGGAATGGGAATATATTTTTGTTCAAGGTAAAAGAAAGTAATTTTGTCCTAAATGAGACTGACTGGAAAGAAATGGCTTGGGACAAATTCTGAATGCAGAGGAAGGTATAAAAGGGTTGTGAAGGGAAATCCTTGGAAAGGAATTTTAGATGTGGTCAGGACAGACTGAGATCACAGTAAATGGATTTTAAAGTATGAGAGTATAAGATTAAAAGTCTACTTTCTGGGATCCCTGGGTGGCTCAGCGGTTTAGCACCTGTCTTTGGACCAGGGCGCGATCCTGGGGCTCCAGGATCGAGTCCCACGTCGGGCTCCCGGCATGGAGCCTGTCTCTCCCTCTGCCTGTGTCTTTGCCTCTCTCTCTCCCTATATCTATCATAAATAAATAAAATATTTTTAAAAAATTAAAAAAAAAGTCTACTTTCTGTTCAAAAGTTTCCTTCATTTGTTGGTCTACTCTTGATAAGAGCAGCAGTTTTGTCAGATACGCGCGGGGCAGCCATAACCACGGAAACGGAGACCAGCTGGGCAGAGCCTTTGGCAGCCAGAAGGTCGGCTCAACGGGCAGAACTGATCGCACTGGCCAAGACACTGACTGGGGGAGAAGGTAAACGAATAAACATCTACACCGACAGCAGGTACACCTTCGCCACCGCTCACATCCATGGAGCCCTTTACAGAGAGAGAGGGCTTCTGACAGCAGAGGGAAAAACTACTAAGAACAAAAGAGAGATCCTTGAACTCCTGAGGGCCCTCTGGCTGCCCAAGGTAGCCAATGGACTAACTATCGTCCATTGTCCTGGACACCACAGAGCAGACACACCAGTAGCCAGGGGAAACTGGCTAGCCGACTCAAAAGCTAAGGGGGCGGCCCTCATGGTGACCCAGGTTTTAACAACCACATTACCCGATCCAGGGGCACCGAGCCTGCCTGACACCCCCAACTATACTGACGCTGACTTACACTGGATCAAACGCCTGCCTATGACCCAGTGCTTGCGTGGCTGGTGGAGGGCCGCAGACTCCAGCATCATCCTGCCAGAGGAACTAGGATGGCGAGTCCTACCAAAATGCATTGGAGTACTCACATGGGAACAAGGAAGATGGAAGACCTCATACAACATGCAAAGATCACTATTAAAGACTCTTGAGCAAAGATGGAGCAGATTGTGGCAAGTTGCCACGCATACCGGTTAACTAATGCCACCGCCCATGGGTCTAACTCAGGCACCTGGCTCCGGGGGGACAGCCCAGGAGTCTACTGGGAAGTGGACTTCACTGAGGTAAAACCTGGAAAATATGAGTACAAGTATTTACTAGTGTTTGTAGATACTTTTTCAGGATGGACAGAAGCATTTCCTACCAAACATGAAACAGCACAGACCGTGACCAGGAAACTGTTGGAAGACATTTTACAGAGGTATGGTTTTCCTGTTAGAATTGGATCAGACAACAGACCAGGATTCGTCTCTAAGGTAAAATGGGGAGTGGCACTAGTACTTGGGGCAGATTGGAAATTACATTGTGCATATAGGCCCCAGAGCTCAGGACAGGTGGAGAGGATGAATAGAACAGAAGGAGACCTTAACTAAATTAGCCCTGGAGACTGGCGGGGACTGGGTGACTCTCCTCCCCTTCGCCCTATATAGGGTGGGGAACTCCCCACATAAGATGGGACTGACTTCCTACAAAATCATGTGCCGTCTTCCTCCACCTATTATCCCCAATTTAAAACCTGAGGTGCTTGCTGAATTTGATGATCATCAACTCCTTTTCTCCCTCCAAATGTTACAATGAACCCATGAGCAGGTATGGCCTAAGCTGAGGGCCTTCTACGAGACTGGGCCACCCCCAGACCCCCATTGATATCGGCTGGGTGACTGGGTGTAATGTGCAGAGATACCAACACCAGACACTTCAACCTCGCTGGAATGGACCCTACATCAAGATCCTGACCACTCCCACCGCTCTCAAGGTCGACAGGATTACTCCCTCGGTCCACTATACCCACGTACGGCCAGCTGACCCACACGCTGTTCTCAAGGACTTTGTTCCAGAATGGAAAGTCAGACTTGCAAGAAGAGTAAAAGAAAAACAAAAACAAAAAAGTAGTAGGTATGCAGATAAAGGCAAATAGGCCTTAACTATAAAAAGCAGTGGTAATGCTTTCTTGTAGGGCTATGAAATACTTAGTGTCGTCATGATGGACTGGGTAATTTAGCACCCTCCTGTATTCAAGTAGAAAAGCTGAATAAACCATTCTTAGCCATTTGCTTGAAGACTTCGGAGAATTCATGAGCAATAAGAATTAAGACGCCAGGCTCTGGAGGAGCTAGAAACTTCAGAATGTGAATCTGGAATTTGGGGCTGCTTCATTGTGGGTATTGTCTGTACATTCTGGAGGAGTCACATGGGAAGCTGAACAGACTTTTTTATAGTGTCATGGGGTCAAGTGGCCCCAGCTACGCCATAAGAAGTTCTAAGGATCCCTAAATGGAGTCCTGGAAGATGAGGAGAGAGAATAGGGCAGAAGCAATATTTGAAGAGACATTGGCTGAGGATTTTCCAAAGTTGGCAAGAGAACTCAAGCCATGGACTTTTAATAAGTCCTCTGAGCTTCAGAAAGATAAGAATATACACTTTCAAGTTTTGTGTTCAAATTTCACCCCCAAAGTGGGATAGATTTGCTTACATTCTTAAACAGCACTGTTGTGACCTGAAATGTTAATTTGTAAAAGAGACATGAATACTGTCTGTTAGATTTATATTGAATGTTCTATATGTTCTCTTTCATTGTTCTCTTAGCTTCAGTTTACTTCTGACCCACGTTACCGCAACCTTTGACTCTAAAGTTTTCCTTCTTTGGAAGTGTATTTGCAGTTGGCGAGTGTATTGCTAACCTTATGAATCTTATAAATATTATTTGTTGAGTTCTGAAGTTGACCTAAATTTTGACTTTTCCCAGGAAGACAGATTAAAAAAAAAAATTCGGTGTGTTTAGGACATTGTAAAGTTGGTTGGAAGGAATGACACAAACTGAGTTGAATAGAAATGTCGATTATGGAGCTCCCAAGAGTTAGTGGGTTTTTCTTACTGACATTTAAGATAGGAATCTCTTTGGCCACCACACACTATGCTCCACTACCTCTGATTACATAATTTATTTGTTTCTAATGATGCATGTGAGTTTCTGCCAGCCTTCCTATGGATGTAAAAAAAAAAAAAAAAAAAAGAAAAAATTATGTCTCCTTTTCCCCAGCACAGAGCAGGAGAGGGAGAAGGAAAGTGTTACTCTGTAAACGCTAATTGAGAATTCAGTAAGAGCCACACATACACTGTGCAAAGTCCACAGACAGACAACATCCACGGCACAGCTGGATCCTCGATGATTCTGGGTGAGGTGTGTCCCCGGATGCCTGTGTCAACCATGGTCCCACAAACTCAGCGTGATCACATCTCTGCATCTAGGACCACCCTGCCTGGCATCACCGTGACTTCACTCTCAGCACTTTTGTGAAGCTCAGTCGTGAGTGGAGCCCAGAACATGTGTTAAGCCTAAGAGAACCAGAATTTAAGAGCATGAAGTGCTTTAGGCCACGAGGTTTGTCCTCCTTGATTAAGTCTTGAAAAGCACAGGCCCAGAGAGTTTAAAGTACTTTGACTAACGCTGCGGGACTGCTTCATGACCAGACCTACCATCCTGGCCACCCGAGGAATTGTAGCAAAACATCTGAGCCCATGTGGCTCTGGGCTGGTGTGAATCTCACAGCTGTTCCAATGTATGCCCTTGCGTTAGATGCACTGTGGCCAGGCCAGGTCAGGTGCCCTCTAGCAGAGATGGCTGTAATCCCAAAGGAGGATTGAGGTGTTTGTCCTGGGAAAAAGGAAAACAACCCTGGGCAACTCACGCCTGTGGAGGTCGAGAAAAATTTAGACCATTGCCTTTGTCAACAGAGGCCCAGGACCTTGGGTCCTGCAAAGGATCCTCTGAAAAAGGGGGGAATGTGGGACCCAGGAAAAATAACAAAAATCCCCTACCCCTGGACAAGCAGAGCAGGACTAACTCCATTTTGTGCTACACCCGCCATCTCATGTAAAATCCCCCACACGACCTGCCTATTGTTTAAGGCACTCCCTCAGCCTAGTTTAGCTATTAAGCACACCCTTATCAGAAACCAGCACACTTTGGAATGCGGGACCTCTGACCTTTAACCCGCCAAGGAATGAAAACCCCTTTTGCCCACCAAAACTGCGCACAAATTCTAACCAGAATAATAGGCTAGTTTAAATGTGAATCGTAATTCAATGGCCACCTGCGTGTGCACCAACATGATTGTGCAACTTTCTGTGTATGTTACAATCTCATTGGCCACTGGCCCCTATAACACTGCTGTGCTTCTTAGTCTCGGGGTCCAAGCCCCTGCTCTGCTGTATGGAGTATACTTGGACCCAAGCTCGAACTTGTAAATAAACCCTCGTGTACTTGCATCGGTGTCGGCTCCTTGGTGGTTTCTCGGTTTCGTAATCTTGGGCACAAAAGTAGTGGAGAAAAGTCTTCACATTGCCTCCTTTTCAGCTTTAACTTCCCCTTCCTTAAGGTAACATCATCGCTTCTGCAGATGAATGGGAATTCTATACAGTGAGGGCAAAAAATAGTACTGTCCATAAATTAAACTCCAATTTACACCTTTTATTGTGTCTAGTACTTGGCTGTGGAGGTCAATTCTGAACATTGGACATCTCTCCTGTGTGTTCTAAAGGGGCAGTTGGGGGACACCTGGGTGGCTCAATGGTTGAGCATCTGCTTTCGCCTTGGGATGTGATCCTGGAGTCCTGGGATCGAGTCTCACATCGGGCTCCCTGCATGGAGCCTGCTTCTCCCTCTGCCTATGTCTCTGCCTCTCTCTGTGAGTCTCTCATGAATAAATAAAATCTTTTAAAAAGGAAATAAACCTTTTTTCTTAACTCCAGCATTTATAACATTAAAAAAAAATCAAATAAATCTAGACCCAGCACGGAAGTCTAGTGATGAAAATTACCAGAAATAAACAATATAACTGATAACCAAAAAATAAAACAGGATAAAAATTAAAGTAGGAGCGGTTCCTGGGTGATTCAATCAGTTAAGCACCTGGCTTCAGCTCAGGTCAGGATCTCAGGGATGTGGTGGGCTCCCTGCTTACTGGGGAGTCTGCTTCTCCCTCTCCCTTTTCCCTTCCCCCCAAA
Organism: Vulpes vulpes; assembly: GCF_048418805.1. NCBI lineage: Eukaryota > Metazoa > Chordata > Mammalia > Carnivora > Canidae > Vulpes > Vulpes vulpes. The sequence continues at coordinate 18,264,069 of NC_132780.1, read as the reverse complement.
CTCATGTATTGTCTCTCTCAAATAAATAAATATAATAATAAAATAATGAAAAGCTAAATAAAATAAAAAAAAATAAGGTTCTTTACGGTTTTCTATAAATTAAGTCATCTAGGAACAGAGAAAGGTTTAGTTTTTTTCCTTATTATTTTTTTTAAAGACCCCCAGGACACTGGGATCATGACCTGGGCCAAAGGCAGATGCTCAACCACTGAGCCACAGAGGCACCCTAGTTTTTCCTTACCAATTGGATTCCCTTTATGTATTTTGTTCTGACCTAATGTTTCAGACTAGAATATATAATGCTGTGTTGAATGGAAGTGCTGAAGTCACTTCTTTACCTTGCTTCTGATCAAATAGAATGTTCAGTCACTTACTATTGAATAAGTTAGACTTCACCTTTTGGTATGTACGTGGCCTTTATCAGGTGAGGGTAGTCTTCTTCTATTCCTATTGTTGAGTGTTTTTTTTCTTGAACCACTGTCCCAAATGCTTAGATTCTTGTTCTGTGTGCATTAATAAGATTATGTCATGTTTGATCTTCATTCTGTTAATGTGCAGTCTGAAATTGATAGATTTCCATATCTTGAGACATCCTTGATTATCAGGAAGAATTACCACTTGATCATGTTGTAAAATAGTAAAATGTTCTTTTGATTCGAGTTGTTTAATTACTTGTGGACTTTGTAGGACTCCTTGTCACAGGTAGTACCTGGTCATCTGCTTGTAGTGTCTTCCTTTGGCTGTGATAACCTTTTAATGCTGATGTCACAGAGAGTGTTTGATGTTTCACTTCTCTTCACTCCTTGAAAATGTTGGAGGAGATCATGAAGTACTTTCTCATTAAATGTTTGTTTGAATTATCCGGTGAATTCATCTGACACAGGGCTTTTCTTTCTTAGGGTGTTATTTTATTTTACTTTATTTTATTTTATTTTATTTTATTTTATTTCTTTTTCAAGCTACTCAGTAGTTGTAGATCAGTTGAGATTGTTTTTTTTCTAATATTTCCCCATGGTGGAGTCAGGTAGGTTATACCTTTTTTGAAATTTATACATGCTTTTTTTGATACCTATTTACTGGCATAGTAATTATGGATCATCACCTCTTATAATTACTTTATTCCTATTCCTAAGGTATCACTGATACTGTGTCTGCGTTCATTTCTTCTGGTTTTAGTTGGTTTTCTCTCTTTCATTCTTACTTGATTCAGATAAAAGTATGTCATTTTTGTTGATCTTTTCTTACAAGCAACTCTTCCTATCGTAGATATTTTACTGCTTTTACTACAACCTATTTGGTTGATTTCTATTTTAAGCTTAAATTTCTTTCTCTCTGCCAATTGTGAGCCGAAATGGTACTTTTCCTGATTTTTTTGAGGTGTAGGAAAGTAACGCATGCTACAGCATGACAACAGAAATACCTATTATGCCATGTGGTGACTACGTTGTACGCAAGTGTATTTGTTCAGGGAAGAATAAAGTCCTGGTGATTCCTTCTCAGCCATCTTGCTGAAGTTCTCTAATTTTAATTTTGCATTTTAGGAGTTTTCATTATACTCATCTGAAAGTAGTAAATGGGATGATTTTGCTTTTCTCTTATTTGATATCTTTCAGCTATATCTTCACATGCCACCCAGAGCTTCCTGCCAAAGCTGTGTGTAGACGCTTCTTTCCAAAAATTGGAAGTGTTTTCTGAAAGCTCCAAACTTATTGTACATGAGAGTGTCCCTATGGGAGAGAATCCTCATAAATATAATGAAAGCGTGAAAGCTCTTAACCAGACCCCCCAGTGTTGGTGGTAATCAGAGAATTGATGTGTGGGGAAAAAAAACATACAGATGTAATAAACCAGCGAACACGTTTAGCCAGTCATCAAGACTAAATATACAGGACAACCGGGTGGCTCAGCAGTTGAGCGTCTGTCTTTGGCTTGGGGCGTGATCCCTGGGTCCTGGGATCCAGTCCCACATTGGGTTCCTTGCATAGAGCCTGCTTCTCCCTCTGCCCGTGTCCTGCTTCTCTATCTGGGTCTCTCATGAATAAATAAATAAGATCTTTTAAAAAGAAAAAGATACATTTGCAAGGAATGTGGCAAAGCCTTTGATGGGCCCTCAAACCCATGTTTGCTAACTCAACATCAGCAAATCCATGGTAGAGAGAAACCTTACAAATGTGAAGAATGTGGTAAAATGTAGAAGTACCTCTGATTATTATATGGACATAGGTGAATCCGTTCGGGAGAGAAACTTTACAGTTACATTTGCAAAAAGAATGTGGCAAGCCCTTTAACTATCACTCAAGCCTTACTGAACTTCAGAGAATCTACACTGGAGAGAAACCTTACAAATGTAAATACTGTGGCAAGGGCTTTAAATTCCACTCAGTTCTTATTGGACATCACAGGATTCATTCACAGGAGAGAAACCTTACAAATGTTCAGAGTGTGGCAAGGCCTTTAATGAGCACTCAACTTTGACTCAACATCACAGAATTCATAGAGGAGAGAAACCTTACAAACGTAAAGAATATGGCAAGGCTTTTAGGCAGTACCCAAACCTTATTCAACATCACAAAATTCACACTGGAGAAAAACCTTACCAATGTCAAGAATGTGGGAAGGCCTTTAACCGTCGCTCAACCCTTACTCAACAGAATTCATTCTGGACAGAAACCTTACCAATGCAAAGATGTGACAAGGCCTTTATCCAGATTCAGGCCTTATTCAACATCAGAGAATTCATTTGTGAGAAAACCTTACCCGTGTAAATAATACAGGAAGGCCTCTAATCATATTTCAATACCTACTCATTATCACATAATTCATAACGCAGCAAACCTGAAAGTGTTTAAAATTTGAGAAAAGTTTTAAGGACTGCTCACCACTTAGTCCACATCAGAGACTTCATATTAGAGAATAACCTTAAAATGGTTAAGAATGGGGCCAGGCCTTTAAGCAATGCTAACACTGACTCCTGATCAGGGAAGGTATACTGGAGAGGATTTTTCCTGAAGCTCTCTGAAAACTATATGCAAATCATTGGATGTAAAGAAATCATCATAACAGTTCATGTAGAGACAAGCCAAGTGCTGCCCTCTATCGGCCAATGTAAAGATTACCAAAGGTATTTCAGCTGGAAGCCAGGAAGATTTGTGAGGTTGCCTGTGCTTGCCCTTACTCTATCTGAAGATCCTTCAAGACCAATAGCTAGAAATATGCTCAACTGGCTACCATTAGACCTCAGAAACTGCCTTAACATTTGGTCTAATTACTAACCATTCCCATTTAGTAACATTAATTCTATCAATGGGCTAACTTAAAAATACACCTGCATCGTCGCCTCTTCTTTCAAATTTATTCAAGTTACTTAACAAATAGTGTTTTATTCGCTCATGGGATAGAGTTTAGGGATTCATCAGTTGCATCTAACTCCCAGAACTCATTACATCTAGTGCCCTCCTTAAGGTTCATCACCTAGTTTACCCCATTCCCCTGTTGAAATGAGTTTGATTGAACTGACCTATTGTTAGGAGCAAAATACTGGATCAATGGCATGAAACAATCTACCAGGTCAACTTCTAACATGTGAGACTCTTGAAGTTTCAGATGGGGGAATTGCAGGAGTGCAGGACAGCCTCTATGCTGCCCTCACCACCACCTCCTGAATGTGCCACATTGGCCTTGTGAGGATTTTGAGTTGAGGGTACTTGGGATCCTGCAGGCTTGAGAACCTTTACTCCGTCCCTTAAACACACAGTAGATTCTAAATTGGGGGGTGATGTCTTTCCCAGAATAAGAGTTATTAACAGAGTTTATCTCAGTGACCCATCTCTAAGGTATACAAAGATGTCATTACCAAATATCTGCCCTTCTTATTGCCGTGTGAAATGTTTTCCTTTCCTCTGAAGCTCCAGGCCCCCAGTCCTTTTTCCTTAGTTCAGCATGACATTGGCACCTCATCTTGCCTGACAGTCTTTGGAATTTCCACATCTATGGAATTCCTGTTTGGATTCCTGTGGATTCCCTGTATGTACACCTATTAAGTTTGTCTCCTTTTAATCTGACGTCGATTTCATTCCTACTCCAGCTGGAAGGATCTTTGTTTTTTTTTTTTTTTTAAACTATTTTTTTAAATTTTTATTTATTTATGATAGTCACAGAGAGAGAGAGAGAGAGAGGCAGAGACACAGGCAGAGGGAGAAGCAGGCTCCATGCACCGGGTGCCTGATGTGGGATTCGATCCTGGGTCTCCAGGATCGCGCCCTGGGCCAAAGGCAGGCGCCAAACCGCTGCGCCACCCAGGGATCCCTGGAAGGATCTTTGAAGGGACAAGAATTCTTGTTCTCAGACAGAGGATTTGATTTTAATGCCTCATTTCCGGACATCCTATAGAAAGCATAAAAAGATGGTGGAGTAGTAGGAGGTACATGTCCAGGAGTTGATATTTTTGAGCTCAGTTTTTGCCACTATTTCAGAAGGTCCCTTTTTGTTTCCTGCATGGATATTATCTTGTGTTTGCTTTAAATTTTCTAAGTAGCAGTCAAAATATGTAACCCACTCAATTTGTGTAGTTGAATAGATCACTCTCTCTTGAGGAGCATATGTAAGTACACAAATTAAGTCTTTCAAGCAGTCCTCATTTAGGCCACTTGAGCATTAAATCACCCTTCAGTAGAATTTTCTATTTATTTAGACACTTGCAAATAGGTAATCCATATGTGTTAACATGACTCCCACCAGATGGTTGGAAGGTGCATCTCCATCCCTTTTCTCCCTATAGTGATGGTTTATTTTCCATCGTAGTAGGTTGAAAGGTGCAGCACCTAAGGGAGTTTAGCTGGAAATGAGTGTGCTAATTAGAGTGATCTTACCCCTTCAAGTGTCCCTCTGGAGATGGTTGATTGTATTTTATGTTTTGTGTTTTCCTGGAGTTAGCCTGGCTAAATTCAAAGTGCTGAGAATGGGGAGCTCGTGTGGCTCAGCGGTTTAGTGCCACTGTCAGCCCAGGGTGTGACCCTGGAGACGCGGGATTGAATCCCATGTCAGGCTCCCTGCTTGGAGCCTGCTTCTCCCTCTGCCTGTGTCTCTGCCCCTCTCTCTCTATGTGTGTGTGTGTGTGTGTGTCTCATGAATTAATAAATTTAAAAATCTAAAAAATACAAAAGAAAAAAACCCCCCACAAAGTGCTGAGAATGCTAAGTGGTGATTCTTCTATGCTTCCCCTGATGGACCAGCTGAATTATTTGTATTGTGAATGGGAACCACGGTGGGGTGGCCGTGTTTTGCTAAAGATGACTGTGCCACTGTATTAAGAGGAGCTAATGTCATTTGTCTCTGGATTCATTCAGAGACTCATCTACAGAATGCAGCAAGCATTTAAATTTGCCAGATTGTGATGAATTTTAAATTTTTAAGGGGAAGATTCATCTCTGCCACAGACATGTAATCTGTGCTTCTCCTGACTCTAAAGTGTATTGTGCCCATGTAATATTAGAATAGAAAATCACCTTCACTTTGGTATAGTCATAACTGAACACCAACTGATTTTCCAGTATGCATCCTATTGTCCCAGGCTTCCCCTGATCTAGTAGCTGAATTATATGTATTGTGAATGGCAGTCCATTTGGGATGGCTACAGGGTGCTGAAGTTGACTCTGCTACTCTGTATGATTTTGCCAGTAGGGCCTGTTTTGGGAACCTGCTTTGAGTGACAGTCTGGGGGTATTGTTAGGGTTGTCATTTTTGATAAGGACATTAGCCCATGAAAATGCAATCAGATACACAAGTGATCATGAATTGTTTTAGTTGGACTGTGGTCCTTGTTCGCCAGAAGTGAAATTTGGCTCATGTGTGGGATGGTTTCTCCTGTTCTTTAACCCCGAAAATGTCCTGTGTACCTAGTCCTCAGTAGTCAGTTAAATACCCACCGCTGCTGTGTGTGTGTGTATCCAGGGCTGGAATTTACACTCTGAAGTCTCAGACTATGGAAACTTTTCTGTGTGAAGTCTTCTGAATGAAGAATTGATTGTCTAACAAAGGAGAGACTCCACGGACATGTCTTTTTCTGGAAGGGCATTTGAATTCCTCCTATTGCTTTAGGTACATAGGTTCAAATATTGACTCTACAAACATTTCGATAATCACTAAACCTTTCTTAAAAACTAAACTATTTTTGTCATTTGTAAGGGGAAAAAAAGTATTGTTTCTTTTCTATAAAGGGAAAAATCAGTTCTTCCCTAATGTGTTTCTCTGCTCTGTATTCCTCTTACTACATACACAGAGCAGTTAATTTCTAACACTTCTCGTCACAAATATGTGGTAATAGTGCTTTCCCGCCAATTATCACATTGCCAATACCACTTGGATGTCCTGCAATTTAACAAAATTTGAACACTATTTACCAAGATATATTGTCAAGTCCCACAGGTAAGAGCTCAGTCCCTCAAGACTGCCCCCACCCCAACACACATTTTTACTTAAAAGCTCAGGCTATTACCCATATTTGTGAATGACTGGGTATAGAAGTTCCAATAAGGTCTCTCTGTTCAATTAATTTGCTAGAATGGCTTGCAAACCTCAGGGAGGTACTTATTAAAGCACATGATAAAGGATATAGATGAATAGCCAGGTGAGGAGATACACAGCATGATTTCTGGGAGTATCTCAAAAGCTTTTGTGCTCTGTGGAATTAGTGTGAATCACCCACCCTGTGTGGATATGTTCACCAGCCTGGGAGCACTTCAAACTCCATGCTATTGGGATTTAATGGAACCTTCTTCATGTAGCCAAGACCAGTCATTAATTCCATTTGCAGCCCTTCACCCTTCTCTGGAGTAAGGAGGGTGGGGAGATGAAGCTCATCATTCCAAGCTTCTGATCATAACTTGGTCTTTCTGGTGGCCAGTTTCCACCCAGGAATGCACTCTGAGTCACTTGCATTGGACAAGAGATGCTCTTAGTGCTGTTATCATTTAGGAATTTACAAAAGTGTTAGGAGTTTTGTGCTAAAACCAGCGGCAGTCCAAGTATTCTATTATCTAACAACAGTTAAAAAAAAAAGTAATGATACCAGTCCAAAAGTATAAAATTATGTACATTAAATCATTTGAATAAAGCAATAGTTACACAGAGGACCATACATTATAAATACTATAGAATGACTTCACACTTTGGTTAATATTTTATATTTCATTTTTCATGGAAACAGTAGCCTAGAACTCATGTTTCCATGCTGATTTCTCTTCTTTTTTTTTCTTAGAGTTGTATACATTTATTTATTCATTCATGAGAGGCACAGAGAAAGGCAGAGACATAGGCAGAGGGAGAAGCAGGATCCCTGTGCAGAGCCCGATGTAGGACTCGATACTGGGACTCTGGGACCATGCCCTGACCCAATGGCAGATGCTCAATCACTGAGCCACCAAGGTGTCCCTGATTTCTCTTTCTGAACCTAAATCTTGAACCCTGGAAAATGGCAATGGAGTATTTGACAGTGGGAATAATCTTCTGACTTCTGGTCCAGATTTTCCCTGGAAACCTGCAGGACTTCTACCTCTTACATCATCATTTTCCTTTACCCCAGTGGAACCAAGGAGAGTTTGAGAGTTTTTTCTCAGTCATCTGAATATTCCCACTTGTTGGTCATTTCTTCTAGTGCAACCCCTAACATCTTGGCAGCTTTTGATTTGAAATGTTTAGTCCATTATTTTGGATGCAGATGTTATTTTCTAGTTTCACAATGCTCAGAGGTGTCTCCATTGGCAACTCTGGCCCCCTTGAGTGTCTTCCAGGCCACCATCAGTCCCAGATCTCCAGGTGGGATTATGTTAGAGTTCCACATTCTATGGGCCCCTTCTATGTCCTATGCTAGATTCTACATGAGCTGGTCAATATCAGAGTTCCTACGTATTTGTGTTACAAGAAGAACAACAACAACAAAAAAAAAACCACATAGCAAACATTATAGGCTTTGGATAATGTTCTGCTATATCTCATGAGGAACACATAGACTTAGTCTATGCAGCATACAGATGTACCTCCAATGTTTTGTTTTTAGGACTCATGGTTGTTATTTGGTGAGTGCACAAGTCTAGGTGCCAACACCTTCATAGGAACAGTATCTCACCTAGATCCTTCCCTGAGAGAACAAAATAATAAACCTTCTTGTCCTCAAGAGCACCTTTGTAACTTTTCATGCCCTCTCTGCCATCATTGTAATTTCTCACCTTTTATTAGACCACGTGGGGGGAAATGAACAACTCTGTCTTAATCAATGAATGTTTCCCAACAGCCATACACTTTATTCTGCTGAGTGATGACCATTGTATTCAGTTCCGTCTGTGTATCCTGGAAGAATTACAAAACCTCATCTTATGAGAGGAATGCAGTCGTTTTTTTTCCATATCAATCTATACATTCATGCCTTACAGTGTTACATACAATTATAAGCTAGTCACATTGTAGGTGAAATGTTCAATAAGATCATCCACTCTAGTAATGAAGATAAATTATAGCCATAGTATGAATCCATTTATAATTATTATATAATTATGCACATAGTTATCTTGTGTTAATGGTCCCAGTACATAAGGTCAGTTCAATCAAGAATGAAACTGTCATAAAAAAGAAAAAAAAAAAAAAAAAGGAATGAAACTGTCTCCTGAAAGAATGTAGAGATACTCAAAATATCTTTGAATGTGTATCTTTCAATATGAGATATTACATTAGCCAAACATTTATCTGGGCATGGGGTTATGAAGACAGTTCCACAAAAATGGTTAACAAGTTTGATGTTCCTTTAAGAAATGGCACTCCTGATGGTCAGAGCAGAATGTCTACATGGCAACAAGCAGAATGTCTATGTGGCAACAAGCCTATGTGCCACAGTAGGTCCTGCCTTAATGCAATTTCAGGAGGGAAGATCCTTTAACAATGCAGGGTTAAGACCTCACAAAATATCAAAAATCATGACCAGGACTATAGCTAGCTATTACCTGAGTTAACTGAAGTAAAGGTTTCTTACTTCTGAGAGCCCTGCTTAGAGACAGGATACATTACACGTGCATCAGAGGATACTGCTCCATCAAGACAGGTCTGTGCTCTACCAGGTGGCACAGACTCAGCCTAAGGTTTCTGTTCTCTGGATCCCTACAAAGGGCATTAAGTCAGTCTCACCGGGGATATTCTCTCCAACACCAGGGACTCTCTGTAATATTTGGGGATGTCCTGTATAGAGCATTAGGCCGGCACCAGAATCTGAATTTGCTTCCATTTCAGAGAAAAAGGAGTGAGTCATCCAGGGTCGTCTTCTCCCTCCATAGATGGAATCTTCTCTGTGGTACCCAGGTGGGAGTCCCTTCTTTGGTTAAAGAACACTGAGTAAGTGTGGAGATGCAAACACATAGAAAGTGATTGTTTCTGTGGCATCTGGTCATTAGAAAAACAGAAGCATGATCCGTACCAAGAACTTTTAGACTAGGAAATGGGTATGCTGTGAATTCAGGATTGTGGAGTCAATGTGAGGAGAGGTGGTATACAGGGGACTTTCCTTGTGGTATGGTAAAGATCATTAGGCAGTTGTAGAAATGTAAAGAAACAGAAACTGATGGTTTCCATGGCATCTGGTCATTAGAAAAGCGGATGAAGAGTCATGATCCTTACCTTGCAGGAATTTTTAGGCTAGGGCAAATGGTACATTGTTGAATTCAGGATTGTGGAGTCAACATAAAGAAGAGGTGGTCCTTTGCTTCAGTTGGGCCAGTCTCTTGCCTGTGTTGTGGCGTGAGTTCTGGTATCATCCCTGATGGTTCATTCCACTGACCAGAGTTTATTTATTTATTTTTTTTAACCAGAGTTTTTATTAGCATTAGTAGCATTTATTTTACATCTGTGTTAAGAATAACGTTTTCTAATATAATTGTCCCAGGATATTCTAAGTGCTTATATTAAGTTGCTTTCTATTTTATTTTATGAAATAAACAGTAAAAAGACTAGATAAATTAAGATGAACTCTGGGTGTTGAATTTCTTTGGATGGGCTTAGGAATGACAGAGCTGGAATTACCCCCAGAGTCATGGAGATCAGCCTACAGCCAGCTCAAACCAGATCCACCCTCTTCTGAGGTGGTGTCCAGGTCTGGCCTGGCTCTGGGATTTCCTTCCTTCCCAGGACAGATTGGAGATCCCTTTTTTTTCTTTTGAGATCCCATTCTGAGTGGCTGGTCCTTTCATCTCTCCAGGGCTAGAGCTCACAATTTCCAAAACCCAGAAGCAGATAAATGGGAGCAAAGGACTAAATATTTTAGCATCTTCATTTTTGTTTTTATCACTAAATCCTCCACTTCTTCAGCAAATATTAAGTATAATAATATATAATTATCTGTAGTCACCATGCTGTACTTTGGATCTCCAGAATTTATTCATTCTGCAGGAAAGAAATTTTGTACCACTTGACCAACATCTCCTATTTCATTCTCAACCTCCTGGCAATCACAATTCTACTTTGCTTGTAGGAGTTCAACTTCACTAGATTCCGGACATAACTGAGATAATGCAATATTTGCCATTTTGTGTGTCTTATTCCACTTAGCATAACATCCTTCAGGGTCACATACGTGTCCCAAATGGACTAAAGGCTAAATTTTATATAGATAGATACTATATTATATATATTATATATTTATGATACATAATATATTCTATGATATATAATTTATATCATAAAGTAAATAAATAAATAAATAAATAAATAAATAAATAAATTTTCTTTAACCACTCCTAAAAAGCAGGGAACTACAGGGAGAGGATACTTCCTATTTGCTAGAATGACTGAATTTAAGGGAAAAAAATTAGTAACACCAATATGGAGGAATTAAAATGATCATATATTGCTAATGAGCATGTACAAAGTACAGGAAAACTGGCTTTTACTTATAAACTCAGATATTTATCTAGTTAAAAAAATGTAAACACAACAATGAAAACTCTCAGAACTACTAATCTATTCTTCCTTTCTGTATTTTTCTGTTCATGGATATTTAACTCTTATACAGTTTTTTTTAAAAACAGGAAAACAAGATGAAGCACATAGGTGGGGCCCAGTACCAATATCTTGGGTTATTATAGGACACAGTGCCCAACTCACAGGGTATTACAGGGATGAAATCGCATTATATATGTGAAGTTGCCAACAGGGTGCACCATAACTTCCCTGGAAACACAAAATTAGTGTTCAAGAAATGTTGCAGTAATCAATGTATACACATTGTTTCCAAATAGAGACTTGCTTAGACATTAGTGCATTCACCAGCCTTCTTTCTGCAAACTTTAAAATGCTGTGAAAGCATGTGGCCCTTCAGGATGGTGATAATGATCTTTGCTAGGAACCCACAGTAAACTACAACAAAGAAAAGTAAACTCTTTTCTGGGCACTAACCAGGGTTGACATAAGATGGTGGGTGTGGGGGGCTCAGGTGTGTTGTGCCTGTATTCTCTAGTTAGCGCCACTAAATGTGGGTCTCCAGGAGCAGCATCAGCACTAACAAAGAACTTGTGAAAGATGCTAGTTCTCAGGCTCCATTTCAAGCCTGCAGAAACACCATTTCTTCAATGGGACCTGGAACACAAAGATGATTTCTATGCACATTAAAATTTGAAAGCACATCATTGCTTCTCAGCCTGGGGTTACAGTAAGGATCTCAGGGTGAGTTTTAAGAACCACTATCACCGGGTCCTCTGTCAGAGTCTGTCTATGGGTAAGGGTAATAGCATCAGTGCTGCTTTAAATATGTGCTCAGGTAGGCGGGAGTGAAGCACAAGGATTAAAAGATTTATTTGTGAAGGCTGAGACCAGGTTTCAGTTGAAGAGAAGCTATCAAGACTGTTCGGTCTGGGGCAGGTCAGTGCAGCCAAAGTTCCTCATGGTGTGGCAGGATTTGTGGCTGTCTGTGGGAGGGGAGGACATTTGAAACCAAGAAGAAACCTCACATGCAAGTGTCCATGTAGGAGCTCTATTTTTTCTGGATCTTCTCTATGAAAAATTAAGAGAGAATGTGGTCTTTTATATATTTCAAGATCCTTCTGCCACTATGCTGATGATCGCAGGTGAAGAGGCCATACTGAGGCCACTAAGGGCTTACAGGTGTGATTTCTCTACATAATATCTTTTTTTTTTTTAATTTTTATTTATTTATGATAGTCACAGAGAGAGAGAGAGAGAGAGGCAGAGACACAGGCAGAGGGAGAAGCAGGCTCCATGCACCGGGAGCCCGATGTGGGATTCGATCCCGGGTCTCCAGGATCGCGCCCTGGGCCAAAGGCAGGCGCCAAACCGCTGCACCACCCAGGGATCCCTCTCTACATAATATCACCCAAGAAAACAATCAAAGCAGAAAGAGAGGACGAAATGGCTGCTTCTCAGATAAATCTTGACTTGGCTCAGGGCTGTGTCCTCATTTCTTATCCAAATGCCATGTATTTAGAATTTGCACACATTTACTTCTCTACCTCTGGTGGTCCTGCCTAGCAAATGTTTTGGACTACTGTTTATCGTTTTAATGACAGTCAATGTCAGCCCTTTAAGATACTCCTCTTTCTATCCCTGGGGCTGTTTATTCTCTCCAACTAGGCTTTCTACGCAGCATGAAGAATTCCTACCATGAATTCATAACCTGCAACTTTTGAAAACAGTCCCTCTGTGATAGATCAACCTGGGGATGTGTTGATACACATGATTCTCACTGGAGATGGGTCGGGTTTCAGGACCCAAGTGAAGAAGGAGAATATATAATATTTAGGTTCTTTCTGGATGTGGCCTGAGTCTATAGAAACTAGATGAACATGAACAAACTAGATGGCTTAAGGCCCAGAATAAGTCAATGTTCTGAAAAAGAGCCTTGCTGACTAGAATGCTTCAGAGAAAGACTAACTACTTGGAATACATTAAAAATTACAGGACATGGGAGCAATCTGTGAAATTTCATAACTTCTATAGTCTCACAATTGCAATCATATGATTTGCTTTTTAAAAAAAGTAATAGGGGTAGCCCTGGTGGCGCAGCCGTTTAGCGCCGCCCGCAGCCCAGGGCGTGATCCTGGAGACCCTGGATCGAGTCCCCGTCGGGCTCTCTGCATGGAGCCTGCTTCTCCCTCTGCCTGTGTCTCTGCCTCTCTCTCTCTGTCTCTATGAATAAATAAATAAAATCTTTTAAAAAAATAAATAAAAATAAAAAAGTAATAGCAACAATGATGAGTCCGATGTGCTTCAGACCAATAATTGCAATTTTTCTCATTAGAGCTGATGTTAACTTTTTTCACTTTGTTCAGAGTCTCTCTGCCAGATTCCCCCAGAAAATGAAGGGTATGACCTTTGTTTACTGGAGAACCTGGCCTTTGCAAATAAAGATTATAAATTAGCCCTAGACCTGTAAGTTTCCATTTTATTCTGCACAATGTCACAGATATGTTCTTTATTTTTAGCAAAAGGAAACAAGGACATAATTACACATGTTGACATGTCTTAAAAGTCTATAGTGTAACTCAGCACAAATGACATCATTCAGGAAATCATCAGGTGTTTGTTGGTATAAGGAAGGATTTATGATATTTTATCTTGGCTTTAACCTTCCCCTTCCCTGATGTTATCTGCAACTTTCACTCTACGTTTGTGGTAATTCTAGAAACTAAATGGCACAGAATATTTTTACATCTTAAAATCAGATATCTATTCCTCATTTTTGATTCAGTAGTACTTGGAAGTGGAATTAGGGAGCTGAACATTGAAAATGCTTCCTAAGTATTCTAAAGAGGCCATCAGAAAATAGCGTTTGAAGGAATAATTTTCTATATCCTTCTGTAATGTGCTCTCTTCTCTACCAAGTATGGTGCTGGATTTGAAATTTTACATTCTCCATTGAGTCGTTTCTTTTTCTTATAAACAGGGCTTTGCTGTCTCTAGACTGTATGTAGACTGCATCTGGTAGTTCTTTGGAAAACTAAAGAGCCCTGGCACATGAAGAGAAAGGAGACAATAGCCACACACCCAGGTAAGTGGCAGTCCATGAAGCAGATGACACAAGTGAGGGCCAATGGTTAATGGAGAAAACATGACCTTAATTTGTGGTTTGGGAAGCTCTTCTCGAATGGAATGATTCTGGAAGCCTAGGTACCTCTCCTGTCTCACTCTTCACATGCTCCTCCATCCTATAAGGACTTACCTTTGTTCCAGTTTTTTTTTTTTTTAAGATTTATTTATTCATGAGAGACAGAAAGACAGAGACATAGGGAGAGGGAGAAGGAGGCTCCCTGTGGGGGGGAGGAGGACCCCAGGACCCCGGGATCACAACCTGAGCCAAAGGCAGACGCTCAACCTCCGATCCACCCAGTTGCATTGTTTCAGTTTCTTCTATGGCATTCACAGTGAAATCCAAAAGCCTCCCCTTGGCCAGTGAGGGTGTATGCCATCTGATTGCTATTCCATTGCTTGTGGAAACATGTGAAAAATCTATACACATTGGGAGTTTCTAAGTGGAGACCCCAATGTAATTAACTTATGTCTTATTTTGAAGTGTACTTCTCCTGGAGACGCACACAGTCTGGTATAAAATCAGGAATGTGGTGTACACGGACTCTCCCCTACCAAATATTATGCAGAGCAGTCCTTCCCAGTGACTAGACCCTATGCTCCATCCTCAGAAATGTACTTGAGGGGATGCCTGGATGGTGCCAAACAGTTGGGCATCCAACCCTTGGTTTCAGCTCAGGTTTTGATCTTAGGGTCTGGGATCAATTTCCCCGTTGGACTCCACACTCATTATAGAGTCTGCTTACAACTCTCTCTGCCCTCCCACCCTAACATAAATGAATAAATCTTAAAAAACAAAAAGAAAAAAAGAAGGATAAGATATGTACTTGAAAGCTTCAGTGTCTACACTGGTGTCACAGTGGAATGAGTTGGGCTTCTTCATTAAGACCTAATTAATACTAGGCCTATCAACGACCAATACAAGAATCTTTGGAGTTGGGACACTGGAACTGGTAGTTCTAAAAACTACACAGGGGATCCCAATGTGAAGCCAAACCCAAGACTAACTTTTCTAAACATTCCTTGTCAAAATTTCACGTATATACAAACCATTTTAAGGTTTCCATTAAAAACAGACTCTAAGCACCCACAGTCACGTATCTGAGTGAATGAATGCATGAAGCCCATTAATGTGTACTTTTAACAACCATTGAGGTTGCTGTCCCCAGACTTCAATTCCAGTTGCCCTGAGCTAGAGAGCACAGAAGAGCACACCTGAAAACCAAACCATTCTATCTCAACACAAGTACGTCTTCTGTTGCCAATGAAGACTATTAACAGCTTCCAGAAAGACCACATTCTGTCCATCCCCTGCAAGTTCAGAAAGGACTAGGTAAGTCAGTGGTGAGAGCAAGGGGTAAATAGTATGTACTCATTCATAAAGGAATGCTTATTGAGTATCTACTACATGCTCTAGGTATATATGAGTATGCACTGGGTCCTGGACACAGTATGGGGAATCATACATATATTATGTGAGTTAATCTGTCTAAAGTTCTAGGGATTGGATATTACATGTTCATTTTTTTCCAGGAGGATGTGAATGCTGGTTTTGCCTCCCTGGGAGTAGAATTTCTGTCTCTTCTTCATTATCAGCAATCTTAAAAATAATGTTGGATGTGATGGCACATCTATAGAGAACAGACTGGGGGAGAGAAAGGAAGGGGGGATTAGAGGCTCTGAGGAAAATCTGAAGGGCCAATTTATTATGTAAATTATGTAAACACTGAACCAAGTGCAAACCAAGTACACAATTTCAAGTGAAACTTCCTATTTGCTCTGATTGCACAAGAGGATACACATCAAACTGATGAGCTGTTATGTCTGAAGATCAAACTATTACTGAATGCAGGCAATTAATGGAGATTTTTATTATTTAAATATTTTAAATGTTTAAACTGTACAATTTTTATTTTACAATTAAAGTCATGCCCTATGTTAGTTGTTGTTATCTCTACTATAACCACTTTCCACACATTTAGGAGTTAAAAAAGAATACTCTGAATTTTATGTTTGAATTTCAGTGGGCTTGACTGGGTTTTCTTTTTAGGATCCTACAAGGTCAAAATCAAGGTTTCATGAGGTATTGGGCTTTCTCTGCAGCTTATGGTGGGGAATCTACTTCCAGGACCATTCAGATTTTTGATAGAATCCATCTCCTTTTATGGTTGCCACGTGACCCCTCAATGGTCACACCTTGTACGTGGTATCCCCAAAGAAAAGAGAAAATATTGACTTTCATTGTGGACTCAAAATTTTACCTGTGGTCTTTTACTGTATATTCCACTGAAAAGCTTACTAGGTGGGGCACCTGGGTGGCTCAGTGGTTGAGCATCTGCCTTTGGCTAAGGTCGTGATCCTGGGGTCCTGGGATCGAGTCCTGCATCAGGCTCCCTATGGGAAGCCTGCTTCTTCCTGTGCCTATGTCTCTGCCTCTGCCTCTCTCTTCCTGTCTCTCATGAATAAATACAATCTTTAAAAAAAAAATGAAAAAAGAAAAAAAAGAGAAAAGCTTACTGGGTATATTATATAAGTACGGTTATTATCTCATGGGCTGAAATTAGAAACTGCTGACAATTGTGAATCAAAGGCAAATCAGGGAATCAATGAGTAGAAGAATGAATGACCTCCAACTGAATCCCTGCAACTTCATCACTCCCAGATGTATTGCTCCCCTCCCTCCATTTTTGTCCCCCATTGTGACCTCAATCTTTCCACCCCTATGGCTGTAAATATCCATGACACTCTCTAACACCCTAACACTCTCTCTCCAAATGATCCTTCTACAATTCCTCATGCTCTTCTATGTTCATCTTCTCCACTTTAGACCTATATAAACTATCAAGCCTTTTTGCCTGATTCTACAATCCTTAGTCCAACCTTGCTTCCACTGCCCACAAAACGTCCATTCTCCATTATCTGCACCTCCTCCATTGTCATTTAACTTCCCCACCCCATTCTAATGACTTCAGCCCATTTATTGTGTCTTTTATGTCCACTGTCCTCAATGTCAGAACCACCATTTATCAGGAGTCCTTAGTTTCCTGATGACCTTGCATGCATTACCCCCCACCCTACACTCCCTGATACTTTCTCATCAGCCCTTAAGCCTATTGATGCTCACTGTTTTCCCAGCTCCAGTGATCCCCCTCCAACTTCATTAACTACCTATGCTCCCATCTTTTCTTCCCACTATTCATTCCTAGTTAGAGCACTGAATACCCCCAGGACTGTACTCACAAGCAACTATCCCTCTTTTACCCCTATGTTCTTTAAATTTTTTTTTTTATTATCATTTATTTATGATAGTCACAGAGAGAGAGAAAGAGGCAGAGACACAGGCAGAGGGAGAAGCAGGCTCCATGCGCCGGGAGCCCGATATGGGACTCGATCCCGGGTCTCCAGGATCGCGCCCTGGGCCAAAGGCAGGCGCCAAACTGCTGCGCCACCCAGGGATCCCCACCCCTATGTTCTTTAATCCTTCATAGGCAATAAGGTTTGCATGCCTTTGATGAAACCTTGCCTTTGAACTGCCTTTTGCCAACTAATTCCTCATCCATTATCCCCTTCCTTCCTATGATTTCCATCACCCTCATTCCCTCAACACACATAGGCTCATATCTTTAATGTCTCTGCATAAATCCACCGTCAACCTTAAAACCTGTAATGTACTTTAATCCCTTAGGGACGCTTAAACTGCCTAGTGCCCTTTAGCCCTGCTGTGGGTTACACAGTGTGCCTCAAATAAATATGGTCAAGTCCTAATTCACAGTACTGTAATTGTAACCTTACTGGGGATTCGCAGATGTAATTAGGTTGATATGAGCTCATACTGGATTTGGGTAAACCTGAATTCAATGACTGCTATTTTAATGAGATGAGGGAAGTTTAGACACACACAGAACAGTGTGTGATGATGAAGGCAGAGGCTGAGTGATGCATCTACTAGGTGAGGAAGGCCAAGCATAGCTGACAGTTTCCAGAAGTTAGAAAGAGGGAAGACTCCATTCTTGAGATAAAGTATGGCCCTACTAACAGCTTGACTTCAGACATCTAAGAACCTCCAGAACAGTGAGACACTAATTTTTTGGTTGGTTAAGCTACATAGTTGTGGTAATTTGTTACAGAAACCCTAGGAAACTAACATAGGTTCTGTTCTCTCTTCCCCTGTGGCTCTGTTACTCCAAGCCCTCGGACTCTCTGCAGCTCCATTTATCCCTGTGCCCTATTTCTTATCCAACTGTGTCACTACCTGTATTCATGCCAAGCACCTCGACCAAAGGTGGCAGTGCTCCTTACTCTTTCAGTGACACATATTATGAATATGGTTCTTGTGGAGTTTTGCTGTGTTGAAAGGAGTATAAAAAGTGGAAAGAGCTTTTGTTTTTAGATACCCAGAGGACTGTAATTAATCCTTTTTTTTTTCCATATAAAAACACTTCATGAAGATACAGTGACTCTTGTGACTCGCTGAGATTTTATGAATCCAAGTGTGACTGTGTGAACTTCTGTTATCATGTGTTTCATGATGAGTCTGTATGTTGCAAGGGAGTCGTATGTGGTAGGTGTTTCTGCGTGGGCAGAATGTGGGACTAAGTGTGTGAGTATATGTGATTGTGTATTTGAATGTCTGAGTGTTAATTCCAGTTTGTGTTTGTACCTGTAAGGGTTAGATGTGGTCCCTTTGTGAATATATAGAATATAAGTTGTTCTCATTATAGGTCTAATCCATGCCTTGGCAATTGTGGTGGCTTTGGGAAGGTGACAACAGTCAAATGTGGATTTGTTCATTTGAAATCTGAAAGGATCAAGTAAGTTTTAATATTTGTTCCATAACAAGGAAATTAATGCCTGTTACCAAAAAAATCCAGAACCAAGGTAACCATTCAGTGCTCTTCAAGTAGAAATGACTTCACCGATATTCTTTTATTTATTATTATTATTATCATTTTTTGATATTCTTTTAATTGACAGAATCTGTTTATTAAACCTTCTTTTCCCGAAACTTTTTTTTGGTGAGAGGCTCTTTTATAACAATCCCAGTCTTCATAGATATTGTTCTGTTTAGAAATGCTATTAATCCTGGGATCAATATTGTTAATTATATTTTACCACCAAATGTCCTTATTAACTTTGCAAACTGATTTTCATTAGTTGCACAAATTAGCAAAACAGAAATTGTCATTTCATCTTAATTGTTATCACTGGTCTACCAAGTCATTTGTCTGATTTCTTTTCTCTGCTTATGAATTATGGCACAACTCAGTGGTCTGAAGATTTGGAAGGAACTGTAGTTCCACTAGAGGAATTTCTCAGAGAAACATAGAATCCAATGAAACATGCAAGCTTCATGCCCGTGTCAGACTTTAGCATGGTATGCTTTCCTCCATATGGCAGCATTTTTTTTCTCCAGGGATGTTAGAAGAGAAACACTCTTTTGAACACACTTAACAGTCTGCTTGCAGGTGTATGACCTCATAATAGAAACTTGTATTGCGGGCAGCCCCGGTGGCTCAGCGGTTTAGCGCCGCCTGCAGCCCAGGGCGTGATCCTGGAGACCCTGGATCGAGTCCCACATCAGGCTTTCTGTATGATGCCTGCTTCTCCCTCTGCCTGTGTCTCTGCCTCTCTCTCTCTCTATGAATAAATAAATAAAATCTTAAAAAAAAAAAAAAACTTGTATTGGTAATTAGCAACTGAGAAAAATATTTTTCTAAGTATTCTCAGCTCCAAAGTCTCCAACCTCATTATGGCAGAGGGTCATATATAGATCCTATATATAACATTTTATAGATATAGATGCTCTATATATGATTTTATAAATAAAGATCACATATATATATATATACATATACATATATATAGTTGTGTACCTATGTAAACATATCATATGTATGTATTTATGTAAACATATCAGGGGCGCCTGGATGGCTCAGTTGGTTAAGTGTCTGACTTTTGATTTTGGCTCAGCTCATGACCTCAGGGTTGTGAGATCGAGCTTTGCATTGGGCTTTATGCTCAGTGCTGAGCTGCCTTGAGGTTTTCTCCCTCTGCCCCTCCCCCTACTCACTTGTGTTCTCTCTTTCTCTAAATAAACAAAGTCTTAAAAAGACATGTTAATATTAGTAGGTCAAGGTCTGTTATTTTGAATGTTTAATATATATTTTAAAGATTTTATTTATTTATTCATGAGAGAGACAGAGAGAGAGGCAGAGACACAGACAGAGGAAGAAGCAGGCTCCACGCAGGGAGCCTGATGTGAGACTCGATCCCGGGTCCCCAGGATCACGCCCTGGGCGGAAGGCAGGCGCTAAACCGCTGGGCTTACGGGGCTGCCCGAATATTTAATATTTTGAATCTGGCTTATGATGTTATTAGAAAGAGCCATATTAAAATATTCCTTAAGAGTGGAGGAATATCCATTATGCTCCTATAGGAATCCAAAAGTCATAAACTCCCCATAAACAAGCAAAAACTTCCTTTCAGGATGCCTGGGTGGCTCAGTCAGTTAAGTGTCTGCCTCTGGCTCAGGTCACGATCTCAAGGTCCAGGGATTGAGCCCTGCATCAGGCTCCTTGCTCAGCAGAGAGCCTGCTTCTCTCCCTCCCTCTGCCTGCTACTCCCCCTGGCTTGTGCTCTGTCAAATAAATAAAATATTAATAGTCATTTAAAGAGAGGAAGTTTTTTGTATAACCTACTCCAGATTTAATGACAACTTCATTGTAAACTTTTTGACTTTCAAGAGTGAACCCCTAAGAGTCGTAATACCAATATAGTCAATTGATATAATCACTAAGAAAAAATTACCATTTATAGATCTCTGAATTATGCCTTTTGACCCAAGACCATGTATACACTTTTCATATTCACTGGTTATCTTTAAAAATTAGCAAGTACAGGGGATCCCTGGGTGGCGCAGCGGTTTGGCGCTTGCCTTTGGCCCAGGGCGCGATCCTGGAGACCCTGGATCGAGTCCCACGTCGGGCTCCCGGTGCATGGAGCCTGCTTCTCCCTCTGCCTGTGTCTCTGCCTCTCTCTCTCTCTCTCTCTATCATAAATAAATAAAAAAATTAAAAAAAAAAAGATGACTCTTTAAAAAAAAAAAATTAGCAAGTACATCTTTTTTTGCCCTTCTTTAACACACTTCAGGTTCATATATGCCCATTTTCACATGAGTATAATTTAAATATACTAAGGTTCTTCCATAACTTGCTATTTCGAGTGAATACCATCTCTTTAGGATGGATTGTCCAAAGGTTGTCATTGACCCACCATTTCTCTGCTCCCCCAAACTGAGTTTGCCATCCAGCTGCACCCCAACCTACTTCATTATTTTGTACATCCATTGGTTTCTTCAGCTTCTTTTATGGCCATATGTGCCTCCTTATTGATAAATTTGTCCTAAACTCGCATCTGACTTAACATCTGGAAGATCTTCATTTGTTGTATTGAAAGTTACACACTCAAATATTTCTCTATAACCTGCAGATTGTTTTAGCATCTAACATTTCATTAACACATAGACTCTGAAACTTTTCCACTGTAAACATTAATAAATTTGAATTATACAAGTCTACAATAAATACATAGCATTTTCCTTACAATTGCTATTACAATTTACTTTATTGGAACAAAGCTCAGTCTGTCTTGGTTACTACTTGCCTGTAATGTGTTGAATAACAGAGGTTATGACTTGATGGAAGATGAATGTATAAACATCTGAACATTGTAAAAAAAATAGAATTTACATCTCTGTCATTATATTAAGGGACTTGCATTCCTTATTCTGCCCCAGCAGAGCCCAGATAGACTGAAGTCACGACTCATGAGAAGAAAGGGGCAGACAGTTGGGAAACTTAAAGCAAATAGTGCAGAGATGCCCACCATCAACTATTGGGGTTATTGACAAGAGCACTGCACACCTAGAAGATGGAGGTGAGAGTGTTCAATGACATAAAAGTGTTCAGCAGGACAAGGATGTTCTGGGTAACTGTGGTCTCCTGGGAGGATCTGGGGAAAACCTAATATCCATGAATGTGTTGGACCCCTGTTTCTTTTGCCTTTCCAGGGACTGATCATGATCTCCTGAAAAACATTCAAGAGGCAAGTGGTGCCAACAGACACACCCCTGCCCACTTTGTCAACTTAGAACACAAGTTTGTATCCAAAATCATTAAGAATGTCTTTCAGCCCCAAACCTACCATTGTCTGGATGACTCCTTTAGAAAGACTATTAAGGAAGGAGCTGGCTATGGTCAGGTGTTTGAGAATCAGATCTATGGACTTTACCTGTTCCCAGTGAAAAGAAAGGAAGGTATAATGGTAAAGAAGAGAGAAATTCTTCAGGTTTTCAACAATACCCCATAATAGAAATGTTACTCTTATTGTCAAGTGTCTGGAGGCCATTCTATTGGTTTCCAGATGACTGCTATTCACCTTTGTCGCCAGAGAATCCTGCATGGAATTAGGAGGCAGGATTTATATGGAGCATGTCAGCTGAAAGCCAAGAGTTTGCATTTTTTACTAGTTCCTACTCAAAGAAAATTATGAAAATAAAGGTCCTTTTGGTTAGAGGCTTTCAATCCTTGATCATACTAGGTTTTACATAACAATTTCTTTTTTTTTTTTTAAAGATTTTATTTATTTATTCATGAGAGACCCACAGAGAGAGAAGAGAGGCAGAGACACAGGCAGAGGGAGAAGCAGGCTCCATGCAGGGAGCCTGACGTGGAACTCGATCCCAGGTCTTCAGGATCATGCCCTGGGCTGAAGGTGGCGCTAAACCGCTGAGCCACCGGGGCTACCTTTATATAACAATTTGTATGAATCACTGTACATGCGTTAATTTTTAAAATCTTAACTCTTTAATAAGGGCTCATATGTAGAGTTTTTAAAAATATTTTTATTTTTTAATTTTCATTTTTCAAAAGATTTTATTTATTTATTCATGAGAGACAGAGACATAGGCAGAAGGAGAAGTAGACTCCCTGCAGGGAGCACGAAGCGGGACTCCATCCCAGGAACCCGGGATCACAAGCTGAGCAGAAGGCAGATGCTCGACCTGAGCCACCCAGGTGCCCTTTTTAAAGATTTTTAAATTTAGATAGAACAAGCATAGGCAGGGAAAGCAGCAGGTAGAGGGACAGGGAGAAGCAGGCTCCCTGCTGTAGGGCTCGATCCTAGGACCCCAGGATCATGACCTGAGACAAAGGCATATGCCTAACAGACTGAGCCACCAGGTGCCTCCATACATAGTTTTTATTTGCAGAGGAAAACAAAGTAGGCATAGAATGTTTAACCAAATGTGAAAATGCACAAACTGCTTGGGGCAGAGTGTTGGGGTTGTAGCAAAGATGGTGCTTTCTGCTATACTAATAAAATTATAACACCTGGGTTTTGTTTCCTATATCTTGACAGTTTAATTAGGCTGACAGGTTTTTTTCCCAATAATTTTAGTTTTTACAAGTTTCTTTTTTTTTTTTTTTTGTCGCAATATTCTACAGTTCAGTGTCAACTATGAAAAAAGATTTGGGGTTCTTATTATGTTGTTAGGTGAACTACTGAGTATAATAGGAAAAAGAATCTTCCGTATGACCAACTTGGATTTAATGAAAACAGAATGACTCAATTATTAGACAAGACTCCTTCACTTGTATGCCAGTGTCAAAGTGTAATGTCAGATATAACAGTAAGTGAACAGTAATGTCACATTATGGAACAGTTGTCATGATACCCTAACTATGAAACCTTAATCTTTGATACAATATTGTGTAGAAATGAATGTTTGCTATTTTCAGATCATTTGTATGTTCACACCTGAGTAAAAGGAAACTATTAACAATAAAATGAGATGTGTGAAATCTTCTGCATGGCAGAAAGTTGTGGAGAAACGCATGTTGAGCTTAGGCTTGACACTAAAATATTTTTAAACCAGAGAAAATGTCACAAAATGCATTTAAGGCTGACAGCTGCTCTATAAAACACAATACAGAGCATTTTAAAATACTCTTTACTTCCTCACTTCAACAGGCTCTCCACAATCATCAGAAAACAGATGTTCCAGTATAGAATCACTATCTTCTTTACGTACATCATAACCCAGTTAGAAAAAAATATATATATTCTTAGAAACTGTTATTCAGAGACTGTTCTTGTATAAGATTATGTGATTCCAAGAGATCTACCTTACGCATTATTACAAACATGGATGTATTGCCAGCACCCTCCAGTAATCCTGAAAAGTTAGTCTAGATAAACTGAAGAGGATTGATTTAAGGACTGTAATCCTTAAGCATCTTATTTTTAAAAAGACTTTATTTATTTAGTTGACAGAGAGAGAGCAGAAGCAAGGGGGAGCAGCAGGGAGAGGAAGAAGCAGACTCCCCGCTGAGCAGGGAGCCCAGCATGGGGCTCGATTCCAGGACCCTGGGATCACAACCTGAGCTGAAGGCAGGCACTTAACTGATGGAGCCATGCAGGCACCCTGTAATCCTTGAGTATCTTAAAAATCAGATTTCATTATTACTTGGATTAAATACCAACAAACACTGCCAGTAAGGAGTACAGAAAGTTACACTGAGAGCCATCAGGGATTGGTGTACTGTCAAAAGCTACATTTCTACTGCTCAGCTCATGCCTCAGGGGTTTTCCTCATTCCTGTGTAGCTTTCAAACTGGAGTTGTCCCCAGAATTGCATTTACTTGCATGATCACTTGCTGACTGTTGATCTGCCTCCTTCCCTTACAGACTGTGCCCCTCACACAGAAACAGAAAATACACAATGCTTTTTTGCTACCAGGATGGTGGACTGAGTGTGAAGGTTCCAAGTGTGAAAACTACATGTGTGACAGGAAGGCAGCTGGACCCTGAGATATGGGTTTGTGTTTCTATGACCCCACCTTCCTTCAAAACTGCAAATTATCATTTCACCTGTAGTGGCAATGTTTGGTTATAATAGAGACAGTCTGTCTGAGTCTGCACGGTTTAACAGAAAACTGTCAGATCACGTTTCCTCTGGAAAAATTCCAAGACGAGGCAGTGGCACCACCCTGACCCATCTCCCACTCCCTCCCACTACTCTGTCTCCGGAACAACTGAGAGAACAGCAGAGTTCAGAGTAATAATACGTTCTGCTGGTCCAGGGCTGATAACCACTATTTCTGGACACCTGCACTCAGAGAGAGGACTTAAATTTGATAAGCCAATTTCTATCTTCCTTGTTAAAATGTGTGCCTCATGAGAAACTTGCAGCATTCCACCTTCCATTTCTGGGGAGTATACTGATTGTCCTTCGTGGTGAAAACAAACAAAATACATGAATGAATGCAAGTGAATAATCTACCCAAGAATGGCTATTCTCTCCTTTCTATCTTTTTTTCTTTTTAGACAGAAAGGCCTTTCTCTATCCTTCTCTTCTCACTTAGTTGCTCTCTCATGCAGGATTATTCTTAAAATCAGTAAGGTAAGCAAAGAAATACAGAGAATCCTTTGTTCCTGGAATTACAAGGACTAGCATCTATAACCCCTTGGGAAAGATATAGATACATAATAACCAACTCCCAGAGTATTTTCCAATTGGCTCACAAAATGTGAAGTTCCTAGCACAAAACCCCACAGTATATGCACCCTACCATACATCTGAGTACATACTAGATGCTCTAGAAACATTTACCTGTTTTACTGTAGTATAGTCAACACACAATGTTACATTAGTTTCAGGTGCACAACTAGTGACTGTACAAGTCTGTATGTTATCCTATGCTCAGCATTAAGTGTAAATATTATCTGCCATCTTACAACGCTATCACAAAATCATTGCTTCTATTCCTTATGCTCTACCTTTCACCTTCGTGACTTTTTCATTCTGTGACTGGAAGGCTGCACTTCCTACTCCCTTCACCCATTTTGCTATCCTCCCACTCTACTCCATTCTGGCAACCACCAATTTGTTCCAGAGACATTTATTTCATAAATAAATGAATGTTTTTTCCAAATAGTCTCGTTCAGATACTATGGTTGTCTCTAGTCCCCTCTCAGGCTAACAAGGGACAACTGAGGACATAATCTCTCAGGGAAGTCTATACTGGGAACAAATAACATACTACAATATGTGTGTCAGAACCATCTGAAGATGTGTACAAGTTCATTAGGTCTACTCCCTTAGTAAAAATCATTTGTATAGCTTTTGTGTATACGAAAAAAATCTTTTGTATAGCTTTTGTGTATACAATTTTTCTGGTTAATCATACTTTAAGCTGAAAATAAATAAAATGTTTCAGAGTTGCAACAGGAGAAAATATAAATTTACGGGCCCTACCCTGGACCAGCTGAATCAGAATTTCTTTCTTTTTTCGGTTAAAGATTTATTTATGTATGAGAGAGAGAGAGAGCGAGAGAGAGAGAGAGTGTGTGGGGAGGTGGGAAGAGTGGCAGAGGGAGGGAAAGAAGCAAACTCCCTGCTGAGTGTGGAGCCCTGATGTTCAGGAATCTGAGATCATGATGTAAGCTGAAATCAAGAGCCAGATTCTCAACCGATTGAGCCACACAGGTGCCCCTGAATCATAATTTCTATGTGCAGAGGCTTATAACTTTTATTAAAATCTCCAAGTGACTAGCACACACATTTTAGGTTAAGAAGCAATATATAAATACATGTTTCTTAGTCTTTGTATCTGTGGGGATCACATGGGTAGTTTTAAAAATTACCCTCATCTGTGACCATCTCTAAATAACTCTGTCTTTGCATCTGGGGTGAAACCCAGTTTCAATGTTGTTTTAATAAAATGTCCCAGGTAATTCTAATATGAGGAAAGGGTGAAGCACCAGGGCTCCCAATTACACTTCTGAAAGCTGAGCCCTGGCTCTGGTCCAAGAGGTTACAGGGTCTGTGCTATAGGAGTTTTGTAGAGGAACTTCAGTCTAGCCCACATCCCCATTACTGGAGCAGAATTTGGGGACATTTGTAGGTGAGGAGGGCACCTGAAGACACAGGGGAGAAATCTGCATTTTGACCTCCAGATAGAAGTTTGTTGTTCCTGCATCTTTCTTGTGGCAATGGAAAGAAAGGGTGGCTATTTGTCATTTCAAAGTGCTTCTAAATCATTACATAACTTGAAATCAATGATCAACACTGCCCTTAAAATCATATGCCAGGGATGCCTGGGTGGCTCAGCGGTTGAGCGTCTGCCTTCGGCTCAGGGCATGATCCTGGAGCCCCAGGGTTAAGTCCCACATCAGGATCCCTGCACGGAACTTGCTTTTCCCTCTGCCTATGTCTCTGCCTCTCTCTCTCTCTCTCTGTATGTCTCTCATGAATAAATAAAATCTTTTAAAAAAATCATATGCCAAATTTGATTTGTTAAAGAATTAATTTTTAAAAATAGAATCAACCACGATATCTAAAAAGTAGAGGTCTGTGAAATAATCCATACCTCAATCACTGAACTGAAGGCTAGTTATAAACTGAGTAACTGTTTGGTTACTGGTGGCTCAGTTGGTGGAACAACCGACTACTGATTTCAGCTCAGGTCATGATCTCAGGGTGGTGAGATCGAGACCTGTGTCTGGCTTTGCACTGACCCTGAAACCTGTTTGAGATATTCTTTCTCTCTCTTTGTGCTCCTCCCCCACCTTTTGTGAGAGAGAAAGAAAGGAAAAGAAAAAAGGAAAAAATGCTTACAATTCAATTGAAAAAGCAGAATAGAAGTTTGGCTTTTTGAGTAGCGTTTCAAGTGTGGTTCCACTGTTTTGTTACCAATGTAATATTTCTTTTTGTGGGAAATATTTGAAATATTTCTAAATAAGAAATAAGTTGTGTTCTTCACTTTTATATACCAAATATAAATCCCTCTGTACAGAAACATAATCCAAATTCGTCCCTGGCTGTATAATTTTAAATATTTTATAAATACACATATTGGGTTAAAAGTTGCCTGTCATTTTATGTACACGTTGTGTTTTATATAATGTTATGCAGCTTTTCTCAACATTTATGTGATATATTGTGGAGATGTTTTATTATCAGTAAAAATAAAATTAGTACATACCTAAAATACTCATGTAAACAATTGCTTATTGATCACATATACATTATTTTCAAAAAAAATTTTTTTAAAGACTTATCTATTCATGAGAGACACACAGAAAGAGAGAGAGAGGCAGAGAACAGGGAGAGGGAGAAACAGGCCTCCTGCAGGGAGCCCAATGCGGAACTAGATCCTGAGTCCCGTGAGCCAAAGGGGCTCAATCGCTGAGCCACCCAGGCATCCCTCAAAGTTTCTTTCATATAAAGAATGTTTTATTTGTTTCAGGCAGCTTCGTGAGTGTTCATTTTTATGGGTTGTAGGATATGAACTGTAATCACTGGCTCAAAGACGTATGTATGTAACGTTTTGATAGATGCTTTAAGGAATCCTTGAATTGATGTAGTCTTTGATATTTATAATACTGAGTCTATTTAGGAAGTATTAAGTTGTTTTTGTTTTTTTGTGTGTGTTTTTGTTTTCTTAAACAAAAACATATATGTATATACATATACACACACACTACATTTTCTTATTGACTTGTCTTACAATGGACACTTAGGTTGTATCCATGTCTTGGTATTGTAGATGCAATGAACATGGGAGGATGCAGATATTTCTTAAAAATGATGATTCCCTTTTCTTTGGATATATACCCTGAAGTAGGATTGCCTGATAATAGGATAGTTCTATTTTAATTTTTTGAGGGGCATTCATATTCTTTTCCACAGTGGCTGTACCAATTTACATTCCCACCAACTGTGCACAAGGGTTCTTTTTTCTCCACATACTTGCCAACACTTGTCATCTGTTTTTTGATGACAGCCAATCTAACAGGGAGAGTAGGATTTTCTATATATATCATACCATCTGCTAATAGAAACAACTTTACTTCCTCCTTTCCAATATGTCTACTTTTAATTTCTGTTTTGTACAAGATTTTTCCGGCTAAAATTTCCAGTAGTAATTTGACTGAAAGGGGCAAGAGCAGGTATCCTTGTTTTAATCCTCATCCAAAGGTCTTGTCATATATGGCTTTTATTATATTGAGGTATATTCTCTCTATGCTCAGTTCGTTCAGTTATCGTGAATAGATGTTGAATTTTGTAAAGGCTTTTCCTGCATCTATTGAGGTGACAGGATTTTCATCCTTCATATTGTTAATGAAGTACACCATATTGGTTGATTTATGGATATTGAACCATCCTTGCACCCCTCAAATAAATCCCACTTGATCATGGTGCATGCTCCTTTTAATGCCCTGTTAAATGTGACATGCTAATATTTTGTTAAATGTTTTTTGTAGTTATATTCATACTACTATTGGCCTGTAATTTTATTTTCTTGTAGTATCATTGTCTTATTTGGTATCAGGCTAATGCTGGCCCTGAAAAATGAGTTTGGAAATATTCTGTCCTCTGTGATAGTTTGGAAGAGTTGGAAAAGAGTTGGTATTCTGTAAATGTTTGACTGAATTTACTAGTGAGCCATCTAGTCCTCTGGGCTTTCATTTGTTGAGAGGTTTTTGATTACTTTTTCAATATCTTTACTAGTAACTGGTCCATGTAGATTATTTTAGTTCTTAATGATTCAGTCTTGGTAGGCTGTAGTCTTTGAGGAATTTCTTACGGATTCTCCAGTTTCTTACATAATCATTCATAGTGTCTTTTGATCATTTATATTTGTGTGCTGTCAGTTGTAATGTCTTCTCTTCCATTCAAATTTTATTTCTTTGAGTTTTCTCTCTCCCCCCTAAATCTAGCAAATCTAGCCAAAGTTATTATATCAACTTAGTTCTTTTAAAAAAAAAAAATAGATTTAATTTTCACTACTGTCTTTTTAGTGTCTATTTCATTTCTTCTTTCTCTGATCTTTCCTGTTTCTTTCTTTATACTAGCTTTGAGCTCAGTTTGTTCTTATTTTTCTAGTTCCTTGAGGTGTAAAGTTAAATTGTTTGAGATCTTTTTTTTTTTTTTCTCAATGTAGTTATTTGTTGCTATGATGGTTCTTTTGTTGTATCCCAGAAGTTTTGGCATTTTTTATTTCCATTTTCAATGGTCTTGGGCTATTTTTTCTCTTTTGAATTTTTTCTTTGACCTATTTTTTAAAAAAGATTTTATTTATTTATTCATGAGAGACACAGAGAAAGGCCAAGGCATATGCAGAGGGAGAAGTAGGCTCTCTGGGGAGCCCAATATGGGACTCGATCACTGGACCTAGGATTATGACCTGAGCCAAAGGCAGATGCTCAACCACTGAGCCACCCAGGTGTCCCTGACCTACTTTTTTTTTTTAAAGATTTATTTATTTATTTGAAAGAGCACATGTGGGGAGGAGTGACAGAGAGGGAGAGAACAAATCTCAAGCAGGCTCTGCTGAGTGCAGAGCTTGGTGTGGGGCTTAATCTCATGACCATGAGATCATGACCTGAGCTGAAACCAAGAGTCAGACACTTAACCTACTGAGCCACCCAGGCACTCCTTCTTTGACCTATCAATTATTCAGTGGCAATGTTGTTTAATTTCTACAAATTGTGAATTTTCTTGTTATCTTCTGCAATTGATTTCTAGTTTCATGCCATGCTGGTGAGAAAACCTGCTTGATATTTCAATCTTCCTATATTTTTGGAGACTTCTTTAGTGACCTAACACTTGTTTTGTGATCTATAAAGTGTCCCATGTGCACATGACAAGAACGTGTTTTCTGCTGCTGTTGGTTCGGATGTTCTAAGTCCATCTAATCAATGAGTAGTTGAAGTCAATGTTTCCTTATTGATTTTTCCATCTTGGTGATCTATCCATTGTTGAAGGTGACATATCAGCATCCCTTGCGATTGTATTGCTATTTCTCCATTCAAATCTGTTAATAGTTTCTTTATATATTTATGTACTTTTCTAATGTGTGCACAAATATGTATAAATGTCATGTTGAATTGACCCTTTTATTATTAGTCTTTGACAAAAAAAATCTAATTTGTCTAATTAACCACACTTTTTTTGTTGTTGTTTCCATTTGTATACAATATTTTCTTCCATGTCTTCTTCACTTTTAGTCTCTGTAGTCTATAAAGCCGAAGTGGGTCTCTTGTACAGAGCATATAGTTTTGTCATGTATTCATATCCATTCAGCCACTCTGTATATTTTTTTTTTCACTCTGTATATTTTGATCAGAGAATTTAGTTAAATTACACTTAGTCCTTGATGGATATTGACTTACTATTGCCATTTTTTTGGATGTTTTTATAATTCCTTTGTAATTTGATCATTTTCTATAGTCATATGCTTACAATCCTTTCTATTTGTCTTTTGAGTATCTAAATAAAATAGGTTTTTGCTTTGTATGTAGCTTAAGTAAAACATCTTAATTTTTTTATACCATGCATTTGCTCACTTTAAAAAATTTTAATTCCAATATAGTTAATATAGAGTGTTATATTAGTTTCAGGTATACAATATAGTGATTCAACATTCCATACAATACCCAGTGTTCATCATGACAAGTGCACTCTATTTTTTTTTATTTTTATTTTTTTATTTATTCATGAGAGACAGAGAGAAAGAGAGAGAGAGAGAGAGAGAGAGAGAGAGAGAGAAGCAGGTGCCATGCAGGGAGCCTGATGTGGGACTTGATCCCGGGTCTTCATGATCATGCACTGGGCCGAAGGCAGGCACTAAACCGCTGAGCCACCCAGGGATCCCCAAGTGTACTCTTTAATACCTATCACCTACTTTACCCATCATCCCACTCACCTCCACTCTGGAACCATCAGTTTGTTCTCCATAGTTGAGTCTGTTTTTTACTTTCTTTTTTTTTCCCACTTGCTCATTTGTTTCTTAAATTCCACATGTGAATGAAATGATATGGTGTTTGTCTTTCTCTAACTTATTTCACTTACCATTATACTATCTGGCTCCATCCATGTCACTGCAAATGGCAAAATTTCATTCTCTGTTATAGCTGAGCAATATTCCATCATATATATTTATCACATCTTCTTTAACCCTTCATCAGCTGATGGATACTTGGACTGTTTCCACAATTTTTCTATTGTAGACAATGCTGTTATAAACACCAGGGTGTACGTATCTCTTTGAATTAGTATTTTTGTATTCTTTGAGTAAAGACCTACTAGTGCAAGTGGTGGATCATAAAGTAATTCTATTTTTGACCTTTTGAGGAACCACCTTACTGATTTCCACAATGGCTGCAGCAGTTTGCATTCCCATCAATAATGCTCAAGAGTTCCTTTTCTCCACATTCTCACCAACACTTATTCTCTTATGCAGTGTGATTGCTCATGGTGGTTTTGATTTACACTTCCCTGACGATGAGGGATGTTGAGCACCTTTTCATGTTTCCATTGGCAATCTGGATGTTTTCAGAGAAACGTTTGTTCATGTCTTTTGCCCATTTTTAAAACTGGCTTGTTTTTTGAGTGTCAAGTTGTATAAGTTATTTATATATTTTGAATATTAACCCTGTATCAGATAGATCATTTGCAAATATCTTCTCCCATTCCATAGGTTACCTTTTAGTTTTGTTGATAGTCTCTATTGCTGTGCAGACCTTTTTCTTTTGAGAAGTCTCAATAGTTCATTTTTTATTTTATTTCCCTTGCCTCAGTAGACATTTAGAAAAACATTGCTAAAATTGAAGTCAGAGACATTACTGCCTGTGCTCTCTTCTTGGAATTTTAAGTTATCAGGTCTCATGCTGAGGTCTTTAATACATTTCGGGTTTGTTTTTGTGCATGGAGTAATAAAGTGGTCCAGTTTCATTCTTTTGCATGTAGTTCATCAGTTTTTCCAATACCATTTGTTGAAGAAATTTTTCCCATTGGATATTCTTTCCTGCTCTGTCAAAGATTAATTGATCATACAGTTCTGCATTCATTGCTTGGTTTTCTATTCTTTTCTGTTGATCTATGTATCCATTTTTGTGCCAGTACCACCATGTTTTGATAACTATAGCTTTGTAATATGACTTGAAGTCTGAAATTGTGATACCTCCAGCTTTGCTTTTACTTTTCAAAATTACTCTGGCTATTTAGGGTCTTTGGTGGTTCCAAATTTTAGGATTTTTTGTTCTAGTTCTGTGAAAAATGCTGTTGGTATTTTGATAGGGATTGTGTAGATTGCTTTAGTTAGTATAGATTTTTTTTTAAAAAAGATTTTATTTATTTATTCATGAGAATACACAGAGAGGAGAGAGAGAGAGAGAGAGGCAGAGACACAAGGAGAGGGAGAAGCAGGCTCCATGCAGGGAGCCCGACGTGGGACTCGATCCTGGATCTCCAGTATCGTGCCCTGAGCTGAAGGCGGTGCTAAGCCGCTGAGCCACCGGGGCAGCCCCAGTATAGATATTTTAACAGTATTTGTTCTTCCAATCCATGAGCATGGAATATCTCTCCATTTCTTTGTGTTATCTTTAGTTTCCTTCATCAATGTTTTACAGTTTTCAGAGTTTCACCTCTTTGGTTGGGTTTATTCCTAGGTATCTTATTATTTTTGGTGCAATTCTACACAGGATTGTTTTCTTAGTTTATTTTTCTGCTTCTTCATTATTAATGTTTATAAATGCAATTGAATTTCTGGACATTGATTTTGTATCCTACAACTTTACTGAATTCATTTATCAGATCTAGAAGTTTTTTTCCATGGAGTCTTAGGGTTTTCTGTATATAGATGATGTATTTCATCATCTCCAAATAGTGAAAGTCTTACTTCTTCCCTACCAATCTGCATACTTTTTATACTTTTTTCTTATTTAATGTTTGTGTCTAGAACTTCCAGTGCTATGTTGAATAAAAGTGGTGGGAGTGTACATCTTCATCTTGTTCCTGGACTTAGGGGAAAAGCTATTTTTTCCTATTGAGTATGATGTTCACCTGTGGTTTTTTCATATATGGCCTTTATGTTGAGATATGTTCCCTCTAAACTTACTTTATTGAGGTCTTTTATCATGAATGATTGTTGTAGTTTGTTAAATACTTTTTCTGTGTCTATTGAAATGATACTATTTTTATCCTTTTTCTTTCGTTGTTTTAAATTTTTATTTATTTATTCATGACAGACACAGACAGAGGCAGAGGACACAGGCAGACGGAGAAGCAGGCTCCATGCAGGGAGTCCGATGTGAGACTCAATCCCAGGACTCCAGGATCACGCCATGGGCCGAAGGCAGGCGCTAAACTGCTGAGCCATCGGGGATCCCGTATCCTTCTTATTGATGTGACGTATCACATTGATTGATTTGAGTATTGAACCATCCTTGTGACCCAAGAGTAAGTCCCACTTGGTCGTGGTGAATGATTTTTTTTTAATGTATTGTTGGATTCTGTTTGCTACTATTTTGTTGAGGATTTTTACAGGTATGTTCATCAGGGATGTTGGCCTATAGTTCTCTCTCTATGGTGTCTTGATCATGTTTTGGTATCAGGGTAATGCTGGCCTCATAGAATGAACTGGGAAATTTCATTTCCTTTTCAATTTTTGGAATAGTTTGAGAATAGGTATTAACTTTTCTGTGTTTGGTAGAATTCACCCATGAAGCCATCTAGTTTTGGATTTTTGTTATTTGGTAGTTTTTTGATTACTGATTCATTCTCCTTTCTGGTAACTGGTCTGTTTAAATTTTCTATGTATTAATGCTTCAATTTTGGTAGATTATATGTTTCTAGGAAATTATTCATTTCTTCTAGCTTGTCCAATTTGTTGGCATGTAATTTTTTGTAATATTTTCTTATGATTGTTTCTATTCCTGTGGTGTTGGTTGCTATTTCTCTCTCTTTACTTTTAAAGATTTTATTTATTCCTGAGAGGCACGTAAGAGAGAGGCAGGCTCCCTCTGGGGAGCCTGATGTAGGACTTGATCCCAAGACCCCTGAATCATGACCTGAGCCAAAGGCAGACACTCAACCACTGAGCCACCCAGGTGCCCTGCATTTCTCTTATTTGTGATTTTGTTCAATCTCCCACCCCCGCCATGGTCTGGCTAGAATTTTTATCAATTTTGTTGCTTTCACATATTTCTTGTTTGTTGAGGTTGGCCTATATTGCTATAAACTTCCCTCTGAGAACCTGCTTTGCTGCATCCCAAAGGTTTCGGATCATTGTGTTTTCAATGTATTTGTTAATTTATTCTTTGCTTCCTTGGTCAGCCCATTCATTGTTCAGTGGCATGTTATTTAACCTCCGTATATTTGTGGTATTCCTAGATTTTTTTCCTTGTTCTTCAAGTTTTGTGGTTAGAAAAGGTACATGGTATGGCTTCAGTCTCTTTAATTTGTTGGAGCTTGTTTTGTGACCTAATATGTCATCTATTCTGGAGAAGGTTGGGTATGTATTTAAAAAGAGTAAGCATTCTCCTGTTTCAGGATGGAATATTCTGTATAAACCTCTTAAATACATCTGGTCCAGTGTGTCATTCAAAGCCACTATTTCCTGGGACACCTGGGTGACTCAGTGGTTGAGTATCTGCCTTCAGCTCAGGATGTGATACTGGGATCCAGGATCAAGTCCTGCATCGGGCTCCCCACAGGGAGCCTGCTTCTCCCTCTGCCTATGTCTCTGCCTCTCTCATAATAAATAAAATCATAAAAAAGAAAAAAAAAAAAGCCAGGATGCCTACGTAGCTCAGTGGTTCAGCGTCTGCCTTCAGCCCAGGGCATGATCCTGGAGTTCTGGGAAAGAGTCCCACATCTGATTTGGCTTCCTGTATAGAGCCTCTTTCTCCCTCTGCCTATGTCTCTGCCTCTCTCTCTGTCTCTCATGAATAAATAAATGAAATCTTAAAAAAAAAAAAAGCCACTGTTTCCTTGTTGATTTTCTGATTGGATGATCTATCCAGTCCTGTACTATTATAGTATTATTTCTTCTATGTTTGTTATTAACTGTTTTATGATTTGGGTGCATCCACACGGCAGGGTGGTGGTGGTGGTGTCCATAAATATATACAGTTGTTACATCTTTTTGCTGGATTGTCTGCTTTATTATTATATGTCTCTTTTTACAGACTTTGATTTAAAATCTAGTTTGTCTGATACCAATTATTGCTACTCCAGCTTTCTTCTGACATCTATTTGCACAATAAATGTTTCTCCACCCCCTCACTTTCAATCTTCAGGTGTCATTAGGTCTGAAATGAATCTGGTGTAGATAGCATATAGATGGGGTTTTGTTTTTTTTAAAGATTTTTAAAAATACATTCTGTCACACTATGTCTTTTGACTAGAGGAGCATTTACTCCATTTACATTCAAAGTAATTATTGGAAAAAAAAACAAAGTAATTATTGGTAAAGATGTATTTATTGTCATGTTGTTACTAGTTTTGTGACTATTTTTGTAGACTTTCTCTAATGCTTTCTTCTCTCTTTCATGGCTTGCTGGTTTTCTTTACTGCTATACTTCGATTCCTTACTCTTTAGTTTTTCCAGATTTCTTACTGTTTGCTGATTTGTAGTTATCATTCAGTTTATATGTAACATCTTCTGCAGTCTGTATTAGCTAGATAGCAATCTATATTAAGCTAAAACATCCCATATTGTCTATTTTAAGCTGGTAACAACTTTGAATGCACACTAAAAATTTGTGTTCTGGTCCCACCTACATTTCATGTTTTTTTTGTTTTTTTTTTTTTTTTTTACATTTCATGTTTTTGACATCACAATTTCCATCGTTTACTTTGTGTATCAATTAACAAATCAGTATAGTTCTGGTTACAGAAATATATTTGTCTTTTATCTTTTATGGTAGAATTTAAGTGATCTGCCTACCAACATGTTAGTCTCCTGAATTTAGCTACGTATTCACCTTTACTATAAAGTGAGATTTATACTTTAATATGTTTTACTGTACTAACATCCTTTTGCTTCAATTTGAAGTGCCTTTAACATTTCTTTAAGGCCAGCTTAGTACTGATGAACTCCTTCAGTTTCTCCTTATATGGAAAACAATGGGATGTCTGGTGGCTCAGCATGTGATCCTGAGATCAAGTCCTGCCTGCATCAGGCTCCTTGCATGGCACCTGCTTCTCCCTCTGCCTGTGTCTCTCATGAATAAATAAAATCTTAAAAAAAAAAGAAATAGAAAACTATGGACTCCCTCAAATTTGAAGGACAATTTTCTTTTTTTTTTTTTTAATTTTTTTTTTTTAATTTTTTATTTATGTATTATAGTCACAGAGAGAGAGAGAGAGGCAGAGATACAGGCAGAGGGAGAAGCAGGCTCCATGCAAGAGGGAGCCCGATGTGGGATTCGATCCCGGGTCTCCAGGATCGCGCCCTGGGCCAAAGGCAGGCGCCAAACCGCTGCGCCACCCAGGGATCCCTGAAGGACAATTTTCTAGGTAGAAAATTCTACTTCAGTTTTGTTTGTTCAGCCATTTGATTGTATTATGCTACCTACTTCTGGCCTGTGAAATTTGTTGAAAATCTCATAGTCTGGGGAACCCTGGGTGGCTCAGCAGTTTAATGCCTGCCTTCGGTCCAGGGCATGATCCTGGAGTCCCAGGATCGAGTCCCACATTGGGCTCCCTGTATGGAGCCTGCTTCTCCCTCTGCCTGTGTGTCTGCCCCTCTTTATGGGTCTCTCATGACTAAATAAAGTCTTAAAAAAAAAAAAAAAAAAAAGATGGGATGCCTGGGTGGCTCAGCAGTTAAGCGTCTGCCTTTGGCTCAGGGTGTGATCCAGGAGTCCCGGGATTGAGTCCTGCCTGCACCGGGCTTCCTGCATGGAGCCTACTTCTCCCTCTGCCTGTGTCTCTGCCTCTCTCTCTCTCTCTCTCTGTCTCTCATGAATAAATAAAATCTTTTTTAAAAAAAAAAAAAAAGAAAGAAAGCATGTCTTTTTTTTTTTTTTTTTTTTTAGAAAGCATGTCTTTTTGGATGCTTTAACTGCTTTCTTGAGATGATGACAGAATTTTTTAAAAATATATTTATTTATTTATTTATTTATTTATTTATTTATTTATTTATGAGAGAGAGAGAGAGAGAGAGAGAGAGAGAGAGAGACAGGGGAAGAAGCAGGCTCCAAGCAGGGAGCCTGATGTGGAACTTGATCCTGGGTCTACAGGATCATGACCTGGGCTGACAGTGGTGCTAAACCGCTGAACCACCCAGGCTGCCCCAGAATTTTTTTTTTTTTAAAGATTTTATTTATTCATGAGAGAGAGAGAGAGAGAGAGAGAGAGAGAGAGAGAGAGGCAGAGACACAGACAGTGGGAGAAGCAGACTCCCTGCCAGGAGCCTAACGTGGGACTTGATTCCAGATCCCAGGATAACACCCTGGGCCAAAGGCAGATGCTCAAACACTGAGCCCTCACCCCTTATTTTTTTATCACAGAATTTTGTATCATTCTATGAATGTGGGGTATCACATTTATTGATTTATGTGTATTAAGGCATAAATAGGATGTGGTCATGGTGTATATTGTTAATGTGTTGCTGAATTTATTTTGTAAATAACTTGTTGAGAATTTTTATA
This sequence comes from Vulpes vulpes, assembly GCF_048418805.1. Taxonomy (NCBI): domain Eukaryota; kingdom Metazoa; phylum Chordata; class Mammalia; order Carnivora; family Canidae; genus Vulpes; species Vulpes vulpes. The sequence continues at coordinate 18,225,489 of NC_132780.1, read as the reverse complement.
TTTACATTCATCACACATATTATTATTATTATTATTTAAAGATTTTATTTATTTATTCATGAGAGACAGAGAGAGAGGCAGAGTCACAGGCAGAGGGAGAAGCAGGCTCCATGCAGGAAGCCTGATGTGGGACTCAATCCTAGGACCCCAGGATCATGACCTGAGCAGAAGGCAGATGCTCAACCACTGAGCCACCCAGGCATCCCACATCATACCTATTAGCCAGTAGTTTAGCTTCCCTGTCCTTATCTGGTTTGGGCATCAGTATAAGTTTTTTTTTTTTAATTTTTATTTATTTATGATAGTCACATAGAGAGAGAGAGAGAGAGAGGCAGAGACATAGGCAGAGGGAGAAGCAGGCTCCATGCAGGGAGCCTGACGTGGGACTCGACCCCGGGTCCCCAGGATCATGCCCTGGGCTGAAGGGCGTTAAACCACTGAGCCACCTGGGCTGTCCGAAGCCTACTTTTTCTAATAAAAATATTGCTACCACTTCTTTCTTTTGGTTTCTATTTGTATGAAATGTCCTTTTTCAAGGCTTCATTTTGAGCTTATTTTAATCTGGAGTGAGTTTTTTGTAGGCATCATATAGTTGGTCTTGTATTTTTATCCATCCAACCACTCTATGACTTATGAGTGGAAAATGTAATCTATTTATGTGTAATTATAGATAGGTAAAGACTTGGTCAATGCCATTTTGTTTTCTGGCTATTTTGTTGTTTCTTGTATTGTTCTTCTTCTGTCTCTCTTTTTTTTTTTTAAGATTTTATTTATTCATTCATGACAGACAGAGACAGAGAGAGAGGCAGAGACATAGGCAGAGGAAGAAGCAGGCTCCCTGATGGGAGCCTGATGCAGGATTCGATCCCAGGACCCCAGGATCACACCCTGAGCCAAAGGCAGATGCTCAACCACTGAGCCACCCAGGTGTCCCTGCTACTGGTTTTGAATTAATTTTCTGTAATGGTATGCTATGATTCTCTTTTGTATACTTTGTGAATGTAACGTAGATTTTTATTTTGTGGTTCCATGAGGCTTACATAAAACATCTTATAGATGTAATAACTTATTTCATGCTGATAAGAATTTAACTTCAAATGGACACAAAAATTCTATCCGTTACTTCTTCCCTCTTATTTTTTTGTATATTTGTATATAATCACAATTTACCTCTCTGTATAGTTTATGTACTAAAAATTGTTTTAACTGGGGATCCCTGGGTGGCGCAGCGGTTTAGCGCCTGCCTTTGGCCCAGGGCGCGATCCTGGAGACCCGGGATCAAATCCCATGTCGGGCTCCTGGTGCATGGAGCCTGCTTCTCCCTCTGCCTATGTCTCTGCCTCTCTCTCTCTATCATAAATAAAAAAAAAAAAAACTAAAAAAAAAATAGTGTTTAAAAAAATTGTTTTAACTATACTTATGTTTTTTAAAGATTTTTATTTATTCATGAGAGAGAGAGAGAAGCAGAGACACAGGCAGAGGGAGAAGCAGGCTCTCTGCAGGGAACCTGATGCGGGACTCAAACCAGGACCCCAGGACCACAACCCAAGCCAAAGGCAGACGCTCAACCACCAAGCAACCCAGGTGCCTCTTAACTATACTTATTTTTTAGCTATAGTTATTTTAATAATCTTGTCCCTTAAACTTTATACTACTGTTAACTGTTAAGTGGTTAACATACCACCTTATATTATCAGAATACTCTTAATTTACCTATATACTTACTCCATTTGTCTGCTGTATATTCTCATATGTGTTTATATTACTTGTTGTCCTTTTATTTCCACTTGAGGAACTCCTTTTAGCATTTCTTGTAAGGCAGGTCTAGTGATGATGAATTCCTTCAGCTTTTGATTTCTGAGGAAAGGTCTTTATCATTCCCTCATTTATAAAGGACTACTTTGCTGAATATTCTTTTTTTCTTTGAAGATTTTTACTTATTCATTCTTGAGAGACAGAGAAAGAGAAAAGGCTGAGACACAGGCAGAGGGAGAAGCAGGTTTCATGCAGGGAGCCCAATGTGGGACTTGATCTTGGAACTCCAGGATCACGCCCTGAGCCAAAACCAGACAGGCTCAACTGCTGAGCCATCCAGGCATCTCATACTTTGCTTAATATTCTTGTTTGGCAGTTTTTATCTTTGAGTAGAGCATCCTATTCTCCCTTGGCCTGAAGGTTTCCTTTTTGAGGGTTTCCTTGTAAGTTAAAAGTTTCTTTTCTCTTACTGCTTTTAGGATTCTTTGATTTTGTCAGTTTTATTGTAATGTATACTGGAGAAGAAGTCTTTGAGTTTGGTGACCAATGAGCATCATGAACTCAGGGTGTTCAAATCTCTGCTCAGATTTGGGAATTTCTCAACCATCATTTCCTTAAATAAGGTTTCTGTCCTCTTCTTTCTACCTATCCTCTGAGACTCCGGTAATTTACCAATTGTTTTTTGATGGTATCACATAGTCTTTCTTCATCCTTTTTCACTTTTTTCCCCTTGTTCTCTGGGTATTTTCAAGTTCCTATCTTCTAATTCTCAGATTAATTCTTCTGCCTGATTCTTATATTGTTGTTCTCTATTACTTTTCTTGAAATATATTTGACATATATAACATTGCGTAAATTTAAAGTGTACAACATGTCAATTTGATATATTTATATATTGTAATATATATTTATACATTACAATATATAAATTGTAGCAACTAGCTACATTGCCATTGTAGCAACTATCACCTCTATCATGTCACATAATGATGTCCTTTATGTGGTTGGGAAAATTAAGATGTAGTCTTTTAACAGGTTTGATTATTAAAATACAATATTGTCTATATTCACTATGGTGTGCATTAGATCTTCAGGGCTTATTTACTTCTAGTTTTAAGTTTCTACCCTTGAACAACATCTGTCCTAATCCCCAACCCCCTGCAACTGGTAATTACCATTCTGCTCCTTGTTTTTGTTTTTTTTTTTTAAATATATATTTTATTTATTCATGAGAGATCCAGAGAGAGAGAAAGAGAGGCAGAGACACAGGCAGAGGGAGAAGCAGGCCCCATGCAGGGAGCCCGATGCGGGACTTGATCCCAGAACCCCAGGGTCACGACCTGAGCCAAAGGCAGCCGCCCAACCGCTGAGCCACCCAGGCGTCCCCTGCTCCTTGTTTTTATGAGACTGGCTTTTGAATTTTTAAAAAAGATTTATTTGACACACAGAGAGAGAACACAAGCAGGAGGAGCAGCAGGCACAGGGAGAGGGAGAAGCAGGCTCCCCACTGAGCATGGAACCCAATGTGGGGCGCATCCCAGGACCATGATCATGGCCTGATCTGAAGGCAGATGCTTAACCGACTGAGCCACCCAAGCACTCTAAGACTGGCTTTTTTTAGATGCCACATACAAGTGATATCATAAAGTATTTCTCTTTTCTGACTTATATCACTCAGCATATCCTTAAGGTGCAACCATGTCACAAATGGAAGGATTTCTTTCTTTTTTATGGCTGAATAATATTCCATTGTATATGTACACTGCATTTTCTTTAATCATCTGTCGATGTATACTTAAGTAACACTGGAATGAACACGGGGTGCAGATTATCTTCTGAAGAAAGCAATTTCATTACCTTTGAAAAAATACTCAGAAGCACATTTGCTGGGTTATATGCTCAATTTTTAATGTTTTGAGAAACCATCATATTGTTTTCCATAGTGGCTGTACCTATTTACCTTTGCACCAAGCGTACAAGTGTTTCTTCCATATCTTCAGCAACACTTGTTATTTGTTGTGTTTTCAAGAATAGCCATTATTATTGGGGTGAAGTGATCTCATTGTGGTTTTAAATTATATTTCTCCTATGATTAGGAATGTTGAGCACCTTTTCATATACCTGTTGGCCATTTGTACATGTCCTTGGAAAATTTTTTGTTGATATCTTCTGTCCATTTTTTAATCAGTCTGCTTGGGAGTTTGAGGTTTATAAATTCTTCATATATTTTTGGCATTCACCTCTCGTTATCAGATATATGATTTGGAAATATTTTCTCTCATTTCCCAGATTATTATTACTTTTTTTTTTTTTTTTTAAGATTTCATTTAATTGTTCATGAGAGAGACAAAGAGAGGCAGCAACATAGGCAGGAGAAGCAGGCTCCTTGCTGGGAGCCTGATCTGGGACTCAATCCCAGGACCCAGAAAGTGATAAATACAGAAACTAAAAGATCTCATATGTGCAATTTAAGAAACAAAACAGGAGAGCCTAGGGGAAGAGAAGGAAAAATAAAATAAGATAAAAGTAGAGGGAGGCAATTAAGAGACTCTTAACTATAGGGAACAAACTGAGGGTTGCTGGAGGGGAGAAAACTAACAACAATAAAGGTGTATCATACAATGACACCCCAGAAATATAAAGGACCATAAGAGCCAGCTATTAATCATCACATGCCAACACGTTGGATTACATAGAAAACAATGAACAATTCCTAGAAACATACAACCTACCAAGACTGAATAGTGGTAAAAGAGAAAATCTGAAGAGATCAATAATGAGTAAAGATACTGAATTAGTATTCAAAAGACATGTTCATAAGTAAAACCCCAGAACCAAATGGCTTTCCTGGCGAATTATACCAAACTTTAGAGGAACTAAAGCCAAAACTGCTCATTCTTCTAAAAAAATTAAAGGAGAAGACATTTCCAAACTCATGAGGCTAGCATTCCCCTGGTAGCAAAACCAGACAAGGGTACTACAGAAACAATATAAGTCAATAGCCTTGGAAAACATAGATGCAAATATCTTCAATACTGGCAAACAAAATTCCACATCACATTAAAGGATCATACACCATAATCAAGTGGGATTTATCTGTGAGGTTCAAGGATAGCTCACCATCTACAAATCAATAAATGTGATACACATTAAGAGTGAAGTGGAAAAAATTTTATTATATTAATAGATGCAGAAAAATTATCACTTTCAATATTCCCCTTTGAATTGCTTTTGCTGCATTCCATAAGTTTTGGTATACTGCATTTTCATTTTCTTCAAGATATCTTTTGGTCCTTCCTATGACTACTTTTCTGACACACTTGTTCAATTCTCACATATTTATCAATATTCCAGTATTATTCTTGATATTGATTTTATGGTTAGAAACAATCCTTGATAGGAATTCAGTCCTTTTGTATTTTTGAAGGCTTGTTTTGTGGCTTAACATATGATCTATCTTAGGGAATGTTCTCTGTGTACTTGAGAAGAACGAGCATTATACTGCTGTTGGATGGAATGTACTGTATATGTCTATTAGGTACACTTGATCTAAAGTGTAATTTCAAATCCAATATTACCTGTTTAAGCAACCTACCCACTAATGAAAGTTGGGTACTGAAGTCCCCTCCTATTACTGTAAATCTGTATATTTCTCCCTTTATAGCTCTTAATATTTGCTTATATATTTAGGGACTCCAGTCTGAGTACATACAAATTTATAATTTATAATCTCCTCGTGAATTAACCCATCTATCATTATAATAGCCTTCTCTGTTCCTTTGATGGATTTTAACTTAAAGTCTAATTGTCTGAGTATAGTTAGGCTTGCTCTCTTTTGATTATCATTTGTGTGGAATATTTTCCAACCCTCCAACTTTATCCTACATGTGTCCTATATTATGTCCTCAAAGTTAACATGAGTCTCTTGTATATACAACATAGGCTTGGATTTAAAATATCATTCAGCCACTCTATGCAGTTTATTTGGGAAATTTAATCCATTTATACTTTTTAAAGTATCTTTATTGGGGATCCCTGGGTGGCTCAGAGGTTTGGCACCTGCCTTTGGCCCAGGGCACGATCCTGGAGTCCCCAGATCGAGTCCCACATTGGGCTCCCGGCATGGAGCCTGCTTCTCCCTCTGCCTGTGTCTCTGCCTCTTTCTCTCTCTCTCTGTGTGTGTCTATCATAAATAAATAAATTTTTAAAAAAATAAAGTATCTTTATTATTTTTTATATTTTATTAAAATTAATTTGCCAACATATAGTATAACACCCAGTGTTCATCCCATTAAGTGCCCTCCTTTAGTCCCCGTCACCCAGTCACCCCATCCCTCCATCCTCCTCTTCTGCAACCCTGTTTAGGAGTTAGGAGTTAGGAGTCTCTCATGGTTTGTCTTCCTAATTTTCCCTCACTCAGTTTCCCTCTCTTCCCTTATAGTCCTTTTCACTATTTCTTATATTCCACATGTGAGTGAAACCATATGATTGTCTTTCTCCAATTAACTTTTTTCACTCAGCATAATACCTTTTTGTTCCATCCACATTGAAGCAAATGCTAGGTATTCGTCCTTTCTGATGGCTGAATACTATTCCATTGTGTGTGTGTGTGTGTGTGTGTGTGTGTGTGTGTGTATATATAACACATCTTCTATATCCATTCATCTATCGAAGGAAATCTTGGCTCCTTCCACAGTTTGGCTATTATGGACATTTTGGCTATTGTGGACATTTTATATACATATGTGTGTGTGTATAAATTTGATACATATATTTATATAATATTATATAAATAATATATAAAATGCATAAAATTTATACTTGTATAAAATGTATAAAATTTACACACACACCTATATACATACAGACACCACATTTTCTTTATCCATTCATCTGCTGAAGGGTATCATGGCTCCTTCCAGTTTGGCTATTGTGGACTACACTAATTTTTAAAGATGAAGACTCATTATTTCCATTTTGTTAGTAACAAAAGGACTACAATACAGGTAGAAGGTAACTTTCTTCCTCTCTTACTATCTTCATTTGTGGTTTAATAATCTTTTACTAGAAATATCCTTTGATTCCTTTTTCTTGGTATACTGTGTGTCTACTACAGGATTTTTATTTGTTTCCCATGAGGCTTACATAGAACTAGTTGTAACAGTCTAGTTTAACCTGAAAAAACTTAATTTTGATTACATACAAAAATTCTACAGTTGTACTCCTCCCTTCTTCCAACACTGTTACTGATGTTACAATTTACATATTTTAGTATATATCTACTAACAAATTATTAAAGTCATTGTTTTTAATTCTTTTCACTTTTATACTCGAAAAGAAAGTGGCTTATGAACCATCATTACAATATAACAAAATTCTGTATTTGATTATATACTTACCTTCACTAGCGACTTTTTGTTTTCATGCTGCTAATTAATTAGTGCTCTTCTGCTTCAGTATGAACGACTCCTTTTAACATTTTTTGTACGGCAACTCTAGTGGTAAAGAAATCTCTCAACATTTACTTGTCTGGGAACATCTTTATTTCTTAAGGATAGCTTTGCTGGTATAATATTTTTTGTCCATGGTTTTTCACTTTCAACAGTTTGATTATCCCACTCTCTTTTAATCTTCAAGGTTCTTGTGGAGCTCCCTCGGATATTATAGATCTCTTCTCTGCTGCTAACAAAATTTTTACTTTGTCTTTTGACTTTTTAATGTGTCTTAATGTAAATCTAAACTTTCAATCTATTTGGGATCCTGTGGACTTCACATATATGCACTTTCTTTCCCCAGATGTGGTAAATATTCTTTTTTTTTTTTTTTAAAGATTTTATTTATTTATTCATAGAGACAGAGAGAGAGAGAGAGAGAGGCAGAGACACAGGCAGAGGGAGAAGCAGGCATCAGAGAGCCCAACGCGGGACTCGATCCAGGGTCTCTAGGATCACGCCCTGGGCCGAAGGCAGCGCTAAACCACTTCGCCACCGGGGCTGCCCAATGTGGTAAATTTTCAAGACATTATTTCTTTACACACATTTTTTTGCCCCTCTCTCATTCTCTTCTTCTGACTTCCATAACTCATGAGACCACATAGAAACAATGTACAAGTCTTTTTTTTTTTTTTTGTACAAGTCTTTAAATGCTTTCTTCATACTCTTTCATTCTTTTTTCATTTTGCCCTGAGTAGATATCAAATGTTCTGCTTAAGTTTGCGGATTCTTGGTTCAGCTTGCTCAAGCCTGCTTTTGAAAGCCTGTATTACACTTTTCAGTTCAGGAGCACCTGGGTGGTTCAGTCAGGTAAGCATCTGGTTGACTCTTAGTTTTGGCTCAAGTCACAATCTCACGGTCATGGGACTGAGCTTCACACTGGGCTCCACACTCAGCATGAAATGTGCTTCAGATTCTTTCTCCTTCCTTCTCTGCCCCTCTATGCTTGTGCACTCTCTTTCAAATAAATAAAATCTTTAAATTTTTCAGTTCAATTATGGTATTTTCCAGGTGTACCTTTCAATAGCTTGCATCTCTCTGTTCAGCTTCTCATTTTGCTTATATATTGTTTCCTATATGTTCATTTATCTGTATTATCTTATGAATCACTGTGCTTTTTAAAAAATATTTTATTTATTTATTCATGGGAGACACAGAGACAGGCAGAGACATAGGCAGAGGGAGAAGGAGGCTCCTTGTGGGGAGCCAGATGCAGGACTTGATCCCAGAACCCTGAGATCACACCCTGAGCCAAAGGCAGATGCTTAACCACTGAGCCACTTAGGTACCCAATCACTGTGCTTCTTTAAGGAAATTATTTTGTTCAGGAAGAAACTCATAGATATATGGTAAACTAATTTTTGATGTGTCAAAAATATGCAACTGGCAAAGGACAATTACTTTAACAAATGATGTTGGAGAAATTGGATAGCTACATGCAAAAAATGTAAGGTCTGAAACCACCAAACTCCTAGAGGAAACAGGTAGTTCTTGACACCAAAAGCAAAGGTGTAACAAAAGCAAAAATAAACAAGTTGGGACTACATCAGTATCAAAAGCTTACATCCGGCATGTGAAACTACAAAAAGTGAAAAGGCAACTTTGGGAATGGGACAAAATAGTTGCGAACAACATATTCGATATGAGATTATATGCAAAATATACAAGGATCTCCTACAATGCAATAGCTAAAATAACCTCATTAAAGAATTGGCAATGGACCTGAATAGACATTTGTCCAAGGAAGACATACAAATGGCCAACAGTTACATGAAAAGGTTACTAATCACAAGGAAAAAGCAAATAAAAATCACCATGAGATATCATCTTACACCTGTTAGAATACCTATTATCAAAAGACAAGAGAGGGGCACCTGGGTGGCTCAAATGGTGAGGTCATGATCTTAGGGTCCTGGGATTGAGCCTCAAGTTAGACTCTCTGATCAGTAGGGAGCCTGCTTCTCCCTCTCTCTCTGCTGCTCTCCTCTGTTCATGTTCTTGCTCTGTTTCTCTCAAAATGAATAAATAAAAAATCTTTAAAAAGACAAGAGAGTAAGTGCTGGTAAGGATGTAGAGAAAAGTGAATGCTACACAATGGTGGGAATGTAAACTGATATAGTCATTATGGAAGATGGAGTGGAGGTTTCTCAATAAACTAAAAACAGAATTACCTTATGATCTAGCAATTTATCCAAAGGAGGGTGAGAACTCTGTCAATAACAGATCTCTGTACTGGAGCATTCATTGCAGCATTATTCACAATAGCCCAGGTATGGAAACAACTTAAGTGTCCATGAACAGATGAATGAATCAAGAAAATGTTATATATACATATGAATATTATTCAGCCTTCAGAAAGAAGGAAATCCTGCCATTGTGACCACATGAATGAACCTGGGGTGATTTAATAAATGGAATCTTAAAAATAAATAAAGTCAAACTCCTAGAAATAAATCCAGTATTTTAATAATCCTTGTCAGGCATTTCACAGATTTCCATTTCTTGGTAGTTGGTAAATGAGGAGATTTCGTTTTTTTCTTTGATTGCACTTTCTGGTTTCTTCATGCTTAAGTTTGCATTATTTCTATCTTGAAAAGCAGCTGCCTGTCCTAGTCTTTATGGATGATTTTCATTTGGAGAGATACTCATCAATTACTAGTACTCAGTAAGTGACAAAATAGAGATGGAGCTTTTGAGGAATGCACTGGAAGGTGGGGGAAGACCCCTTAACACGTCCTCTCCCTCTTGAAGAAAAGCCTGAGTCCCTTGCTTTTTCTCAATGCAGAGCAAAGCTAACTGTAAGAGGATATCAAAGTTTTTGCTTCATTACTAATTTTCCCAGGAATCAAACTCTCTTGTTTAGTGCTAGGATGGGGCAACATAGACATCAACTCCATGTAGGGCACTCAGAAATGTTAAGGACAAAAACTTTTGTTGCAGAAAAGTTCTTAGTGTAAGAAAATCTCAGTTTTGTATTTATTCTCAATCTAAGCATCACAAGATTTTAGTAAAGGGCATGCCTACCCATCTCTTTGATCCTTTCTGACCCAAAAGACTGGCTCTGCAGGTCATTCCGTGTTCTGTATGATGTGAGATAAAAAAACAGCACTGTGAAGAAAAAACTCTAATACTTGGGATAAGGTCATTTTGCTTCCTTCCCTTTCCTGTAAAGGAAAAGCTTTAGCTCTGTGCCTATTCCTAATTGTGCAGACCAATGGTGGATATAAAGGGCATGCTGTGACTTTTTCTTTGTTCCTGTCTTTCCCAGAAGACCAGGCTCTGCAGGCTCTCATTCTGCACTTAGTAAGAAGCATGACAGAAAACGACTTCACAGAGGATGCATGGAGAGGTAAGGAGGCCAGGCACACACTACCAATCTTCACTCCCCTTACCCCATGGGAGAAATCACACCCCAAGGTATTAAGCTTGGTGCTGAGCTAAGGAGACTTGGAGACAAGCTGACATAAGTAAAGTAAATTGTTCTTCTTAACCCTATAAATGCAACTACTATCAGTTTGTGCTAAGAATTGTGAATTTCTCTTTGAGGAATTTTGGAACCAGTATCATTATATGGATTTGTTTGTGGAGGAATGAGAGCTAAGGCTTCCTACTCAGTCATCTTGCTGCATCATTTCCATAATTTACTTTTTTACACTACAACATTGGAATAGAAACGAAGTCAAAGAATTTGACAAAAACCCAACAAAACATTCAGGAATATTGAAATACTCTTGAATCTCCAGAAGTCTTTCATTAAGTTGTTTCTAATATTCTCTTAAAAGGGGTGTCTAGGCAGCTCAGTTGGTTAAACATCCAAGGCTTGATTTCAGGTCAAGTCATGATCTCAGGGTTATGGGACTAAGTCCCACATCAAGGTTGTCACTGGGCATAGAGTCCGCTTGGGGTTCTTTCTCTTCCTTTCCCCCTGGCTTGCTTGTACATGTGTTTGTTCTCTTAAAAGAAAAAAATCAATCATGGATCCAAATATCCTATGTGTGGGATATGGAAAAATACAAGATGAGTTTGGAGCATCTCATACTGGAATGAGAAAGAAGTCTTCAAAAAAGAGAAGTCGGTTAAGCATCTAACTTTGGCTCAGATCATCATCCTGGGGTAGTGGGTTTGAGCCCCATGTTGAGCTCCGCATTCAGCAAGGAGTCTACTTATCCTTTTGCCTCTCCTCCTGCTCATGCTCTCCCTTTCTCTCATATAAATTTTTATCAGGGTAAATTAAAGGGACATATGGTTTAATCTGAAACAGCTACAATTTGCTCCCAGTTGCAAAAGCTGAAACAATTTGAGCAACAAAATTAATATCATGGTGTTGGATTAAAAATGTTACAACATAACACAATGTGTGTTGTGGGGGGTATATATGTATATATAAATGTAAAATTATATATATGTAAATATGATATATTTATATCATATAAACTCTCTCTCTCTCTCTCTCTCTCTCTATATATATATATATATATATAAAATAATTGAATAGACGAGACAAATCTTCCTGGCAGAAAAATACAAATTAATATGGGAAGATATTCCTGTTCCCAGGAGGTGGAGATTAATTTAACTATTCCCTCCCCTGTGGCTGGGCTGGACACAAACATATAATAACTTTATCTAATGTAGAGACCTGGAAAACACTACCTGAGCCAAGTGTTCAAGGTTAAAACATCCAGTGATGTATCATTTACCATGAATCTAATCATAAGAAAAACAGTCCCTACTTAAGAGATGCACCTGACCAGTTTCTACTTAATTATTCTGCCCAAAAAAAAAAAAAAAAAAAAAATTCTGGCAAAGACATTTAGTACTATGTTGAAGAAAAGTGATGAGAGTGACACATCCTTGTCTCATCCTTCATCTTAGAGGAAAAGTAGTCACCTTTTCACTGTTGAATACTTTAGCTATGGGTTTACCATATATGGCATTTCTTATGCTGCGGTACATTCCATTTATAACCATTTGGTTGAGAGTTTTTATCATGCCTGGGTGTTGAATTCTGTCAAAGGCTTTTCCTGCATCTACTGAGATGACTGTAGGAGTTCAATACACTATTTTGTTAATGTGCTGTATCATATCTATTGATTTGTGGATATTGAACCATCCTGCATCCCTAGAATACAACCCATTTGCTAATAGTGTATAATCTTTTAAATGCCCCGTTGAATTCAATTTGCTACTATTTTCATGAGGATTTTCACATCTCTGTTCATTAGGTAATTGGCCAGGAGTTTCCCTTCCTTTTCAGGTCCTTGTCTGGTTTTGGTATCAGGGTAATGCTGGAAATGAGTTTGGAAGTGTTCCCTCCTCTTCCATTTTTTTGGAATACTCTAAGAAGAATTGGTCATCTTTAAATGTTTGGTAGAGTTTGCCATGAAGTCTTTTGATTCTCAACTTTTGCTAGGGTTTTGATTACTATTTCAGTCTCTTTACTAGTAATTTTTCTCTTCAGGTTTTCTATTTCTTTGTGATTCAATCCTGGTAGGTTAAATATTTCTAGAAAGTGTCCAATTCTAGGTTGTCAAATTTGTTGGGATATAAAAGTGTTGTAGCACTTTTCTTCCTAATATTTTATTTAAATTCAATTTGACAACATATAACACCCAATGCTCATCTCATCATGTGCCCTCCCTGTGTGCCCATCACTCCATGCCCCCTCACTTCTCCCCTTCTGCAACCCTTTGTTTTTGTTTTTGTTTTTTTAAGATTTTATTTATTTATTCATAGACACAGAGAGAGAGAGGCAGAGACACAGGCAGAGGGAGAAGCAGGCTCCATGCAGGGAGCCCGATGTGGGACTTGATCCTGGGTCTCCAGGATCGCACCCCAGGCTGCAGGCAGCACCAAACCGCTGCGCCACCGGGCTGCTCTTCTGCAACCCTTTGTTTCCCAGAGTTAGGAGTCTCTCATGGTTTGTCATCCTCTCTAATTTTTTCCCACTCAGTTTCCCTCCTTTCCCTTATAGTCCCTTTGACTATTTTTTATATTCCACATGTGAGTGAAATTATATGATGATTGTCTTTCTCCAGCTGACTTATTTCACTCAGCATAATACCCTCCAGTGTAGCAGTCTTTTAGATCTTTGTGTGATGTCTGTTGTAGTGTCTCTTATTGATGTCTATTGTCTCTTATTTCTAATTTTCTTTTCTCGAGATCTTCTTTTTTTCTTGCTAAGTCTAGCCAAAGAGTTTGTCAATTTTCTTAGTTTCATTAATCTTTTCTTTTGGTCTCTATTTCTGCTCTAATTTTCTTCCAACTTTGGGCTTAGTTTGAATTTTCATTTTCATTTGCCTCAAGATATTTTTTTAATTCCTTTAACAGCTTATTCTATGTTGTTCAATTACAAAATATTAAGTCCACAAATATGTGGAAATTATCTAGCTTTTTTTTTTAATTTATTTATTCATGAGAGACACAGAGAGAGAGAGACAGAGATACAGGCAGAGGGAGAAGCAGGCTCCATGCAAGGAGCTCGGTGTGGGACTCTCCCGGATCACGCAATCACACCCTGAGCCAAAGGCAGACGCTCAACCACTAAGCCCCCCAGGCATCCCTCCAGCATTCTTCTCATCCTTGATTTCTAGTTTTAACCACTGTGTTTAGAAAAGAGGCTTGATATAGTTTTCTAGCCTAGCATATGTTACATCCTGGAGAATGTTCCATGTGTGCCTAAGAATTTGCATTCTGATGTTGTTGGATAGAACGTTGTACAATTGTCTGTTGACGTCATCTCGTATAATATAATTTAAGTCCAAAGTTTCCTTATTGATTTTCTGCCTGGATGAAGTCCCCTATTGTTTTATTCCTGTCTCTTAATACTTGATATATGTATTTAGATGTTCCCACTATGGGTGCATAAGTATTTATAAATGTTATATCCTCTTGTTTGACATTGTTATCATTATACAATGACCCTCTTTGTCTTAAAGTCTTTTATAACTCTGGCCACACTTTCATGGAAGATCCTTTTGCAATATTTCATTTTCAGTCTGTATGTGTCTTTAAGGCTGAAATCAGTCTCCTGTACATAATATATATTGTATTTATACCCATTTAGCCACTCTGTCTTTTGATGGGAGAATTTAGTCCATTTACATTTAATGTAATTATTCATAGGTACGTGCTTACTACTATTGCCATTTTGTCCCTTTATGATTTGCTGTCTGGCATACCTAAATCTAATCCAAGTTTTTGATTTGCGGTTACCATGAAGATTGATAAGCTGAGAAAATTTTACATTTTTTACTTTCCTCCCCCATGTTTTGGTTTTGATGTCACAATTTACATATTTTACCTTATATATCCATTAACATTACTTAAGTTATAAATATTTTTAATACTTTTGTCTTGCAACTTTCATACTAGAGTTAGGTGATTCACCCACCACCAACACAACATTAGAGTATTCTGAATTTATGTATTTACCTTTACTAGTTAGTAGCAGAAAAGCTTGAAGTCCCTTTAAGATTTCTCACAAGGCCAGTCTTAATGAACTCCTTCAGACTTCACTTGCCTGGGAAACTTCCTTCTGAAGGACAATTATGCCAGGTAGAGTATTCTTGGTTGGCAGTTTTCTTCTTTCAGCACTTTCGGAGACTTTGGGTTTGTGATTCTGTGAACTCCTGGCAGAAATGCAGTATCGCTTCACCTGTAGTTTCAGAGATACTAAACATCAAAAACTAAAAAACAAAACAACTTTCCCAATCCCCATAAGTGATTAGATTTTCTACTATGTATTCAAGGTCAAGTATATAGGAAAAGTTTTCTTTTTCCAAAATAACTGTAAGCAGACAAGTTCCCACATGGTGGAAACAGAAAATATTTAGATGCTGTGATCTGCTAGATGAGAGAACCACAGGAAGCATGTGCATTTAATTGAGAAGTTCACTGTCCCCAACATATAATTATCTGTTCACCCTTAGTCTCCTAAACTTTAAAAAAAGTTAGCCACAGAAACAAGGAAGGATGCAAAAGGCTTGAGAAAAATTTTCCAAGAAGAGTGAAAGTAAAAGTGAAGGAGACATGCCATGAACTTATATTAAAAATCACTGGACATGATTTATACAATTGATGCAAATAGGAAAAGTCTATTTGACATATTTGTTCTCTAAAAGTGCGTATTTTAATAATGTTGATGCAAGAAGAGGCACAAATTCTGAACTGAAGATTCATGCCATTTAGGCTATTCAAAATTTCCCAAACCATAAAAAAATTCTCAAATATATATTTAACAAATCTCATATATGCCTTGATGTCCAAAGTTATTAAATATAGTTTTAGCAAATTTAAGAGTTTCTAGTGAGGTTAAGTGAATCTTATACTAGGACTACAATATTTTTTCATTACTAGAAAATATCACTTCTAAAGTCATAAAAATAAGATATGAACACCAAATAATCAACCTAATCAAAGAAATGTCACTGACTTCCAATGCTAGTTTAACTCTTGAGAAATATATCAATTCTCTGTAAAGTCAAAAAGAACACTAGGAAATCCTAACACCTATATTATTTAGCACCTTGAGGTATTAGTAAAGAATTAACCACTAGAAAATCATCTCTGTTTAAAGAGTATGGCCAAAAAATAAAAAATAAAAAAAAATAAAGAGTATGGCCAAAGAATCAATGGGCAAATATTGTAAGAAAATTGGACAAAATATTATAAATACTATGACAAGCATATAGTACATAGTTTATGCACATTCTAAGCACCCAGAAGATATTTTAGAAATGAGGCTGCAGTTTAAAATAGGAGCAAATCTAACAAGACATGTGGAAAGTGTATATTAATAAAAATTATTGCACACTACCTATATAGGAAGTACAGATTTAAAGAAAAGAAAAATTTCCTTGGGTAGAATAATAAATCTTACATAGAAGCACACATAAATACACATGTATATTATACAGAAGAATAAAAAGCAGTAACCTTTCGGAGTTATAAATATACATGTATATTATACAGAAGAATAAAAAGTAGTCACTTTTAGGAGTTATTTACAATACATATGCACAAAGATAATAGCAAAAGGAAGTTGCCAACAATAATCATACAAAATAACCGTAAGAGACTGCAAGACCACAATGAGATACCACCTCACATCTAAAACATACACACACGAAAACAGCAACTGTTGGTAAGGGTATGGAGAAATTGGAGCCCTGTGCATTGTTTATAGGAATATAAGTTGGTACTGCTGCTATAGAAAACAGTATTGATACCCAAAATAATTGAAAGCAGTCTCAAAGAGCTATTTGTAAACCTATGTTCTTAGCAGTATTATTCACAACAGCCAAAAGGTGGGAAAAAATTCAAGTGTCTGTCATCATTACATTAATTGGATATTCTGATACATACTTACAATAATTATTACTGATTACTGAGCCTTAAAGGAAGAAATTCTGACACATGCCACAACTTGGATGAAGCTTGAAGACATTAAGCCAAGAGAAATAAGCCAGCCACGAAAATCATTCTACTTATATGAGATACCTAGAATAATCAAATTAACGGAGGTAGTAAATAGAATGGTGGTTGACAGGGACTGGAGAGAATAGGAAAGGAGTTATTGTTGATGGGTACAGAGTTACAGTTTTTTTAATGATTCAGTTCAGCCATTTCTATGAGTCAAATAATTTCTTAATGTTTTAAAAATATGTATCCTTGGGCAGCCCGGGTGGCTCAGCGGTTTAGCGCTGCCTCAGCCCAGGGTCTGATCCTGGAGACCTGGGATCAAGTCCCACGTCAGGCTCCCTGCCATGGAGCCTGCTTCTCCTTCTGCCCGTGTCTCTGCCTCTCTGCGTCTCTCATTAATAAATAAATGCTCAAGGATTACAGTTCTTAAATCAATCTCTTCAGTTCACCTAGACTAACTTCTCAGGATTATTGAAAGGTGCCTGCAATACACCTGCGCCGGGCAGCCCAGGTGGTTTAACGGTTTAGCACCACCTTCAGCCCAGGGCCTGATACTGGAGACCCAGGATCGAGTCCCGCGTCGGGCTCCCTGCATGGAGCCTGCTTCTCCCTCTGCCTGTGTCTCTGCCTGTTTCTCGAATAAATAAATAAAACCTTTAAAAAAAATACATCTGTGCCTGTAATAATGAGTAAGATCGATCTCTTAGAATCATGTAATCCTACATACAAAAACAGTTTGAGTGACAGTTTCTGAAATAGAAATATTTTTCTCTAATTATGGGTTAGGATGCACATAAGGGAGACATTGATTCTGTCTCTACTGGAACATCTGTTTTCAGATTATTAGAGAGACTTGAAAATAGAATTTAGGGGGAAAGTATTTAAAAAACACTGTGTTGTATGTTGCATAGAGAAGTTTCCAAGTTCAAATGCATTAAGAGATTTTCTCTGGTTTAAAAATATTTTGGTATCAAAATTAAGCTCAGCATGTATTTCTCTACAACTTTCTTTCTTTTTTTTTTAACTTTATTTACTCATGAGAGACACAGAGATATAGGCAGAAAGAGAAGCAGGCTCCCCATAGGGAGCCCGATGTAGGACCCAATCCCGGGACTCAGGACCACGCCCAGGATGGAAGGCAGATGCTCAACCCCTGAGCCACCTAGGCGTCCCTCTCTACAACTTTCTACCATGTACAAGATTTCACACATCTCATTTTGTAATAGTTTTATTTAACTCAGATGTGAATAGAGGAACAGGTAATCTGATAATGCTCATAACTTCATTTTTTTTTAAATTTTTTAAAAAGATTTTTTTTTATTTATTCATGAGAATATACACAGAGAGAGAGGCAGAGACACAGGCAGAAGCAGGCTCCATGCAGGGAGCCCGATGTGGGACTCGATCCCGGGTCCCCAGGATCACGCCCTGGGCTGAAGGCGGCACTAAACCACTGAGCCACCTGGGCTGCCCCATAACTTGATTTCTATACAATATTGTTTCAGAGACTAAAGTTTCATGCCTCACAGTTAGGGTATCGCATTGTTTCATAATGTGATATTATTGTTCATTTACTATGATATCTAACATTGCACTGTGACCCTGGCACACAAGCAAAGAAGTCTTGTCTAATAATTGAGTCAATCTGTTTTCATGAAATCCAAGTTGGTCATGGGGCAGACTCTACTGTTATATATATCAATAGTTCACCTAACTTAAGAACTCCAAATCTCTATTCATAGTTGATACTGACCTATAGAAAATATTTCTGCATAGGAGCACCTGGGTGGCTCAGTGGTTAAATGTCTGCCTTTGGCTCAGGTCGTGATCCTGGGGTCCTGGGATTGAGTCCCACATCAGGCTCCCTACAGGGAGCCTGCTTCTCCCTCTGCCTATTTCTCTACCCCTCTCTCTGTCTCTCATGAATAAATAAAAATAAAATCTTAAAAAAATTTTCTGCATAAAAACTTGTGAAAACAAGAAATTATTTAAAACACTATCAACCTAAAATAAAATGTCTGTCTAAAAAACAGAACTAAACACAGCTCAGAATTATTTGAAAAGCCAGTTCTTATTAGTACAGCACAACAGTTAAGAATTGTGTTAAAAAAAAAAAAAAAAAGAATTGTGTTTACTACAATCCCAGCCACTCTGCCCCTAAGCAGTGTGTGCATTTTCACAAATGGGCTAAACATTGTGTATCTACTTTCATTTTTATCTGCAAATAAAACCATGTGTGTACCTGTATCTGAGAGCTATAAAGATTTTTAAAATACTTGTGGAGTATTTCATAATAGTCATTCATACAAATTGTTAAAGGTTACCGTTGTTAAGGAATGGGACCCTCTTAACAGAAGAACCTAAATTTTAGTATATTTCTTAAGTAGGAAATAGTAGTAAATGAAAAATATTGGTTTTTCAGCTGACATGTCCACATAACTCCTGTCTCTTACATCCATGCAAGGATTTCTGGCCATAAAGAGGAATATCAGTCATCTGGAAACCAGCACTATGGTCTCCAGACACTTCACAACAGGAATATTTCTAACTATACTATAGTTCGAATTCTGGAGAATCTCTCTCTTCTTTACCATTAATAGACTTTTTTTCCCCCCTAGGTGCAGGTTAAGGTCTACAGATCTGTTTTTCAAATACCTGACTATAACCAATTCCTTGGTTATTCTTTCTAAAAGAGTCATTCAGGGATGCCTGGGTGGCTCAGTGGTTGAGCATCTGCCTTCAGCTCAGGACATGATCCGGGGGCCCTGGGATGGAGTCCCACACTGCGCTCCCTAAAGGGAGCCTGCTTCTCACTCTGCCTAAGTCTCTGCCTCTCTCCATGTGTCTCTCATGAATAAATAAAATAAAAAAATAAAAAATAAAAAGTCACTCAGACAATGGAAAGTTTGGGGATGAAAGATTTTAATGGTTTTGGATATAAACTTGTGTTCTACATTCGCAAAATGGGCAAAGGCCTCTTGAGTGTCTTTCAGGCAATCGTAGTCAGTCCCTACAACTACAGGTAGGCAGAGTTTAAGGAGAAGTCTCCTGAGCACACTGAATTCTATATGTTCCTTAACAGCTATTCATGCTGTTAAATTTTATTTTTCATATATGACTGGCAAATTGAGCAGCAAAAACATCACAAAGAAGAAAGATTTGGATACTGTTCTGCTACAGTTCAAGGAGAAATCACAATGCCAATATTTGTACATGGCTATTATTTCCTGATGTTTTACCTTTGGGGCTCATGATGTGGAGCAGCGGCTTCATGATTTTCATGCTGTCCAGGCAAAAGAAAGTCAAACACATTCAGAGAAATAGTGTTTTCCCCAGATCTTTCCCAGAGACCAGAGCTACCCAGAGCATCCCTGTCCTGCTAAGCACCTTTATATCATTGTACACTGTTTCCTCCATGTGTGTATTGTTCTTGTTAATGATCCCAACTGGTTGATAGTGAGTTATTTCTGCACTATTTGCTGCAAGTTTCCCACTGTCTGCTCCTTTCTTCTCATGAGTCATGACTCCAGTCTATCTGGGCTCTGCTGGGACAGGATACGGAATGCCAATCCCCTAATACAATCAGAGAGATGTACATTCTGTTTTATATAATGTTCAGATGTTTATTCATTTATCTCCCACTGAGTCCTAGGTTCTAGCTTTGAACACATTAAAGCTAGCTATATTGATCAAGACAGACTAGCTTTACCTCAAAAAGTAAGCCGTAATAGCAGTTCTGATGGAAATGTTATTTATTACAGACTTGTATAATTCAGATTTTATTAATGTTTAGCATGGAAAAGTTCAGTCTTATGCGTTCATAAAACATTAGGTCCTACAACAATCTGGAAAATATAGAGAAATACTTGAGCACTATAACTTTCAATGTAACAAATGAAAGTTTTCCCAATGTTAACTAGGTATGAGAATTTAAGACAATTCTATCAATAAAAAGGCATATATGAGATGGTCATTCAAGCAACTGAAGAAAACAACGGAGCCATGGAACAAAGACATAAGTAGGCTGGGGTTTGGCTGGATGGCAAATTCAGAAGTGCCTACCACAGAATGGTGGGTCAACAAGTTTTGCACAATCTATCTATACTCAATCTTAGCCAAAAGGTTGAAAAGTGATTGCACAATCCATCTTAGAGAGAGGTTATTCATTTGAAATATAAAGTTATGATAAAATATTATTAGGTATTTAAATTATACTCATAAAAAATGGCCATATATATCAAAGGAGAACACACAAAAATGTGCTTGCTGATCTTTCAAAGATATCCAATTACTACCAAAAATGTACAAGTGCACAGTCATGGATCAAATGGCATAATTCAGGGATCTATAAAAGGTAATTTTTGGGGATCCCTGGGTGGCTCAGTGGTTTAGCACCTGCCTACAGCCCAGGGTATGATCCTGGAGACCCAGGATCGAGTCTCATGTCGGGCTCCCTGCATGGAGCCTGCTTCTCCCTCTGCCTGTGTCTCTGCCTCTCTCTCTCTTTCTCTGTGTCTCTCATGAATAAATAAATAAAATCCTAAAAAAAAAAAAAAAGGTACCCCCCCCCCCCCATTTAGTGATATGTCAATTGACCATGGTCGTTTTATGACTTCCTGGGTTTCATCCTCATGGTCTTCAAACTAATAAAGGTTATAATGAAGTTTGTCATTAAACCTGGAATAGGTTCTAAATAGCCATTTAACTAGAAGACATTTTGTTTATGGGGAGCTTGTGACTTGTGGAATTCTATGGGAGTATAATGGATATCCCTTCAATCCTAGGAAATATTTTAATACTGCTCTCTCTATAATAACATAATAAACCTGAATCAAATATAGGCACTCAAAAAAGACAGAAAATTTAATTTCACATAATGATAATCATTTATGTCATTATTACAAGTATACATGAACATATATATGTGTATAGATCTGTATATATATATATATGTATTATATATATTTATATCATCCAGTGCCATAAAGGAAAAACACAAAATGAGTTTGGAGACATACAAAGCCAAATTAAATTACAAAGTTTCAATCATAAGGTCATACACCTCTGAACAGATTGTTAGGATTTGCAAAGTAACGCCATCCTTTCCATCATCCCTGGAAAGCAAAAGGCTTCTCATACAAAGGGGAGCAGACCATGCTGAGGATGACATATGAGGGGTAAGCAAAAAGCTTGTGTGTTTTACTGGATTCTATATTTCCCTGATAAATTCTTCTGCTGCAACCTGAGTTCTTTCCTCATTTTCCAACCACATACTTGTGCCATAATTCTTCAACAGAGAAAAGTAATCATACAAACATTCTGAGTGGGAATTTCAGTACCAATACAATGAATATGAAATGACAATTTGTTATGCTGATTTGTACAATTCCATGAAAATCAGTTTGGAAATTAAATAATATGGACATTTGGTAGGAAAATATAATCTAACAATATTGATCCTAGGATTAATAGCAATTCTAAACAGAATATCCATGATAACTGTGAATGTTACAAAAGAGCCTCTCACAAAAATGAACTAGGAAAAAATGGTTTAATAATCAGGGGGAAAAAAGCTGATTCTGCTATTTTAAAAAATATCATTAAGTCATTTCTACTGAGTTTAAGAGCACTGAATGGTGCTCTTAACGTGGGTTCTCATATTTCTGTAATAGGCTTTAGTTCTACTTACTGAAATTGAAGAAATAACCTTCAATCCTTTCAAATTTCAAGGAAACATATCTACATTTGATCCCTGTCTCCTTCCCAAAGTCACCACAATTGCCAAAGCATGGATTAGAGCCATAATAGGAAACAATTTATATTCTATACACACAAACAGAGACCACATCTACACACAGGTACAAACACAAGCCTGAATTAACATTCAAATACATTATCACATATACTCACACACAGTCACTTGCATACTCACACAATCCACATTCACAAACACCAATGCAGAAACACCACATACAGACTCCTTCTCAACATACCCATAATGAAACATACTTATGATGACAAACTCAGAGTCACGCTCAGGTTCACAAAAATCTCATCCAATCACATGATAGAAGTGTTTGTATATGGAAAAAAATAGGATTAACTACAGTCCCCTGGATGTCCAAAAACAAAAGCTCTTTCCACTCTTTATACTCCAACATAGCAGAACTCCACAAGGACCATATTCACGGTGTGCCACTGAAAGAGTAAGGAGCAGTGCCACTTTAGGTTGAAGTACATGACATGAATACAAGTAGTGATATGGGGTGGGGGTAAGAATGAGGGGCACAGGGATAAATGGAGCTGCAGAGAATCTCAGGGCTTGGGGTAACAGAGCCACAGAATAAGAGAGGACAGGAAGTATGTTAGTTTCCAAGGGCTGCTGTAACAAATTACCATAACTAGGTGGCTTAACAAACCAAAAAATTAGTGTCTCACAGTTCTGGAGGTTCTTAGATATCTGAAGTCAAGCTGTTGGCAGAAGTCAAGCTGTTGGCAGGGCTACACTTCATTTCAAGAATGGAGTCTTCCATCTTTCTAACTTCTAGAGACTGTCAGGTATCCTTGGCCTTCCTCGGCTAAGTAGATGCATTACTCAGTCTCGCCTTCATCGTCACACACTGTTCTGTGTGTGTGTCTAAACTTCTCTGTTATAGGACACCAGCCACTGAATTCAGGCTTACTCAAATCCAGTATGACTTCGTATCCACTTAGTCACATCTGGAAAGATACTACTTGCCCAATAAGGTATAATTACAGGTACTGTGAATTAGGACTTGAGCATATTTGAGGCACACTATGTAACCCACAACAGGACTAAAGGGCACTAGGCAGTTAAATGTCACTGAGAGATTAAAGTGCACTACAGGTTTTAAGGTTGGGGGTGGGTATATGCAGGAGCATTAAAGATACGAGGCATATGTGTGTTGAAGGAATAAGAGGGTGATGGAAATCATGAGAAGGAAGGGGATAATGGATGAAGAATTAACTGGCAAAAGGGAGTTCAAAGGCAAGGCTGGGTCAAAGGCATGCAAACCTTATTGCCCATGAAGGGTTAAAGAACAAAGGGGCAGAAGGGGGATGGCTGCTTATGAATGCAATCCTGGGGGTATTCAGTGGTCTAACCAGAGATGAATGGTGGGAAGAAAAGATCAGGCCTGAGGAATATAATGGGCACAGGGATTTAACGTGGGTAGAGAGGGATCATTGGAGCTGGGAGAACAATGGGAATCAGTAGGCTTAAGGGCCCATGAGAAAGAGGGAGTATAGGGTTGGGGGTAATGGGTACAGGGTCATAAGAAAACTAAGGACTCCTGATAAATAATGGCAGTGAACATAAAAGACACAATAAATGTGCTGAAGTCACGGGATGGGGGGGAAGATAAATGGCAGTGGAGAAGGAGGAAAGATCGAAGGATGGAAGATTTGGGGGCAACAGAAGGGGAGGAAGTTTAAGTTGAGGCCTCTAGGATCAGGCATAAAGTAGTTTATTGGTATAGAGGTCTAAAATGCACACGATGGACTAGAAGAGCTATGAAGAAGACTAGAGGGTCATTTGCAGGGCAAGCCTGAGGTCTCATAGATATCTAAAGTTAGGAGGGTGAAGATATTGAGGTCACAATGGGGGATAGAGAGGAGGGGTGGAGCTGGACCACCCATGTGTGTGTGTGTGTGTTAATTGAAGTTGTAGGGGTTCAAATGGAGGCTACTAATTCATTTTCCTACTCATTTAATTCTCTGATTTGCACTTGATTCACAATTGTCAACAATTTCTAATTTCAGCCCATGAGGCAATAACCTTACTTATATAAAATACCCAGAAACCCGTCCAATTGAATATACAGTAAAGGACCATAGGTCAAATTTTGAGAAAACAATGAGAGTCAGTATTTTCTCTCTTCTTTCAGGATAACCATGCATAAGATGTGACCATGGAGGGGGTCACATGGGAACCATTAGAAGAAAATGGTTTTTACCAACAACCTGAATGATCCTGGAAGTGACTGCTGACCCAGAGGTTCTGAGAAGATTCAATGTCTCATGAAACATTGATTTTAGCATTATAGGCCCTAACCAGAAAGTCCAGCCAAACCCACGGAAATTCAGATATATAAACAAAATATGTTTTTGTTATCTCCTATCTCCTGCAATTGGTTATGGAAGTGATAGAAAAAAAACTAGAAATGGACATATCATTAATTTTAAACTAAAAAAAATTAAATATAAATTTATAAAATATTTAAAGTAAAAATCCGCATTAAATTACCCCTAATCAATAATAGTTTGATGTTCAGTAATAATAACTTGTCAGGTTTAGGTGGATCCTCCCTCTTATGCAACTTCAAAGTATAACACACACAGGCACTAAAATATTTTATACCTGGTTCAATGTTTACATAAATATTTCATATCAAACTTAATGTCGATCAAATTGCTCTCCTTGGGATCCCTGGGTGGCGCAGCGGTTTAGCGCCTGCCTTTGGCCCAGGGCGCGATCCTGGAGACCCGGGATCGAATCCCACGTCGGGCTCCTGGTGCATGGAGCCTGCTTCTCCCTCTGCCTATGTCTCTGCGCCTCTCTCTCTCTCTCTCTCTCTCTGTGTGTGTGTGTGTGTGACTATCATAAATAAATAAAAATAAAAATAAACAAATTGCTCTCCTTAAACAACGCTACATGGAGGTGGCATTTTTACACCTAGAAATTGATCTGCAGCAACACAAAAAACACATCATATCCCACAATAATTGTAAATGTAACAACCTTGTTGAAATACTCTTGTTTATACAATTACATAGTTGAATGTTATCTATCTTCTGCTATTACATACATCATGAAATGTGGATCTTTGATTCGTACACATGTGACTTACCGGGTGGTTCTGGGACATGAGATTGTTGCACCATCATGACTGTGCATTCTTACAGTAGATGGAAAAATGCTGAACTACCCTTGCAAATGGGTTTAAAAACCTTTAATATTCTGGGACACCTGGGTGACTCAGCAGTTAAGTGTCTGCCTTTGGCGCAGGGTGTGATCCTAGAGTCCTGGGATTCAGTCCCACATAGGGCTCCCTGCATGGTGCCTGTTTCTCCTCCCTCTGCCTGTCTCTGCCTCTCTCTCTGTGTGTGTCTCTCATGAATAAATAAAGAAAATCTTAAAAAAAAAAAAAAAAAAAAAAACCTTTAATCCCTACCAACTGTGTTTCCACTGTTAAAGAAATTAAACAGAAAAGCCATTAGACTCAACTGGCTCTAATGGCCTAGGTAGCCTCAGTAAGCAAACCACAGCTTAATTCACAGTCACTGCACTGGAATGGAAGAAAATGAACTTATAAACAGATAATTAGGGGATGCCTGGCTGGCTCAGCAGTTGAACATCTGCCTTCAGCTCAGGGTGTGATCCTGGGATCTGGGATTGAGTCCCACATCCAGCTCCTTGCAGGAGGCCTGCTTCTCCCTTTGCCTGTGTCTCTGCCTCTGTGTATGTCTCTCATGAATAAATAAATAAAATCTTTAAAAAAACAACAATAGGTAATTACAGTCAACTAGGCCTTCCAAAAATAAGTCAACTGCCTAAGGTATATCCAATGAGACGCTGTCTTTGCTTTGCTTCCATATCTTCTCTGTAAAAACCTTACTGCTGGGCAGCCCAGGTGGCTCAGGGGTTTGGTGCTGCCTTCAGCCCAGGGCGTGATGCTGGAGACCTGGGATCGAGTCCCACATCGGGCTCCCTGCATGGAGCCTGCTTCTCCCTCTGCCTGTGTCTCTGCTTCTCTCTGTCTCTCATGAATAAATAAATAAAATATTACAAAAAAAAAAAAACCTTACTGCTATCTCCTACAGGTGGAGCATACCTAACCATTTGAATATACAGATTAACTGGCCAAATTAATTCTTAAAAATCTGAATGTACATCATTAGTTCATCTTTTAATACTACCTACCACCTTTCATTTTGAATGCTTTACTGATCTGACCTTATAGACATCTTGCCCACTCGCAATGTGTAAGAAGACTCAGTAAGCCGTTTTTCCCTGTGCCACTCCACCCGCTTGTGCACATGCGCACAACACACCAACACGATTGCTGTCAACTTGCTCAGATTTCACTCTTGATAATGGCTCCACAAAGCTCCTGTGCAGATAGTTTCCTACCATGTGCTGCACATGTGCACAGAGGACTTCTGGCAGAGATGCCTTCTGGGTCTCGGAGGGCATTGCTGTTCTCAAAGCCAAATTCTGCAGTCATACTGCAGGTTTCCTTCCTTCACCAGCCCAGGTTCTCCAGAGCACCAGCTCTGAATCCCATCTTAACCAAACCCACACACTTAAGTTCACAGTTTAGGCAATCTAGGACCAGAGTCGATGGATGGACCAGTCCTCCCTTTGACTAATGCTATTATCATACCCAGAGTTTCTGATGCCCTCTCCCGTTTCTGTCTTCCTAGTGCCAAAGCCACACATGCACAGAGAACACAGGTGAACACCTGAAGAACAGGAATCCCACACATCCACAATGCAGGGGACCTCAGAGCAGACGGGGGATCTGGGACCAGCCATCCCGTGTCACTGTGCATTTAATATAAATGCACAAGGCACCCATCAATCCCATCTTATAATCACGCTGGACTTCTGTTTCATAGTTCGGGCTTAGCATTGTGGGCACAGAGCTCAGCTGCCCATAATTTTCATCCAGATACATCCTTGTATCAAAATGGAGTATGCAGAGCCTAAGAGAGAACTGTCAGTTCAAATTCTGTCGAAAATGACCTCAGATTACAAAACTGCCCCCCACAGCTCCATCACAGCCCCTGACCCTCCCTTCTCAGAACAGCTCAGGGAACAGAGTTCCTGCCAGCTCCACCTCCTAGGTGGCCTGAGTTGGCATTCACACTTTTCTGAGGCTCAGACTCAGTTAAAGGTGAACAAAGGACTTAAAATTTGGTGAGTCAGTTTCACCTTTCTTGTTAAAACAAAACTTCCAAAGTAACAGGTAGCATCCCATCTTCCATTACTGGGGTGTCCACTGGTAGTCCATACGTAAAAAATGAACAAAATACACATATACAAATGAATGAACCATCAAATTTCCCTCAGAACCTCTAATCTACCCTTTATCTGCCAGTGTAATGTCTGTATTTCTGCCATTAAATCCAACACAATTTTTATGATTACTGATAATGAAAAGGGAGAGCATCTCTACTCCCAGGAAGGCAAACTCAGTATCCTAATCTTCCTGGGAAAAATGGACACATAATACCCAATTCCCAGGGTATTTCAAAGATTAACTCAGATAATGTATTTATGACATCCAGCACAACGTCCTGGACACAATGCATCCTCAAATACCTGTGAGCATGTAGTAGATACTCAGTAAACACTAAACCCATAAAGGAGTACAATTTTTTTCCCCTAAAAACAGCCTATTTAAACTTCCCAAACTGGGATCCCTGGGTGGCGCAGCGGTTTGGCACCTGCCTTTGGCCCAGGGCGCGATCCTGGAGACCCGGGATCGAGTCCCACGTCGGGCTCCTGGTGCATGGAGCCTGTTTCTCCCTCTGCCTGTGTCTCTGCCTCTCTCTCTCTCTCTCTCTCTCTATCATGAATAAATAATAATAAAAAAATAAAAATAAAATAAATAAACTTCCCAAACTGCAGCAAGTGAGTAGAGTAGCTGTTAGTGATCTTTACTGGGAATAAGCAGTGTATGTGTTCAGATAGGATGCTGATATAATAGGACAGCTTTCTCTCGCTTAGGGCTACTGGAAATAAAATCAACCTCAACGGCTGTTAAAAATACCAATTAATGAGGGATGCCTGGGTGGCTCAGCCGTTGAGCGCCTATCTTTGGCCCAGGGCCAAAGATCCTGGAGTCCCAGGATTGAGTTCTGCATCAGGATCCCTGCATGGAGCCTGCTTCTCTCTCTGCCTATGTTTCTGTGTGTCTCTCACAAATAAATAAAATCTTCAAAAAAATCAGTGAGCCTATCTCAGATCTAGGAAATCAAAGTCTCTGAGTGTGGGAATCCAGACTGCTTTTAATGGGAACCTCAAGAGATTCCTATGTTCATGAAATTCTGACAAGCAATGTTTAGCAAAGTCATTCTCACTTTTGGCTTCCCATTGGAATCCCCTATGTAGTTTTCACAACTACCATCTCCAGTGTTCCAACACAAGATAAGGGCATTTGGTACTTGATGGGACCTAGCATCATTTAAATCTTCATGATGTGACCCGGGATACTCCACTGTGAGGCCAAAGTAAATACTGTGAGGCTCCCAGGTACATTTCTGAGGATGGAGTACAGGGTCTGGCCAATAGGGAAGCCTCCATGGGGAGGGTTGCTCTGCATAAAATTTGATAAGGGGGGGGTTAATCTAACCCATATTCCTGATGTTGTATCAGAATTTGTGTCTCCAGAAGACAAATACACCTCAAAATAAGAGAGGAATAAATCACATTGGGGCCATCACTTAGAAACTATATATATATATATAGACACACACACACGCACACACGCACACACACACACACACACAGATTTTCATATGCCCCCAGAAACAATGGAAGAACAATCAGATCATATAGACCCTCAGTGGCCATGGAGAGGCTTCCAACTCTCACTGTGAATGCCATGGAAGACACTGGAACAGAAGGTAAATCCTTAGAGGATGTAGGAGCTTGTAAAGAGTGAGATAGAAGATGTTCCTCTGTTACCACCTGAGAATTAAACCTAGGCTTCCATTCCAGAATCATTCCATTCAAACAGAGCTTCCCAAACCACATTTTAAGGTATAGTTTTCTCCTTTGACTTTTGGCTCTCACCTGTGTCATCTGTTTCATTTATTCTCACCATCTAACGGGTATGTGGCTACTGTCTCCTTTCTGTTTATGTACTTTCTTTTTCCAAACAAGGTGACCAGATTCAGCCTAGAGACAACAAAACCGGTTCATAAGAAAAAAAGAAAGAGGACTCTTGCTGGAAAACCTTCAATTTCAAATCCAACACTATGCTCAGTAGAAAGCACATTACAGAAGGTTATAGAAAATTATTTCTTCAAACACTGTTTCCTGATATACTCTTTAGAGATTTTTTATTCATGAGACACACACTGAGAGAAGCAGAGACATGGGCGGAGGGAGAAGCAGGCTCTGTGCAGGGAGCCCGATGTTGGACTTGATCCCCGGACTCTGGGATCACGCCTTGAGCCAAAGGCACTCAACTGCTGAGCCACCCAGGCATCCCTGATGCACTCTTTAGAATACTTAGGAAGCATTTTCAATTTTCAGTTCCTTAACTCCACTTTCAAGAACTGCTGAATCAAAAATGAGGAATAGATATTGGCAACAATATTCTATGCCATTTAATGAATTCTCAGTAATCTAGAGTGACAGAGAAACCCTAAAAAAGGGAAAGATTCATGATGTTTCACCTTAGCATTTCTTTCTTTTCACCAACAAATGCCTAGTTATTTCCTTGAAATGATTTCATCATTTGTACTGAGTTACACTATAGAATTTAAGATACTTGAACATACAGAAATTATACAATGCTGGTTTCCTTTTGCTGGAAATAAAAACAAAATAATAAAGAAGAGAACATACATGACATTTCAGGGAATAAAATGGAAAACTAGAGGATCAATGACTAATTTAGAACCTTTACCTACAGGGTAGCCCCGATGGCCCAGAGGTTTGGTGCCACCTTCAGGCCAGGGTATGATCCTGGAGACCCGGGATCGAGTCCCACGTCAGGCTCCCTGAATGGACCCTGCTTCTCCCTCTGCCTGTCTCTCTCTCTCTATCTCTCTCTGTCTCTCATGAATAAATAATTAAAATCTTTAAAAAAAAAATTTCAAGCTGAAATTTCTTATAGAGTTCCAGCAAAGCAGATTTAAAAGAACCTATATAACCAGTCACTATTCTTGCTGCACTTCTGTGAATAATTAGACCAAGTTTGTCAAAACTGGGCTTATTTTACAAGCACATTAGTCTTAATAGTCTTAATTTGACTAACTTTGGTAAAAATGAGGATGATTTTAGAGAGAAAAATTATATTTTACTAACACACTTTTGTGCATGGCAGATTCCAGTTCTGGTGTACTATTTTAAAATTTTTGTTGCTTGTCTATAAAACTGGGCTGGATCCTGAATTCTGGTTTCCTCAAGTATCTGGCTGTGACTCTTCAAACTAACTTTTCCAATTTTCTCCCATTCTTTGGACTTGGGATCACTGAGAACTAAAACTGCCCTTTTTCCTGCAAACTAGAAGACTCCAGGTCAACTTCAGAGAAATTTCCACAATAGCCCATGTTTACACAGTCTTCTTGCCTGTTACCACATGTACCACTCAGGAAGCTCACAGACACAGTCTAACTGCACAAGAGGAAAATCTCTCAGATGATCACTGCCTGTACTCACTCCATCTAAGAGACATTAAGCCTGACGTCTAGAAATCTTCCCATTGATGGCATTTAGGACTCAGACATTGATTGGGTTTACCATGTTTCAACCATTTACCTGTGTGTTTTGTTTGTTTTTTAAGTAGATTCCATGCCCATCACGGGACTCAAAATTAAAACCCTAAGATCAAGAGTGTCATGCTCTTCTGACTGAGCCAGCCAGGTAGGCACTCCTGGAATTCTTTAGATCAGAAATTTATGAATATCTTTTATAATTTCTAGAAACATATGCTTTTCAGAGTACAACTTTCAATAAAACATAAAATGTTTACTAACAGACTCAAATATCTTTAGTTTCTCTACAATAAGAAGCCAAAAGCAGATAAACCTATGTTTAGTAATTGTTTCATTATTTTACTTTATTTGGAAAAGACTTAGATGTCCAATGAGTTTCAGCCATTTTATCACTTAACTAGCAAAACTTCAAAGTTTTGGGTTACCAAAGGTTTTGGAAGCTATAAACCTTTTACCTATTCAACCTACTTGCTCTTAACAATTACCCATGAAAACGTCATAAGACAGACAAAATGAACCATTATTTCCATGACATGGATAGTAACAGAGATAAGACTAATATAACTAATAATTTTAGGTATAATAGAATTTTTTAAGACTATTTATTTGAGAGAAAGGGAGACAGAGCATAAGCAGGCAGGAGGGGACGAGTGAGAGGAGAAGCAGGGTCCCCACGGGGAGCCCAATGTAGGGCTCCATCCCAGGATCCCAATGGGTACATGCAGGATCAGGACCTGAGCCAAAGTCAGAGGCTTAACCAAGTGAGCCACCCAGGCACCCACAACATAATTTTTATATTTAATGCTGATAACTATAATGAAACAGCTATTTTAATTAAATCAACAAACTTGAATAGGCTTCAATACCAAATATGTTACATCTATGACTACTAAAAAAGTCAATTAATTTGTTCCCTATTGTCAGTTTTACCTTGGGGCTCTTGTGAGGAAATCTGAAGTGGGAGGTATAAGTCCAGGAGCGCCTCTGGGCCTATTCATGTTGATCTGAGAAGTGCTTCCATTTGAACCTCAAAAGGAGGTTTCTGTGAGGGTAGAATAGTAAGGGGAGGAGGTACAGAAGCTAAGGTTGTTGGAGGTGCTGGGGATGGTATAAAGGCCAACAATATGAGCAGCACCAGAAGGACGGGGAGGCAGAATCAAAGACCATGTTTAATTTGGGGCTAACATTCCCTATGTCTGTCTACTGTTTCTCCCTCTTGCAAAACAGGCTTTTTCTCAGGTTCCTTTTTGGCTTTCTGCACCATTCATTCAAAAATATGTCCAAATGGCCTTACTATGGAAACAGAAAGAACATTCCCCCTCTAACTAGGCAAAAGTTCAAAAAGAACACAGAAGAAAGAAAACTAAACTAAATGAAGCGCGGAGAGTATCTTATAGCACTCCTTCTTCCCCAAGAGCTGGGAGATTCACCAACTGAACCAAACAGCTTCTTAGAAAGCTAAAAGAGCCAAAATAAAACCCTGTACTTGAAGGCACCATATTAGGAGGAAGAAATCCAAGAGATCCACTAAGTGGCCATCTTTCTTCTAAGCATAACATGATAAGGTGGAGTTACAACAACAACAACAACAACAACAACAAAAAATCACTTTTTCTTGGTCTTGGTTTAATAACTAAAAGACAAAAATACGAAGAACCCTCCCTCCCAAAAGCCTCTCCCAAACCCCACCAATCAGCCGGTATTCTCCCTAGGAGGTTTGGGAGAGGACAGTTACCATTCCCCATTTTCATTCTCACACACACACACACACACACACACACACACACACACACAATTTCCAACAGAGATCTTCCCAAATGTATACCCTACATTCCCATTTATGCCACATCCGTTCCTTTTTCCAATGGTATCTTACAAATTACTATGGTCCCTGCCACAACCCAAGCTATGGAAGCCTGAACAAATGCATTACAAAAACCTGAAACAAATGGTTCACTAAAATCCAAAACAAGTGATTCAAAACCACACAACAGCAGGGAGCCAAAGAAGGGCAGAGTTCTATGTATACTTATTGAGGGAACTTACCAGGAGCCAAAACTTTAGGACCCACTACTTATAATTCCATTTTCTGTTTGACCAAATGTGGTTAAGGAGTCAATGGCAGTTCGGGGCACCTAACTGAAACTTGAAACAAAACAAGTTTCAGCAGCTGCAAGGGTCTGTTCTCATCCCTCAACCCAGGGTCAATTAGCCTCAAGTAGCTAGCTCTGATCCATTATTAGCTCAGGAAAGAAATGAGTGAGTTTTGGCATGCTGTTGTGGCCAACTGCTCCATCTGGACAATCTCAAGGGAGCTGGACAAATCAAAAGCACAGCCCTGGCTGGTTCAACAAAAATTGTAACCAAAGCTTAAGGTGCAAGAGCATCTGGCTCCAGAGGTCTCAAGCACAGTAGGTTTGGCCACTCACCATTAACAAAATCCAAAGGCAGAGAGACTAGTGGTGGTGAAACAAGAAAGGAATTCACTTCAGTGAGGCCAACACTAGGAAAACAAAATAGCATGCTAAAGGCCACCTCCAGAATGCTGAAAATACTAATAGGTTTATATAAGAAAAATGTAGGACCAAAGTCAATGGGGACATGCAGCTGAGCACTAAAGATGAGGTTGATCATTGTCTTGGGATGAATCAAGAGGATTCTATTACTTAAGGGGTAGTTTTGGTTCCTATCAGGAAATGTTTTGCCTACCTGGTCTTTTCCCTGAGTTAAAAGATAAGCTTGAAAGAAAAAGTAATTAGTCAGGAGGTATAGCCTGAGGTAGTTTAAGTCGTCTTTCACATAGACCCATAATCAAAGCACTAAACTAGAGAAAACAGACACAGCACATCTGATCTTCTCAAACTCATCGCAATACAAATACTCTTGGTTCCCATTGAAGACTACTAATCACAGTCTTGAAACATCACATTCTTTGTTGGCCCTTTGGCGCTAACAGAAGGATAGAGAAAAGACAGTAATGTCTAAGTAAGTCTATATTTGGAAAATAATAGAGATCCATCATTAATGCAGTGTTTATTGAGCATTTACTCTGTGCAGGCGCAAAGGGTATCATGCAATATGCTGGAAACCTCAGGCAAATGTATGTGAATTAATCATCCTAATACTTTAGCAGGAGTTGGTACTAGGTGTCTCATATTTCCCTGAGGATGTAGATGCTGGGCTCAGCCTTTCTGTTCCTTCTTTTTCTCTAACACTGATTATATAAAATAGGATCTAAACAAAGGTAGATGGGAGGAATACAGAAAGCAAGCATGGAGTGGTACTTCAGAGGAAATTCTCATTGTTTTCTTTCTTTCATTTTTTGGTAATAATTTAGTGCAGGGAGGAAAAATAATTTTCCCACTGCCCTTCTGGGTTCTTGGCTAAAAAAGATTGACAGGAGAAAAACAAATTAAATGTCTTAAAGGAACCCCAAACACATTAGGCTCAAAGACATGCAACTTACATTTATATACCATTCTGACCTCCAGATAAAGGGGTAGGGATTTAGAACTTCAAAAAGGGAGAAGTCTGTAAAGAGGAAAATGACAAGAGCCCGTGGTAAACTAACTTTGTCATGCCAGGCAGGTAACTCTTTCTGATATATAAAGTTATCTAGGGGGCACCTAAGTGGCTCAGTGGTTGAGCAACTGCCTTTGGCTCAGGTTGTGATCCAGGGGTCCTGGGATCAAGTCCCACATCAAGCTCCCCACAGGGAGTCTCTGCCTTCTCTCTGCCTATGTCTCTGGCACTCTGTGTGTCTCTCACGAAGAAATAAAAAATCTTTTTTAAAAAAGTTATCTCTGGTATCAGCTCTTGTTCCTATACAGATTCCTGTTTCAAGCACACTATAAAGACACATACATGAATTGTGTCTTTCTACGTCCGTTTTATTCAACTATCAAGCAAGATTAACGTAATTGTAAAGCAGGTTGAGAATTCCAAACTCAGTAACATTTCACTAAGCACTGAACTTGGCTTTATACACCTCACACAAAGCAAATAATACAAAGTCACACAAGAAATATGATACAATAAGGGGTAAGAAGTTAACAAACCAAAGGTGAAGTCAGTCTCTTGAGCATGCATATGGGATGGGGACTCAGGTCCGTTTTGGGTCAGCCCTTGGCACATAGTGCTTACGGTCTTCCAGCAGTGGAAGATCTCTATTACATTCAGATATCAATCAGGCAGAACCTTTGGTGGAGGTTGCCTCTCAAATGCAATCAGACATGGAAGGGTTTGCTTCAAAACTGTTTGCAGTTTGCTACATAACTTCCTTCCTTACTGAAGGATTTCATCAGTCTTGGATCTTTGCAGGCCTCTTCTCATTCCAGTGGTTATCAGCGCTCAATATTGCCAGGACTATCAGTCCCAAGTACTGCCAATCTGTATTGGTATGAGTGATATCAGGTCTTAGCTACAATGTCCTCCACTACTTACATCACTAATTGACATGACTGGTTACTTCACATGAGTGACTTCATCTTAACCTTTACAGTTCCCCATCTAATTTCTTTTAAATAATAAGGGAGGGCAGCCCGGGTGGCTCAGCGGTTTAGCGCTGCCTTCGGCCCAGGGCCTGATCCTGGAGACCTGGGATCGAGTCCCACGTCGGGCTCCCTGCGTAGAGCCTGCTTCTCCCTCTGCCTGTGTCTCTGCCTCTCTGTGTGTGTGTCTCTCATGAATAAATAAATAAAATCTTTAACTAAATAGATAATAAATAAATAAATAAATAAATAAATAAATAAATAAGAAAGAGGGAAATTTTTTCTGATCCTGCTATGTCCTAACTGCCTTCTGGTCAAACCAATCCATATGCACAATAATGTATTTTGGAGTCAATTATTCTGCTTCCACTCAAATGCATTTTTTTTTTAAATTTTTATTTATTTATGATAGTCACACACACAGAGAGAGAGAGAGAGGCAGAGACATAGGCAGAGGGATAAGCAGGCTCCATGCACCGGGAGCCCGACGTGGGATTCGATCCTGGGTCTCCAGGATCGTGCCCTGGGCCAAAGGCAGGCGATAAACCACTGCGCCACCCAGGGATCCCTCAAATCATTTTTTAAAATGTTACATACAGATAGAAAGATAGAAATACAGATAGAAAGTTTTTTTGAAGATACCAACCTATCTAAGGGAATTCTTCCATTTGCAGCAGCAGGATGAACTTTGTTTGGCAACAAAAATCCCTGTCCCTTTCAAGGTTCTTCTAGCTTGTCTAAGAATCAAATTGACATGAGACAGATTAACAGGAGAAAATAAAATACAAGGACATATGTATGGGAAATTTTCACGGACATGAAAATTCCAATGACAGGCAAAATGATGCAAATATGTCATTCGGAACTAAAAAGAAAAAGGTAAAGGTCTGGGACTTCAAAGGAAGAAATGCAATTCACAGGAAGATGAAAAAGAATACACGTGGGCAGCCCAGGTAGCTCAGCGGTTTAGCGCCACCTTCCGCCCAGGGTGTGATCCTGGAGACCTGGGATCGAGTCCCATGTCAGATTCCCTGCATGGAGCCTGCTTCTCCCTCTGCCTGTGTCTCTGCCTCTCTCTGTGTGTCTCTCTCATGAATAAATAAATAAAACCTTAAAAAAAAAAAAAAAAAAAAAAAGGATTCACGTTTGGTAAATAAATGTTTGCCAGCCACTCAGAACAACGGGACACAGAGGACTCTGATCAAACAGGGCTTGGGTTCTTCCCTGTCCACAATACCTAGATTATACCCTAATGTAATTATCTATGGTGACAACTCTTCCTGGGGCAGCTTTGCTAGTTATTATTTATTTAAAGGCTCTTCTTGGGACACCTGGGTGGCTCAGCGGTTGAGTGTGTCTTTGGCTCAGGGCATGATCCTGGAGTCCTGGAATCGAGTCCCACATCAGGCTTCCTGCATGGAGCCTATTTCTCCCTCTGCCTGTGTCTCTGCCTCTCTGTGTGTGTGTGTATCTCATGAATAAATAAATTTTTAAAATCTTTAAAAAGAAAAAAAAATAAAGGCTCTCTTGAATCTGCTGGGTTTTGATTGCTTTTTAACTCAAAATAATCTTCATGCAAAAATAGCCCAATTTGGGAGAGGCTGCACTCGGCCCCTACAACTTGAAGGACATTTTATTTTATGAAATAAGCCATATGCAGAATATACATATATATATATACACACACACTGTATGAAACATATATACACACATAAATAAATGAATATATATACATATATATCTCCCATATATGTGAAATCT
Organism: Vulpes vulpes; assembly: GCF_048418805.1. NCBI lineage: Eukaryota > Metazoa > Chordata > Mammalia > Carnivora > Canidae > Vulpes > Vulpes vulpes. The sequence continues at coordinate 18,188,093 of NC_132780.1, read as the reverse complement.
AAAAAAAAAGTTAAAGTCATAAAAATAAAGAGAAGAGTGTTTGTTGCCAGGAGTTAAGGATAGGGAAAATGTTGAGATGTCGGTCAAATGGTGACATGGACAGTAGTAACAGGAAATCTCACTAAAATGAACTCTGAAGGTTTCCACAAGTAGAACTCTCATGCTCTACTATTCCTAGTCAACTGTAGACCCAACAGGAAGAGGAAAACTTGACCTTACATAGATCTTACCTTGTATATGGATACTACTCCAGCCAGAGAAAGAGATAATTCCTTTATGCTTCGCATGCAACAGCTCAGAAAATGAAAAGCCACCATACTTCCAACTTCCAGTATACTCCAAACAACTTTTACAACAGCCTTCTCGACTCCTTTTTCCTCTTTTTGTTACCCAGACTTGCCTTTGGTTTTGCCACAGCCAGGTCGTCCCTGTTTGCAATATCCAATATTCCCAATTTTAAAAATCCAAATTCATCCAAATGGGAAAGGTGTGTTAATAAGCAGGTATTAACTCAAGCAAAACAGATGAAGGAAGGATAAATATGATTATATTTTCCCAAAATTCTAGAGATTACATAGGTTTTGGGAAAACACCTGCTCTGCTATAACCCTTAACACTCAAGAAGGAAGTCTTGTGAAATATATGAAACAACATTCATTCCCTGATCAAACAGTCCCACAAATTACAGGTATAAAACAAAGAACTCTGATGAATGTCATCAAAAGTACATAATCAATGATTAAATACATAAATAATAGGTTCATTTGTAATACATGGAAACCTGCAGATCAAAGTAATAGCATTTTCAACTACAGAAATGGGGTAGAGTTCAATAAGGTACACAACATGAACTCATAATTCCTCAACATAGTAAATCAACATCTTATTTGTTGAAGAAAGAGCAGCAACACACACACAGAATGAATACTCTTGCATGAATAATAGTTGGTCAGCATAGATGGGGTTATGAAGGCAGGGAATTTTCTACCTAGAATAAATTCCTGTACTTGTTCACACCAAATCAAGGAGAATAATGCTTAATGTACTCCATCAACATTGCCATAATACCCTTGAGAGACACTTCTGTGACACTCCAAAAACCAGAACTGGAGCCATAAGCCAGGCTCTCAGACTATAATCAGTAGCAACATCTGGAATATGCTGACCGCTCTACTCAGGTACTTCAGGGACCATGTCTCTACTTAGCAGGATGATGCTGTGACATCTAAATAGAAGTATTCTCCATCCAGAATGCTCTTTGATCCAGTAAAACTCCTCATGGGAGACACTTCACCACAAGCTGTCCAGCACCTAAAGGCTGGGTTATCACAGCAGAAAATATGAGAATAAACTTTCAGACACTGAGGAACTGTAGTTCAGAACCAAGAAAATTTCAGAGGCAAAACCTTCCAAACTTATGAAACCAGGAAATCAGAAGAGCCAAGACTTTCCCACACTCATAGACTAAAGACGAACTGCAAAAGGGAGACAAAGAAAAAACAGTAAACTAAAATAAAGGGGTTCGACTCTGTGGGATATTCAAACAGGACCTGGGGTCTGCCTGTAGTCTTCAGGCTGAGGGCCTGAAGCCTGAGATATACTCCCCTTGAAGGACTGGGAATCAAACTAAGATTTTCCCCACCCATTGTCTATACAGCACTGCTGAGTAGCAATCTCAGAAGAACGACTCTATTCCTAGTACACATGCCGCTGAGGGGTGAAAGTGGACATGAGGATATGGTGGAGGCGCAGCACAGGCAGAGTGCTTGAGAAAGCCCATGCACCTGCCTCGAGCCCTAGACGCAAAAGAGCAGCCAACGTTTCTATCATGATAGGTCACTCAGCACATGAAACTGAATGCAAGCTGGAGAAGACCCACAGTCAGGGTGAGGGGTGGCATCAGATCAGATATGTGTGACTGACCAGAGAAGGAGAGGCCAAAGGAGGAAGAATGGCCCTCACAAAGAGCACTCCATGTGCTCCCCAAGGTTGAACCAGTAAAGGAGCCCAGGGGGCAGAGACCAGCATATCTGGTCAGGATGAAGACTGCCCTTGTTGTGGACAAGAGCTGCAGTACCACCGAGGAGCGCAGGAAACATACATACAAAGAAGAGAGTAAGGGAGGGATAGAACGGGTTCCTTTGAGAGTCCATGAAAAATCAACTCTTCTTTTCCAACCACCTATCCCATCTGGGGAGAATATCCCAAATGGCATTTCAGGAAGTCACTTCCTCTCTGCCACCTGACCCTTACTGGCGTTCACATCTTTGACGCCTTCCCACGCACCTGGGTTTTGCTGCTAGTTTCACCCCACTCTTGAGGTTCCAGAGCTCTCCCGTGCTCCACAATGGAGTTCATATTCAGCTCAGAAAGAGATTCCTGCTGACATGGAAACCGGTAGATGATGTCCTGGGGTTTTACCAGCCCTTTGTCAGCTGAGACCAAGGACATTCATTACAGATGGGTCTAGAATAGCACTTCACAAATTTGTTCACTGACACTTTTCTTCCAAATGCTTAAAAATGTTTGACACATACAGATATCCAGCTCTCTTCCCAGAGCTACTGAATCAAAATTACAGGAGTAAAACCAGGCAATCTGATATTTTAAAGTTTTGACATGAGGTCTTGTTCCTCGTCAACCTCTAGCACCACCACTAACCTGCAAGTAGTGAGCAGATCATCTGATAAAAGGGTGGGGTTGAAATTCAGATGCGGTTGAAATTCAGATGCTGCAGCATTTCATTTCTGAATCAACAGGGCTTTAATTTCAATCAAGCAGGGCAGGGGCTCCCAAGAAACTCTCAACAGAAACACAAAGATAACTCAGGCAGTTCCCAATCTCTGTAGGGAAACTAATCTTCACCCAGGGAGACCAGGTTCCTCTACCTCTCCAATATCACATCCCTGTACAAGACCCTCTGAGCAAAGTCCAAGCACTCCCACTCCTCCTCAGAGAAATCTATGGCCACATCCCTAATATAAACAGTTCCTGAAATGAAAGCACATTTCACCAAGAGGCCAGCAGGAAAGTACTTATTTCACAAAAATGAGAGAAGGAAAGAGATTGAAGGGTCAGTTAGAAATGAGTGCTCAGATACATCTAAAGAAGATCATTTCAAGTCATACATCCCATATTTGGATTTTTTAGACTTTTCCATCAGAGAATTTCCATCCGCTAAACTACTGAGATTTTACAATATTGTGCAAGATAAATTATATACATACAATACTGCATATGTGAAAATTGCTGAAAATAGATCTTAAAAGTTCTCATCCAAGAAAAAGAATTCTTTTTTTTTTTTTAAGATTTTATTTATTTATTCATGAGAGACCCCAAGAGAGAGGCAGAGACATAGGCAGAGTGGAGAGCAGGCTCCATGCAGGGAGCCCGATATGGGACTTGATCCCAGGGACTGCGGGATCACGTCCTGAGCCAAAGGAAGACGCTCAACCGCTGAGCCACCCAGGAGTCCCAAGAAAAAAAATTCTTGTAACAATGTTTGTTAACGGATGTTAACTAGATTTACTATGGTGATTGTTTCACAATTTATACAAATACTGAATCATTATTTTGTACACCAGAAACTTATATATGTCAATATTCCTAAATTTAATAAAATGATTAAAACAAAAGGGAAATAATGAACTCTATATATACCTAATGAAATGGAGAAGTGAAGTAGAGGGTGTAATATGATGACTGAATGGAAAAGAAAGGTACTTTTCACGGTCACTTTAGGTAGTATTTTAAGTACAAAACCAGAGTGGAATGCTGTGGCAACCTTGCAGAGATAGGCTATTTTCAGCCCTGACAGATGAACTAGTCAGTCTGGGCTTTGAGTACCATAAAGACCTCAATAGTAAACAATACTGGTCAGAAGTAATCCCAAAAAAAGGGAAGGAGAACAACAGAAGTTAAGCAGTTTGCCTGAGGTCACCACATGAGTCTCTGGAAGAAATATTAGTGCTATTCCAGATTCTAGACACAAGGACTTTCTGTGGTATACCATGAGGATATTTTCATTTACAATTATCACCTCAAATGATGCTCTTCCAGAGTTATAAAACTCACAGAAAGAATGCAAAGCTTGGAACCTCAATGCAATATATGAGTAAGCAAAAAGATTTTTTAAAAAGCCAAGAAACAAAACGTGAAATAAGAGAAAAGGAAGTTGATATTCAGAAGATGAATATACTTTTGTAAATAATGTACTGACAAGCAAAGAATATCTAAGAAAATGTATTTTTCTACTTTTAAGAGAATACAAGTAGAATTTCATGAAATTAAAATACATTAGAAAAAAATAATGGTACAGAAGAAAAAACAACATGATCTTCTACATTAGGACAAAGAAAAATTAAAAATGCCTGAGATTTAAGGATGTTTGCTCACCTTCCACTGATATATTCATGGAAGATAGGTCAACAAACCGACATCACACTAGCATTGGAAGTTAGTATCACCGGTCAAGAGAATGATTTTCTAGTCACCAAATTACTAAATGGGCCTCTAAGAGACAATAGTGGGCCCAGGGAGAATAGAAGATTTATATTATCTCCACAATACATTCATATACAGAGATGACATTATTATTTGAAGGAAAGGAAAAAAATATACACAATGAAAAGATGTTGACCAGTGGTAGACTATATATGAGTTCTACATAGTATGTTGTACACATTAAATGACAGCTAACGTCTGCATGAGCTAGAGCATGAATCGTGTCTTCAGGATGACGAAGTGCACAGTAGCATCAACGAAAGGTGAAAATTGGAAAAATGGGAAACTGATGATATCAGAACAGATCAGAAGTTTTGAACACTCCCCATATGGTAAGCGTTACTCTAATGCTTTACAAGTGTTAACTTGTATAAAGACATAGCATCCAATTAAATTAGTATTTGTTCCGGGATCCCTGGGTGGCACAGCAGTTTGGCGCCTGCCTTTGGCCCAGGGCGTGATCCTGGAGACCCGGGATCGAATCCCACGTCGGGCTCCCGGTGCATGGAGCCTGCTTCTCCCTCTGCCTGTGTCTCTGCATCTCTCTCTCTCTCTCTGTGTGACTATCATAAATAAATAAAAATTAAAAAAAAAATCTTCTAAAAAAAAAATTAGTATTTGTTCCCATCTTACATTGGACCCAACTCTGTCACACACACTCTAAGGATGTGCCTCTGGTCGAACAGGTCTCTGGCAGAGCTTGCACCAGAACCAAAGGGTCAGGCTTTATTTAGGATGGAACCCACAGCACCATTATTAAAGTAACGCATACAACAGTAAAAGTCTGTTGACAGAGAGTTTCCTAATGAAGAATACCTGAAACAAGTTCAAGGGTGAAACAGAAACCTGTCCCCATAAGGAGGTGATATTACAACAAAGACCTGGGGAAGGAAGTTCACCACATGCATTTGAAGAGTCAGAGAATTCTAGGCAGAGGGACCACCCTTGGAAAAGCCCTGAGGCAGTGCTGACCCTGGTCCCAGCAACAGCAAAAACAACTTGTGCCTTAATCCCAGTGAGGGAGGAGACAAGCAGGGGGTCAGGTCAGAGAAGCAGATCAGGAATGGGTGGCCATGGTCTTCAGAAACTGTTCTCCCCTTTCCCAAGTGAATTTTGGCAGCCATGTAGTCTCTGACCCATCTTAAGTTAATATCTAAAATTTTTTTTACCTATCTTAAGTGAAAACACACACACAATGTATTTTGCTGTAATATTTTGAAAACATGCTGTGTACTTCGAAAATATGCCAAGATGATCACCCCAGGAAGATGGCACTGCTCTTAACTGAGAGGTGGAGGACTGCAGGGAATAAAATTGTGGGAGTTCAGGAGGTCATGTTTGGACACTATAAGGTGGAGATGCCTGTTAGATGTGCGAGCACAGGAGACAAGGAGACACCTGGAAAACACAATCTGGCATTCAGGGTGGAGGTCTGAAATGGAGTGTGGACCTAGGAGACCTCAGGGTGTTCAAAGCCCTGAGATGTGGTACCATGGAAAGTCAACAGGTATAGATGGAGAAGAGGCCCAAAACTAGCTTTCCTCCAATCAGAGAGCAGGGAGCTGAGAAAAAAATCAGCAGAGCAAACTGAGAAGTGAACAAGGTAGAGAGAAGAAAATTGAAACAGACATACAGATGACAGATTTGTCAATAGTGGGATGTTCTAAAGCCATGAAAAAAACGTCTTTTAAGGAAGAAGGAGTAATCACTATTCAACATGTTGCTCATCAGACAGTTGAGGACAGTGAATTAACCAATATTTCTAGAGAACAGGACATCACTGCCCCTGACAAGGAGAGTAGAACAGTAGATGGGAAAGCCTGATTGGATAAGGGTCAAGTATACACTGCAGGCAACACTGAGGAGAGAATATAATGACGATTTTTGCATATTTTGCTCTGAGTGTGAGCAAAAAAAAAAGGCTCTTATTAAAGGAGAAGACATCCATAAAAGAAATTTTTTGTTGTAAACATGAGAGAATGTAGTGAATAAAGGGCTTTGTTAAGGTTAGGCTATACCACAGTCTGTGTATGATAACAAAAATAAGTCTCTAGAGGTAAAAATGGAGCACATGTGGTCAGGATGCAAATTTCACCCTGGGACCTGAAGGGTGTGGGAGGTAGTGCACACTCTCAGGATGGGGGAACAGCTGGGTGCAGGGATAGTCCATTCCTTATTCATAGTGAAGGAGATCTAGACACTGAGGCAGGCAGAGGGCCCAGTCAGGAAGATCTCTTTCCCATCATTCCCAGGTGCTCAGACAGATGGTCTTGGACTGAAAATGAAGATGGGAAAGAAGGAGCTGGCTTTCTCAGGGGCTCTAGAGGAAAAGGTATGGTAGGCAAATACGGAAATTCCAGACGAGGTAGTCCAGAAATTGAGTTAAGACCAGTCAACCTGAGGGATCCCTGGGTGGCGCAGCAGTTTGGCACCTGCCTTTGGCCCAGGGCGCGATCCTGAAACCCGGGATCGAATCCCACATCGGGCTCCCGGTGCATGGAGCCTGCTTCTCCCTCTGCCTGTGTCTCTGCCTCTCTCTCTCTCTCTCTCTCTCTGTGTGACTATCATAAATAAATAAAAATTAAAAAAAAAAAAAAAAAAGACCAGTCAACCTGGATCCCTGGGTGGCTCAGCAGTTTAGTGCCTGCCTTTGGCCCAGGGCGTGATCCTGGAGTCCTGGGATCAAGTTCCGCATCAGGCTCCCTGCCTGGAGCCTGCTTCTCCCTCTGCCTGTGTCTCTGCCTCTCTCTTTCTCTCATGAATAAATAAAATCTTAAAAAAAAAAAAAAAAAAAAAGACCAGTCAACCTGGGTTTATGTTTTCCTCCAGCTGTGATGGAAGACAGAACAAAGGCAGGGCTGGATGAGATGATGTGGAGGCGAAAGGAAGGAAATCTAGGGAATGGTTACATCAGTCCTTTGTTTGGGGGGCATTTAAATTATGTGGCTGTTAGTAAGTGAAAGATTTGTCTGTCCCCATCTTTTAAAATAACCTATATAAGGAGGAGGAGAGTATATTCAGGATGTTTACCATTTATAACCCTAGAAGAGGAAAAAGCCTGCATATAGTCCAGACCCCACATGTACTGCATGAATGTTTGGAGGTTTCAAGCATAACCTTCATGCTCTGGGCTGATGTATGCAAAGGTCCTGGTTATCCTTAACACAGTTTTCTCACAAGTGTAGGGGAAGCTGACCAGGGACAGCAGAGAAGGACAGAGCCACAGGTCCTTCACTGAGGCCACTCTCCTCATTCCCAGCAGGTAAGAAGGGCACATGTAAAAAACCCATGGAGTTGAACTGTTGCCATAGCTACCTTGGGCTGAGCACACCCACTTCAGTAGTAAAGGCACCTGAAGGCTGGGAGGAGAGGTCTCTGGGCTGCTGAGACTCACTGATGGAAAGACAATCCTGGTATCTAAGATTTTTTTTTTTTTTTTTTTTTGTATCTAAGATTTCTGACTTTGCAATGACATTTTGGCTGAAATATTCATGGCCCCAGATCCTGAATTATTTGGTCTAAGACTGTACAAACTGAGAGTAGAGCAGGAAGTGTCTGTGAATAGCACAGTAGAGGGAAAGCTGAAGGACTGGCAGGAGGGATACAGTAGTGGCGCCGACTGACCAACTTTTCCCCTTAGGTCACCCACCTGTGGAAGCACCCACTTTGCCATTCCAGAAAAGATGAAGGATGAAGGGGAAATCGTGTAGATAGGGCGAGCGTGTGCCTTTGGGGAAAATAACGTTTTTTCTAAATAGAATGGCATTTCATCAGCCAGTCTTTATAAACTTCAGAGCACCGAATCACCCAGGAAGGAGAACTTCTTTCTCCAGTTCCCGAGCCTCCATTCCAATCCTGGAGCTTTAACTCATGTAAGGGCAAATAAATAAACAAATTATAATGATAAAATTCTGACAAAAAAAAATAGTTAAGAGGCTTTCTTTCCCTCTCTTTTCATAGAGCATTTACTAAAAACAAGAACATTTTCAATTATAAATTCTTTCTCTCCTCCATAAGTCTCTGGCCACTTTTACAGCCCAAGACTGTTTTTCTCAAGGATCTAGGAGCTATTATCTTTGAAACATAAATATCAAGGAAGACTGTGCCCATCTGCCATTACAAGTAAAAAGACAAATTCAATCAGGTATCTGGTGCCAAGGTATAAAAACGCTGTCACAGAGCCAAGAGAATTTTTACTTTTACCTTGAATCAAGACCATTTGCTAACACAAAATCACCACACAATTACCACAATGATACAGGATGAACTATGCCATCAATCCTCTTGAGACTAGTTGTTTAGTTTGCAAACATGGGTATAACATGTACCTGGTTGGCAATAAAGAAAGGATGAAATAAATAAAACCTTAAAAAAAAAAAAAAAAAAAAAGATCTCATTGATCCAGGGCAGCCCAGGTGGCTCAGTGGTTTAGCGCCACCGTCAGCCCAAGGCGTGATCCTGGAGACCCAGGATTGAGTCCTACGTCGGGCTCCCTGCATGGAGCCTGCTTCTCCCTCTGCCTGTGTCTCTGCCCACCCCCCTCATGAATAAATAAATAAAATCTTTAAAAAAGAAAGAAAAGAGAAAGAAAGAAAGAAAGAAAGAAAGAAAGAAAGAAAGAAAGAAAGAAAGAAAGAAAGAAAGAAAGAAAGAAAGAAAGAAGAAAACGGATTTCTTTCTGCTTTTGAAATCTTGTTGGCAATTCCCTGTGATGTGCATCATATTCTGGCTTAATACTCACTCAATAAGAAAACTGTTTTGTCTTCAACTTTGGTGGAGAGGTTTCTCTGGGTAGCCAGAAATATTGTCTTTACTGTATTTCTCCAACACCCCACCCTTAGTGTTTGCCATCCTTTCCAAATGCTTCCCAGGATGCAGTGACCTCTTCCTTCTTGGAGAAACATGTCCCATATTTAGTTTAAAACATCTGTCCCTCTGCTCTCCAGCTACCTTGTGATTCTGCATGTCTGTGTACACGTGTGCACACACGTTGGGAAGGGCAGGGAGAGGCCAATATGGAGAAGCCAGCACTGGCTTGGCAGAAAAGAAGTAGTAGCTGCATCTTTTCCTCAAGCACAATCCCAAGGATAAGCCTTTGAGCAGCAGATCACTGTAGTGGGGTCTATGCTCTGATTCCTGGGATAATATGCCTTTATATTCACAGCCTCTCCCCAGCTGTGCCCAGAGATTCACCTTTGGAAAGCCCTACCTGCCACCTGCCTCCTGGGCACCTTTTTCCCTCCTGGACTCAGACACTCTTACAAACCTCCCATAATCTCCAATGTATTCCCTGAAGATTCCATCAGGATCCCTCTATTCAGCTATGGAGTCCCACAGCACATTCCGGACCCCAACAACTCCAGTATTTATGATGGAATAATACACATAAAGATGTCCAAGGACCCACTGACCCCTGATGCCATATTTTCATTTACAATGACCTCACTCCAAATGCTGGCACTTCCATAATCTACTAAATAAAATAATGTCTCTAATGACATACATATTCCAACAAGATCTGGCACCTTCTATGGAAGCACCCCAAATTATCATTTACATACCCCCAAATGCATGTAAAACCTTGGCTTCCAACCTAGTGACAGTTCCCCTAAAATACCAAAAGTAACCCCCAAATCTTCTCTATTTTTCCTATAATTCCACTATCAGCTGCATAATGAGTCTTGCCCTCAAGAGACCCTACAGAAGTCACTTGTGGAGTGGAAGCTGCAGTGCAACTCTTGGATCCACCCACTTAAGACCAAGGCACTCATGTCCATGTAGACTGAAGGGTAAAGAGCCAGTCATGATGCCCAAGGAACAAAAAGTTCAGTCCAGTACAAGAACAAAGACCTGAGACAGAAAAGGTTTTGGTGTTTGGTAACAGAGGAAAGGCAAATGTGACTAAGACACAGGTAGCTCTAAGAGGGTAAGCTCTCAATATGAGGCTGGCAGGAGTCCTAATGACACAGAGCTCAGCAGCCTCAGTAAAGAGCCTGGATATGCAGGGATGGGGAAGTGGGAGGTAAAGGGGTAAAATATACATTTCTTAAAATTTACCATTTTAACACATTTTACTTACTATATAGTGCAGTGGTATTAAGGACATTCACACTCTTTTTTTTTTTTTTCTTTTTAATGATAGTCACAGAGAGAGAGAGAGAGAGACAGGGACAAAGGCAGAGGGAGAAGCAGGCTCCATGCACCGGGAGCCCGACGTGGGATTCGATCCCGGGTCTCCAGGATCGCGCCCTGGGCCAAAGGCAGGCGCCAAACCGCTGCGCCACCCAGGGATCCCGGACATTCACACTCTTATGCAACCATCACCACCTCTATCTCTGGAACTTTTTTATTTTTTAAAAGATTTTATTTGATAGAGTGAGCAAGAGCACATGCACACACAAGGACAAGGTGGTGGGTAAGGGGAGCAGAAGGAAAAGGAGAAGCAGACTCCCTGCTGAGCAGAGAGCCCCGTGTGGGGCTTGATCCCAGGACCCTGGCATCAAGACCTGAGTTAAAGGCTGACGCTTAACTGATTGAGCCACCCAGGCACCCCATCCCTGGAAATTTTATCTTCCCAAAACAATAACTGCCCAATAACTGCCCATACCTCCTTGTCCCCAGCCACTGGCAACCACCACTCTACTTTTCTGTATCTATGAATTTGGCTACTTTAGGTAATTTATGTAAGTGGATAAACACATTTGGCCTTCTGTATCTGGCTTTTTATGCAATTAGCATATTTCCAAAGTTTATCCATGTTGTAGACTATTTCAGAATTACCTTCCTAAATTTTTAAGGCTGAGCAATGTTCTCTGTTGGATGTATACACCACCTTCATTTACCCATTCATCCACTGATGCACATTTGGGTTGTATTTATCATTTTGGCTATTATGAATGCTGTAATGAACACAAGTGTAAAAATACCTATTGGGGTCCCTGCTTTTTATTTCATTGGTACATACTCAGAAGTGATATTGGTGGGGGATCCCTGGGTGGCTCAGTGGTTTAGCCCCTGCCTTAGGCCCAGGGCGTGATCCTGGAGTCCTGGGGTCGAGTCCCCCATCAGGTTCCATGCATGAAGCCTGCTTCTCCCTCTGCCTATGTCTCTGCCTCTCTCTCTCTGTGTCTCTCATGAATAAATAAAATCTTAATAAAAAAAAAAGAAGTGGAATTAGTGGGTCAATGGGTAATTCTATCTTTAATGTTTTGGAAATCACTACACTCTTTTTCATAGGGGCTACACCATTACATTCCCAAAGGATTCGATTCCTTCAGATCTTCTCCAACACTTATTTTGGTTTTGTTTTGATAATAGATATTGCTGAGAGTGTGAAGAGTATCAAGGGTATCTCAATGTGGTTTATATTTGCTTTCCAAAATGATAACTGATATTGAGCATTGTTTCATTGGCTTACTGTATGCCTCGTCTTTGAAGAAGTGTCTAATCAAGTCTTTTGCCCGTTTTTTTTTTATTATTATTTTTTTAAAGATGGGATGTTCCCATTTTTATTATATATTTTTAAAAGATTTATTTATTTATTTATTCATGATAGAGAGAGAGAGAGAGAGAGAGAGGCAGAGACACAGGAGGAGGGAGAAGCAGGCTCCATGCCGGGAGCCGGATGTGGGACTGGATACTGGGACTCCAGGATCATGCCCTGGGCCAAAGGCAGGCGGCGCTAAACCGTTGAGCCACCCAGGGATCCCCCCTTTTGCCCGTTTTTAAAAGTGAGTTGTATGTTTTAGTAATTCCTGAATTGTAGGTCTTCATATATTCTGGATATTAGTTCCTTATAAAATATGTGATTGGCAAATATCTTCTCCCATTCTGTGGAGAATTGCTTTTCCCCATCAATAAATTTCTGATGTACAAAATGTTTAATTTCGATTAAGCCCACTTATCTATTTCATCCCAAGCTGCCTATGCTTTTTGGTGACATATCCAAGAGCATGGATTTTTTTATGATGGCAGTGGGAAACCTGTGGAGAGTTTAACGCTGGAACTGACAAGCTCTGACTTCAGATTTACTCTGTAAATTTATTGTCTGAGCCTTTGCCCTGCTTCTTTCCTCAGTTTTTATCATTGTTGGGCTGGGGCCATCTTTAGCTTCTAAGTACCACTGTTACCCTCTTGCAGAAAAGTGCCACACAGACACACATACAAAACTGCCAGTCACTTCAGGGTTCAGAAACCCTGCTCTTGTCCATCATCTCCACGCTGCAGCTGGGTTCACTAAGGTGCAGAAGGAAACCTTTTTTCACAAATTCCCTCAGAACATCTGACTTCAGGGAGAATTGCGTGTAACTGAATTCTGAAAGCGCGGCCTAAATGAAGCAGGGGGCACTTTGTCTTTATCAGCTCGTAACCTTTTAAAAAAATTCCAGGATCAGGAGGTTCTACCTGTAACTCTCGATCGGATCGAGAGTTCAGGCCCCACGGAGTCCTGGCCTCCCTCCCGCAGCCACGGCTTCCACGAGGCCCCCCAATCCCCACCTGGGGGAGGGGACCCGCTCCGTGACTCCCCGCCGCCTCCCGGACCTAAGTCCCTCCTGAGAGCCCGCCCCGAAGACAGGGCCCTTCCCGGGCATCGGTCCTCTCTCCACAGGCGGGGCTGCCCCGCGGAGACCTCAGGAGGCTGGGGGTCTGCGCAATCCCAGGGCCAGGGGCAGCCGCCGGGCCGGGCTGCGGGCGAGGCGCACGCGCCCCTCTCCCTGTTCTCACGCGGCGCGAGGGGCAGGGCGCCGGGGACTGCGTGGGCCCGAGGCTCGGAAGACCCCAGGCGGGGATGGCCTCTGAACTCGCGGAACCAAAACCAGCCGGACCTCCGGGGCCGCAGCGCCGCCCGCAGGGATCCGCGTCTCTCGGCGACGCGGGACTTACCGCGGTGGAGGCGCAGGTGAGGGGACGCTAACGTGCGTGGAGAACCCGGAACAAGGGGTGCAGGCCTGAGGACAGAGACGCTCACGTGGAGAACAGAAAAGACCGAAAACAGTCGAAACCTTGGCGATCTTCTAAAGGCTCTAGCCGCTTGGGGGAGGGGAGGCTGTAAAAACTGCGCGTGCGCGCCGGTAGAAGGGCGGCATGAGGCGTGGCCTTGGGGGGAGCGCTTCCGGCAAAGGGTCGGGGTAAGGTGGGTTTCGGGAGAGTGCGAGAGCTTGGCGGACCAGGGCTGCGGCGTGTCTCTCCCGGCCATAGCCCGGCCGGCTGTGAAGAATGGGCGGGCCTGGACGCTCTCCTACTGAGGGTGGGGTTGAGGCGGGGCCTGGGAGAGGCGCTTCCGGCAACGACCGGGACGCGCGCTCCGGCAAGACCTAGGCCGTAGTTCCCGGGGCTGGGGTGGGGCGGAGCTTTGGGGAAGCGCTTCCGGTAATGGGAGGGAAACGGATAGGACTCCTGGAGAAAGGAAGGCGAGTGGGGCGGTACCCAGGCGGAGGGCTTTTAGTACTGGGCGCCCACAAGGGTCCATCTGGCTGGACGTTCAGGAGCGAGGCCAGGACTGTTGGGCGGGGTCTTGGGTGGGGCTTGGTTTCCTCCCGACTCGCCCCCAAGGTTCGGAATTTCCAGCCCTTGGGTTTGTGTCGTGTCGAGGATTGCTGCCTGCGTATTCTAAATTGATGTCTGACGTAGAGCTGTAGTCGTTTGGGCCGATTGTGTTGAAACCTAACATGTTTACGTTTTCTGAAAGTGAGGCGAAAAAACAGCCTTATCAAAAACAAAAAACAAAGAACAGCTTTATCCTAGAGGTAGTTATGTGCTTCCAGGGAGAGGCGAGCCAGACTCGGTGGTCTGGGACCTCGTCTTCCATGGGGAGTGGATGTGGGGCCAGCGCTGGATCCAGAATTTAATTTAAGCAATTTAGTTAAGCGAGAAATGAACCCATCTGTACTAGAGTTGCAAACTGGAATGTGAAGTGTGAAAACTGATGCGAAATGTGCCATTTTTACCAACATTATTTGGTCAGAATTCAACTAGAAATCCACCATAAGGAAAATTCTGGAAAAAGCACAAATTCGTGGAGGTTAAATAACATGCTACTAAACAATAAGTCAAATAATAAAAAGATCAAAACTTACATGGAAACAAATGAAAATTTAAAAAGACAACTGTCTAAAATCTTTGGGATGCAGCAAAAGCCATTGTAACAGGAAAGCAATACAGGCCTACGTCCAGAAGCAAGAAAATCCCAAATAAACAACTTAAACTAGAGGGAGCTAGAAAAAGAACGAACAAAACCCAAAACCAGCAGAAGTGAGGAAATAATAAAGATTAAGACAGAAATAGATGAAATAAAAACTAAGAAAATAATAACACAAATAATAAAACCAGGAGCTGGTTCTTTGAAAGGATCAACAAAAATCAATAAACCTCTAGTTGAGTTCATCAAAAAAAGGAAGAAAGGACTCATAAAATCAGAAATGAAAGAGGAGAAATAACAGCTGACACCACAGAAATATAAATATTTGTAAAAGAATATGAAAAACTGGGGCAGCCCCGGTGGCGCAGCGGTTTAGCGCCGCCTGCAGCCCGGGGTGTGATCCTGGAGACCTAGGATCGAGTCCCACATCAGGCTTCCTGCATGGAGCCTGCTTCTCCCTCTGCCTGTGTCTCTGCCTCTCTCTTCGCTCTCTCTGAATGAATAAATAAATAAATCTTTAAAAAAAAAGAATATGAAAAACTATATGCCAACATATTAGACAATCTAGAAGAAATGTATAGGTTTCCAGAAACATAAATTACCAAAACTGAAGTAGGAAGAAATAGAAAATTTGAATGACCAATTACCCCCAATGAAATTGAATTAGTAATCAGAACACTCCCAACAAACAAAATTCCAGGAGTAGATGGCTTCACAGGCAATACCCTGATACCTAAATCAGATAAAGACACCACAAAAAAAAAAAAAAGAGAGAGAGAGAGAGGCCAATATTCTTGATGGACATAGATGCAAAAATCCTCAACAAAATACCAGCAAACCAAATCCAACAATATATTTAAAAAATCACTCACCGCAGTCAAGCAGAATTTATTCCCAGGATGCAAGTGTGGCTCAATATTCACAAATCAATGTGATAAGTCACATCAGTAAGAGAAAGTATAAAAAACATGATTATTTCAATAGATGGAGAAAGCATTTGACAAAGTACAACGTCCATTTATGATAACCCTCAGCAAAGTAGGTTTAGCAGGAACATACCTCACCGTAATAAAAGGCATAATAAAATAGGGATAAAGTTAACAAAAGAGATGAAACTCTTCTACTCTGAAAATTATAAAACATTGATGAAAGAAACTGAGGACAACACAAAGAAATGGAAAGCCATTTCTCACACATTGGAAGAAAAAAAAATTGTTAAAATGTCTACACTACCCAAAGCAATCTACACATCTAATAAAGTCCCTATCAAAATACCAACAGCATTTTTCACATAGAACTAGAACAAGCAACCTTAAAGTTTGTTTGGAAACACAAAAGACCTTGACTAGCCAAAGCAGTCTTGAAAAGGAAAAGAAGAGAAGGGGAAGGGAAATAAAAAATTAAAAAAAAAAACAAAACCCGGAGGTACCACAATACTGGACTTCAAGTTCTATCACAAAATTTTAGTAATCAAAACAGTATGATACTAGCACAAAAATAGATACATCAATAGAACAGAATAAAAAACCCAGAAATAAACCCAAAATTAAATGGTCAATTAACCTCTGACAAAGGAGGCAAGAATATGCAATGAGAAAAAGTCTCTTCAAAAAACTGTATTGGGAAAACTGGACTACTTAAATTATACACACACACACACACAAAAACTCACAATGGATTCAGAGACCTGAAACCATAAAAATCCTAGAAGAGAGACAATGGTTTCTCTGGCATTGGCCAGAGCAACATTTTCCTAGGCAAGGGAAATAAAAATAAACTATTGGGACTATATAAAAATTAAAAAAAAAAAAACTTCTGCACAGTGAAGGAAACAATCAAAAAAACTAAAAGGCAGCCTATAGGAATGGGAGAAGATATTTGCAAATGGCATATCTGATAAAGGGTTAGTATCCAAAAAATATAAAGAACTGATACAACTAAACATAATCCAATTTTAAAAATGGGCAGAAAGCATGAATAGACATTTCTCCAAAGATGACATCCAGATGATCAATAGATACTTGAAAAGATGCTCAACATCACTGATCGTCAGGGAAACACAAGTCAAAACTACAATGAGATAGGAACTCACACCTGTCAGAATGGCTAAAATGGAAACTAGGGGCAGTCTGGGTGGCTCAGGGGTTCAGTGCCTGCCTTGGGCCCAGGGTGTGATCCTAGAGACCCGGGATTGAGTCCCACGTCAGGCTCCCTGCATGGAGCCTGCTTCTCACCTCTGCCTGTATCTCTGCCTTTCTCTTTCTCTGTGTGTCTCTCATGAATAAATAAAATCTTTAAAAAATAATAAAAATAAGGGGCAGCCCGGGTGGCTCAGTGGTTTAGCGCTGCCTTTGGCCCAGGGCCTAATCCTGGAGACCTGGGATCAAGTCCCGCGTCAGGCTCCCTGCATGGAGCCTGCTTCTCCCTCTGCCTGTGTCTCTGCCTCTCCCTCTCTCTCTCTCTGTCTCTCATGAATAAATAAACAAAATCTTTAAAGAAAATAAAATAATAAAATGGAAAACGAGTGCTGGTGAGGGTGTGAAGAGAAAAGAAATCTCTTGCCTCTGTTGGTAGGAATGCAAACTGGTACAGCCACTGTGAAAAATGGTATGGAGGTTTCTCAAAAAGTTAAAAATAGAACCACCCTATAATCTGTGGGTTGCACTGCTGGGTGTTTATCCCCAAAACTCAGAAACAGTAATTTTCAAAAGGACACATGCACCCTGATGTTTATTGCAACATTATTTACAATGGCCAAATTATGGAAGGAGTCCAAGTATCCATCAATAGATGAATGGATAAAGAAGATGCGGTATACATACATACAGTGGAATATTATTCAGACATATAAAAGAATGAAATCTTCATTGTTTGTAACATGGATAGAGCTAGAGAGTATAATGCTAAGTGAAATAAGCTAGTCCGAGAAATACAAATAGCATATGATTACATTACTATGTGGAATTTTAGAAAACAAGTGAGCAAAGGGAAACAAGAAAGACAAACTAGGAAATAGAGTCTTAAGTATTGAGAACAAATTGGTGGTTACCAGAGAAGAGATGGGTAAGGGGGTGGGCTAAATAGGTGATGGAGATTAAGGAATATATTTGTCCAGATGAGCACTGGGTGAGGTGTGAAAGTGTTAAATCACTATATTGTACACCTGAAACTAATATTACGCTCTATGTTACCTAATTGGAATTTAAATTTTAAAAATTTAATAGAATAGTAAAAAACAAAAAAACCAGCAGCAAACAGTATCAAGTTTCTATCTTTACAGGAAGAGGGGAGGGAAAAGAAAGGAACATTGATGCTAGTTTATAAGACAAATACATAACTTTTTTTTCTTTCAGCTCTTAAAAATCTGCCTGAAGACCACAAAGAACACCACCACATATTTAAAAAATCAGCCTGGTTCTCCTGCCCACTCTCCATGCTATGAACTATAATTGAAGGCAGAAGGGTGGAGGTTTGCAAGGGTGAGAGGAAACTGGGCACAGTTGGCCTTTGAGTGGCAGGTAACCTCTGAAACCTGATGGTCCATGGCAGTCAATGATTGCACACCTACAGGACCTTTCTGCCTCACCCCAAACTTGCAGAAGAATGCTCATTGAAAAGAAACCACTTTCCTTTCAGGGTTTATCCTCTGGTTGCTCCAGACTTAGGATTTCGAAGGAAGGTGAACGGAGGTAAGAGGACTTAAAAAAAAGAGGATGAAAAAAAAAAAAAAAAAAAGAGGATGGAGTAATTAAAAAGAAATGGTATTTCCAAAGCTATATAGCCTATGCCCCCAAAGTGATCAAATCCGTATTAACTTGAGAAAAAGTGTTAAGAAGAGCTCCATCTAAGGCACCAAATGACTACACCCGTGAGAAAATACAGGAAGACCAAAACATCAGTTTGATTTTTAAGAAGCGTTACTCCAGTGGTGTGACCCAGACGCCACCACCCAGCACCTAGCCCGCGCTGTTCCCTCAGTGAAAGTGGGAAAGGAACGATGTGGAAGTTCCAAGTGCAGACTGTGTGGCCTTGAGCTCCCTGGCCTCAGGTAGGAGCCAGGTGGGGAAACCACATGCCAGTGGAGGTCGGGGACTGGAAGGTTCTACCGCCCCGGATGGGAAATGCAGTGGAGCCACCTGCAGCCAGAGGCTGGTGGCACAGTGCAGTCTCCGCTGGCTCCCTGCCGACCTCGACCTGGGGTGTCTCCCAGGCGGGCTGAGTGTCCTGCACTGGCTGCACAGGACCCTTCTCTGCAGGGATGCATCCACCGGCAGCAGCCTTACCCCCAGCGTGGCTGAGCACCCAGTGCTTTGGGACCCGCCCAGCACATACCCCCTACTCCACCTTCTTGTCCCTCAGCTTTGGCCTGTTTCACCACAACACCCCAGGAGAGTTTCCCACAGATACCCAAACTGCCCACAGAGATTCACCCCCTGAAGACTGGGCAGCCTCTCTGCGCCATGCTGTGCAGTGGCCTCAGTGGCGCTCTGCATCTGACCGGGTAAAAGCTGGCCTCCCAGGGTGGCTTGGGCCACCCGAGGATCATCCTGTCTGCTTGCATAGGCCTCGGTGTGTGTGGTGCCAACTTAGCTGCAGGTCCTATCTGCGGAACCACTTTGAGAGCTGGAGACTGAAAGGAGGCATCCAATCAAGGGACGGGAAAGGGGGCAGTGACAGTACTTACTCTGTGAAGGTTCCAGCTTGTCACTGCCTTGCCCTCCTCACGGTCTGGCCCACACCCTGGGTTCCCCCACCGGATGGGGCCAGGGTGTGGGGAACCAATCAGCGAGTAAGCAGAACCGAGATGGAAGTGGTGCTTCAGCAGCTGCAGGGAAGGGGCTCAAAAACTTTTGGTTTCGCTGAGTTTTAGGGGGACCAGGAGGCTGAAGGAGGCCTGGAGGAAGGCACCTGAGCATGTATATAAGTAGATAATCTTGCTTGCAGGGAAAGCCAGGGCAGGTGGGGTGTGGGGAATCACACACTTTTGTATTTGAACTGTGTGAGTAAGTTGGACGAGTCTGGTGCTTGGAGGTTTTCCATGAAGTGGATATGTCTACATCACAGAACCAAGGACCTACTTCCAAAGTAAAAGGCCTGGGAACAGAAGGTGTTTAATGGTGACCAAAGGGGAAGATTCATTAAGGGATAGAAATCAGCTCTAGGTCATGCTTCATGCTCTCACCAGGTTTTCTGTTGTTCCTCTTCTTACCTGGTGGTTTCTCTAACCAAAGTGAGAGAAAGTCCAGTCCCACTGATGTCCAGCCACCTTGCACCCAGCCCCAGGGCCCACGTGCAGCTAAAGCTGGGGAGGCAATCCACTAAAATCAGATGTGCTTATCTGGCAGCACTTAGCTGCAGGTTTCCATCCCAACAGCGCTCCCTCCTTCACAGGAGCCCGACTCCCCCTCAAGGCACTGCCCTCCCCCATCTTTTTCCAAAACGCCTGGCTTTCAGCTAAGTTCTCAGGAAACAGTCGAACTTTCCCAACACCAAGCCTGTCCTCAGGGCTCCCAGGGGTGTTAGGTGTGGGCAGGCATAGCAGCTCCAGGTCTTCTCTGAGGTGCAGCCAACACTGGCTATCATGGTCCCTCAAGTCCCAAAATCCCAGGCAGCTTGGGTGGCTACTGGCAAGCTCTCCGGGATTCAAGTGGCTGCATCTAGAAAGCATTTACACAGCCACTAGGGTGGGTGGTGTGCCTACAGGACTCCAAGAGAGCATGCAAAGGGTACTGTGGATGTGCTCCCAGAGTCCCATTGTGAGAAAGGGAGAGTCTGATATATGGACCCATCCCATGCACTGGAAAGTGGGAGCTAGGGGGAAGTTTCACCTGAAAGTGAGAAGTGCTGCTACCTGTGGGAGCTTTTCCTCAGGATAAGAATAATAGCAGAGTATTAAAAACTTAGACTAGTAACAACAATAAACATGTCCAGGAACTTGATAGATCTTTGAAATGGCACTTTAATATGGCTGTTGTCTGTTCCTGTCATGTACAAACACATTACTAAGTTGAGAGATGTTGCTAAAAATTACAGAACTATGATCGTCTAACTAACCAATGGTGAATATTGTGAAGAATATCCCACTGCAATGGACATGATAAATGTAGCCTGTACATCATATTCCCATGCAGGATCCTCTGACTCTGAAGTGAAAACAATTAACAGTCACTGCAAGCTGGCAGAATGGCTTCAGGAATGTGACCAACAGAACAATCCTTATCACAGACAGTATTCAGAATCGTAGATCTCTCTTCTCTACCATTATCTCCTCTTTTACTCCACTGGGCACAGCGTGAGGTCCACAGATTTGACTATCAAGCACCTAATTATGGCCTACTCCTAAAGGAGTCTACCAGACAGTGGCAGTTCTTGATTTGAAAGGTTTCTTTGATGATGTCAGATACAAACTTTTCTACCTTCACAGTGCGGGTGTGTCCATCAGCAGCTTTTTTTTTTTTTTTTTAAGCACCTGCCTCTTGAGTAAGTTCCAGGCCATCACAATCAGCCCCAGAAATTCCACATGGGCAGACCTTAAAGTGAGAGCTCCCAGGCACATTAGCTTTGTTTTCTTGCACTGGATCCTGCCAGTACTAGGAAATAGCTTTTCCTGTATTTGACTGACAAATGGAATAATGCAAACCTCACAATGAAAAAGGATTTGGGATACTGTTCTGGTAGATAACCACAAAACCATGGTCACTACAGGCAACATTTTTATTATCCTCTGATATTTGCTGCTTGGTGCTCATGCTCTAGGGCCAGCGGCTCCATGGTTTCCATCCTGCACAAGCACAAGTCAGACACATTCATAGCAACAATCTCTCTCCAAGACCCTCCCTCGGGTCCAGTCACCCCAGGAATCCTTCTCATTGGGCGCACCCTTGTATCATTTTATATCATGTCCTCCACCTCCAAGTCTGCATTCTTCTTATTAATAATCCCAGTTGGTTGCTGGTGAACATCTCTACCTTAACGGATTTTTCCCAAGTGTCAGTCCCTTTGTTCTCCTGAGCCATGGCTCCAGTGTGTCCAGGCTCTGCTTTGTCTGGAAAAGTAACAAAATCTCCTGATCTCATCAGAAAGGAAAAGTGGGGCATCTATCTGGCTCAGTCGGTAGAGCTGCAACTCTGATCATGCTCAGAATTCAAGCCCCACATTGGGGACAGAGTTCACATAAAAAAAGAAATGAAACAGTTGTTTATGCACAACATCTATTGTTTATTCACTTCTCTTCACAGAGTTCTACAGTGAAGACACAGTCACCTTACACAAGATGTTGGATAGACAGTTGTGTCCAATAAACCATAATCACAACTGTAAATGTAATTTTACATTTATAATTATGTAATTACATAACTCCTCACATAATTGTAATGTTTATAGTGAAGTAGTTCAGAGTCGATGAAATAAAACGTGGGTACTGCCATAACCTGGAATTATGATGTCTTTGAGTGTGTAACTTTCAACTTGACATAACACATTTATCTAGAAATTAGCATGGAATAACTAGTAAAGTTCATGGAAAAGGAACAGTATGTGAGATGGCCATTCAAGAAACTGAACAAAATGCCCTCTGGGAAAAATGAAATAGAATGGGGTGAAACGGAAGTAGGAATCAGGTTCACGTAGCAGGTATATTTGGGACCACGTTATGAAATTAGTACATTACATTACAGAGATAGTGGTCACTGGAAAGATAATTTTATGGAGGGAGAGAATAATTTTTTTCCTGTAGAAACATCCAGATTAAACTGCAGTGGGAAAAATGAAAGTGCAAAGATGTATGGCTAATTGCTTAAAAGACATCAGGTGAGTGAGAGACAAAAAGGCAAAATGTCTAGGAAAAAGTGGCATGAGTTTTGGCAACTGTGGAGAATAGATTTTTCTGTATAATGTGAAGATGACAATTCTCATGTTGTAAAGAAAGAGACCTGGGGGCATTCAGTGGAGTTTTTGACTAAACCTGTAGCAACAGGAACAGTCATTTAGAGGGAAAGTCAAGAATCCTGTTGGAGTTTGTGGCAGGAGGATTTCCACAGGGGCAAAATAGTTACTCAAGTAGAAGAAACATTATAATATAGCTATCTCTGTGTTTACCAAACAAAGCTGTACATACTAAGAACTTGTACATACTAAGGATTCAATAGTTTTAAGAGAATTAGTTTGACATAATGAATATTATTATAATAAATTTTGTGGCACACTATTTTTAAGATGATAAGGGACACTTAGAAATATTTACCACACATCAGATCACAAGTCAAGATGCAATACACAAACACATTTGTACATGTCTGTGCATGTGTGAATGTGTGGTGAGTTGTCAGCCTGATTGTTATTGAGTAATAGTATTAAAAAGACCTGTACATTAATAAATGGAATAGTACCACTTACAATTATCATAATGATAACCTATGTTGAACCCTATTATACAGTCCTGTTGGCAGTTTACTAGGTTAAAATGCCATGAAATTGTATTTCATTAATTTTATTTAATACTAATATTTTAACTTATGAGAAAACCCTCACTGAATAGAGTCCAACAATGTTAGAATGTAACAAGAGCTACACATTTATGTTCAATATAACTGTGTTTACTTGGGATTAGATTTACCAATTTATTGCATGTTCTTCATTACCCATGGTCTATTTTATTTTTCTGTCTTCTGTGTAAATTTTCGATTATTCTCTACCCTTTATTTAGGTTTTATACTATCTGCATGTTTCACCTAGGAATTAGAATACATTATTTTAAAAACAAATTACAGTAGTATTTAATGTCTTTACAAGAACAATGTAAGGACATAAAAACAATCTACTTACCTTCTACTGAATTTTTAAAAGTTGGTGATAGGCATTTAAAAACAATTTTTAAAGATACATGTATAGGTCTTAAGTACAAAGCACAGTAAAATGGCACAAAGTGAACACATCTCTGTATCCATTTCCTAGTTCAAAAAAAAAAAAAACCCAGATTTTCAGCCCCCAAAACCTCCTTGTTAAGCCTCCCAGTTACTACCCACCACAGTAAACAGTAATGTGACATTTAACATAGATCATTTTTTGGCACTTTATAGAAATGGACCTATATAGGATGGACTCTTCTGTATTTGGCTCCACATTCTAAATGTTGTGAACTCATCCTTATTATCACATGTTGTAGGTCATTTATTAGCATTAGTTCCACTGTGTGGACTCTAACATTTAATAGAATTCCATTGTGTAAACATTTAGCAATTACTTTAATCTTTCCACTCTTGATACACACGCGGGTGGTTTTCAGTGTGGAGCTACTATGAACAGCTCTGCTATGTAAATTCTAGAGCTTGTGCTTTGGTGACACATGGAAGAGTAAATTTCATGGTCATAGGCTTACATCTATTCAGCTTTAGTTCATACTTGCAATACTTTTCAAAATGTCTTACCAATTTTCACAACCATCACCATTTGTGATTCCATATTTACCCACATTCTTCAGGATGAGCTGAAAGTAGAGCAGTCCTGGTGAAACAAACTCCCAGGCATTTGTCATCAGTGCACAGGTGAGAATATAGCACATTTGTCTTGACCCTGCTGTCAATGTTTCACTATGTAGATGAATTCTTTGTTGGAAAGTTGGAGACATTAGTCTCAATAGCCCTATCTAGGACATTCCTTCTCTAATAGGTAAGTCTGATAAAATGTAACAAATTCAGAGTCCTTTTCCAGTTAAAGTTTATCGGAATTATGTGGGCAATGTGCAATGCTCATTCCGGCAATAAAGAAAAATACACTGTTGTGTCTTCCCCACTACCAGCACCCAAAAAAGAAAGGAAGAAAAGAAGGAAGAGAGGGAAGGAGGGAAGGAAGAGAGGGAAGGAGGAAGGAAGGAGAAAAGAAAAAAGAAAAAGAAAGGACCCAGCCCCTCAACAGACTTCTGGAGTATAAGAAGTCTAAATGCAAAAACTGTGCCAGATTCTGTCATTTAGAGTCTCTGAAGAAGGCAAGCAGTTTCCCATCTTGAAGACTCCTTTGGGGTTTGGACTTAGGTTTGACATAAATTGCTTTGGAAAACAGCCATTAGCTTGCTACTGAACATTTGTAAAAAATGAAGCCTGACCCATTCAGGACTTGTGATTGTCTACTGTAACATTCCTATGTTGATAAATCAACTTGGACCCTACAACCAACAAGGCAGAAAGATCCTAAAAGACTTTGCTGGCCAGAGATGGTACTTAAGAATGAATCCCGATTGGCATCAGCAACATATCAACTCTACAGGAATGAATCGTATCCACAGCCTGAAGCAAAGCCCCTGGCACTGTGAGGACCTCGGTGATCCTAGATTCCCCGGACACTGGTCTACTGACGGTTCACCTACGCTGAAACCTCATGGGTTCACTGGGCTGGATGTCTGGCCTCTGCATCGGACATGTGGAAATGATAGCTGATGCGGTTGTTTTACTCAGTGGTCAGAATCCAGGATCTTGGGCTATTGCCCATGTTGGAACTATTTGACATACCACTTGAAGAACTATACGCTGAGATTAAGGGCACCAATCTTGGTGTAAGATGCAGAAAACATCATTAGTGCTGTTAAGGGAAAGATGGAAGCTTCATTCATTTAGACATGAAGAGAATTTCAATGGTGCTTCTGTATTTGTTGTCCCCTTTCCTCAGACCATCTGCCCACTTTATGCAGGATTAGAAGTGGCTCCAGAACAAAGTATCTACCAATGCATAATGAAGCCAACACTGTAAATATCCAATCCTTTGGTTCTACTTGTGTGCTTCTGATGATTCAGTAGTTAAAAGCAGAGTAAACTGCACATTATATGGGGTGGAGGCATAATCCATTACAGTTCCAGAAATTTACCAAAGAGATGACAAGTTTTAAGAATTTCAGTTTTAAGAGCGACTTTTGGACTTACCTATAATGTCCTTCATTCCTAGATGAATAAAGAGCTGCACCTGAACTTTCTAAAAGCCACAGCACATCATGCTGCCTTTTTTATTTTGAAGTAATTTTCTATACACAAATTGTGCAAAGATCATATGAAAAAGTCCTTGTAAACTTCACCCAGGTCCCTCAGATAGTTTACATGTTACATAATATACTATGGGATCACTCTATGACCCAGCAAACAAATTTACATCCAAAATCAGGGAGAAAATGTTTCTACCCAAAAGCTGTTACTGTGCTGGAGATTCCTGTAAAGATGACAACTAAGGAGTCAGCTATAGACAAGTGCTTGACACTCAAATCTATGGACCTTAATCTTCACCTATGACAAAAAGGAAAATTTACTGGTAAAGAAAGAAGAAATTCCCTAGGATTCTAATCAGCATCTGTGATAAGAAGACCATTTCTACTGTCAATAACCGGTAGGCCATCTGAGGGTTCATTCACAATGAGTGTTCTTCCTTTGGGGGATGCTGCATGGGAACCTGAGGCTTCACCTATATTTACCATTTCAAGTGAAATCCAGTATTTTTCACTTACACGTACTTCCCATTAAGAAATATTTAATGTTAGCTCCATTAAGAGACTTCTGAGAGTTAACTGAGCAACTCTAAAGAACACTCATAATATAAGAATCTCTGATGTCAAGGCACTTAAAAGACTTCATTCCTCCCAAAATCAAGGATGGGACTACTACTACTACACTCATTCTAAGGAGACCTTAGGCACACAGGGTTAGGTGATTTCACTATCTTCCCACTGTGTTTAGCAGCAGACTGGGGACTTAAACTTACTGGGGGAGGTACCAATGCACATGATTTAACCATTATGATTTTTTTTTTAATAGCACTGCTTGTTTTTTTTTTTTTTTAAGATTTTATTTATTTATTCATGAGAGACGCAGAGAGAGAGAGGCAGAGACACAGGCAGAGGGAGAAGCAGGCTCCATGCAGGGAGCCCGATGTGGGACTCGATCCCGGGTCTCCAGGATCACGCCCTGGGCCAAAGGCAGATGCTCAACCGCTGAGCCACCCAGGCGTCCCAACCATTATGATTTATTGAAAAAGCTGGATGGTTGTACTCATACTTTAGATTACTAGTAAATTATTGATAATTCTGTCTGTGATCCAATTTCCATTTATGTGCAAAGATTTTAAATGCTAATACGTAGATGCATAAAGCATCTGAGATCTTAATATAACAGCAGATACTCTGATTGTACAGAAGACATGGAAGACATCCAGAATTATGCCCCATGACCAAGTTGGACTTAATAACTGCAAGATTCATTTGGTATTAATATGGTAACAGAGAGTCCTTTGTTTTTATGCCAGGAACAAAACAGAGTGGCACCTGGCACCAGAACTTCTGAACTATTGCATGCAATGCCCCCAAGTATGGTAGATAAAATACTAATGTGCAATTATACCAAGGCTGCAGGATCCAAGGTTACAGTACAAGTTAACTCTCTTCCTAGATACCACCAATGAACAAGTAAATTGAAAATTTAAAAAAAAGAAAGAAAATTAAAAACAAAACACCATTTATGTTAGGACCCAAACAAAAGGTTCCATCACAGACACAACTGTGGCAACACATGGAAGGTCTGTGATGATTCAACAATAAAGTAACCTCATCAAGAATTCTAAAAGGACAAATGACTGTATAAACTGAAGCTAAGTGGGCATTTCCACATATGCCCCTGCTCCTTTGACATCAATTGTCTCAGGAATTTTAAATCATTTTGAGTTTTACTTTTCCTGCAGAGTTTAACATCTTAACTTGATTAATCAAGAACTAGTCTTAGTTCTAAGAAGTCTCTCATACACAGTACATCATACAACCTACTTAAGCAATTTATCACATGTTGTATTTGTAGGGTTTTCTCCAATGTGAAATCTTTGGTGATTCTTGAGGTTAAGTCATGGCATGAAGGCCATGCCATTCTCTTGTAGTTTTTTTTTGCAGTATGCATTCCCTCATGACTCCAAAGGTGAGAACATCTAATAAAACCTTACCACAGGCTCTACATCTGTATCTTCCCTCTATGTATATTTTGATGTCTATTCAAGCTTGAATACTGCTTAAAGGCTTTGCCACATTCATGACATTTGTAAGGTTTCTCACCAGTATGGATTCTCTGATGAACGATAAGGCTTGAATTCTGACTAAAGGCCTTGTCACACACATTACATTTATATGGTCTCTCTCCAGCATGAATTCTCTTATGTTGAGTAAGGTTTGAACTCCCGGTGAAGGCCTTTCCACACTCATTACATTTGTAAGGTTTCTCTCCAGTATGAATTCTCTCATGACCCCAAAGGTGAGAACGGGTGATAAATTCCTTACCACACTGATTACATTTGTAAGGTTTCTCTCCAGAATGGATTCTTTTATGTTGAACAAGATTTGAACACTCAGAAAAGGCTTTGCCACACTCATCGCATTTGTAAGGCTTCTCTCCAGTATGAATTCGCTCATGTCCCCAAAGGTGTGAACGTATCATAAAATCCTTACCACATACATTACATTTATATGGTTTCTCTCCAGTATGGATTCTCTGATGCCTTGTAAGGTTTGAGAATCTGTTAAAGACTTTGCTACACTCATTACATTTGTAAGGTTTCGGCTCAGAATGAATTCTCTGATGATTAGCTAAGGTTGAGCAATGGCTAAAAGTCTTCCCACACTCACTACATTTATAAGGTTTTTCTCTTTTGGGTGTTTTCTGTTGTGTCTGTAATGAAGGATGCATAAGAACCTTCTCATATTTATTTAAAATGTTGGTTTTGACACTAGAAGGAATTCTTTGAAGTGGTGAAACTGAGGACATTTTGGTAGACTTCTCAACTTGATTATTTTCATAAACTTCCTCATGGGTTTGAAATCTCTGCAGTTGAGCTACATGTGAATGAGAGCTTAATCCAAGCCTACTGTCCAAACGATTTTTGTACTTGCTTCCTGAATAGCCTACCTTGCTTTTTAGTGCCTTATTCATTATATCATGTTTGTAATATTGAGATTTACTACTTTTTATGGAAACACTATGCTTTACAGAGAAATTATTCCTGAATTTTTGATGTTCTTGGTCTTCTCTACAAGTGAGATTTTTGTAATGGGATACAGTCATTCCTTCATTTTTTTCTTCAGATAGCCACTGAGTCTTACATCTGTTCACATCTTGCTGGACTTCTCTCAAATCAAAGTCATGACTTCTATGTCTTTCCAAAATCAATGTTTGGAATAATTCTCCATTATTAATGTCATCTTTTGGTGGTAATTCTTTCCTCATACATCTAGTAGAGAAATCTGTAATATATAAAAAATGATAAGTTTCATATTAACCAGTTTGAAGATGGATATTTTATACATGAAAAAGTATTATACCAGGGGCACCTGGGTGGCTCAGTTGGGTGTCTGCCTTCAGCTCAGGTCATGATCCCAGCATCCTAGGATCAAGCCCCTCGTCAGGGTCCCTGCTCAGTGGGGAGCCTGCTTCTCCCTCTACCTCTGCCACTCCCCTTGCTTATGTGTGTGCTCTCTCTCTCAAATAAATAAAATCTTTTTTTAAAAAAGATATTATACCAGAAGTATAATTCATAACTAACAGAGTTATTAAGCTTCTCAACCATGATGTGCAAATGTTTAGAAACACAAGATGCCTCAGCAATGAAAAAGTAATTACATATAGTTCAAATTATTTTCTGGAAGCTTATTTTCAAATGTTCTGTGATCAAAAGTTCAACTGCCCTGAAGTACAGAAATTTTTCACAGGCATCCCAAAACTTAAAAACCTCATAGGAGGGACATAGGTGAATCATACTTGAAAAAACATGTTAAATTCAATTACTGAATATGTGTTGTATACGATATTAAAATAACATTTAAGGATAATAAAATATTCTTCTGAATACTTCTTACAAAAAATATATCCATGCAAAACAGGCATACTGCATTGTTAATAACCACTTACCTGTGGTTACATGCTGTAATATATGTAGAAATTAATTAGGTGTTAATCTTAATAAAAATCATAAACATGTTAGTAACCCAAGGCAAATCTAGAAGTAATTAATAAATATGTTCATTTATAAAGTGTATATAGACTTTAGAATTCTAGTAATATGTGCTGCCGAAGTGAGCACATAGACTTCAGAATTCTAAAGACCTCATCCATAAGAGAAAAAGAGGCTGATTTTCAGAAGCAGCACACATTATCATAAATAGGAAATATGTTAAGTCACCCATTTTTAAATAGAAGTTCTGATAAATATTTAATATTATAGAGATTAACAATGGGACTCTGTGACATGGAAATGGCAAAGTGGCAAAGAAGGGAACTCTAGGAGACTCCAGCAGGAAATGAACTACCAAAACCCATCAAAACCAACTTTATAGGAACTCTAGAAATTCATCACAGGATTCCAGCAACCAGGCACACTTTTAATCAAGAAAAAGGTAGCTGTTTTAACTTGCCCTGACTCTGTGCTCTGCACCACAGTCAGGAAGTGGCCGTGAAGATGGGAGTCTACAAGAAGTATAGGCTTCCCAAGCCAGAGGGAATAAATGGGACCTTCAAACGACTGTGACTGGTTATTTGTTTCTTTAATCTGCCTGCTGGCTCCCTGAAGGACTGGCTCAAAATGCTTGCCTTTCTTTGGTCTACCTCAGATCTCTAAGTAGGTGATAACCAGGAGCCATTTGTCACAAACATTTATTTACTTTTTATTTTTTTTAAGATTTTTTAAAAATCTTTTTTTTTAATTTTTATTTATTTATGATAGTCACAGAGAGAGAGAGAGAGAGAGAGAGAGGGGCAGAGACACAGGCAGAGGGAGAAGCAGGCTCCATGCACCGGGAGCCCGATGTGGGATTCGATCCCGGGTCTCCAGGATCGCACCCCGGGCCAAAGGCAGGCGCCAAACAGCTGCACCAGCTGCGCCACCCAGGGATCCCCTAAACACGTACTTTAAATCAACTATTCAAGCTAAAGAGAACGATAGACAAAGAATTAAAAAGCAATCCAGAGAACACTGTTTAAATAAACAGTATCAACAAAGAGAAGATGAAAAAGAACCTAAACATTTTCCGAAGCTGTAATGTAAAATTCCTGAATTGAAAAATTTCATAGGCAGGCTCAATATCAGATCTAAAGAGGCAGAAGTAAGATTCAGCAAACTGATAGGGAGATTGGCTGAAATTACTGTCTGAGGAGCACAAAGAAAAAGACTGAATATAAAGAGTCTAACAGTCCTGCAGGACAACATCATGTGGGCCAACATATGAACAATGGGAGTCCCAAAAAGAAAGGAGAAAGAAATGGAGGCAGAAAAAATATTGGAAGACATATTTCTCAAATGTTATGAGACAAGACTCTACAAATCTAAGAACTCAGTGAACATACAATTTGGAAAAATTCAGAGGCACACATTGCAACAAATCATAATACGTGAAAGACAAAGGTAAAGAGAGATGAAAGCAGGAAGGGAACATCACATACAAAGGACGCACACTGGTTTTCAGAGGTGATTTTTCAGTTAAACCATGATGTCCAGAGACAATGGGATGACATTTAAAGTGCTGACAAAAAAAACAAAACAAAACAAAAATCTGTTAATTTTTTTTAAGATTTTATTTATTTATTCATGAGAGACAGAGAAAGAGAGGCAGAGACATAGAGGGAAAAGCAGGCTCAATTCCTGGACCCAGGAATCACGCCCTAAGTCCCCTAAGCCAAAGGCACTTAACCACTGAACCACCCAGGTGTCCTTGTTAATCAGTTGTCTCTAGAAACACTGTCCTTTGAAAATAAGGGAGAAATTTAGGCTTCCAATAGAAACAAAAGGTGAGGAAGTTCCTTGTAAGTAAAAGAGCACTACAAGATATGAAAGATGGAACACTTCTTAATTTATTCTCTGAAGCCAACATTATTCTTGGCCCCCCCAAGGATTTATTTATTTTAGAAAAAGTGAGTGAGTTCTGGGGGAGGAAGAGCAGAGGGAGAGGCATAGAGAATCTGAAGCAGACTCCATGCTGAGCATGGGGCTTGATCTTATATCCCTGAGATCACGGCCTGAGGTAAAACTGAGTCAGACCCTTAAACAACTACACACCCTAGATGCCTCTAAGACCAGCATTTTTCTGATACCAAATCAGGCAAAGACATCACAAGAAAACTACAGAATAATATCCTTTATTAATATAGAAGTATGTCTTCAACAGAACACCAGCCAACTGAATAGAAAAGTTTTTTTTTTTAAGATTTTGTTTAAAAAAAAAAAAGATTTTGTTTATTTATTCATGAGAATACACAGAGAGGTGAGAGAGAGGCAGAGGCACAGGCAGAGGGAGAAGCAGGCTCCATGCAGGGAGCCCAATGTGGGACTCGATCCCTGGTCTCCAGGATCACGGCCTGGGCCAAAGGTAGGCACCAAACCGCTGCGCCATCCAGGGATCCCCCTAGAAAAGTATTATTAAAATTACACAATATAGGGGCGCCTGGGTGACTCAGTTGAGCGTCTGCCTTCGGTTTGGGTAGTGGTCTTGAGGTCCTGGGATGGAGCCCTGTGTTAGGTTCCCTGCTCAGTGGGGAGTCAGCTTCTAACCCTTCCTCTGCCCATCACTCTCCTGCTGATGCTGTCTCTCTTAAATAAATAAATAAAATCTCAGGAAAAAAAGGAAAAAAAAAAAACCTTACACAACATAAATAAGAACTTGTTCCAAAAATTCAACAGTGGAAGATTCAACATATAAACATCTATAAACGTAACGACCCATATTAACAGTAAGACAAATGGAGAACACCTCCAGGAAAAAAAAAAAAAAGAAAGAAAAAAAACCACCTCCAGAATGATCTCATTGTATACAGAATATTTGAAAAATTCTAGAACTCTTATGACATCCTTTTTTTTTTTTTTAATTTTTATTTATGATAGGCACACAGTGAGAGAGAGAGAGGCAAGACACAGGCAGAGGGAGAAGCAGGCTCCATGCACCAGGAGCCCGACGTGGGATTCGATCCCGGGTCTCCAGAATCGTGCCCTGGGCCAAAGGCAGGCGCTAAACCGCTGCGCCACCCAGGGATCCCGAACTCTTATGACAAAAACACTCAGCATACTCAGAAAAGAAAGGACTTTTCTCAACCTCTTAAAGATTATTTATGAAAATCTACAGCAAATATCCTAGATGAAACAGTACAAATTTCCCTCTGAAGTAAGAAATGAGACATGGGGGCAACCTGGGTGGCTCAGTGGCTGAGTGTCTCCCTTTGGCCCCGGTCCTTGGGTCCTGGGATGGAGTCTAGCATCAGGCTCCCCACTTCTTCCTGTCTCTGTGTCTCTCATGAATAAATAAATAAAATCTTTAAAAAAAAAGAAAAAAATCATGGACATCCTCGTTCACTAATGGTATCTAGCACTATTCTGCAAATTCTAACAAGAGTAATATAACAACAAAAAAAAGTACAGATATTGGAAGAGAAAAAGGAAAATGATCTCTGTGTGAGTATGTCATAATGTATACATAGAGAATTCTATGAAATATCCACTGAAAGACATGTTATAAATGACGTCAGGAAAGTTGCAGGATATAGTATCAACACTCTGATGTGCTTTATATACTGTAATGAACACCTGAAGAGGAAATTCAAAAAGTGGTATCATGTATAATGTACCACCCAAAGAATAAAATACTGTGAAATAAATTTAACCAAGGAGGTGAAAGACCTCTAAGACTGAGAATTGTAAAACACTGCTAATAGAAATTAAACATATTTAAATAAATGGAAAAGACACAGCATACAATAGACTGGAAGATTTCATATTTTTAAAGATGGTAATATTGACCAGAGATTCTATAAGACACTATCAAAATTCTAAAAACCATTTTTGTAGAAGTGGAAAACATGATCCAATAAATATGGAACAGCAGTGGGCCCAAAGGGTCCAGACAATATTGAAAAAGAAGAATTGTATAGAATGGATAGACAAAAGGCAGGCTGGTAGTTTCCAGGGACTGGGGACAGAGGAAAATGTGGAGAAACTGCTCAATGGGTAAAACAGTAAATTGGAGTGCTGGAAATGTACAACAAGATAGAGGTAGTAGGGGGGTCCCTGGGTGGCTCAGTGGTTTAGTGCCTGCCTTTGGCCCAGGGCATGATCCTGGAATTCAGGGATCGAGTCCTACGTCAGGCTCCCTAGATGGAGCCTGCTTCTCCTTCTGCCTGTGTCTCTGCCTCTCTCTCTCTCTCTCTCTCTCTCTCTCATGAATAAATAAATAAAATCTTAAAACAAAAACAAAGATAGAGGTAGTAGGTGAACAATTGCTAAATGCATGAAAGCCAATGATTTACTTTAAAATTAATTTAATGTTAATGTTAATTTTATGTTATGTGAATTCCACTCCAATAAAGTGTTCTTTTTAATTAAAAAAAAAAAAGTTTTTTTTGAAGACTTCATTTGAGACAAAGAGCACGAGCAAAGGGAGAGACAGAGGTAGAGCAAGAAGCAGACTCCTGGCTAAGCAGTGAGCCTGACATGGTGCTAGATTCCAGGACCCTGTGATCGTGACCTGAGCTGAAGGCCTAACCAAATGAGGCACCCAGGCACCAGCTAAAGTATTCTTTTTAAACTGACGATCTAAGTCATTAATTTTGGAAAATATCTAAAAATAAATATTTTCCAATTGTAGTATGTTAAAATTAGAAACTAAGTCTGTTACTATTATGGAAAAATAATAGTTTCTCTTAGGATGGCTTCCTCTCATTACCTGAAATTCTATCATGGATATCTCAACATAATTCCACACATGAAAAAGACATGAGGTGAGGGATCCTTTTACTATATGTAATAGTAAACATATAATTATCATGAATAAATAAAAAATCACTATGCATTTGCCCAAAATTAGTAAATCCTGAATTAATGAAGATTATCAAGAGACTACAGATAGAGAGATGATTCTTAAAAGAAAACATCTGGGGCAGCCCCGGTGGTGCAGTGCTTTAGCGCCGCCTGCAGCCTGGGGGGTGAACCTGGAGACCTGGGATAGAGTCCCACGTCGGGCTCTTTGCATGGAGCCTGCTTCTCCCTCTGCCTGTGTCTCTGCCTATCTCTCTCTCTCTCTCTCTCTCTGTGTTTCTCATGAATAAATAAATAAATAAATCTTAAAAAAAAAAACATCTGAAACAAAATTTAAAAATCTATAAAATTCATATAAAGTCAAAAAAATTATGTTTAGACAAAGTAAAATATACCAAAGAAAAACGAAGGTGTTTTAAGTAACTAATTATGGATGAATTGCCTCTAATTCCGGGATGAACAGTCACTTACAAACAAAAATATATTCTCAAGACATCCAATATTCCCAATTTAAAAAATCCAAACTCATTCAATGAGAAAAGTCTTTTTAAAAGTTTTTTTTAAAGTAATCTCTATATTCAACATGGGAGTTTGAACTCGTGACCCTGAGATCAACAGACTCATGCTCTTCCAACCAAGCCAACCAGGCAACTTGAGGAAAGGGTTTCTTAATAATTAATTATATATCAAGAAACACTCCTAGAGAAAGGATAACTACAAATATATTTTCCCTATTCTAGAGGTAATATAGGTTTTGGGAAAACACCCAATCAGCTATAACCCTTAACATTCAGGAAGGAAATCTTATAAAATATATAAAATAACATTCATTTCCTGATCAAATAGTCCCACAAACTACAGGTATAAAATAAAACCACTGATGAGTATCATGAAAACACATAACCAATGATGAAATACATAAATAAAAAGATCATTTGCAATACATGCAAATCAAAGGAACATGCAGATCAAAGGAACAGCAACTACAGAAATGGGGTAGAGTTCAACAAGGTAGGCATCATGAATTCATAAATTCACTCAAAACAATAAATCAACAACTTATTTGTTGAAGAAAGAACAGCATACATACATATGGAACGAACACTTACATGAACAATTGTTCAGTCAGCAGTATCACAGATGGGGTTATGAAGGCTGACAATTTTTTTCCCTAAAATAAACTCCTGTACTTGTTCATGCAAAATCAAGAGGGATGATCCTTAATGTACTCCATCAACACTGCCACAATGATCTTGAGAGATACTTCCATGACACACGAAAAGCCAGAGGAACAACTGGAGCCATAAGCAGACTCTCAGGCTATATTCAATATCAGCATCCAGAACATGTTGACCATTATGCTCAGATGCTCCAGGCCCCATATCTCTACTTCAGAGGATATGCTGTGACATCTAAATATAAGTATTATTCAACCAGAATGTTCTTCGACCCAGTAAAACTCCTCATGGGAGACACTTCACCACAAGCTGTCCAGCACCTAAAGGCTGGGTTATCACAGCAGAAAATATGAGAATAAACTTTCAGACACTGAGGAACTGTAGTTCAGAACCAAGAAAATTTCAGAGGCAAAACCTTCCAAACTTATGAAACCAGGAAATCAGAAGAGCCAAGACTTTCCCACACTCATAGACTAAAGACGAACTGCAAAAGGGAGACAAAGAAAAAACAGTAAACTAAAATAAAGGGGTTCGACTCTGTGGGATATTCAAACAGGACCTGGGGTCTGCCTGTAGTCTTCAGGCTGAGGGCCTGAAGCCTGAGATATACTCCCCTTGAAGGACTGGGAATCAAACTAAGATTTTCCCCACCCATTGTCTATACAGCACTGCTGAGTAGCAATCTCAGAAGAACGACTCTATTCCTAGTACACATGCCGCTGAGGGGTGAAAGTGGACATGAGGATATGGTGGAGGCGCAGCACAGGCAGAGTGCTTGAGAAAGCCCATGCACCTGCCTCGAGCCCTAGACGCAAAAGAGCAGCCAACGTTTCTATCATGATAGGTCACTCAGCACATGAAACTGAATGCAAGCTGGAGAAGACCCACAGTCAGGGTGAGGGGTGGCATCAGATCAGATATGTGTGACTGACCAGAGAAGGAGAGGCCAA
The DNA here is from genome assembly GCF_048418805.1 of Vulpes vulpes. NCBI lineage: Eukaryota > Metazoa > Chordata > Mammalia > Carnivora > Canidae > Vulpes > Vulpes vulpes. The sequence continues at coordinate 18,151,524 of NC_132780.1, read as the reverse complement.
AGGAGGAAGAATGGCCCTCACAAAGAGCATTCCATGTGCTCCCCAAGGTTGAACCAGTAAAGGAGCCCAGGGGGCAGAGACCAGCATATCTGGTCAGGATGAAGACTGCCCTTGTTGTGGACGAGAGCTGCAGTACCACCGAGGAGCGCAGGAAACATACATACAAAGAAGAGAGTAAGGGAGGGATAGAACGGGTTCCTTTGAGAGTCCATGAAAAATCAACTCTTCTTTTCCAACCACCTATCCCATCTGGGGAGAATATCCTAAATGGCATTTTAGGAAGTCACTTCCTCTCTGCCACCTGACCCTTACTGGCGTTCACATCTTTGACGCCCAACCACGCACCTAGGTTTTGCTGCTAGTTTCACCCCACTCTTGAGGTTCCAGAGCTCTCCCTTGCTCCACAATGGAGTTCATATTCAGCTCAGAAAGAGATTCCTGCTGACATGGAAACCGGTAGATGATGTCCTGGGGTTTTACCAGCCCTTTGTCAGCTGAGACCAAGGACATTCATTACAGATGGGTCTAGAATAGCACTTCACAAATTTGTTCAGTGATACTTTTCTTCCAAATGCTTAAAAATGTTTGACACATACAGATATCCAGCTCTCTTCTCAGAACTACTGAATCAAAATTATAGAAGTAGAGACACCTGGGTGGCCGACTGAGCGTCTGCCTTTGGCTCAGGGCATGATCCCGGGATCCAGGATTGACCTGTGTTGGGCTCTCTGTGGGGAGCCTGCTTCTCCCTCTGCCTATGTCTCTGTCTCCCTCAATCTTTCTGTATCTCTCATGAATACATAAATCAATCTTTAAAACAAACAAAAAAAGTTATAGGAATAAAACCAGGCAATCTGGTATTTTAAAGGTCTGACATGAGGTCTTGTTACTCCTCAACCTCTAGCACCACCACTAACCTGCAAAAGCGGGAGGTGCAGAGGTAGGCTAAAATCCAGATGCCGCAATGGGAAGTTTTTCATTTCTGAATCAATAGGACTTCAATCTCAGTGAAGCAGGGAGGAGCTTCCAAGAAACTCCCAAGAGAAACACAAAGATACCCCAGGACAGTTCTCAACCTCTGTAGGGAAATTAATCCTCACCCAGGGAGACCAGGTTCCTGTAGTTCTCCAACATCACATCCCTGTACAAGGCCCTCTGGGCAGCGTCCAGGCACTCCCACTCCTCCTCAGAGAATTCTATGGCCACATCCCTGAAGGTCAATAGTTCCTGAAATGAAAGCACATTTCACCATGAGGCCATCACCATGAGTACTTATTTCACAAAAATGAGAGGAGGTAGAAGGGTCAGTTAGAATTGAGTGCTGGAATAGATTCACTAAAGACCATTTGAGCAAGTCATAAGTCCCTGATTTTGATTTATTAAACTTGTCTATCACAGCATTTTCATCAGCTAAACTGAGGATTTTACAATATTGTGACAGATAAAACACCCAAATGCAAAAATATTGACAAGTGGTAAAATATATGCAAGTTCTAGGTAGTATGTTGCATATACTAAATGACAGGTAATTTTTGTGTTAGCTACAGCATGAGTAGTGTCTTCAGTGATGACTATACAGTCTATATAACAGTGTAAATGAAAGGTGTAAATTGCAAAATGGGAATCTCTTGATAGAACCATCTAAAGTTCTGAACACTCCGTATATAGTAAGCATTACTCGAATGCTTTACAAGCCTTAAACTGTATAAGGACATTGTATCCAATTAAATTAGTATTTGTTCCCATCTTACAGGACACAAGTCTGTCACATATACTCTAATGAACATGCCTCATATGAAACAGGTAATAAATTGCAGACCCTGCACCTGAATGAACCAAGGGGTCGGGCTTTAGGATGGAACCCACACCACCACACGGTGAAGTAAGAAACACAACAGTAAAAGTCTGTTGACAAAGAGGGCTTACTAATGGAGAAAACCTGAAACAAGTCCAAGGCTGAAACACAAACCTGGATGAAAGGTCAATATACATACATGCACACACACATGCATAAACACACTATTTTTACTGCTATTAACTTTCTAATGGGTGCTATAGAAAATATTTAAAGCCATGAAAAATATCTCAGACATACTATCAAGATAAAATAAAGGTTATCTATGAGATGATGACATCTTTTTTACATAATACAGGCTCTGGCCCATAAACACTTTTGTGGACACAGGAACAAACACATACTGAAAATAACTGAGATCAAAGCTGTAGTCTCTAGATGACACCTATTTTTAGAATATCTCTTTGTTATCCTTTTTTATTCAAGTTCATTTGAGTATTTCTGGTACAATAAACATGCATAAATTGTATTAAACGTAAAGAACACTGTCAGTGTTACTCTATTTAGCCTGCTTACACAAATAACCCTGTGAAAAAATTTTTTGGAATAACATTTCACTTCTACCTCCATTGAATAAATGTACGGAAGTGTATGAGCTGGAATGCGCATGCAGAGAGCTGCTGAAGAAAGGCTCTGGGGTGAATGTGAGCAAATATATCAGGAGAGACACTTGAGAGGGAAAAGAGCTAGTCCAAGTGGAGGTGAGGACGCAGCGGACAGAACAAGGAACTGAGCTAGGACTTTACCTGAGAAAGAGTCATTCCTGATTCTTAGGCTTTCCTCCTCTGCCTCCTCTGGGCTTCTCTTCCAGGCGAGATGGGCCTTGAGACAACAATCCTGAGTGTCAAATATACACTGTTTAGCGCTTAGAGTCAACGTACATGTTTCTGTGCCACAACCACACACACAGGAAGATTTCCCCACGTGGTAGTCAATCCTCTGCTGCCCACTGCCACAGGAGGGATCCAGGGACAGTAAACTGCTACACAGAGACCAGCAAGTGAGCATTCTGGCCTCTTAATGCAGAACTCACTTCCCTCCTGGTGAAGCACACACCTGAGCTGCAGCAGTGGGGATCTAGGCACCCTCCCTTTAAAGTCCCAGACCCACCCTGCTAACCCCCCATACAGAGGACGAGGACACACAGCACTTTCTACCTCTCTCTAGATCAGGGGCTGCTTTCAGTCCTCATTAATGGAGGAGCCAGAGCCCTGGGGCTTGATGCTGGATACAGAGGCTGGCCTCTGTTGCTCCCAAACACAAGAAGAGAAATCTCTGTGGACTGGGCATAGGAAGATTATGCAAAATGCCTCAGCAATGCAATGGCAAGTCAGGGTAGAGCACCACTCCGAGGAAACCAGCCCACCACCCCACCCACCTGTGGCTCTGCTACCTCCTAGGGCCCTGTCCCCTGTATCCAGATGGTGCAAGAGGAAGGAGCAGAGAGACTCATGCTGAACTCATGTAATCTGACTCAGATTACAGGCCAGAGCATGGAGTGGGGATGAGGCTGGAATGGGACATGGCAGTGTGCGAGATGGCCTCACTAGAAGGTGATATAACAAAGACCTGGAGAGGAAGTTCACCACGTACATTCGAGGAATTTGAGAATTCTACACAGAGGGACCACCTTAGGAAAGCCCTAGGAGGGAGTCCTGACCCTGACCCCAGGAACAGCAAAGATATCTGTGGGCCTCAATCCCAGTGAGGGAGGAGACCAGCATGGGATCAAGTCACAGAAGTAGATCAGGAATGTCCAGTGTGGTCTTCTGACACTGTTCTCCTCCACCCCGGGTGAATCTTGGATGCCGTGTACTCTTTCACCAATATTGCCTTTTTTTCCCCCCTCACTATGTATTACAAAAAATGTAATGTGCTAATGTATTTTGAAAGCCTGCCAAGATGGTCACCAAAGCCCAGGAACATGGCACTACTCTGAACTGGGAGGTGGAGGACCACAGGAAACACAACTGGAACACCTGTAGGAAACAGGAGGTCATGTTTGGACACTGTAAGTGGAGATGTCCCAATAGAAATGTCAGAGACACAGTTGGACAACACAATCTGGCATTCAAGGCAGAGGTCTGAAATGGAATGTAAACCTGGGAGACCACAGGGTGTTTAAAGTCCGGAGATAAGGGGATATCAAAAGTCCCTGGGTGTACAGAAGAGGTCCATGACTATCCTATGGGGTGCTCTTCCCATCAGAGAACAGAGTTGAGGAAAAATCGGCAGAGGAAGTGAATCAGCTGAGAAGTGAACAGACTGGAGAGAAGAAAATTAAAACACACGCAAATAAAAGATGGCATCTGTCAATACTCGATGTCCTGAAAGTCAGGATAAAATATCTTTAAAATAAGGAGAGATTACTGTTCAACATGTTGCTAATTAGATAGAAAAAGACAGTGAGTTAGCCAGTTTTAGAAAACGTAAAAGCACCAGATCAGTTTCCTGTTCACAATTTTTTTTTTTTTTCCACAATTTCTTTGGGTAGGTACCCACAGGTGGATCTGGTGGATTATCTGAAAATTCTGTTTAATTTTTTAAAGAAATCCCTAACATTTTTTCAATAGGGAACACACCATTTATAGTCCTTGGAGTAGTGCACAATACTTTCAGTTTCATCCCATTCTCTCCAGTGCTTATCATCTTTTGAACCGTATCCATTTTTTTTTTAGCATAGGCCCACAAGGGGGCATGATTTGAGTTGCAGTCCCCTAATCATTAGGAACATTGAGCATGTCTACATGAGTTTACTGCCCATCCATCTGAAGAAATATCTTTTGTGGTCTTTTGCCTACCCCCCCCCTTTTTTTTTTTGCATTAATCTATTTTTCTTTTGTTGTCTTGCTTTCTGCTGTCATATCCAGGAGTCTGGATTTTTATACATGAGGGTGATGGGAAGCCAGTGGAGAGTTCAATGCCAGGGTTTGACAAGACCTGACTTCAGATTTACTCTGTAAATTTATCCTCTGGCTCTGAGCCTAGGCCTTGCCTCTTTCCTCACAGTATTTTTCATTGTTGTTGGGTTAGGACCAACTTAATCTTCTAATCACAACTGTAACCATCCTGCAGAAAAATACCGCACAGACACACATGCAAAATTTCAGTTGCTTTAGGGATCATGGTCATTCAGATTTCCTGCTCTTGTCCTTCATCTCCATGCTGCAGCTGGGTTCACCGAGCCCTAGGAGGAAACCTTTTCACAAGTTACCTTGAGAACACCTGAGTTCAGTGGGAACCACACGTAACTGAATTTTGGAAGGGTGGCCTAAATGAGGCATGGGGCACTTTGCCTTTATCCTTATCATCTCATGTCTTTTTCAAAAAGTCCATGTCTCAGTAGGTACAGCATGGGACTCGAACTCCGGATCCAGAGAGCAAGCCCCATGTTGGGGTGGAGCTCACTTAAATAAATTGGTAAATAAATATAAATAAAGGGCAGCCCAGTGGCACAGCGGTTTGGCGCCTCCTGCAGCCTGTGGTGTGACCATGGAGACCCATAATGCAACCACCTAATATTTAGAAAAGATTCACAAGATCTGGCTTAAGATGTCGCCAAAGCTTTTTGCAGAAGCTTGTAATGATTCTTTACAGAATAGATGTCCAATACACTTCAATTTGGTTTAAAAAACTAAATGTAAACGAAGTAGCAAGAAAAAGTAAATCCATTTAAAAGAAAAAGAAGCACTTTTAATGTTGCTTTAAAAAGCATCATGCAGGGACTCATTCTGTAATTTGTAGGTCTAGGCCATCTTCCCATGCCATCCCAGGATAGGAGGGTGACCCATAAGACTAAGACAGTCTCCCTCCTCTCTCTGGCCAATTAAAGGTAGCAAATACAAGCTATCTTATAACGCTAATAATTATAAAGCACACGAGCCTTACAAGCAGTTCTGTAATTTTCTTTCTCCTCTGTTCAATTCAACCAAGCACATTTAAAGTTGAATGCATTACATTATGGAGACACAAGTCCCTGCATCACAACTTAATCACCATGTCCCATTAGCCAGCACCCACCCAGATCTGGGCTCCCCTGCTCTCTCTCTCCGAAGGATTTCTATTCATCTGCTCGGGTCTTTCTCTCTCCTGATTCTGGCCACTGGTTCTCCTTTTCTGTGATTCCCGTCTCCTCTCTTGCTTTCTCTCCTTTTCTCTCTTCCTTTCCCTACACCAACACTTTCTGGGGAACTCTGGAAATCCCTACTGCTGCTTCCAAGCGCTCCGACCGTTGGGATCTCTACATATTTCGGCCTCGCCCCCCCGCCCCCCCACCCCCGCGGTGTCCCTCTGCTCTCCCCGTCCCCTCCCCTCTTTCCTCTTACACCTCCCCCCAGCTCCAACCCACTGGCTCCCCGTCTGGCTAAGCTCTCGCACTGCCGCCGCTTTCTGTCCCCGCATCGCCTGCCCACAGCGTTTTCCTCCTTCCCACCGTGCGTGGGAAGTTCCTCGCCCTTGTTGCCCCCCTTCTGTTCACCAGGGACCCCTCCTAGGGGGTCCCCTTCTTCTGGAGCGCCTCCCTTTCCTCCACATTTCGCGGCGACGTTCCCGAGTTCCTGTCTTCCGCCCTTAGGGCCTCGTCGCCAGTCCCTCCCGCATCCTCCAGCTTGCCGTATCCTTACGGACCCTCTCTCTGATCGCTCTCCTCTCTCCCTCTCTTTCTCCCGCTCCTCCTCTCCCTCGTCGGCCGCTGTCCTGGCCTCCCTCCCGCAGCCACGGCTTCCACGAGGCCCCCAATCCCCGCCTGGGGGAGGGGACCCGCTCCGTGACTCCCCGCCGCCTCCCGGACCTAAGTCCCTCCTGAGAGCCCGCCCCGAAGACAGGGCCCTTCCCGGGCATCGGTCCTCTCTCCACAGGCGGGGCTGCCCCGCGGAGACCTCAGGAGGCTGGGGGTCTGCGCAATCCCAGGGCCAGGGGCAGCCGCCGGGCCGGGCTGCGGGCGAGGCGCACGCGCCCCTCTCCCTGTTCTCACGCGGCGCGAGGGGCAGGGGCGCCGGGGACTGCGTGGGCCCGAGGCTCGGAGGACCCCAGGCGGGGATGGCCTCTGAACCAGCGGAACCAAAACCAGCCGGACCTCCGGGGCCGCAGCGCCGCCCGCAGGGATCCGCGTCTCTCGGCGACGCGGGACTTACCGCGGTGGAGGCGCAGGTGAGGGGACGCTAACGTGCGTGGAGAACCCAGGCCCCAACGCCGTAGTCCTGGAGACTGACACTGTGACGCAGAAGAGAGAATGTTAAAAAAAACCCATCTGAAACCTATTTGACCTTCGCTCCCGTGCAGCTACATCCGGGTTGGCGGAAAACTGCGCGTGCGCGCCGTTGGAACGACGGAACTGGAGAAGGGCCTGTGGGTAGTGCTTCCGGCAATGGCGCTGGCGAGCGGTGGCGTGACTCGGAATCGTGAGGCCTATGGCCCGGATTAGGGCGGAGTCTAGCGGAGCGCTTCCTGCTGCGTGGGGAAGCAAGTAGCGTCCCGGCCTCGCTGTGGAATTCGGCCGGCAGGATGGGGCGGATCTCCTGGAAGCGAAGGAAACCGTAGGGTTTGGAGCCAGTAAGACCGCAGGGAGGAGCCGGGCGGAAGTTGGGGTTAGAGCTTCCAGCACTGGGGAGCCGGAAGGGTATCTGTGTGGGCCATCAGGTGTTAGGCCAATACCGTTTGTCCCGGCCAGGGTTGGGCATGCACGGATTGTTGCCAGCGTTCAGCGAGCCCCAACGACCCCAGGCAGAACGGGGTCTGGATGGGGCATGGTTTCCTCGCCCCCAAGTACATGTCTTTGGAATTTCTGTCCCTTCCAGTTTCTGTCAGGTCTAGTGTAAGGGGAATGCTGCCTGCCCTTTTAAGTTGATGTCTTCAACGGTTTGAGATAAAGGTTGGCCTTGTGTAAGCCTCTTGTGAAAGCTGAGGTGGTTACGTTTTATCACAGTGAACGTGGCCTCTCTCAAGAACTGTTTTGACAAAAGTTTTGGATGTGGAAAAAAAAGAACCCTCCTGCACTGTGGGAATATACATTGGTACAGGCTCTGTGGAAGACGGTATGGAGGTTTCTCAAATAAAAGTAGAACTACCTTCCTACCAGTGGGGGAGCTACGCGGTATTTTCCCAAAGAATGCAAAAATGCTAATTTAAAAGGATATATGCACTCCTGTGTTTATTGTAGCATTATTTATACAGCCAAATTATGGAGAAGTGTCAATTAATAGAGGAATGGAGAAGATGTGGTATATATACACACACAATGAAGTATTACTCAGCCATAAAATAGAGTGAAATCTTGCATGTCTATCAACAATGATGGTGCTACGGGATATCATGCGGAACAAAATACATCAGAGAAAGATAAATACCGTACGATTCAACCAACAAAATAAATGAAGAAAGGAAAAACATAGATAAAAAAAAATTCTTTGAACTACAAGGTACACACTAAGGGATGCCAGAGAGGAGGTCGTTGGCGGTGATGGGAGAAATAGATGATGGAGATTAAGAGCACAGTTATGATGACCACTGAGTTATGTACACAATTGAATCATTGTAAGTGTACCTCAAGTGGTATCACATTGAATGTTAACTATGTTAGTATTAAAATAAAAAAACTAGGGGTGCCACGGTGGCTCGATTAAGTGTAGCTCAGGTTGTGTGATCCTGGAGTCCTGGGATTGAGCTCCATGTTAGGCTCCCTGCTTAGTGGGGAGTTTCCTTCTCCCTCTGCCATCCCTCCCCCACTCAAGTGCGCACTCTATCTCAAATAAATAAAAAATAAAAACACTTAATGCAAATAAACTTCATTAATTGATAGACATGTGCATCCTCAATAGGCGATAAGTACTTCATGATCTGGGACAAGGTCCTCTGTGGGGAGTGATGTGGGTCCATGCCTGAATCCAGGAATGTCTTCCGAATTAAAATGTGAACAATTTACGAAAGGAGCGAACCTGTCTTTGCAAGGGAATGAAAACTGAAATGTGAAATGCAATACTCTACTAATGTGAAATATGCCATTATTGAGCAACATTTTTCAGAATATCATTTTCATTTCTATCCCCATTCACCAAGTGCTCAATCCTGTGTTCTTTCTAGAGCCAATTTTAGGCACAAGATCTAGGGTGTGGGAGATGGGGGTTTAGATTTGATATTTAGGTCACCAATTGCTGCTTTAAAAAATTTATTATTTTTAAGTTTTATTTTATTCGTATGAGAGAGAGACACACACAGAGAGGCGTAGAGACACAAGCAGAGGGAGAAAAGCAGCCTCCATGCAAGAAGCCCAACGCAGGACTTGATCTGGGGACTCCAGGATCACGCCCTTGGCCGAAGGCAGGCATTCAACCGCTGAGCCACCCAGGCTTCCCTTAACTTTTTTTTTTTTTTTTTTTAAATAGGGCCAACCCTGGTGGCTCAGCGGTTTAGCGCCACCTTCGGTCCAGGGGGTGATCCTAGCGATCCTGGATCGAGTTCCATGTCGGGCTCCCTGCTTGGAGCCTGTTTCCCCCTCTGCCTGTGTCTCTGCCTCTCCTCTTTTTGTCTCTCATGAGTAAATAAATAAAAAAAACTTTAAATTAAAAAAAATATATATATACCTAAAGAGTTATTCTTTATCAGTGTATTCCACACCTGAGGTGTCTGATAACTTGAAGTAAACCTTTGTGACATCATAATTCATTTCTCAGTAATTTCTAAATATAATTGCAAATTCCATTTAGGTTTTTTTTTTTTTTTGCGATTTTTTATCTGTATTGAGAAAGTTAAGACTTGGGTATGTAAAATTAAACCCCATTTCTGAGGGAAAAATGAAAACACATAATAGAAAAAGTAAATACTGTTTGGGCCATAGCAGAACCCAGAGAATACATTGTTTTAATTGACAAATTCTGGGTATTTCATAATTGACCTTTTGGTACAACATGACCTATTAAATTTACTTTTATCCAAAGTAATATATTTTCATAAAAGATTATATTTTGGCACTTTTGTTTCTCTAATTGTAAATGTTATGTCAGGTGTGCATTACAGTCCTGCTCAAGTATATATTCTTTAGAAGACTTGAATTTGTCATTTAAATTTTGCAATATTTTAGGGCCATTAATAGGCATGTGAGTTTTCTTTATATGAACGCTAAGGAAAGTGAAGCTTGAATATCAGTTTTCCAAATCTGATTTATACCTTCAATAATCTTGAAGTCAATATCCGTGAGTTAATATCTACATATGTTTCTCTAAAACCCATGTGTTAAAGATGAATTCTACAGTAAGAATTGATGATAAAGGCATTTTGGATAAAAAGACTTTTAATATGTAAATATGTAAGGTTTCACTTCTGTGTACATTATGTGTTTCATAAGTGATAGCCTCTGATGTTCATATTTGAATATATACTAAAGTTTGAGTATCATTACTCAGAAAATTAAGTTTTCATTTGAAAATTAATACTGTGGTGATCTCACAAGGATTGAATTTTGGATGAAAACTTTGCCACATATATTACATTATAAGATTTTGCTGAGGTATTTATTGATGTCTAATATTTGACTAGGTTAAATACAGTGCCCCACTGTGTATAATCTTAAGATTTCCCCAGGATGAATTTCTGATTAGTGAAGAATCATCCTGTCTAAAGACTTTCCAAGTTCATTACTTTTAGGGTTTCTTTGTAATATGTAGAACTGTAGTTATCAACAAAGAAGGGATCAAAACTTTTCCACCTTTATGCAAATGTTGGCTTTGATACTAGGAAGCATTCTTTCAGGTTGTGACACTAAGAAACCATTTTGATAGATTTCTTTCTTTGATTTCATTTACAATGTGTATCCTGTTTTAAATGTCTGTGAATAACCTAGATATAACTGGAAAAGAATCTCCTTCTATAAATCAAATCATTTCATGCATCTGTTTCCTGTACATTAAAAAAAGATACAGTGCTGTGGATAGATTTGAGGACCTTTAGAGGGTAATTATACAGATTATGCTGTATTACATAATACTGCCTACCAGCTATATTGGCATGAAAGAAATTTCACAGCATGGACTCCCATGATCACAAACAAATAAGTAACTTGTGGAATTTTCATCAAACTCTCAACAGTTGGGGAGAAGGCAATTATACTTGAAAGTCATGGGTCCATTTTGTTTATGGGGAATTTTCCTGTTTGTAAAATTTATTTTATCCTGCATTGTAAAGCTTTCCATCATGTTACATTCCCTATGGATTCTATCTCTCATGACAACTCCAGGCTGTAGTACAGTCATGTTGCTGCATCAGCCATGTATGGAAAAGGGATACAGGAAAAATTAATCAGGTTTGACTAAGAAATAGCAGCTACCATGTTACCTTTCTCCCCCCTCAGGCAAACCCTTCAGGAAAGGACAATTAACACAACATAATAATCTGTGCTACAAGGACAGTTAATGTCTTTATTCCTCACAAATCTGAGGGTGTAAACTACTACTTCCATTCTAAAGTGGACTAAGGTACAGTATTGATTTGAGTAACTTCACATCCTGTTTAGTAGCAGACTGGGAACTTAAACCTACTGGAGGTGGGAACAAATCATACCATGTTTTCAACACAATATATGGAAAAAGGTGGTTGATGGTGTTCTTCCTATAATCTAGATCTACATTTAGGTGTTTTCATAAGCTGTCCTTGTTTTTTTTTCAAAGATTTTATTTATTCATTCATGAGAGACACACAGAGAAAGAGAGGCAGAGACACAGGCAGAGGGAGAAGCAGGCTCCATGCAGGGAGCCCGATGCGGGACTTGATCCTGGGTCTCCAGGATCAGGCCTTGGGCTGAAGGCAGCACTAAACCGCTGAGCCACCCGGGCTGCCCAGCTGTCCTTGTTTAGATTCGGGTATGCTATTTATAATTTTGTCTGTGTCCAAGTCCCATTTATGTGTAGAGATTTATCCTATATGGCAATACCAGTTATGCATAAAGCTTCTGAGTTTTTTCTTTTTTTAACGATTTATTTATTTAGAGGGAGAAAGAGACTGAAGAAGGGAGGGGCAGTGGGATAGGGAGAAAGAGCCTTAGGCAGACCCCACACTGAGTGTAGAGCCAGATGCAGGGCTTAATCTCACAACCCTGAGATTATAACTTGAGCTAAAAGCAAGAGTTGGACATTTAAGTGACTGCCTCACCCAGGTGCCCCAGCTTCTGAGATCTTAATAAACTGCAGAAACTCTGGTTGCCACATAGTACAATAGTAACATGTCCTCATGACGAAGCTGGACTTAATAACTATAAGATCTGCTTGATATTAGTACAGTAACAGAGTGCATTCTTTTTATTCCAGAAACAAAACAGTGGCACCTGTCACCACAGCATTGAAATATTATTTTATGATGCCCTGATGTATGGTAGATAAGACACAATATGAAACTGTAGCAAGGCAGCAGGCTACAAGGTTAAGGATCAAAAATTAACTGCCTTCCTAGATACCAAGATACTTAATGTTTAAGTGAATTGACGATTAAAAATAAAGTACCATTTACATTAGGACCAAAACAAAAGGTACAAGCACAGACACTCATGAAGACATAACATCATTAACAGATTTTCAAGGCCAAAGTCCATAATAAAGTAATCTCATCAAGAAATCTGAAAGACTGGGACGCCTGGGTGGCTCAGCAATTGAGCATCTACCTTTGGCTCAGGGCATGATCCTGGAGTGCCGGGATCAAGTCCCCCATCAGGCTCCCTGCATGGAGCCTACTTCTTCCTCTGCCTATGTCTCTGCCTCTGTCTCAATAAGTAAAATCTTAAAAAAGATATGTAAAAGACTAAAAAATATATATAAAAAGATTAATAAAAAGATCATATAAACTGAAGATTAGTGGGTCATTCTACAGATATTGCTGCTCCTTTGACACCCATCACCCATCATTCTAAAACATTTTGACTTTTGATTTTACTGTAGAGTGTAACATTTGATTTGATTAATCTTCAAGTAAACTTAGTTCATACTGCTAGAATTCTCTGATGCATAGTACATTGTGAAACCTGCTTAAGCAAGATACCCAGCATTTTATTTGTAAGGTTTTCTCCAACATGAAATCTTTGGTGAATATTGAGGCTAGGCCATGGCATGAAAGCTGTGCTACATTCTTTGGTGAGGTTTCTTTTCAGTATGATTTCCCTTATGATTCCAAAGGTGAGACTATTTAGTAAAAGCCTTACCACACACATTACATCTATGTCTTCACTGTATGTATGTATATTCTGGTATCTGCTCAGGCTTGAACAGTGGTTAAAGGATTTGCAACGTTCACGACATTTAAAAGTTTTCTCTCTGGTATGAATTCTCTGATTCCCAAGGTGTAAACATTTAATAAAAGTCTTACTACACACTTTATACTTGTATTTTTACTCTATGTGTATTATGGTGTTTGTTGATGCTTGAGTAGTGTTTAAAGGCTTTACCACATTCTTTACATTTATAAGGTTTCTCCCCAGTATGAATTCTTTGGTGAACAGTAAGGCTTGCATTCTGACTAAAGGCCTTTTCACAAACATTACATTTATAGGGTTTCTCTCCATCATGAACTCTCTTATGTTGAGTAAGATTGGAACTCCTGATAAAGGCCTTGCCACACACATTACATTTGTAAGGTTTCTCTCCAGTATGAATTCTCTCATGACTCCAAAGGTATGACCGTGTGGTAAAATCCTTACCACAGTGATTACACTTGTAAGGTTTCTCTCCGGAATGGATTCTCTTATGTTGAGCAAGATTTGAACCGCTAGAAAAGGCTTTGCCACACTCACTACATTTGTAAGGCTTCTCTCCTGTATGAATTCGCTCATGACCCCAAAGCTGTGAAGGTATCATAAAATTCTTACCACATACATTACATGTAAATGGTTTCTCTCCAGTATGAATTCTCTTATGAATACAAAGGTGTGAACGTGTGGCAAAATCCTTACCACACTGAATGCATTTGTAAGGTTTTTGTCCAGAATGGAAGTTCTTATGTTGAGCAAGATATGAACCATCAGAAAAGGCTTTGCCACACTCATTGCATTTGTAAGGCTTCTTTCCAGTATGAATTCGCTCATGACCCCAGAGATGTGACTGTGTGGTGAAATCCTTACCACACACATTACATTTATATGGTTTCACTCCAGTATGGATTCTCATGAGATTTGAGAACCTCTTAAAGGCTTTGCCACGCTCATTACCTTTATAAGGTTTCGGCTCAGAATGAATTCTTTGATGATTAGCTAAGGTTGAGCAATGGCTAAAAGTCTCCCCACACTCACTACATTTATAAGGTTTTTCTCTTTTGGGTGTTTTCTGTTGTAGTGTCTGTAATGAAGGATGCATAAGAACCTTCTCATATTTATTTAAAATGTTGGTTTTGACACTAGAAGGAATTCTTTGAAGTGGTGAAACTGAGGACATTTTGGTAGACTTCTCAACTTGATTATTTTCATAAACTTCCTCATGGGTTTGAAATCTCTGCAGTTGAGCCATATGTGAATGAGAGCTTAATCCAAGCCTATTGTCCAAAGGGTTTCTGTACTTGCTTCCTGAATAGCCTAGCTTGTTTTTTAGTGCCTTACTCACCATACAATGTTTGTAACATTGAGATGTACTTCTTCCTATGGAAACATTGTGTTTTACAGGAAAATCATTATAGAATTTATGATGTTCTTGATGTTCTCTATAGATGAGATTTTTGTAATGGGTTGCAGTGTCTTCTTCATATTTTTTTTCTTCAGATAACCACTGAGTCCCAAATTTGTTCACATCTTGGACTTTTCTCAAGTCAAAATCATCAAACTGATGACTTAAGTGTCTTTCCAAAATTAAAGTTTGGAGTAATTCTCCATTATTTAGGTCATCTTTTGGTGGTAATTCTTTTCTCACACATATAGTAGGGATATCTGTAAAAAATAAAATCATAAATAAATATATAAATATATTATATTTATTATATATATAATATATATAATTATATAGATTTAATTAATATAAATATATTATAAATATATTTATAAATATATAATTAATATAAATATATTTATAAATATATTTATAAATAAATATATAAATATAAAAAATCATAAATTCCTATTAATAAAAGTTTGAAAATGGACATTTTATAATAAAAAGTATTACACCAAAAATAAAACTCATAATTACAGAGTTATTACATTTGTCAACCATGGTGTATGCAAATGATCAGAAATGCAAAGGATGTAAGATTTCTCAGTAAAGAAAGGCTGATTACAGGTAGTTCATATTATTTTCAAGGAAGCCTATTTATAATGCTCTGTGATCAAAACTTATGATAGCCCTGAACACTTAGGAATTTTCTACAGGTACTTCAAAGACCATAGCAACCCTACAGGAGGCATAAAGCTGGCTCATATTTATTTTTTTAAAAGATTTTATTTATTTATTCACAAGAGAGGGAGAGACATAGACAGAGGGAGGAGAAGCAGGCTCCTTGCAGGGAGCCCGACACAGGACTCGATCCTTAGTCTCCAGGATCACACCTCAAGCCAAAGACAGATGCTTAACTGCTGAGCCACCCAGGTGACCCAAGGCAGCTCATATTTAAAAGAAACACATATACAGTAAAACAAAGCTTTAAGAATAACAAAATATTCTTCTGATACTGCTATAAAACTACATCCAGGGATCCCTGGGTGGCGCAGTGGTTTGGCGCCTGCCTTTGGCCCAGGGCACGATCCTGGAGACCCGGGATTGAATCCCACATCGGGTTCCTGGTGCATGGAGCCTGCTTCTCCCTCTGCCTGTGTCTCTGCCTCTCTCTCTCTCTCTCTCTCTGTGTGACTATCATAAAAAAAAAAACAAAAAAAAAAACTACATCCATGCAGAATAGGCATACTGCAGTGTTAATATTCAGAGTCATGTGCTTATATTCCATAATATATGCTATAATTATTTATTCATCATGAAAAAATAAACATTTTAGTAACCCTAGACAAATATAGCAATTATTAAGGAATGTGTATATTTGTAAGAAATATATATAAATGTTAGAATTTTAAAAATTAGCCTATAACAAAAAAAGAAAGGTTGTGTTTCAGAAGACACATACAATATCATAACTGGAAAATATGTTGAAATCACCCATTTTGAAATAGAAGTTCTAATAAATATGTAATATTACAAAGATTAACAATGGGGCTCTGTGACATGGAAATGGCAAAGAAGGGAACTCCAAATGTACCTCCTCTACAAAGGCAGAAGTGAACTACCAAAACATTTCAGAATCAACTTTATAAGAACTCTGGAAATTAATTACAGGATTCCAGCAATATGGCACACTCTTTTTTTTAGAGATTTTATTTATTTATTTGAGAGATAGCATGAGCAGGGCAGGGGCAGAGGGAAGCAGTCTCCCTGCTGAGCAGGAAGCCCAATGTAGGGATAAATCCTGAGACCCTGGGATCACGACCTGAGCCAAGGCAGATGCTCAACCACGGAGCCATGCAGGTGTCCAAATAAAATCTTAAAAAAAAAAATTATGCATGAGTTTCCTTGTATTTCTGAGGTGACCACAGTCACTTCATAACAAAAGCACAGTCTCAAGATAGCCAATATGCTCAATTTTATATATCCAAATTCATTCAAATGAGAAATGTATTTGTCAATAAGCAGGTATTAACTCAAACAAAACAAATGTAGGAAGGATAACTATGATTATATTTTCACCAAATTCCAGAGGTTATATAGATTTTTGGATAAAGCCTGCTCCTTCATACCCCTTAGCACTCAGGAAGGACATCTCGTAAAATATATGAAACATTCATTCTCTAACCAAACAGCCCCACAAATTACAAGTATCAAAGAAAGAACTCTGGTGAATATCATCAAAAGTACATAATAAATGATTAAATACATAAATAACTTCATTTGTAATACATGGAAATCTGCGGATCAAAGTAACAGCATTTGCTATATGAACTACAGAAATGGATTAGAGTTCAATAAGGTAAGCAATGTGAACTCAAATTCCCTCAACACAGTAAATCAACATCTTATTTGTTGAAGAAAGAACAGCAGCATACATACAGAATGAACACTGTTGCATAAACAATAGTTTGGTCAGGAGTCTTTTAGATGGGGTTATGAAGGCTGACAATTTTCTCCCTAGAATAAATTCCTGTACTTGTTCACACCAAATCAAGGGGGATGATCCTTATTGTACTCTATCAACACTGCCACAATGCCCTTGAGACACACTTCCATGACACCAAAAGCCAGGACAACTGGAGCCATAAGCTAGAATCTCAGGCTGCACTCAATTTCAGCATCTGGAATACTCTCTACTCAGGTGCTTCAGAGCCCACGTCTCTACTTAACAGGATGATGCTGTGACACCTCAATGTAAGTTTTCTCCATCCAGAATGTTCTTTGATCCAGTAAAACTCCTCATGGGAGACTTCGCCACAACCTGTCTAGCACTGAAAAGCCGGATTATCCTAGCAGAAAACACAAGGATAAAATTTCAGACACTGAGGAACTGTGGTTCAGAACCAAGAAAACTACAGAGGCAAAACCATCTAAACTTAGAGGAGACAAATCAGGAAAAAACCAAGGTTTTTCCCACATTCACAGACTAAAAAGGAGCTGCAAGAGGAAGACAAAAACGAAAGTAAAGTAAGGGGGTCTGATTTTTGTGGGATGTTCAAAGAGGATCTCGGGTCTGACTACAGAGTTCAGACTGACGGCCTGAAGCTTGAGGTACAGTCCCCACGAAAGACTGGGAATCAAAGGTTTTCCCCAACCCACTATCATATACATAGAAGAGAGTGAAGGAAGGGGAGGACAAGTTACTTTGAGAGTCCATGAAAAATCAACTCTCCTAACCACTGCTCTCATCTGGGGAGAATATCCCAAATGACAATTCAGGAAGACAGTTCCTCTCTGAAATCTGACCCTAACTTCTGTTACATCTTTGACACCTTCCCACCCATCTGGGTTTTGTTGCTAGTTTATTGTTTGTTTCTTTGTTTTTTAAGATTTTACTTACTTATTCATGAGAGACACAGAGAGAGGCAGAGACATAGGCAGAGAGAGAAGCAGGGTCCCTGTGGGGAGCTCAATGAACTCTATCCCAGGATCCTGGGATCGTGGCTAGAGCCAAAGGCCATCACTCCACCACAGAGCCACCCAGGTGCCCCTGGTTGCTAGTTTCTCCCCACTCTTGAGGTACCAGAGCTCTCCCCTGCTCCACAATCAAGTTCATATTCAGCTCAGAAAAAGATTCCTGCTGACATGGAAACTGGTAGATGATGTCCTGGGGTTTTCCCAGCCCTTTGTCAGCTGAGACTAAGGACTTCAATTACAGATGGTATAGAATAGAATTACACAAATTTGTTCAGTGACACTCTTCCTCCAGATGCTTAAATGTTTGACGTACACAGACATCTAGCTCTCTTCCCAGAACTACTGAAATCAAAATTACAGGAGTAAAACCAGGCAAGCTGGTATTTTAAAGTTTTGACATAAGGTCTTGTTCCTCCTCAACCTCTAGCACCACCAATTTGCATGATTATCTGGGTTTAAAATCCAGGAACCACATCGTGAAGCTTTTCATTTCTGAATCAGCAGGGCTTCAATATGAGTCAAACAAGGCAAGGGCTCCCAAGAAACTTTCAAGAGAAACACAAAGATAAACTAGGGAAGTTTGAAACTAATCTCACCCAAGGAGACCAGGTTCCTGTAGTTCTCCAACATCACATCCCTGTACAGGGCTCTTTGGGCAGGGGCCAGGCACTCCCACTCCTCCTGAGAGAATTCTATGACCACATCCTTGAATGTCAATAGTTCCTGAAATGAAAGCACGTTTCACCAAGGGGCCATCAGGAGAGTACTTATTTCATAAAAATGAGAGGAGGACAGAGTAGCCAGATAAATACATAAAAGATAATTTGCACAAGTCATATATTGCCAATGTTGGCTTCTTACACTTTCCCAATAGCAAATTTCCATCAGCTAAACTACTTAGTTTTATAATATTGTGCCAGATAAAATACACGAAAGAAAAACTTCAACAAACGGTAAACTATGTGTAAGTTCTAGATAGTATCTTGTAAATACCATATGAGAGCTAATTTCTACACAAGCTAGAGCATGAGTAGTGTCTTCAGGGATGACCAAGTACACAGTAGCATCAATGAAAGGTGAAAACTGGAAAAATGGGAAGCTGATGATAACAGAACGACCAGAAGTTTTGACACTCCCCATATAATAAGCATTACTTTAATACTTTACAAATGTTAACTTGTATAAGATATAGCATCCAGTTAAATGAGTATTTGTTCCCATTTTACACAGGACCCAAATCTGTCACACACACTCCAAGGAATTTGCCTCTGGTCAAATAGGTAATAAATTGCAGACCCTGCACCTGAACCAAGGGGTCGGGCTTTAGGATGGAACCCACACCACCACATGGTGAAGTAAGAAACACAACAGTAAAAGTCTGTTGACAAAGAGGGCTTACTAATGGAGAAAACCTGAACAAGTCCAAGGCTGAAACACAAACCTGGATGAAAGGTCAATATACATACATGCACACACACATGCATAAACACACTATTTTTACTGCTATTAACTTTCTAATGGGTGCTATAGAAAATATTTAAAGCCATGAAAAATATCTCAGACATACTATCAAGATAAAATAAAGGTTATCTATGAGATGATGACATCTTTTTTACATACTACAGGCTCTGGCCCATAAACACTTTTGTGGACACAGGAACAAACACATACTGAAAATAACTGAGATCAAAGCTGTAGTGTCTAGATGACACCTATTTTTAGAATATCTCTTTGTTATCCTTTTATCCAAGTTCATTTGAGTATTTCTGGTACAATAAACGTGCATAAATTGTATTAAACGTAAAGAACACTGTCAGTGTTACTCTATTTAGCCTGCTTACACAAATAACCCTGTGAAAAAATTTCTTGGAATAACATTTCACTTCTACCTCCATTGAATAAATGTACGGAAGTGTATGAGCTGGAATGCGCATGCAGAGGGCTGCTGAAGAAAGGCTCTGGGGTGAATGTGAGCAAATATATCAGGAGAGACACTTGAGAGGGAAAAGAGCTAGTCCAAGTGGAGGTGAGGACGCAGCGGACAGAACAAGGAACTGAGCTAGGACTTTACCTGAGAAAGAGTCATTCCTGATTCTTAGGCTTTCCTCCTCTGCCTCCTCTGGGCTTCTCTTCCAGGCGAGATGGGCCTTGAGACAACAATCCTGAGTGTCAAATATACACTGTTTAGCGCTTAGAGTCAACGTACACGTTTCTGTGCCACAACCACACACACAGGAAGATTTCCCCACGTGGTAGTCAATCCTTTGCTGCCCACTGCCACAGGAGGGATGCAGGGACAGTGAACTGCTACACAGAGACCAGCAAGTGAGCATTCTGGCCTCTTAATGCAGAACTCACTTCCCTCCTGGTGAAGCACACACCTGAGCTGCAGCAGTGGGGATCTAGGCACCCTCCCTTTAAAGTCCCAGACCCACCCTGCTAACCCTCCATACAGAGGACGAGGACACACAGCACTTTCTACCTCTCTCTAGATCAGGGGCTGCTTTCAGTCCTCATTAATGGAGGAGCCAGAGCCCTGGGGCTTGATGCTGGATACAGAGGCTGGCCTCTGTTGCTCCCAAACACAAGAAGAGAAATCTCTGTGGACTGGGCATAGGAAGATTATGCAAAATGCCTCAGCAATGCAATGGCAAGTCAGGGTGGAGCACCACTCCGAGGAAACCAGCCCACCACCCCACCCACCTGTGGCTCTGCTACCTCCTAGGGCCCTTGTATCCAGATGGTGCAAGAGGAAGGAGCAGAGAGACTCATGCTGAACTCATGTAATCTGACTCAGATTACAGACCAGAGCATGGAGTGGGGATGAGGCTGGAATGGGACATGGCAGTGTGCGAGATGGCCTCACTAGAAGGTGATATAACAAAGACCTGGAGAGGAAGTTCACCACGTACATTCGAGGAATTTGAGAATTCTACACAGAGGGACCACCTTAGGAAAGCCCTAGGAGGGAGTCCTGACCCTGACCCCAGGAACAGCAAAGATATCTGTGGGCCTCAATCCCAGTGAGGGAGGAGACCAGCATGGGATCAAGTCACAGAAGTAGATCAGGAATGTCCAGTGTGGTCTTCTGACACTGTTCTCCTCCACCCCAGGTGAATCTTGGATGCCGTGTACTCTTTCACCAATATTGCCTTTTTCCCCCCCTCACTATGTATTACAAAAAATGTAATGTGCTAATGTATTTTGAAAGCCTGCCAAGATGGTCACCAAAGCCCAGGAAGATGGCACTACTCTGAACTGGGAGGTGGAGGACCACAGGGAACACAACTGGAACACCTCTAGGAAACAGGAGGTCATGTTTGGACACTGTAAGTGGAGATGTCCCAATAGAAATGTCAGAGACCCAGTTAGACAACACAATCTGGCATTCAAGGCAGAGGTCTGAAATGGAATGTAAACCTGGGAGACCTCTTTAAAGTCCGGAGATAAGGGGATATCAAAAGTTCCTGGATGTACAGAAGAGGTCCATGACTATCCTATGGGGTGCTCTTCCCATCAGAGAACAGAGAGTTGAGGAAAAATCGGCAGAGGAAGTGATCAGCTGAGAAGTGAACAGAGTGGAGAGAAGAAAGTTAAAACACACACAATTAAAAGATGACATCTGTCAATACTGGATATCCTGAAAGTCAGGATAAAATATGTTTAAAATAAGGAGTGATTACTGTTCAACATGTTGCTAATCAGATAGATAAAGACAGTGAGTCAGCCAGTTTTAGAAAACGTAAAAGCACCAGATCAGTTTCCTGTTCACAACTTCTTTGGGTAGGTACCCACAGGTGGATCTGGTGGATTATCTGAAAATTCTGTTTAATTTTTTAAAGAAATCCCTAACATTTTTTCAATAGGGAACACACCATTTATAGTCCTTGGAGTAGTGCACAATACTTTCAGTTTCATCCCATTCTCTCCAGTGCTTATCATCTTTTGAACCGTACCCATTTTTTTTAGCATAGCCCCACAAGGGGGCATGATTTGAGTTGCAGTCCCCTAATCATTAGGAACATTGAGCATGTCTACTTGAGCTTACTGCCCATCCATCTGAAGAAATATCTATTGTGGTCTTTTGCCTACCCTTTTTTTTTTTTTTTTTGCATTAATCTATTTTTCTTTTGTTGTCTTGCTTTCTGCTGTCATATCCAGGAGTCTGGATTTTTATACATGAGGGCGATGGGAAGCCAGTGGAGAGTTCAATGCCAGGGTTTGACAAGACCTGACTTCAGATTTACTCTGTAAATTTATCCTCTGGCTCTGAGCCTAGGCCTTGCCTCTTTCCTCACAGTATTTTTCATTGTTGTTGGGTTAGGACCAACTTAATCTTCTAATCACAACTGTAACCATCCTGCAGAAAAATACCGCACAGACACACATGCAAAATTTCAGTTGCTGTAGGGATCATGGTCATTCAGATTTCCTGCTCTTGTCCTTCATCTCCATGCTGCAGCTGGGTTCACCGAGCCCTAGGAGGGAAGCCTTTTCACAAGTTACCTTGAGAACACCTGAGTTCAGTGGGAACCACACGTAACTGAATTTTGGAATGGTGGCCTAAATGAGGCATGGGGCACTTTGCCTTTATCCTTATCATCTCATGTCTTTTTCAAAAAGTCCATGTGCCTGGCTGTCTCAGTAGGTACAGCATGGGACTCGAACTCCGGATCCAGAGAGCAAGCCCCATGTTGGGGTGGAGCTCACTTAAATAAATTGGTAAATAAATATAAATAAAGGGCAGCCCAGTGGCGCAGCGGTTTGGCGCCTCCTGCAGCCTGTGGTGTGACCATGGAGACCCGGGATCCAGTCCCACATCGGGCTTCCTGCATGGAGCCTGCTTCTCCCTCTGCCTGTGTCTCTGCCTTTCTCTCTCTCTCTCTGAGAAAATAAATAAATCTTAAAAATAAATAAATAAATAAAGTGCACTCCCTAAAACACACACACACACACCCAAAATCCCAAAACATTAAAAAATGAAAAATTCCAGAATCATCTAAAATATGCCTGAGCAAAAGAAACTTCTTTCATGGTCTTAATCAATGGGGAAATATTTTTAACATGATAATTCAAAAAATGATAAATCAGAGATTTAGTACTGAATACTGTGAAAGTGGATCAGCTACGGAAACAAACTCTGAGCCTATTACTTCACCATGAATAGATCAGTTCTACTGGAACAAAGTTCATAGTCCTTCCAGCCCAGCTTCATACAACGTTCATACAACGGACCTGAGGGACCTGAAGGGAACATCTATTTTGGAGCTGACATCTTACTAATTAGACCAGTCACATCAAGGAAGGAGAGATGCTGTCGAAGATTACACTAACTTACTAAGCTAGGTTCTGATTATTTAGATCATGGACACCCTTACCAGATACACACTGTAATAGTTCAAAATCATTTACTAGGGATCCCTGGGTGGCGCAGCCTGCTCCTCCCTTTGCCTGTGTCTCTGCCTCTCTCTCTCTCTGTGTGACTATCATAAATAAATTAAAAATTAAAAAACAAAATCATTTACTAACCGCAAAGGAATACTCCAACATATGGTAACAAGTAGAAAGAACGCAGGGCTTCTCACTTGAAGTACATAAAAAATATTTTTTAAAAACCAGGTGGAAATTTTTTAAAAATCTAGTATCTTCTGGGGTCAAAGCTTTATTTTTATTTTATTTTATTTTATTTTATTTTATTTTATTTTATTTTATTTTATTTTATTTTTTTGAGAGGGAGAAGGTGAGAGAGTATCCCAAGCAGACTCCACCCCCAGCACGGAGCCTTAGCTGGGGCTCTGATGACCCTGGGATCATGATCTGAGCTGGTATCAAGGGTGTCAAGAGTCAGATGCTTAACAGATTCAGCCACTGAGGCAACCCACGGCGGTCAAAGCTTTCACCATAATGCAACCACCTAATATTTAGAAAAGATTCACAAGATCTGGCTTAAGATGTCGCCAAAGCTTTTTGCAGAAGCTTGTAATGATTCTTTACAGAATAGATGTCCAATACACTTCAATTTGGTTTAAAAAACTAAATGTAAACGAAGTAGCAAGAAAAAGTAAATCCATTTAAAAGAAAAAGAAGCACTTTTAATGTTGCTTTAAAAAGCATCATGCAGGGACTCATTCTGTAATTTGTAGGTCTAGGCCATCTTCCCATGCCATCCCAGGATAGGAGAGTGACCCATAAGACTAAGACAGTCTCCCTCCTCTCTCTGGCCAATTAAAGGTAGCAAATACAAGCTATCTTACAACGCTAATAATTATAAAGCACACGAGCCTTACAAGCAGTTCTGTAATTTTCTTTCTCCTCTGTTCAATTCAACCAAGCACATTTAAAGTTGAATGCATTACATTATGGAGACACAAGTCCCTGCATCACAACTTAATCACCATGTCCCATTAGCCAGCACCCACCCAGATCTGGGCTCCCCTGCTCTCTCTCTCCGAAGGATTTCTATTCATCTGCTCGGGTCTTTCTCTCTCCTGATTCTGGCCACTGGTTCTCCTTTTCTGTGATTCCCGTCTCCTCTCTTGCTTTCTCTCCTTTTCTCTCTTCCTTTCCCTACACCAACACTTTCTGGGGAACTCTGGAAATCCCTACTGCTGCTTCCAAGCGCTCGGACCGTTGGGATCTCTACATATTTCGGCCTCGCCCCCCCCCGCCCCCCCCCCCCGGTGTCCCTCTGCTCTCCCCGTCCCCTCCCCTCTTTCCTCTTACACCTCCCCCCCCAGCTCCAACCCACTGGCTCCCCGTCTGGCTAAGCTCTCGCACTGCCGCCGCTTTCTGTCCCCGCATCGCCTGCCCACAGCTTTTTCCTCCTTCCCACCGTGCGTGGGAAGTTCCTCGCCCTTGTTGCCCCCCTTCTGTTCACCAGGGACCCCTCCTAGGGGGTCCCCTTCTTCTGGAGCGCCTCCCTTTCCTCCACATTTCGCGGCGACGTTCCCGAGTTCCTGTCTTCCGCCCTTAGGGCCTCGTCGCCAGTCCCTCCCGCATCCTCCAGCTTGCCGTATCCTTACGGACCCTCTCTCTGATCGCTCTCCTCTCTCCCTCTCTTTCTCCCGCTCCTCCTCTCCCTCGTCGGCCGCTGTCCTGGCCTCCCTCCCGCAGCCACGGCTTCCACGAGGCCCCCCAATCCCCGCCTGGGGGAGGGGACCCGCTCCGTGACTCCCCGCCGCCTCCCGGACCTAAGTCCCTCCTGAGAGCCCGCCCCGAAGACAGGGCCCTTCCCGGGCATCGGTCCTCTCTCCACAGGCGGGGCTGCCCCGCGGAGACCTCAGGAGGCTGGGGGTCTGCGCAATCCCAGGGCCAGGGGCAGCCGCCGGGCCGGGCTGCGGGCGAGGCGCACGCGCCCCTCTCCCTGTTCTCACGCGGCGCGAGGGGCAGGGGCGGCGGGGATGGCCTCTGAACCAGCGGAACCAAAACCAGCCGGACCTCCGGGGCCGCAGCGCCGCCCGCAGGGATCCGCGTCTCTCGGCGACGCGGGACTTACCGCGGTGGAGGCGCAGGTGAGGGGACGCTAACGTGCGTGGAGAACCCAGGCCCCAGGGTTACAGGTTTGGGGAATGCGACGCTCAGGTATAAAAGAGAAAGTTAAAAACCCTCAGAGGCCGATTTGTCGCCCGCTCCAGTCAGCCGCTTCCGCGTCGGTGAAGAGCGGCGCCTGCGCGCCGAGGGGACAGCGGGTTAGGCGCAGGCCCGCGGGTGGTGCTTCTTCCTGCAGGGGTTGGAGTGCGAACGCCGCCCAGACCGCGAGGAGCACAGCGGGTGGGCGCGACTGGGGCGGGGCCTCAGGGTAGCGCTTCCGGCAACAGGAGGGACGCACTGGCTTCCAGGCCTGGGCCCTGAACCGCGGACAGGTTGGGGCGGAAGTACGCACCAGCGCTTCCGGTAAGGAGAGAAAATCCGAAAGGACCCGCGCAGCTGAGGTGTGGGGGGGCGTGGCCAGGCGTAAATTGGGTGGAGAACTTTCGGTGCTGGTTGAGCGGGAAGGTTTGCCCTAGCTAGGATTTCCGGAGGGAGGCCAGGACCAATCAGCGGGGTGGACAGTGCTTGGCTTCCTCTGCGCCCCCCCCCCCCCAGGAAATGTCTTTTTTTGGGGAATTTCTAACCCTTTCTGTTTCTTTTGCCTCCAGTGGGAGGAGACTGCTTCATGCCTATTTAAGTTCATGTTTGAACAGTTTGAGGTAAAGGGTGGTTTTGTGTGGGATATATTGTTGAAAGGTAACCTGGTTACCAGGGTGAAAGAGGCTTTCCTCAAAACTTGTGAGAACACTAAATAGCTTTTGGCAAGAATGTGGAGAAAAAGGAGCTCTCCTAAACTCTTTTTCCTAATGCAGACTGGTGCAGATACTGTAGAGGACATTGTGATTTTATTCCAAAAGTTGAAAATACAACTACCTTACTTCCCAGTTATTGAACTATTGGGTATTTACCCAAGGGATTGGGAAACACTGAATTAAAAGGATATTTGCACCCATATGTTTATTGTAGCATTATTTATAATAACAAAATTTTTTTTTAAAATTTTTATTTATTTATGATAGTCACAGAGAGAGAGAGAGAGAGGCAGAGACATAGGCAGAGGGAGAAGCAGGCTCCATGCACCGGGAGCCTGATGTGGGATTCGATTCCGGGTCTCCAGGATCGCGCCCTGGGCCAAAGGCAGGCGCCAAACCGCTGCGCCACCCAGGGATCCCTATAATAACAAAATTATAGCAGCAAAGAAGTGTCCATCATCTGATGAATGGATGAGAAGATGTGGAATGTATACAACGGAATGTTGATCATAAAATGGAGTGAAATTTTGGCCTTTGCAACACCATGGATAGAGTTAGATAGTATAATGCTAAGTGAAATAAGTCAGCCAGAGAAAGACAAATACCATATGATTTCACTCATATGTGGAGTTTAAAACCAAAAAAAGAAAAAAAGAAATGAATGAAAAAACAGACTTTTATCTACAGGGAAAAATTGGTGGCTACCAGCAAGAAGGTGGAGGTCAGGGATGGGAGAAATAGGTGATGGGGATTAAGACTAAACCCATCATGATTAATGTACAGAATTGTCAAATCACTATATTGTACACCTCAATATAACACTGAACTATCTTGGAATTAAAATTAAAAACTTAATTTAAAAAAAACCTCTTTCGATGAAGAGGTAGAGGTGGACTCTAGTTGGGACCAGGTCCTCCATGGGGAGTTATGTGAGACATGGCTGAATCCAGTAATATTTCCTGCTTTAGAATTTAAGCAATTTAGGGATCCCTGGATGGCACAGCGGTTTGGCGCCTGCCTTTGGCCCAGGGCGCGATCCTGGAGACCCGGGATCGAACCCCACATCAGGCTCCCGGTGCATGGAGCCTGCTTCTCCCTCCGCCTGTGCCTCTGCCTCTCTCTCTCTCTCTGTGACTATCATAAATAAATAAAAATTAAAAAAAAAAACCCGCAAAATATTAAAAAAAGAAAGAATTTAAGCAATTTAAATAAGCATGGAATGCACCTGTCTATGCAATAGATGCAGACTGAAATGTGCAAAACTATACCAATGCAAAAATGTGTCATTATTTATTTATTTTTAAATATTTTATTTATTATTTATTCATGATAGACATAGAGAGAGGCAGAGACACAGGCAGAGGGAGAAGCAGGCTCCATGCCGAGAGCCTGACGCGGGACCCGATCCCAGGACCCCAGGATCATGCCCTGGGCCAAAGGCAGGCGCTGAACCGCTGAGCTACCCAGGGATCCCATAATGTGGTATTATTTAATAACATTTTTCAGAACATAATTTCCATTTTTGTCCCCATTCACCATGTACTCAATCATGTATTCATTTCTATAGATGGTCATAGACATAAGACCTGGGGTGTGGGAGATGAGGGATAGATGTGATAATTTAGGTCACCAACCATTACTTTAAAAAATTTTTTTTTAGGTAAGCCCAGGTGGCTCAGCGGTTTAGTGTCGCCTTCAGCCCAGGGTGTGTTCCTGGAGACCCAGGATTGAGTCCCACCTCAGGCTTCCTGCATGGAACCTGCTTCTCTCTCTGCCTGCTTCTCCCCCTGCCTGTGTCTCTGCCTCTCTCTCTGTTTCTCGAATAAATAAATAAAATCTTTTTTAAAAAGTTTTTTTTAAATATAGATCTAACTTGAGTTGTTCAATATAGTTGTGAACATATTCCACACTTGAGGTGACTGATAAAAATTACTTTCAGATAAACCTTTGTGACACCATAATGCATTTCTAAATACAATTTCTAAACATAATTTCAAATTCACTTTATATTTATATATAAATATAAATATATACAATATAGTGATTCAACAATTCCATTAATCACCTGTGTTCATCAAGACAAAAAGCACTCTTTAATCCCCATCACCTATGTAACCAGTCCCTCGCCCACCTCCCCTATGGTAAGCATCAGTCTGTTCTCTATAATTAAGAGTCTGTTTCCTGGTTTAACTCTCATTTTTTCCCTTTGCTCATTTGTTTCTTAAATTCCACATAAGTCAAATCGTATGGTACTTGTCTTACTCTTTTTTCGTTTATTATTATACTCTACAGCTCCATCCATGTCATTGTAAATGGCAAGATCTCACTATTTTTTATGACTGAGTAATATTTCATTTTGTGTATATAGAGAAATCAATATATAATAAACATATATCTCACATATTGATTCATCAGTTCTCTCTCTCTCTCTTCAAGATTTTATTTATCTATTCATGAGAGACACAGAGAATGAAAGGCAGAGACATAGGCAGAGGGAGAAGCAGGCTCCAATGCAGGACTCGATCCTGGGTCTGTAGGATCACACCCTGAGCCAAAGGCAGATGCTCAACCGCTGAGCCACCCAGGAGTCCCCTGATTCATCAGTTCTCGATGGATACTTACACTGCTGCTTTATCTTGGCTGTTGTAAATAATGCTCCTATTATCATCTGGGTACATGTAGCCCTTTGAATTAGTTTTTTTAATATATTTTTAAAGATTTAATTTATTTATGTATTTATTCATGAGAGAGAGGCAGAGACAGAGGCAGCGAGAGAAGCAGGCTCCAAGCAGGGAGCCCGATATGGGACTCGATCCTGGGACCGTGGGATCACACCCTGAGCTGAAGGCAGATGCTCAACCGCTGAGCCACCTGGGCATCCCAGTTTTTTTTTTGTATTCTTAGGTAAATACCCAGTAGTGTGATTGCTGGATTATTGGGTATTTCTATTTTTAACTTGAAGAACCTCCATACTGTTTTCCACAGTGGCTGCATTAGATTGCATTCCCACCAACAGTGCACAAGGATTCTTTTTTCTCCAAATCCTCACCAACACCTATTGGGATAGAAGAGCACAGGTGGGGGTGGTCTCTGAAAGATTTAAAACCAAACTAACTGAGACCCACAGCTGCCAGCACCAGCAGCAGGGTTCTGTGTGTCTGTCCGACCCAGGACTTACCTCAGTGGGAGATGCAGGTGAGGGGACTCTAACGTGCTTAGAGACTCCAGACTCCAGAGGTGTAGGACTGGGGACCCTGAGGTAGAGAACAGAAAGCTGAAAACCTTCAGAAGCCAATTTTATCTTGGCTCCCTGCCAGCCACTTAGGCGTGGGTAAAAAAACTGCTTGTGTGGGCAGGTGGAATGATGGGACTGGGACAGGGACTGTGGAGAGCATTTTCGATAATGGGTGGGGTGCAAACAGTGGCCTGGCTGGAGGAGATCCACTGGTGGGCTGGGTTGGGGCAGAACCTGGGTAGAGCGCTTACCACAAAGATGGGAGATTGGCACTGGCCAGGCTGTGGCCCCACACTGCTGGGTGGGAGAGAGCAGTGCTTTGGAGGAATGCTTCTGATAATGGGAGAGAAACTGAAATGGCAGGTGGAACCAAAATGGCTGGAGGGCTGGGCCAGCACAGAACCTGGGTGGAGAGTTCCTCCAAGATGTCTTTCTCTGGCATTTCTAATTGTTTGAATTTGTATGTTCTGTGGACTGCTCCCTCCCCATTTTAAGTTTATGCTTTCAACAGTTTCTGTTAGAGCTTAGAGTTCTATGGCTACTTGTGTTGAATGTTTATCAAGGTGAAAATGGCTTTCGTCAAAAACAACTTCCATGACAAGAAACTGAAGTGCTGGCAAGGATGTGCAGAAGAAGGACCTCTGGTCAACTGTTGGTGGGGATACAAAGTGGTGTAGCCACCATGGAAAAACAGTATGGAGGTTGCTCAAAAATGTGAAAGTGTATCTACTTTATGACCCAGTAATTGCACTACTGGGTATTTACCCATGGAATATGAAAATACTAACTCAAAATGATACATGTACTGCAATGTTGCTAGCAGCATTATTTACAATAGCCAAATTATGGAAAGCAGGTAAGTGGCCATTGGTAGGGGAATGGATAAAGAAGATGTGAAATATATATATATATGGAGTATTATATATAAAATGGAGTATTGTCATTCAGCCATGAAATCTTGCCATTTACAATGACATGGATAGAGCTAGAGAGTATGCAAGTGAAATAAACTAGTCAGAGAAAAACTACCATATGATTGCACTCATGAAATTTAAAAAAAAACAAAAGAACAAAAGGGAGAAAAGACAAACTAAAAAATAGATATCTTAAGTATAGAGAACTGGTGGCTACCAAAGGGGAAGTAGGTGGAGGATGAGAGAAATTGGTGATGGCAATTAATAGGAGTTCTGGGAAATACAAATTTGTGAAATCACTATATTGTACATCTGAAATATAACACTGAATGTTAACTATGTTATTATTAAAATTAAAAACTTAATTAAAAAATATAAATGGACACTTGTGGGCAGCCCTGGTGGCTCAGCGGACTGGCGCTGCCTTCAGCCCAGGGTGTGATCCTGGAGCCCTAGGATCGAGTCCCACGTCGGGTTCCCTACATGGAGCCTGCTTCTCCCTCTGCCTGTGTCTCTGCCTCTCTCTCTGTCTCTCATGAATAAATAAATAAAATCTTAAAAAAAATAAATGGACACTTGTGCTGCTGTGATATGTTGGCTACTATGGAGAAGACAATGCTGCTAGAAACATCAGGGTGCATCCTTCCCTCTGAACTAGTGTTTTTGTATTCTTTGGGTAAATACCCAGTAGTTCATTTGCTGGATCATAGGGTAATTCTATTTATTTATTTATTTGTTTGTTTGTTTGTTTATTTATTTATCTATCTATCTATCTATCTATTCATTCATTTATTTGAGATACAGAGAGAGAGACAGAGAGACAGAGAGATAGAGATACAACTCCATGCAGGGAGCCTGACTTGGGACTTGATCCCAGGTCTCCAGGATCACGCCCTGGGCTGGAAGCGACGCTAAACCGCTGAGCCACCCAGGCTGCCCGGGTAATTCTATTTTTAACTTTTTGAGGAACCTTCATACTCTTTTCCACAGTGGTTGTACCAGTTTGCATTTTCACCAACAGTAGTACACAAGGGTTCCTTTTTCTCCAAGTCCTTGCCAACATTTCTTATTTCTTGTGTTGTCGATTTTAGCCATTTTCACTGGTCTGAGGCAATATCTCTTTGTAGTTTTGATTTGCTCTTCCCTGATGGTAAGTGATGATGAGTATCTTTTCATGTATCTCTTGGATATCTGGATCTCTTCTACCAAATTCACTTTACTTTTATCCAAAGTAACTAATGTATTTTCATTAAAATATTACTTTATATTTTAGCACCTTTGTTCCTTTTCTATTTCATTTTGGATAAAAAGATTTTTACTATATTAAATTCGTAAGGTTTCACTGCCATATACATTATGTGGCATTTCATAAGATTTAAAGTAAAATTTAGAGTTTTGATGTTCATTACATTTGAATTCCTTAGTATTTACTAAGGTTTGAGTATTATTGCTCATAAAATCTTAACTTTTCATTCCAAAATTGTGATGATCTCACAACGATTGAATTTTGGATGAAAATGTTGCCAAATATATTACATCTTAAGACTTTTCTGAGGTATTTATTTACTGGTGTTTAGTAATGTTTGACTTGCTTAAACAGTGCCCTATTCAGTATAATTTTAAGATATTCCCAGTATGAATGACTGACAAGTGAAGATTGATCTTGTCT
This sequence comes from Vulpes vulpes, assembly GCF_048418805.1. Lineage (NCBI taxonomy): Eukaryota > Metazoa > Chordata > Mammalia > Carnivora > Canidae > Vulpes > Vulpes vulpes. The sequence goes on along the minus strand of NC_132780.1, from coordinate 18,119,484 downwards.
AAAGACTTTGTAAGTTTATGACTTTTGCAATTTTTCAAATAAATATGATAATTTGTTATCAATAAAGAATGGATCAAAAGTTTCCCACCATTATGCAAATGTTGGTTTTGATACTAGGAAGAATTTTTTCAGGTTGTGACAGTAAGGAATTATATATATTTTTAAGATTTTTATTTATTTGAGAGAGAGAGAGAGAGAGATAGAGTGCATTAATCAGGGGAGGAGCAGAGGAAGAAGCAGACTCCCTGCTAAGCAGGAAGCCAGATGCAGGGCTCAATTCCAGGACCCTGAGCTGAAGGCAGATGCTTAACTGACTGAACTGAGGTGCCCCAGTAAGGAACCATTTTTTTTTAAGATTTTATTTATTTATTCATGAGAGATACAGAGAGAGAGAGGCAGAGACACAGGCAGAGGGAGAAGCAGGCTCCATGCAGCGACCCCGATGTGGGACTCGATCCCGGGACTCAAGGATCACGCCCTGGGCCAAAGGCAAGGGCCAAATAATTAAGCCACCCAGGGATCCCCAGTAAAGAACCATTTTGATAGGCTTCTTTACTTGATTACATTTATAATGTGCATCAGTTTTAAATGTAAGTCACCCAGATATAACTGAAAAGAGAATCCAATCACATTATCAAATCATTTCATGAATTTGTTTACTGCACATTTAAAAAAATTCAGTGTTGGGGATAGATTTGGGGATTTTGCAGAAGGTAGATTATGCTGTACTATGTAATAGTAAATATTTATGCACCCAACAGAGGAGTATTATAATACATAAAACAATCACAAACATAAAGGAACTGATAATAATACAATTATAGGAGGGGACTCTAACACCCAACTTACATCAACAGACAGAACTTAAACAGAAAACCAACAAGGAAACAATGGCTTTGAATGACACACTGGAACAGATGGATTTAACACATATATTCAGAACATTCCATCCTAAAATAACAAATACACATTCTTTTCAAGTGCACACAGAACATTCTCCAGAATAGACCATATATTGGCCCACAAAACAAACCTCAACAAATTCAAGAAGATAAAGTTCATACTATTCATATTTTCTGATCACAATGCTGTGAAACTAGAAGTCAACCACAAGAGACTTTTTTCACAAGAAAAAATGTGGACAGATTAAAAATACACAGAGGTTAAACAACATGTTACTAAACAATGAATGGGCCAGGAAATAAAATAATAAATTTAAAAAGTATATGGAAAAAAAATAAAAAAATAAAAAGTATATGGAAATAAATGAAAATGAAAGCATAATGGTCCAAAACATATGGGATACAGCAAAAGTGGTTCTATATGGAAAATTTCATAGAAATACAGGAGTACCTCAAGAATCAAGAAAAATATGAAATAACATAATATTACACCTAAAAGAGCTAGAGAAAGAACAATACACAAAACCTAAAACAAGCAGAATGAAGGAAATATTAAAGATTAGGGCATAAATAAATCATACAGAAACAAAAAAAAATAGAAGAGATCAATGAGACCAGGGGCTGGTTCTTTGAAAAAAAAAAATCAATAAAATTGATAAACCTCTAGCCAGACTTATCAAGAAGAAAAGGGAAAGGACTCAGATAAAATCAATGAGAAATCACAAATGAGAGAGAGAAATAACAACCAACATCACAGAAATACAAACAATTATGAGAATGTTATGAAATAACTATATGCCAACAAATTGGACAACTTAGAAGAAACGGATAAATCCTTAGAAATACAAACTTCCAAAACTGAAGAAAGAAATAAAAATAGACTGGTAACCAGCAAAGAAACTGAATTAGTAATAAAAAAAAAAAACTTCCAACAAACAAAAGTCCAGGCCAGATGGCTTCACAGGTGAATTCTACCAAACATTTAAAGAAGAGTTCATACCTATTCTTCTCAAATTTTCTGAAAAAGGAAAAGGAAAGAAAACTTCCCATATTTAATCTGTGAGGCCAGTACTATCATAATACCAAAACCAGATAAGACAGTACTAAAAAAGAGAATATAGGCCAATATTACTGGTGAACATAGATGCAAAAAAAAAAAAAAAAAAAAAACCTAAATAAAATACTAACAAACCAAATTCAACAAACTCAAAGAATCATACACTATGTCTGAGTTGCAAGGGTAGTTCAGTATTTGCAAGTCAATATGATACATCACATCAATAAGAACCATATGATTATTTCAATTAATTCAGAAAAAGCATTTGACAAAGTAAAACACCCATTCATATTTAAAAAAAAAATCCTTCAACATAATAGGTTTAGAAGGAATATATCTCAACATAACAAAGACCTTATAAAAACCTACAGCTAACTTCATCCTCAATGGGGCAAAATTGAGAACTTTCCCCCTAACATCAGAAACAAGACAAAGATGTCCACTCTCACCACTTTTATTCGACATAGCATTGGGGGTCCTAGCCATATCAGACAACAACAACAGCAACAAAAATAAAAGGCATCCAAATTGGTAAGGAAGAAGTAAAACTTTCACTATTTGCAGATGACATACAATATAAAGAAAATGCAGAAACTCTACTAAAAACCCAGTAGAATTGATAAAAGCATTCAGTAAGGTTGCAGGATACAAAAACCAATGTACAGAAATCTGTTGCATTTCTATACACCAATAATGAAGCAGGAGGAAGAGAAATTAAGAAAATAATCCCAGTTACAATTGCACCCAAAATAATAGGATACCTAGGAATAAACCTAATAACCAAAGAAGTGAAAGACCTATAAGATCTGTACTCTGAAAACTATAAAATACTATGAAAGAAATTGAAGATGACACAAACAAATGGAAAGACAACAACAACAAAAAAGACATTCCATGCTCATGGATTGGAAGAACAAATATTGTTAAAATGTATATACTACCCAAAGCAATCTACACATTTAATGCAATCCTTATCAAAATACCTGTAGTGTTTTTCACATAACTAGAGCAAACAGTTCTAAAATTTGCATGGAACTGCAAAAGACCCTGAATAGTCAAAGTAATCTTTTTTAAAAATATTTTATTATTTGACACACAGAGAGAGAGAGAGAGAGCACAAGCAGGTGGAACAGCAGACAAAAGGAGAGGGAGATCCAGGCTCCCTGCTGAGCAAAGAGCCCAATGCGGGGCTTCATCCTAGGATCAATACCTGAGCTGAAGGTAGACACTTAACTGACTGAGCCAGCCTGGTGCCCTGCCAAAACAATCTTGAAAAAGAAAACCAGAGCTGGAGTCATCACAATTCTGGACTTCAAGTTATATTACCAAGCTGTAGTAATCAAAACAATATGGTATTGGCACAAAAATATTCACATAGACCAAGGCAAGAGAATAGAAAGCCCAGAAATAAACCCACAACTATGCGGCCACTAAATATGAGACCTGAAACTATAAAAATCCTCAAATAGAACACAGGCAGTAACGTCTTTCACATTGGCCATAGCAACTTTTTCCTAGATGTGTCTGCTGAGGCAAGGGAAACAAAAGGAAAAAAAACAAGTGGGACTTCATCAAAATAAAAAACTTCTGCACAGAAAACAAAACAGTTAACAAAACTAAAAGGCAAAAAAAACAAAAAACAAAAAAAAACAAAAAAAACAAAACTAAACTAAAAGGCACCCTACAGAATGGGAGAAGATATTTGCAAGTGACATACCTGGTAAAGGGCTAGTATCCAAAATATATATAACGAAGTTATAAAACTCAACACCCAAAAAGCAACTAATCCAATTTAAAAATGAGCAGAAGACATGAATAAACATTTCTTTAAAGATATCCAGATGCCCAAAACTCATGAAAAGATGCTCATCATCACTTCAAAACAACCATGAGTTGTCACTTCACACCTGTGAGAATGGCTAAAATCAACAACACAAAAAACAACAGGTGTTGGCAAGGAGTCAGAGGAAAAGGGACCCTGGTGCACTACTGTTGGTGGGAATGCAAAATGGTACAGCCACTGTGGAAAACAATATGGAGGTTCCTCAAAAAGTTAAAAATAGAGTGCCCTATGGTGAGCACAGCATGATGTACAAAAGTGTTGAAACACTATATTGTACATCTGAAACAAATATAGCACTGTATGTTAACTAACTGGAATGTAAAACTAAAATATTAGTCTTTAGTTTACTTGATCTATTATTTTTTTTCTTGTCTCTATTTCTGTCTGATCTTTGTTAGTTCTTTCCTTTTGCTAACTTGGGTTAATTTTTTCTTCTTTTTCTTGTGCCTAAAGCTAGATTGAATTCTTTTCCCTTAATGTAGGTATTATCAACATTCCTCTTAGAATTTCTCCTGATCCATCCCATAAGTTTAGGCATGGTATGTTTCTATTTTAATTTGTTTCAGAATATTGTTTTTTTTGATTTATTCTTTGACTTATTGTGAGTGTGAGTGCAGTGTGAGTGTGTGAGTGGAGTGTGAGTGTGAGTGTGAGTGAGTTGAGTAGTGTGTTAATTTCCACATATTTGTGAACTTTCCCTTTTTAAATCCTGTTATCTTTTTATACCATTGTGTTCAGAAAATAGAACTGGTATGATATCACTCTTATATTTACTAAGATGCCTTTTTTAGACCTAACGTAGGACCTATCCTGGGTAATGTTGTGCACTTGAGAAGAATGCATATTCTGGTTCTGTTGGATGGAATAATCTGTATATGTCTTAGGTCTTTTCTGAAGAATAGCTCAAGTCTAATGATTTTGTGTTGATTTTCTGTCTGGATATCCTATCCATTGTTGCAAATAGGATATTGAAGTTCCCTACATTTATTGCTATTTATTATTGCCTTTAGATCTGTATCTGCTTGATATATTTAGGTGCTCCAATGTTGGGTGTATATATATGTTTACTTACAATTGCTATATCCTCATGATTAATGAATCCCTTTGTTATTATATAATGACCTTGTCTTGTTATATCTTTGGAATTTAAGTTTATTGTGTCTGATATAATTATAGGGACTCCTGCTCTCTTCTGGTTTCAATTTTCATGGAATATCTTTTTCCAACCCTTAACTTTGAGACTGTGTATTCTTAAATCTTAACTCTTTTGTAAGCAGCATTAGTAATTACTAGTCTTTCTTTTTAAGCTGTCCACTCTTTCTTTGATTGAATAATTCATTCACTTACATTCAGACTAATATTATTGATAGGTAGACTTACTAATGCCATTTTATCAATTGCTTTTCTGGCTGTTTTGTAGTTACCTTATTCGTTTCTTCTTCCCTCTGACTTCCATTTGGAATTGATAATATCCTATAGTGGTATGCCTTAATTCCCTTCTTTTTTTTGTGCATTGTAAGTTTTTGCTATCACAAGGCTTACATAAACCATCTCATAAATTAAGGTCTATTTTATGCTGACAACAACTTAAATTTGATTGCATATAAAAACTTTACTCTTTGGGGCACCTGGCTGTCTCAGTCAATAAACTGTGCAACTCTTAATCTTGGTTCTGAGTTCAAGGCCCACAGTGGATGTAGATATTACTTGAAATATTTTTTTTTAAATAGAACTTTATTCTTTATTCCTCTCACATTTTGTTTTTGATATCATTAGCTCTTTTTACATTGTATGTGCTTTAGCAAATATTGTATTTTTTTTTGTATATTTATTTTTATTACCCTGACCTTTCACTTTTACATTTGATCTCAGTGGTTAACACACCACTATATTACAGTATTCTGAATTTAACTATATACTGTACCAGTATGTTTTCTAACTAATTAGCATTCTTTCATTTCAGCTTAAAGTACAATGTCTGAGCGTCCTCAAAACAGTTTCTTTTAATTTCTTCTTCTTTTTTTTTTTTTTGTGATTCAGCCATACTTTTGCTTCTTTCATTCCTCATAATCTTGTTGAAAACTTGCATTTAAAGTATTATAATGTGGAACTCTGGAAATCAGATTCTCCTTCTTGAGGGTTTGTTTTTGCTGCTTGTTGTGAGTTCTAATTTGTTTAGTGACCTTTCCAAACTAATTTTGTTTTGTTTTGTTTTTTAATTTTATTTATTTATTCATGAGAATACACACAGAGGAGAGAGAGAAGCAGAGACACAGGCAGAAGGAGACACAGGCTCCATGCAGGGAGCCCGATGTGGGACTCGATCCTGGGTCTCCAGGATCACACCCTGGGCGGAAGGCAGCACTAAACCGCTGAGCCACCGGGGCTGCCCTCCAAACTAATTTTGTAAAGGCTGTATTCATTATCATGTGTGATAAATGTAGTCTCTTCCATTAGCTTAGTTATCATATTGTGATTTGACAAAGATTTCACTAAATGTCTAGAGCTAAAAGAAAAAGACGAAAGGAAAGGGAAGAGGAAAAGAAAATAGATCATTCTCCCATTGTTGGTAGGTTTGCTTTTAGTTGTGACACTCCAACTCTTAGCCAGGCCATTAGCACTCTGCCTTTGTCTTCACTTTCTATTTGTGCAGCACCAGAGGAAATAGCTTATGGTTTTTTCAGGTACTTTATTGTCCAGTGTATGTGGGCTTTATCCTACACAATTTTTTTTTCAGCCTTTCCCCATACTTTTGGTTTTTTTATTGCTTATCCCATTGGGCCCTGTCCTAGTCTGCTGTAGTCCATACTTTTGCTTTTAAATGCTGTATGATTTTTACTGAAGTATGCCAATGAGAAAAACCTATATGGAATGTGGAAGGCAAAAGTAAGTAGAAACTGTTAATATATGAGATACCTAACTCTGATAGTGGAAAGGGAAGTGGGTGGGGGGTTGGGGTGACTGGGTGATGGGCAATGAGGGGGGCACTTGGTGGGATGAGCACTGGGTGTTATATGTTGGCAAATTGAACTCCAATAAAAAAAAAAAAGAAATTGTTAATATCAGGAGAAATAAGTGACCAGATAAAGACTTTGCAGACTTCCCCACAAGCTCTAAAATTACATATTTAAGGCAACCAGACACAGTAACTTCTCAGACATATGTATGATCTTTGGCTACTCTATCCACTATGGGCTTTAGGATGTAGTTGTGACTAACTCTATGACCCATCAGTCTTTCAAACATTTCACTGCTCATATTCCTTCTAAACTGTTGACTTAATTTATATGGTAATTCTTATTCTCAAATAATTGTATGTATATGTTTTCCTGACCAAACACAAATGTTACAATCCCTCAGAATATTATTATTTCTACACAAAGTCTAAACATCTGAACCAAGAAGACTATATTGCTTCCATGGCCCACTGATCCTAGAATTTCTTCTCAATGAAAGAGCAATTTTGATATTTTAAAGTCTAGTAAAGGAACTCTGATGATTAAATATTGAATAGATGGGACAACTGGATATTTACATGGAAAAGAATGAAGTTGGACCCCTAGCTAACACTGTATACAAAAGTCAGGTGGGGTGGGGCAAGATGGCAGAAGAGTAGGAGTCCTCAACTCACCTGGTCCCACCACTTACCTACATAACTTCCAAAACACCCTGAACACCTACGAATTCGACCTGAGATTTGAAGAGAGAAGAGCCTGAACACAAAGCAGTTTTCACTTCTAGCAAGGTAGGAAGGCAGAAAAAATAAAGAAGAATAAAGTGGGGGAGGGGCCCCGCAAGGAGCCGGGCTAAAGAGGTGAGGCGAAAGCCTCCGGGACAGGATAGGCCAGCTCTGGAAAAGCGGGAACTTTAAAAATCCGAGCCAGGGGGTCCCTGGGCGGCTCAGCGGTTTAGCGCCTGCCTTTGGCCTGAAGCACGATCCTGGGGTCCCGGGATCAAGTCCCACATCGGGCTCCCGGCATGGAGCCTGCCTCTCCCTCTGCCTGTGTCTCTGCCTCTTTCTCTATCATGAATAAATAAATAAATAAATCTTTTTAAAAAAAATCCGAGCCAGATTTTTTTCAGGATGAAAAGGCGCTTAGCAGGGAAATAGGACCGAATCACAGGGGGGCAGCGAAGCCTCCAGATTCTCTGAGTTACTAATAGAGGAAGTGCGCACGGGGAAATTGCACTGCAAACTATGGACCATCTCGGTAAAGGGCTGGAGTGCTGTAGCCCTCAGGGCATTTGGGAGAAGCCAGGGGTTTAGGCAGGCTGGCTCCAGACGGAGTTGGCTGTGCCCTGTTGCCTTCCAGAGCCGTGGCCCCAGGGAGCACAGTTCTAGCAGCACAGGTCCCCGGATCCCATGGCAGCCAAGCAAAGTTGGCGATCCTGCATTCCCCGAGACAGGCGGAAGCGGGGAGGGCACAGGACAGTGAGAACTCTCCTGCTGCTGGGTGCCCTGCAAACTGTGCAGATCAGTGCACCTGTGCCAGCCCCGGGAGAATCTAGGCCAGTGCAGACTGGGAGACTGTATTAGTTACTAGTGGGGAGCTAACTCCAGAGCTGGAAATCTGGCCACTGCCATTGTTTTTTCCTCCTCGTTTCACCGAGTGCCTGGGAGAGGTGGGGCCACCAGGGAACAAAGGCCTCACAGGATAAACAGCTCACACAGGCTAGCACCCAGCAGGGGGCGGGGCATCTCTGACCAGGCACACACACTTGAGAATCAGCACTGCAGGAAGACCAGCTGGAAGAACAGGGGAAGAACAAGGGAAGAACAAGGGAAGAACAAGTTCTTGACCAAGCAGCACTGGAAAGCTCCAGGACTGAGGGAAATAGTATATAGAACTAGAGAGGGTTCCCCCCCCCTTTTTTTAAATTTTTTCCCCTTTTTTCCATTACAACTCATTTTTATATCAGCCTAAAAATTTCCAATATTTTTTCTCTTTTCCCACCGTAACTATAATATTTTACTAGATCTTCATTTTTAACTTTCTTCCTTTTTGACTTTCATATTTCTACATTACATGTCTTAGATATATTTTTCACTTCTGGATTCCCTTCAACATAATTTAATTGTGGGAGATATACAAAATATGGGGTTTTGTTTGGTGTTTTTTGTTTTCTCTGCCTTGTTTTGTTCTACAATGGCAGAAGTTAATACCTTCTAAAACATGACCAGCATGCACCCAGAACCAAGTGGTATACAGTGCTGGTTCATTCTGTGAGATTATATTCTCTCTTCATTTCCATTCTGCCCCTGTCTTTTATCTCATTTATGTCTTGGTGGTCAATGTTGGGGCTTTCTGCAAGTATTGCTGGTTTATATAAACTTGGGATTAAGAATATTCTAACAACAGAAAGTAAAACACTCAGAACCAAGAGGATCACCCTCTAGGGCCCCTCAGGTAGACTACATTCTCCTCCACTACACTTCTTCACCACCACTATCTGAGTCCACCTCTCCGTTTTTGTTTTTTTTTCCTTTTTTCTCTTTCCTCTTTTTTTCTTTTTCTTTTTCTTTTTTTCTTCTTTGGGATTTTTGCCTTTTATTTTTTTACTACTTTGTTTTACAATTTGTTTTTCACTTTTGTGGTCCTTTTATTTTGTTCTGATTCTTTGTGTTCATTTTCTGGTCTCTGACCTCATCAGAATCATCTAGGGTGAAATTTACTTAGGCCCTGGTTGATATTCTTGAGTCAGCCTGTTCATACTACCACACTACACTGAGCAAAATGACTAGAAGGAAGAATTCACCACAAAAGAAAGAAGTGAAAACAGTACCCTCTGCCACAGAGTTACAGAATATGGATTACAATTCAGTGTCAGAAAGCCAATTCAGAAGCACAATTATAAAGCTACTGGTGGCCCTGGAAAAAAGCATAAAGGACTCTAAGACTTTGTTACTGCAGAATTTAGATCTAATCAGGCCGAAATTAAAAATCAGTTAAATGGGGATCCCGAAATAAAAAATAAAAAATAAATAAAAATAAAAAAAATAAAAATCAGTTAAGTGGGGATCCCTGGGGTTTAGCACCTGCCTTTGGCCCAGAGCATGATGCTGGAGTCCCGGGATCAAGTCCCACATCAGGCTCCCTGCATGGAGCCTGCTTCTCCTTCTGCCTGTGTCTCTGCCTCTCTCTCTCTCTCCCCCTCCCCCCCCCCCTCTCTCTCTCTCTCTGTGTCTATCATGAATAAATAAATAAAATCTTTTACAAAATCAGTTAAATGAGATGCAATCCCAAATGCATGTCCTAACAGCTTGGATTAATGAGGCAGAAAAAAGAGTGAGCAACATAGAAGACACGTTGATGGTAAGGAAGGAAGCTGAGGAAAAGAAGAGAAAAAGAATTAAGAGACCACGAGGAAAGGCAAAGAGAAATAAATGATAGCCTGAGAAGGAAGAATCTACATATAATTGGAGTTCCAGAAAATGCCAAGAGGGGCAGAGGGCCAGAAAGAGTATTCGAACAAATCATAGCTGAGAACTACCCTAATTTGGGGAAGGAAATAGACATTCAGATCCAGGAGATAGAGAGGTCCCCCACCAAAATCAAAACCTTTCAATACATCAATATTTAATAGTGAAACTTGCAAATTCCAGAGATAAAGAGAAAATTCTTAAAGCAAGGAGAGACAAGAGATTCTTAACTTATATAGGGAGAAATATCAGATTAACAGCAGACCTCTCCACAGAGACATGGCAGGCCAGAAAAGGCTGGCAGGATATATTCAGGGTCCTAAATGAGAAGAACATGCAGCCAAGAATACTTTATCCAGCAAGGCTCTCATTCACAATAGGGGAGATAAAGAGCTTCCAAGATAGGCAGAAACTGAAAGAATACATCACCACCAAACTGGCTCTGCAAGAAATATTAAGGGGGACCCTCTAAAGGAGAGAGGAAGTCCAAAGAAATAATTCACAAAAAAGAGGGACTAAATAGGTATTATGATGACACTAAATTCATATCTTTCAACAGCTACTCAGAACATGAATGGGCTAAATGATCCTATCAAAAGACTCAGGGTTTCAGACTGGATTAAAAAGCAAGACCCATCTATCTGCTGTCTGTAAGAGGCTCATTTTAGACCTAAGGACACGTCTAGCCTGAAAATGAAAGGTTAGAGAACCATTTACCATTCAAATGGTCTTCAAAAGAAACCTGGGGTAACAATCCTCATATCAGAAAAATTAAAGTTTATCCCAAAGACTGTAGTAAGAGATGAAGAGGGACACTATATCATACTCAAAGGGTCTATCCAACAAGAAGACCTAACAATCATGAATATTTATGCCCTAATGTGGTAGCTGTCAAGTATATCAAACAATTAATAAGCAAAGTAAAGACATACTTAGATAAGAATACACTGTGAGTAGGAGATTTCAACATGGCAGTCTCAGCAGATGACAGATATTCTAAGCACAACATCACCAAAGAAACAAGGACCTTAAATGATACACTGGACCAGATGGATTTCACAGATTATATATATCTGAACACAACTGAATACACATTCTTCTCAAGGGCACCTGAAACTTTCTCCAGAAGACACCACATACTGGGTCACAAATCAGGTCTCAACTGATACCAAAAGATTGGGATTCTCCCCTGCATATTTTCAGACCACAAAGCTTTGAAACTTGAACTCAGTCACAAGAAGAAATTTGGAAGAAACACAAACACGTGGAGGTTAAAGCGCATCCTACTGAAAGATGAATGGGTCAACCAGGAAATTAAAGAAGAGTTAAAAAGATTCATGGAAACTAATGAAAATGAAGACACAACTGTTCAAAATCTTTGGGATACAGAAAAAGCAGTCCTAGGAGGGAAATACATCGCAATACAAACTTTCCTCAAAAAATTGGAAAAAACTCAAATACATAAGCTAAGCTTGCACCTAAAAAAACTGGAGAAAGAATAGCAAATAAAATCTACACCCGGCAGAAGAAGAGAAATAATAAAGATTCGAGCAGAACTCAATGAAATAGAGACCAGAAGAACTTTAGAACAGATCAACAAAACCAGGAGTTGGTTCTTTGCAAGAATTAATAAGATAGATAAACCATTAGCCAGCATTAAAAAGAAAAAAGAAAAAAAAAGACTCAAATTAATAAAATCATGAATGAAAGAGGAGAGATCACAACCAATACCAAAGAAATACAAACAATTCTGAAAACGTATTATGAGCAGTTATATATAACCAATTAGGCAATCTAGAAGAAATGGATGCATTTCTGGAAAACCACAAATTACCAAACCTGGAACAGGAAGAAATAGAAAACCTGAGCAGGCCAATAACCAGCAAGTCATCAAAAACCTCCCAAGACACAAAAGTCCAGGGCCAGATGGTTTCTTATGGAAATTCTATCAAATGTTTAGAGAAGAAATAATACCTATTCTACTAAAGCAGTTCCAAAGGATACAAAGGGACAGAATACTTCCCAACTCGTTTTATGAGGCCAGCATTACCTTGATTTCAAAACCAGACAAAGACCCCACCAAAAAGGAGAATTATAGATCAATATCCCTGATGAACACAGATACAAAAATTCTCAACAAGATACTAGCCCATAGGGCCCAATATTACATTAAGAAGATTATTCACCATGACCAAGTGCAATTTATCCCCGGGATACACCCGGGATACAAGGCTGGTTCAACCGTAAAACAATCAACGTGATAGATCACATCAACAAGAGAAAAAAACAAGAACCATATGATCCTCTCAATAGATGCAGAGAAAGCATTTGACAAAATACAGCATCCATTTCTGATCAAAACTATTCAGAGTGTAAGGATAGAGGGAACATCTTTTTTTTTTTTTTCTTTTTAGAGGGAACATCTTAAAAGCCATCTATGAAAAGCCCACAGCAAATATCATTCTCAATGGGGAAAACTGAGAGCCTTTCCCCTAAGATCAGGAACACGACAGGATGTGCACTCTCACCACTCTTATTCAACATAGTACTAGAAGTCCTAGCCTCAGCAATCAGGCAACAAAAAGAAATAAAAGGCATTCAAATTGGCAAAGAAGTCAAACTCTCCCTCTTTGCAGATGACATGATACTGTACAGAGAAAATCCAAAGACTCCACCCCAAAATTGCTAGAAGTCATACAGAAATTCGGCAATGTGGCAGGATACAAAATCAATGCTCAGAAATCGGTGGCATTTCTATACACCAACCATGAGACTGAAGAAAGAGAAATTAAGGAGTCAGTGCCACTTACAATTGCATCAGAAAGCATAAGATACCTAGGACTAAAACTAACCAAAGAGGTAAAGGTTCTATACCCTAAAAACTACAAAACACTTCTGAAAGAAATGGAGGAAGACACAAAGAGATGGAAAAATATTCCATGCTCATGGATTGGAACAATTAATATTGTGAAAATGTCAATGCTACCCAGGGCAATTTACACATTCAATGCAATTCCTATCAAAATACCATGGACTTTCTTCAGACTTGGAACAAATAATCTTAAGATTTGTTTGGAATCAGAAAAGACTCCCAAATAGCCAAGGGAATATTGAAAAAGAAAACCAGAGCTGGGGGCATCACAATGCCGATTTCAAGTTATACTACAAAGCTGTGATCATCAAGACGGTGTGGTACTGGCACAAAAACAGACACATAGATCAGTGGAACAGAATAGAGAACCAAGAAATGGGCCCTCAATTTTATGGTCAGCTAATATTCAACAAAGCAGGAAAGACTATCCACTGGATAAAGGACTGTCTCTTCAATAAATGGTGCTGGGAAAATTGGACAGCCACGTGCAGAAGAACGAAACTAGACCATCCTCTTATACCACACACAACGATAAACTCAAAATGGCTGAAAGATCTAAATGTGAGACAAGAATCCATCAAAATCCTAGAGGAGAACACAGGCAGCACCCTTTTTGAACTTGGCCATAGCAACTTCTTGCAAGATACATCTATGAAGTTAAGGAAAACAAAAGCAAAAATACTACTGGGACTTAATCAAGATAAAAAGCTTCTGCACAGCCGAAGAAACAGTCAACAAAACTAAAAGTCAACCTACAGAATGGAGAAGATATTTGCAAATTACATATCAGATAAAAGGCTAGTATTCAAGATCTATAAAGAACTTAAACTCAACAGCAAAGAAACAAACAATCCAATTGTAAAATGGGCAGAAGACATGAACAGAAATTTCACCAAAGAAGACCTACACATGACCAGAAGCACATTAGAAAATGCTCCGCATCACTTGCCATCAGGGAAATATAAATCAAAACCACAATGAGATACAAGCTCACCCCAGTGAAAATTACAAGATAGGAAACAAGAAATGTTGGAGACGATGTGGAGAAAGGGGAACCCTCTTGCACTGTTGGTGGGAACATGAACTGGTATAACCACTTTCGAAGACAGTGCAGAGGTTCCTTAGAGTTAAAAATAGAGCTACCCTATGACCCAGCAATTGCACTACTGGGGATTTACCCTAAAGATACAGATGCAGTGAAAAGCGAGACACCTGCACCCCAATGTTTATAGCAGCAATGTCCACAATAGCCAAACTGTGGAAGGAGTCTCGGTGTCCATCGAAAGATGAATGGATAAAGAAGATATGGTATACACACACACACACAATGGAATATTACTCAGCCATTAGAAATAATGAATACTCACCATTTGCTTCGACAGGTTTGGATCTGGAGGGTATTATGTGAGTGAAGTAAGTCAATTGGAGAACAATCATTGTATGGTTTCACTCATGTGGAACATAATAGTGACAGGGTTTATAGGGGAAAGGAGGGAAAATGAGAGGGAAAAATTAGAGGTTGAGCAAACTGAGAGACTTCTAACTCTGGGAAACGAACAAGGGGTGGTAGAAAGGGACAGGGGATGGGATGTCTGGGTGATGGGCACTGAGGGGGGCACTTGATGGGATGAGCACTGGGTGTTATAGTATATGTTGGCAAATCAAACTTCAATTAAAAAAATATATATTTACATATAAATATATATATATAAATATATAAATATATATAAATAAATAAATAAATAAATAAATAAATAAATAAATATATATATATATATATATGAGAAAAAGTCCATTTGGAATACCTGGGTGGAACGAAAAAGTCCATTTGGAATACCTGGGTGGCTCAGTTAAGCATCTAACTCTTGATTTCGGTTCAGGTCATGATCTCAGTGTCATGAGATGGAGCCTTCTGTGGGTCCTGCACTTATTGCCAAGTCTCAGGGAGATTCTTCTTTCAGCTCTGTTTCTTCCCTCACTTACATGCATGCTCTCTCTTTAATTTTTTTTAATCTTTAAAGAAAAATCCATAATCCTAAGAAGTAGGTTTTAAATTAAGTCAATTCAAAAAAAGATCAAAGAACTTAAAGCAAGAATTACAACTATAAAATACTTGGAATAAAACAGGTATAAATCTTCCTAACTTTGGGTTAAGCAATGGTTTCTTAGATTCAACACCAAATCATATATTCTGAGTCTCATAAAAAATATGTAATTAATGATTAAATTTTTTAAAGTTCATTTTTAGTCACAGAAATGTACATGATGTGGCTTAAACATAAATTAGAATTTTAAATAAAGGCATAATATTGGATACCTGAAACTAATGTAACACTATATGTTATCTACCATGGAATTAAAAAAAAAAAAAAAAGAAGGCATCATTTAGCTACATAAGTTCCCTCAAGACGCATCGCAGTTATATTTGTTTATAGGAAACTGAACAGTATTGCATGCAGTGGAACAGTTTGGCATGAACCATAGTTTGGTCAAAGCCTCACAGATAAACGGTGGTGACAATGTTCTCCTTGGCATAAGTTCATATATCTTTGATTGCTAGCTCAAAGGCAATGATCATTAGATATTTGATCAACATTGCCACAGTACCCTTGGGAGACACTGTGACACCCCACAAAGAGCAAAAAGATAACTACTTATCAATCACTTATCAGTCAGAATCTCCTGATACCTTCTATCTCCGCATCCCTAGGACTTGATGACTGCTCTACTCAGTGGCTTAAATGGGCACGTCTGTTAAATAGCAGGACAGCACTGTAATGCATTAATCAAAGTGTTCTTCAAAAATTTTGTTACCTAGGGGGATCCCTGGGTAGCTCAGCGGTTTACCTAATAAACCCTCTCCATGGGTTAGTCTACCAGAAGTTTTCTATTTTCTAGAAGTGGGTTATCGCAGCAGAAAAAGGATATCTCAGACCCTAGGAAAACATGTTTCACAAGCAAAATTGCAGAAACTTAGGAAAATACAAAATCTGGAAGAGCCAAGTTTTGTCTGCATCCCTAGCCTAGGCAGAGTGCAGGAAGGAGAATAATGTAATACAAAAGAAGTAAAGCAAGGCAGTTAAGATTTTTCACGGTCTTTGAGAAAACTAAGACATGTTTCCCATGTAGAACTGGGTTTCAAAGAGACAATCTCTCTGTCCATTGTCTGTATAGTACTGCTGACTAATAGTCTCAGAAGATCCACCTACTGCCTCGTTATACTCCATATGTGGCAAAAGCAGGCATGACAAAATGGCTATGAGGCCTCGAGACAGTCACATGCAACCTTCAGGCCCCAAATGCAATAGAGGAGCACCCAATGCCTTCCTATCTCCTAAGAAGGTCTCCCAAACACAGGAACTGAGGAGAAAACCAGCAGAGGTCCTGGAGTCAGGACTATGGAAGAACTGATGGATCAGTTGGAAACACATGGAATCAAGGGTGGAAGGAGAGACCAGAGGGAAAGAGGACCCCTATGAAACAGCCCTCTCATTCCTCTCAAAGCCAAGGCACCAAAAAGGTCAGAGCAGCCAGATAATAGTGTTGCAGGTCATGATAAAGACTGCCTTTGTCTTTGCATCGGCTGGAATGCCACTGGGGGGTTGGAGGATATGTTTCTGCATGTCTGCAGAGTAATGGGGAAGATTTCTTTTGAGTGCTCACAAGTACTTTTCTTTTCCCACAGACCTCTCCTCTTTGGAGTTTCCCAAGCAATATTTGACAAAGGAGTTTCATATCTGACTATCTCAGCTGTTACCAGTGTTCACATCTTTGATATAGTCCCACCTACTATTTTCAATTTGCCCTCCACAGATAAACGGTTTTTATAAGATATACACCTAATCTTCCACAGAACAGGCAACACTGATTACAAAACTGGTGAGTGGGGGATCCCTGGGTGGCCCAGGGCGCGGATTCTGGAGTCCGGGGATCAAGTCCCGTGTCGGGCTCCCGGCGTGGAGCCTGCTTCTCCCTCCTTCTGTGTCTCTGCCTCTCTCTCTATGTCTATCATAAATAAATAAATAAATCTTTAAAAAAACAAAAACAGGGATCCCTGGGTGGCGCAGCGGTTTGGCGCCTGCCTTTGGCCCAGGGGGCGATCCTGGAGACCTGGGATCGAATCCCACATCGGGCTCCCGGTGCATGGAGCCTGCTTCTCCCTCTGCCTGTGTCTCTGCCTCTCTCTCTCTCTCTCTGTGACTATCATAAATAAAAATTAAAACAAAACAAAAACAAAACTGGTGAGTGATGAGTGAGGACATGACAGGGAAGATGTTTTACTTCTTAGTCCAAAATGTGTAATACTGTTCGGAGTTTAACCTTAAAACAAATATATACATTACAGCATGTG
Source organism: Vulpes vulpes (assembly GCF_048418805.1). Taxonomy (NCBI): domain Eukaryota; kingdom Metazoa; phylum Chordata; class Mammalia; order Carnivora; family Canidae; genus Vulpes; species Vulpes vulpes. The sequence continues at coordinate 18,102,038 of NC_132780.1, read as the reverse complement.
ATATTTAAAGTAAAAGAAGGGGGCAGCCCCGATGGCTCAGCGGTTTAGTGCGGCCTTCAGTCCAGGGCGTGATCCTGGAGACCCAGGATCGAATCTCAAGTCCGGCTCCCTGCATGAAGCCTGCTCCTCCCTCTGCCTGCGTCTCTGCCCATCCCCCCATGAATAAAAAAAAAAAAAAACTTTAAACTAAAATAAACAAACAAACAAATAAAAAAATAAATAAATAAATAAAGCAAAAGAAGGGGCACCTGGGTGGCTCAGTGGGTTAAGCATCTGACTCGATTTCAGCTCTCAGGTCTTGATCTCAAGGCCATTGAGTTCAAGCCCCTACTGGGTTCCATGCTGAGTGTGGAGCCTACCTTAAAGCAAAAGAAATGTAGTATTTTAGTAACAATTGGTGGAAATGGAATTTGGTTCCAGCCACTATGATGCCAAAGACCAAGTTTTTTGCTTCGATATAATGGCTGAAACATTTTTACCTAAAATGTCTGCTACACAAAAGTCCCTGAATGAATGAGCATGGGGTGGTCATGCTGTGAGTGATGTTAAAGCATTTACTGTTAAAACAAATTATACATGGGAACGCTGGGTGGCTCAGTGGTTGAGCATCTGCCTTCAGCTCAGGGTGAGATCTTGGGGTCCGGGATGGAGTCCTGCCTCAGGCTCCCTGCGAGGACCCTGGAACTCTGCCTATATCTCTGCCTCTCTGTGTCTCTCATGAATAAATAAATAAAATCTTTAAAAAAATAACCAAATTATACAATAAAACATCCTTTATCATTGCAATGTTTCAGAACTTTCCATCCTAATCCAAATCAGTAACATTCTAGAGCTGGAAACATGCTGACTCACTTGTGTAGCTTCAAATGCCTCGCAAAATCAGGGACAACAGGTTACCCCTTCTCAGTCTTATTTTCCAGCTGTTCCTGCACATTCATGCACGTAAACATGAAGTTCTTTTTTTTCCTTTCCTTTTCCAAATTTGTATTTAAACTCTAGTTAGTTCACATGTACTGTAATACTGTTTTCAGGAGTAGAATTTAGTGATTTACGTATCAACAGGACAAGTGCCCCCCTTAAAACCCATCACCCACCTCCTTTCCTCCCTCCACCAGCCCTGTTTGTTCTCTATCCTTAAGAGTCTCTTAAGGTTTGTTTCCCTCTGTTTTTTCTCCCCCCTTCCCATATGTTCAAGTCTCATTTCGTCAATTCCCCATATGAATGAAACCATATGGTATTTCTTTTTTTTTTTAAGATTTTATTTATTTATTCATGAGACAGAGAGAGGAGAGAGAGAGAAAGAGAGACAGAGAGAGAGAGAGAAATGCAGAAGCAGGCTCCATGCAGGGAGCCCGACGTGGGACTCGATCCTGGGTCTCCAGGATCACGCCCTGGACTGAAGGCGGCGCTAAACTGCTGAGCCACCTGGGCTGCCCCCCATATGGTATTTCTTTCTCTGCCTGACTTATTTCGCTTAAAATGTGCAGTTCTTCTAAATGCTGCTCTTCAAGGAACTGACAGTGCACTCATATGCAACGCCTAAAACAATCCCCTCTGCCAACCTCGCTCACACGCAAGACCCACTTACGGGTTCTTATTCACACCTGAGTACCAAACCCTCCCCATGATGATCCCCCAGCAGGGCCTCTTCACAAGTTCCGAGTCTCTGGGTGGCGGTGAGATGGAATGTAAGTGGAGATGAAAGGCACTGAGGAAGATATGGGAAAGTCCGAGCAAACGTTATGGAGATCCCTTGAGAGTACACTACGAAGTCCAAAAAAAAAAAAAAAAAAAAAGCATTTCGGGAAAGAGAGAAGAAACAACCAAGACCGTGCATTCTACCTGGGAACGAGTCATTTCTGCCTCCTCTTCCTCTGGGCTTATTTCTCGGATAAGATCAGTCTTGACAAATGGACCTTGAGTGCTGAAAACAGGCTGTTCAATGCCTGGAATGAACTATGCCTCTTTCCTGGGACACAACCACACACAGAGGGAGGATCTCAACACGTAAGAAGACAGTCCTCTGCCGCTCGCTGCCCCCCGAGGGGCTCATGGACACAGAGACGAGCCATGAGTCTGTCTCCCCGCTTTTCTTCACGGCTTACTGCCCTGCTGGGAAGCCCATGCGTTCTGTAGCTGCAGTGGCCCTGACCCCACGCCGCACAGAACAGAGGCCCCCCAGCTTTCTGGATCTTGGAGCAATGGGAGCACAGGAAAGCATCCGAAGCAGCGGTCTCCACCAATCGAGGGGCTGTAAGCGGACGCGGACGCCGCGACCCGGGGCTGCCGGGACTCACGGTGGGCGGGAAGGCGAGGACTGCAGTAGTAACCTCCACAGAACCCCGGTGTGGAAGACTGGAGGCTGTGGGGCCGCGAAGCACGGGTCTGAAACAGAATATCCGAAATTCACTCACTCGAGCGTTTCTCACTCAGCTCAATTCACTTCCGAGTCTGCAGGCAACTGCGCAGGCGCGGGTGGAAGAGGCGGTTATAGGGGCGGGGCTTGGGCGGGGCTGCGTCCGGCGAGAGGCGGGACGTGGAGAGGGGTTGGGACTGGGCAGGAAGTGCGCGATAGGGGCGGAGCCAGTGTGGGGGCGGAGCCTTGAGTCCAGTCGCCCCGCCCCGCCCCTGGAAGTTTGTGGGTCTCCAACAGTGCTTGTTTCTCGGCTTTTTGATCGTCGTGGAGCAGAGCTGCTTCCTGCCTGTTAGAGGTTAATATTTCTAAACTTAAGGTGAAAGAGTAGAGTTATGAGGGGCAGTTATATTAGAAGCTGAGAGATCTCAACAAGCTGAGAATGGCTGAATTGAAAAGCTCTTGGTGCGAGCAGTTGGAGATAGAGTCTTGTAAGTGATGGAATGTGGAATGTGATGATGACTCCAGTGATCTGTCGGGGGGGCGGGTGGCGGGGAAGCCTCTCCGTGGACCTGCTTACAACAGTGGTTCAGGAAAGAAAGAACGAGACTCAGGGGGAATCCAGAGTCTTATAACTTAGCCTCAGAAATGACAGGCTGTTACTTCTGCCAGTTTCTGTTGGTGGCACAGATTTTCCTCTGATTGCTGCCCTCCGGCAACCAGTCGTCCTGCTTTTCCCTGGCCTGGCCAGGTTTCTGAGAAGCGGGATTACCGGCTAAAACTGGGAAAGTCCTGGCAGTGGAGCACACTAGCAGCTGTGCCTTCCCAGCCACTCTCCACCAGGTCTGCTCTTCTTCCCTCCTCCTCCTCTTTTCCCCACCTCTACCCTTTTTGTGTTCTTTCTCCTCCTATGTTCCTCTCCTCTTCCTTTTTCATTACTTCCAGGTGTGAAGAGAGTTTGGAGAACACATTCCTGCCATGGGTCCTAGTGACAATTTTGGTCCACAAGAAATGGAGATGGGTGTCACCCTCAAGTGTGTGGAGCTTGTTAGGTGGCATGACAGGAGATGAAGCCGAATATGAGAAAGTCCTCAGGAGTTCTTCCAACAGTGAAAACAAACACAAACCAGGTGAATATAGACAGGCTTCTCTCACTTTGGGTCATCTTTGTGCCCCCAATACCTGCAGTTGTTACCCCCCACCCCAGGACTGCTCACAGATATTTATTACCTGGGATGGGGTGGGTGGTCAATTACCAACTAACTCATCAACTGATGGAATTAGTGAAATAACGTAAGGTGTTTCCTGGAAGTCCCCAAACAGAGTGAGGTGATAAAGGGTCTGTCCACTGTAGCAAACTGACAAATTTGAAAAGGAATATACTATGGGCTTTAAGACAAGGTTATACCTATTTGGCTAGCAGAAATCTCATCCATTAGACAACAGCCAAAGCTGTGCTTGTTTAGATGCTGTGAAAATAATGAGAAACCTTACTAAAATGGAGTTAGGAACTTTTGGCAGGGGGAGCCCTAATGGAGTCCTACCCATCCTAATCAATTGCAGACCCAATAGGAAAACATGGACTTGCCCTTGCACTTGGATTCTACTCTACTACTCCAGCCAGAGGAAGAGATGCTTTCCTAATCCCCTCAGTCTGGGCAACAGTTCAATCAATGAAAAGCTGCTATACTTTGAACTCCCAGTTTACACCAGTGGACTGAGTTTGTCATGGCCTTCCTAAAATAACTCTTTTCTCCTTAAAAAGTGTTCCTCTCCAAACAGTGTATGTTCTCATTCATTTGGGGTATATAAATAATAGTGAAAGGGAATATAAAGGAAGGGAAAAGAAATGTGTGGGAAATATCAGGAAGAGAGACAGAACATAAAGACTCCTAACTCTGGGAAACGAACTAGGGGTGGTGGAAGGGGAGGAGGGCGGGGGGTGGGGGTGAATGGTTGACAGGCACTGAGGGGGACACTTGACGGGATGAGCACTGCGTGTTTTTCTGTATGTTGGTAAATTGAACACCAATAAAAATTAATTTATAAAAAAAAAAAAGTGTTCCTCTCCTGGGATGCCTGGGTGGTGTAGCAGTTAAGCATCTGCCTTCAGCTCAGGTCGTGATCCTGGGATCCGGGATCCTGTCCCACATTCGGCTCCCTGCAGAGAGCCTGCTTCTCCCTCTGCCTATGTCTCTGCCTCTCTCTCTGTGTGTCTCTCATGAATGAATAAATAAAATCTTTTTTAAAAAGTGTTCCTCTGCTTTGTTCCCCATTCTTGTTAGAGTTTTGTGGCAACTTGTTTGTCCCAGACAAACAGACTGGTAAAATCCAGTCTACTAGTCTGTTTCTAATGTGAACATGGTGGAGAAATGTGGAAAGATGATGAGGCTAAATGGCCACGAGCCACCCTGGGACTATTGTGGACTTTATCTTCACTTAATCTCAACCTACCAGCTAGAAAACAGAACAATGAGAAACCTGACCTTGAATCACTGGGGACCATTTCAAATTAATTACGGTGAAGATTGAAGCAATATAGATTATATTGGTGATGTGTGAGAAACTGGTGTACTGATTCCAACAAATTCTCTGTACAATAGCCCCTATGACACTTGAAAAGAGTAGATGGCTCATGGAGACTAACAGGCTATTGAAGCTTAAATAAAGCAATGCCACCCATGGCATTAGCAGTCCCTCACATTATCCCAACAGCGCAAGAATTTCAGCATGCCTAGGGAGACTGGTTCTCATTGACTGTGCAAATGCTTCTTCTCTCAGCCTTATATAAGAAAAGGGCTAACTGCAGTTGAGCTTTGAGTAAGAAGGACCTTAGTTTACATTTACTCTATTGCCAGTTACCTGAATTCACCAGTGTGCTGTCTCAATTTGATTAGGAGGGATTTGACTTTGATATAGGTACCAAGTGTAATAATACGCTATCTTGATGACATCATAAGAATAGCAGAAACTGAAGAATAAGCTACATAGAACTATTCTAAATGCTTTAGTGGCACCAAAAGAGACGTTGTTAAATGCAGCAAAGATCTAGGGGCTTGCACAAATGGTGAAATTGTTAGGAATATTCTGGGCAGAAGCCACCCATGATGTTCCACATGAGACTAAAAAGAAACTGGCATTCTTACCTTACCTACCCTTAGAACTAAACAAGAAGCCCAGTGTTCGACTGGTCTATTTGGATTGGGGAGATGCATGTTCTACATCCAGGGATATTGCTAACTCATATCCATGAAACTATGCCAAAGGAAGCCATATTTGAATGAGGACCTAAGAAAGAACATTTCTGGTTTGCAAAAAGTGCTGTCTCTTAAGCTCTTGTCTATCCTTGGCCCACTGTGATGGATTCAGAAATGATTTTGGAAGTGGCTCTAATGCTTAGTAATGCAGCTTGAAATTAATGGCAAAAGCCATTGAGTGCCACCTAGTGACAACCACTAAGATTTGGGACCAGAAAATGTTTGGATGTCTGGGTGATATATACCTACTGAGATACAGTTTAGCTTGCTACTGAGTGTTGATTAAGACTGTCCCTGGGAGGGCTGGCAGGATATACTCAGGGTCCTAAATGAGAAGAACCTGCAGCCAAGAATACTTTATCCAGCAAGGCTCTCATTCAGAATAGAGAGATAAAGAGCTTCCAAGATAGGCAGAAACTGAAAGAATATGTGACCGCCAAACCGGCTCTGCAAGAAATATTGAGGGACTCTGTAAAAGAAAGAGGAAGCCCAAAGAAATAATCCACAAAAATAGGGACTGAATAGGTATTAAATGACAGTATAAATTCATATCTTTCAATAGTAACTCTGAACGTGAATGGGCTAAATGATCCCATCAAAAGACACAGGGTTTCAGACTGGACAAAAAGCAAGACCCATCTATGTGCTATCTACAAGAGACTCATTTTAGGCTTGAGGACACCTCTAACCTGAAAATGAAAGATTGAAGAACCACTTACCATTCAAATGGTCCTCAAAAGAAAGCTGGGATAACAATCCTCATATCAGATAAAGTTTATCCCAAAGACTGTAGTAAGAGAGGAAGAGGGACACTATATCATACTTAAAGGATCTATCCAACAAGAAGACCTAACAATCATGAATATTTATACCCTAATGTGGGAGCTGCCAAGTATATCAATCAATTAAACCAAAGTTAAGACATACTTAGATAATAATACACGAATAGTAGGAGACTTCAACATGGCACTCTCAGCAAATGACAGACCTTCTAAGCACAACATTACCAAAGAAACAATGGCCTTAAATGATACACTGGACTAGATGGATTTCACAGATATATACAGAACTTTCCATCGGAACACAACTGAATATACATTCTTCTCAAGTGCACATGGAACTTTCTCCAGAATAGACCACATACTGGGTCACAAATCAGGTCTCAACTGATAACAAAAGATTGGGATTGTCCCCTGCATATTTCAGACCACAAATTTTTGAAACTAGAACTCAGTCACAAGAAGGAATTTGGAAGAAATTGAAACACGTGAAGGTAAAAGAGAATCCTACTAACAGGTGAATGGGTCAACCATGAAATTATAGAATTAAAAAGATTCGTGGAAACTAATGAAAATGAAGATACAACCATTCAAAATCTTTGGGATACAGAAAAAGTGGTCCTAAGAGGGACCACTTCACAATACCTCCTTCTAAAAATTGGAAAAATCTCAAATAAATAAGCTAAGCTCACACCTAAAGGAACTGGAGAAAGAACAGCAAATAAAACCTACACCGAGCAGGAGAGAAATAATAAAGATTCGAGCAGAACTCAATGAAATAGAGACCAGAAGGACTTTAGAACAGATCAACAAAACCAGGAGTCAGTTCTTTGAAAAAATTAATAAGATAGACAAACCATTAGCCAGCCTTATTAAAAACAAAGGAGAAAAGATTCAAATTAATAAAATCATGAATGAGAAAGGAGAGATCACAACCAATACCAAAGAAATACAAATGATTTTAAAAACATATTATGAGCAGCTATACATCAACAAATTAGGCAGTCTAGAAGAAATGAATGCATTTCTGGAAAGCCACAAATTACCAAAACTGGAACTGGAAGAAATAGATAACCTGAACAGGCCAATAATCAGCAAGTCATCAAAAAAAAACCCCAACACACATAAGTCCAGGGCCAGATGGCTTCTCAGGGGAATTCTATCAAACATTTAAAGAAGAAATAATACCTATTCTTACTAAAGCTGTTCCAAAGCATAGAAAGGGATGGAATATTTCCAAACTCGCTTTATGAGGCCAGCATCACCTTAATTACAAAACCAGACAAAGACCCCACCAGAAAGGAGAATTATAGACCAATATCCCTGATGAACACAGATGCAAAAATTCTTAACAAGATACTAGCCAATAGGGTCCAACAATACATTAAGAAGATTATTCACCATTACCAAGTGGGATTTATCCCCAGGATGCAAGGCTGGTTCAACACTCCTAAAACAATCAACATGATAGCACATCAACAAGAGAAAAAACAAGAACCATATGATCCTCTCAGTAGGTGCAGAGAAAGCATCTGACAAAATACAGCATCCATTCCTGATCAAAACTCTTCAGAGTATAGGGATAGAGGGAACATTCCTCAGCATTTTAAAAGCCATCTATGAAAAGCCCACAGCAAATATCATTCTCAATGGGGAAACACTGAAAGCCTTTCCCCTAAGATCAGGAACACGACAGGGATGTCCACTCTCACCACTGCTATCCAACATAGTACTAGAAGTGCTCGCCTCAGCAATCAGGCAACAAAAAGAAATAAAAGGCATTCAAATGGCAAAGAAGAAGTCAAACTCTCCCTCTTTGCAGCTGACATGATACAGAGAAAACCCAAAAGACTCCACCCCAAGATTGCTAGAACTCATACAGCAATTGGCAGTGTGGCAGGATACAAAATCAATGCCCAGATATCAGTGGCATTTCTATACACTAACAATGAGACTGAAGAAAGAGAAATTAAGGAGTTAGTGCACTTACAATTGCACCCAAAAGCATAAAATACCTAGGAATAAACCTAACCAAAAGGGTAAAGGATCTATACCCTACAAACTACAGAATGCTTCTGAAAGAAATTCAGGAAGACACAAAGAGATGGAAAAATATTCCATGTTCATGGATTGGAACAATTAATATTGTGAAAATGTCAATGCTACCCAGGGCAATTTACACGTTCAATCCAATCCCTATCAAAATACCATGGACTTTCTTCAGAGTTGGAACAAATAATCTTAAGTTTTGTCTTTCTTAAGAAAAGACCTTGAATAGCCAGGGGTAATATTGAAAAAGAAAACCAGAGCTGGGAGCATCACAATGCCGATTTCAAGTTATACTACAAAGCTGTGATCATCAAGGCAGTGTGGTACTGGCACAAAAACAGACACATAGATCAATGGAACAGAATAGAGAACCAAGAAATGGGCCCTCAATTCTATGGCCAGCTAATATTCGACAAAGCGTGAAAGACTATCCTCTGGATAAAAGACTGTCTCTTCAATAAATGGTGCTGGGAAAATTGGACAGCCATGTGCAAAAGAATGAAATTGGACCATTCTCTTACACCATACACAAAGATAAACTCCAAAACGGTTGAAAGATCTAAATGTGAGACAAGAATCCATCAAAGTCATAGAGGAAAACACAGGCAACACCCTTTTTGAACTTGGCCACAGTAACGTCTTGCAAGATACATCTATGAAGGCATGGGAAACAAAAGCAAAAATGAACTATTGGGATTTAATCAGGATAAAAAGCTTCTGCACAGCCAAAGAAACAGTCAACAAAACTAAAGGAAAACCTACAGAATAGGAGAAGATATTTGCAAATGACATATAAGATAAAGGGCTAGTATCCAAAATCTATAAAGAACTTCTTATGCTCAACACCCAAGAAACCAAAAATCCAATCCTAAAATTAGCAAAAGACATGAACAGAAATGTCATCAAAGAAGACATACACATGGCCAACAAGCACATGAGAAAATGCTCCACATCATTTGCCATCAGGGAAAAACAAATTAAAACCACAATGAGATACCACTTCACACCAGTGAGAATGGCTAAAATTAACAAGATAGGAAACAATAAATGTTGGAGAGGATGTGGAGAAGGGGAACTCTCTTGCATTGCTGGTGGGAATGTGAACTGGTACAGCTACTCTGGAAAACAGCATGGCGGTTCCTCAAAAATTTAAAAATAGTGCTACCCTAAGACCCAGCAATTGCATTACTGGGTATTTGCTCTAAAGATACAGATGTAGTGAAATGCTGGGACACCTGCACCCCAATGTTCATAGCAGCAATGTCCACAATAGCCGAACTGTGGAAGGAGCCTCAGTATCCTTCAACAGATGAATGGATAAAGAAGTTGTGGTATATATATATATACAATTGAATTGTACTCAGCCATCTGACGAGATGAATACCCACCATTTGCTTCGATATGGATCGACAAAGAGGGTATTAAGCTGAGTGACATAAGTCAATCAGAGAAGGACAATCATCACATGGTTTGACTCCTACGGGGAATACAAGAAATAGTGAAAGGGATTATAAAGGAAAGGAAGGGAACTGAGTGGGAAAAATTAGAGAGGGAGACAAACCATGAGAGACTCCTAACTCTGGGAAACAAACAAAGGGTTGTCAAAGGGGAGATGGGCGGAGATGTTGAGTTAACTGGGCGACAGGCACTGAGGAGGGCACTTGATGGGATGAGCACAGGGTGTTATACTCCTATAGGTTGGCAAATAGAACTTAAATTTAAAAACTGAAAAAAATTAATTGCCATTTCTGACGTGGATTCCCATTTTGTCAGGAATGTGTAGAACCATAAACTTCAGAAATAAAAGAATACAGGAAATACATTTTAGTGTCAAATATTAAGCAAGGATGATACAAGATTGGTCTCAGCAGATAGAGGAAACCAGTATTTGTTCATCCAGAGTCATAAGGTTTTGTATTGAAAACAGGGAGAGTAGGGGCACCCGGGTAGCTCAGTGGTTGAGCATCTACCTTCAACTCAGGTCATGATCCCAGGTTCCTGACTCCTCATGATCCCAGGTTCCTGACTCAGTGGTTGAGCATCTACCTTCAACTCAGGTCATGATCCCAGGTTCCTGACTCCAGAAGGAGTCTGCTTCTCCCTCTGCCTGTGTCTCTGCCTCTCTCTCAGGGTCCTCATGAATAAATGAATAAAATCTTTAAAAGAAAAACCAAAGAGAATAGAGAGATGAGGGCTTTTATTGCAATTTGGTTGAAACTACAATCTTTTATGTTAAAATATTTTCCTTTATGCCACTGACGTTGAAGTTACAGATTGGGAGCATTGCAGGTCTAAAAATTTGTTTTAAAAGATTTATTTATTTATTCATGAGAGAGAGAGAGAGAGAGAGAGGCAGAGACACAGGCAGATGGAGAATCCCCACTAATTTCGGGATCCCTGGGTGGCACAGCGGTTTAGCGCCTGCCTTTGGCCCAGGGCACGATCCTGGAGACCCGGGATCGAATCCCACGTCGGGCTCCCGGTGCATGGAGCCTGCTTCTCCTTCTGCCCGTGTCTCTGCCTCTCTCTCTCTCTCTCTCTCTCTCTCTGTGTGACTATCATAAAAAGAAAGAAAGAAAGAAAGAAAGAAAGAAAGAAAGAAAGAAAGAAAGAAAAAGAAACCCACTAATTTCACTTGCTGGGTGCTTGCAAGTGAAGGGAACACTATTCCCTGGTCTTAGGCTCCAGGAGAAGGCTGTGTCCTAAAAAGTATGTTCAGTGCTCCTAATGCAGATCTCAGATGATTCTGGCAAATGGCATTAACGGTCTTCCCATTAATTCACCATTTGACCCCGCTGTAGGAATTTCTGACGTTGTCCTAAAGGAAATTATCCATGAATTTTCCAGAAGGGTCATCCAGATTATGGATCTTCCATTTATATATGAAGATCCTCAGGGATTTTTTTTTTTAATTTAGGTTGGTCTTAAAAAGAAGTATCATAGACACCTGGGTGGCACAGTTGGTTAAATGAATGAAGAAAGTCATTTTAAAAAAAATGGAAATATACCTTTTAAAAAAATTTATTTATTTATTGGAGTTCAATTTACCAACATAGAGCATAACACCCAGTGCTCATCCCATCAAGTGTGCCCCTCAGTGCCCGTCACCCAGTCACCCCCAACCTCCGCCCACCTCCCTTTCTACCACCCCTTGTTCGTTTCCCAGAGTTAGGAGTCTCTCATGTTCTGTCTCCCTCTCTGATATTTCTGACTCATTTTTTCTTTTTTCCCCTTTATTCCCTTTCACTGTTTTTTATATTCCCCAAATGAATGAGACCATATAATGTTTGCCCTTCTCCGATTGACTTATTTCACTCAGCATAATACCCTCCAGTTCCATCCACGTCGAAGCAAATAGTGGGTATTTGTCGTTTCTAATGGCTGAGCAATATTCCATTGTATACATAGACCACATCTTCTGTATCCATTATCTGTCGATGGACACCGAGGCTCCTTCCACAGTTTGGCTATTGTGGACATTGCTGCTAGAAACATCAGGGTGCAGGTGTCCTGGTGTTTCACTGCATCTGTATCTTTGGGGTAAATCCCCAGCAGTGCAATTGCTGGGTCGTAGGGCAGATCTATTTTTAACTCTTTGAGGAACCTCAACACAGTTTTCCAGAGTGACTGCACCAGTTCACATTCCCACCAACAGTGCAAGAGGGTTCCCCTTTCTCCACATCCTCTCCAACATTTGTTGTTTCCTGCCTTGTTAATTTTCCCCATTCTCACTGGTGTGAGGTGGTATCTCATTGTGGTTTTGATTTGTATTTCCCTGATGGCCAGGGATGCGGAGCGTTTCCTCATGTGCTTGTTGGCCATGTCTATGTCTTCCTCTGTGAGATTTCTGTTCATGTCTTTTGCCCATTTCCTGAACATTTCATATAACAATGAATATTTTCTGCTGTATCAATTTTTAGTTAGTATGGTTTCCTGATTTATACCAAATATTTTATTTTTAAAAAGTTTTTATTTATTCATGAGAGACACAGAGAGGCAGAGAGAGAAGCAGGCTCCATGCAGGAAACCCGATGTGGGACTCGATCCCAGGACTCCAGGATCATGCACTGAGCCAAAGGCAGACACTCAACTGCTGAGCCACCTAACCATCCCACCAAATAAATATTTAATTTAATTTAATTTAATTTAATTTAATTTAATTTAATTAATTTTTTTAAAGATTTTATTTATTTATTCATGAGAGACACACAGAGAAAGAGAGGCAGAGACACAGGCAGAGGGAGAAGCAGGCTCCACGCAGGGAGCCTGATGTGGGACTCGATCCCGGGACTCCAGGATCAGGCCCTGGGCCGAAGGCATGCACTAAACCGCTGAGTCACCCAGGGATCCCCAAATAAATATTTTAAAACTATTATCTGTTGTTACCTTCTTATCTCATTTTTGTAGTTTCAATCCTTAACTCTCTTCCTATTTAAATTCTTGCCACAATAACTAGGTTCAAACTCAGTCTCATCAGTTCACTAGATGTTTTATACAATATTCTCATAAAATGGGAATTATAAAAGCTCATAGATTAATTAGTGGTTTTATACATCAGTGTAATGATAATGTAATTATTTATAATATAAACAAATGTTTATAATAATAAACAGTTAAATGATACCTAATGTATAAGTGTTAAATTATTGTTATTATTTTAGACCTTTTCATTTGTGTAAACTTTGTTTTGCAGCTGCCAAAACCCAGGCACAAACCATAAACTTCTCAATTTTAAAGTTATCCAGGGAGTGTTTTCTTAATGTTCTAGCTCCTTGCCATACAAGGGGTGATTTATGGACACATAATGTTGGTATCACTAGATCCAATTAAAGTATGGAATCTCAGGGCCCATCACAGACTTTCTGAAATAGTCTGCATTGTAGCAAGACCCCACTAGCATCTTGTGCATTTTAAAATTCGAAATGTGCACTTTCAACTAACCCTGACTTCTCCCATGTGTGAAATGTAGAGCATGTTGTCTCTATGAATGATGTTTTAAATAGTTATTCACATGTAGAAATAAAACTTTTTAAATATAGAAAGGGGAACAGGGGCACCGGGTGGCTCAGTTGGTTAAGTGTCTGCCTTCAGCTCAGGCCATGATCCCGGGGTCCTAGGATTGAGCCCCATGTCTAGTTCCCTGCTCAGTGGGGAATCTGCTCCTCCCTCCCTCTGCTCTTGTGTGCACTCTCTCACATTCTCTCTCTCTCTCTCTCCCTCTCAAATAAATAAATAAAATATTTTAAAAAGGGGGAGATGCCTGGGTGGCTCAGTGTTTGACCATGTGCCTTCAGCTCAGGTTGTGATCTCGGGGTCCTGGGATGGAGTCTCATATCAGGCTCCCCTCAAGGAGCCTGCTTCTCCCTCTGCCTATGTCTCTGCCTCTCTCTGTGTGTCTGTCATGCATAAATAAATAAAATCTTTTTAAAAGGAAAAGAGGGGACAAGTATCTTTCAAATGTATTCACTCCCACATTGGTCCAACTGACGAGCTGGGTAATAGAGGGAAAGAACATCAAATGCTGGAAAGTACACTCCAGACACAAAACGCATACCAGGTGAGTTTTTGAGTCAAGATTTGCCAGTGGGTTTTTCTTAGTCCTTGTTTCTAGATCACCTACCTGAAAAACACCCAGGACATTAACACAGATCACAGGTTCCTGAATCAACGTCATGAGAATTTCTTTAGTGGAACCTGATTTTCACATTTATCAAAGTATCTCTGGTGATAGTAGGGCCCATGTTTCTAGCTGCTCTTAGCTTTCTCCAACATGCTGAGCTGGCCTGGGACAGAGAAGCTTGGAGACTCACTGAGACTTGGAAGCTTAGGTCTGTATCATATTGTTATTCTGAGTTCCCAGTGGGGGTCCTGGAAGTGTTATTTCTATTTCCAAGAACCTCTTATTAAAGCAACCTGGGAGCCCCAAGTGAAGAACAGGCACTGATGCAGAGTCTCTTCATTTCCCTCTTTTTCTGGGTTTTGGTTCCTTGAGCAGGAGGTGGCCAGAACAGTCCTATCACATTGTCTCTTGGGGGTAGGGCCCTGGCAGGACAGGGAAGGTCTCCTGAGACAGAAGCTCACAGGGAGAAAGGGGGACATCTGGTTTGCTCCCCACAGTGAAATCCCACTCTGGAGATAATGTGAAAGTTGAAATGACACAGCAAGACTTATGTCCAGGGGTTTTCAACTGGAGCCTGGAAGCCATAAGCCTGGAAGCCTTATGCCCATCCTTACCTGGTGGAACCATGAACTTTGAATGGGGCCAACCCACAAATATCTCAAGGACTGTGCAAAAACATACCGGCAAGTTCCTACAGTAACAGATTTTTGCTCAGTTAAAGCCTTAGCAACCAGTTGGATTAAGCCAAGATTAGTTTTCTGCCACTAGTACCAATCAAAATTCTTTGTAAGCAACATATTCAAGCATTCCTTTTTTTCCTTAAAAACCTCTGACTTCTGCTCCCTAGCAAGACAGTATTTGGGTTGCCACTCAAACCTGTGTACCCTGCATTACAATTCTTTGATTCCAAATAAACACTTTTGCTTAAATATTGCCTCCTGACAATTTTAGGTTGGCAGGAGCCATTTGCTCTTTTTGATTCAGGAGAGAGTTCTCCCCCAAACTGAAAGAGAACACGGGCTAATGGAGTGTTTTCTTTTTTACTTAATTTATTTTTAAAGATTTTATTTATTCATGAGAGACACAGAGAGGAAGAGACATAGGTCGAAGGAGAAGCAGGTCCCCTGTGGGGAGCTTAATGTGGGACTCCATCCCAGGACCCCAGGATCACGACCTGAGCTGAAAGTAGACACTCAACCACTGAGCCACCGAGGTGCCATCAGAGCATTTTCTTTGTGCTGTTCCTAACCTTTGCTCCATGTTACAAATAAGCTCAGTCAGTCAAGCATCTGACTCTTGATTTTAGCACAGGTCATGTTCTCAGGGTTGTGGGATATAGACGGGCATCCGGTTCTAAGCTTAGCAAGGAATCTGCTTGGGATTCCCTCTCCCTCTGACCCTCTGCTCCTCCCCCTGCCCTCTTGCTATCTCTCTAAAATAAAATCTTTAAAAAACAAAAAGCCCCAAATAACCACAGAGAATTTGACACCCGACATCCACACAGGTAAGAAAACAGTTCCCACTTCCTGTGTCTCCTGTACTGTCATCCAGAGCACTTCTGATGTTTTGGGTCTCGCATTGCAGGGAGGGGGGAGTTCCCATGCCAACAAGCAAGTCTCCAACCCCAGCTGGGTGTCCAAAAATTCAACTCAGTTCTGCCACCATCTACCCTGAGACATCTTAGGTCCCATTGGCAGGACTATTCCCCCATGAGACTATTCCCTCCCACCCCCTGCAATTCAGACACCTGCTGCCACCTGGGCTTCTGAGCAACCAGCTATAGATCAGACTTTCCATCAACCACCATCTTGAGTTTGATTAATTTGCTAGAGCAGCTCACAGAACTCAGGGAATCACATTTATCAGTCTATTAAAGAACTGGTGTGGGGATTCCTGGGTGGCGCAGTGGTTTGGCCCCTGCCTTTGGCCCAGGGCACGATCCTGGAGACCCGGGATCAAATCTCACGTTGGGCTCCCGGTGCATGGAGCCTGCTTCTCCCTCTGCCTGTGTCTCTGCCTCTCTCTCTCTCTCTCTCTCTGTGACTATCATAAATAAATTTTAAAAAAATTAAAAAAAAAACTGGTGTGTCACTCCTCTAGTGTGGATGTGTTCACAGCTTGGAAGCTCTGGAAAGGCCCCACTGCTAGGATTTTATGGAGTCTTCCTCTTGTGATTGATCATTAACTTCATTTCCAGCCCTTCCCCTCTCTGGAGAGGGGGGCTGGGAGTGAGAGCCCGATGCGGAACTCGATCCCATGACCCTGGGATCATGCCCTGAGCCGAAGGCAGACACTCAACCACTGAATCACCCAGGAGTTCCTCGATGAAGATAAATAATAAATTGACCTGAGGTGATAAGGAAGAATAAAAAAGCTGTAATACATGTTCTGTTTCAGAGAATTTTATTAATACTGAAAGAAAGTAATAAACTATAATGTTGTAATCGTTTTTAAAAACAAGATATATGAGGTTAAAAGAATATTCCTCATCCCCCAAGGCAAATAGAATTTCCACCGAAACACTCCTTCAAAGTTGAAAACTCTACACCCTGGAGTGTACAGATGTGCAGCACTTCTCCACAATCATAAAGAGACCTTTTGCCCATTTAACCAAACTTTAGTCATTTACCCACTCACACAGGTGAATTCATAGCTTTTTCTGATGCCTCTAAGATGTGAGGGCTCTGACTATCCTTGCCCCCACTGGCCTGGAACATGCCTGGGTGGTAGAGGTTAGGGATGGTACAGGCCTGGATTGGGCTCAGAAGAGGTGACTTGGGGCATGGGGTCAAAGCTACACATCAGGGCTGGTGTCTTCCTGGGTCACTCGGGGCATCTGTTTGGATCCAAGAGAAGTGTACTGGGGAGAAGCTGAAGAGCCAGGACAGTCCCCAGACCAGATCACTGAAAACTCAGCTGGGAGGTTTAGAAGAGGCTAAATCTTGCTTTCTTTGAAGGGTTCTGGCAAGTCTGGATAGCAACCTGAGGAGACTTCTTACCCGGTGCCTGGATGCTGAGTTTGGAGTTCTGGACACAATTTCCTGTGGCAGGCTGAGGGATAGCTTTTGAGTCCACATGAGGACACTTGGCTTGTGCCTGCGGTTTACACCCACAACCCAGGGCCAGTGTCTTCCTGGCGGACTGGGGAAGATCAGGTGAGAATACATCAAGCCTGCTGGCTGTCCACTTGGTAGAGAGAGGCAGGCCCCTCTCTCTACCAAGAGTGAGAGTGGAGCTCTTTAGGCCTTGGCAGGGCGAGTCCACCTCATATCTTTGGGCGGGTTTCCAAGCACTAATTTTAGGGGCTTCATTGAGAGGACGTGTAGGGCAGAACGAATGCATGTCAGGTGTCTTGTCGGGTGGCTGACTTGTGGGGACCGGGCCCAGAACAGATCGCTTCTTATTCGTTTGGATGGGCATTGGCCTGGTGGGGCGCTGTGGGAGAAGAAAGCTCCTATTAGACTCGGCAGGAGTCAGAACCAACAACAGTACTCCACAGAAGACTGACACATTTAGCCGTATCATAATAGAAACCATGGAAATCAGAAGCACTGGGGTTCAAAGGCAAAAGAGCAGACCAATATAATAAATAGGGAGGAATAATATGCATTAGGATTTTCAGAAGGGAAAAAAGGGGGCAGCCTGGGTGGCTTAGCTGTTTAGCGCCGCCTTTGGCCCAGGGCGTGGCCCTGGAGACCCAGGATGGAGTCCCACATCAGGCTCCCTGCATGGAGTCTGCTTCTCTCTGCCTCTCTCTGTCTCATGAATAAATAAATAAAATCTTTAAAAATAAAAAAAGGAAAAAAAGGAGCATAAACAGCACATACAAAACTAAATGTCACAGGAAAAGATGTGCAGTCATTGCACATTTGCAGAGATAAGCTCCTCCGAGATGGTCGGAGGAGACAATACCCATCTGGTTTTTGTTGCCTATCAGATACGACAATAAAATTTTCCTTATCTTGGGACGCCTGGGTGGCTTAAGATGGTTAAGCATCTGCCTCCAGCTCAGGTTATGATCCTGGAGTCCTGGGATCGAACCCCCCCACCCCAGTCTTCTTGCTCAGCAGGAAGCCTGCTTCTCCCTCTCCCTCTGCCCCTCACCCTGCTTGTGCTCTCTCTCTCTCTCTCTCTCTGTCAAATAAATAAATTCTTTTAAAAATCCCCCAAACCTGGGACATCTGGGTGGCTCAGTGGTTGAGCGTCTGCCTTTGGATCAGGGCATTATCCCAGAGTCCTAGGATTGAGTCCCGCATGGGGCTTCCCGCATGGAGCCTGCTTCTCCCTCTACCTATGTCTCTGCCTCTCTCTCTCTCTCTCTGTGTCTCTCATGAATAAACAAATAAAAATAAAATCTTAAAAAAAAACCCCAAACCTTTCCTTATCTTATTCGTTGTTAAGATCCAGGGAACATACAATATGCAAAGTGTAAATGGCAACTATCCTTTTGAAGGGTAATTTGGGAGTATTTACGAAAGTTTAAAAGATGCCTCATCTTGATACGAGATTGCAGAAGGCATTTGATAGAACCCTTGGCCTGTGCACAGAAACGCCTCTGCTAGCTTCTGCCAGTTGACTTGCACCAAACAGAAGAAATATGTATTTCAAATCAAGAAACTGGAATCTGAAAAATACTAAGGACTCCTGAGGCAAGCCTGGCTTTGAACATAATTCCACAGCCCTGAGGAGCACAGAAATGTAGCGAGACACAGAGACACAGGGCAGGGAAGCCAGAGCGACACTCACCCTCAGGGGGGCAACCTCGTCCATGGGTTCCTTGCAGCGGTTCTGCTGCTTCTGTGGTGGTCTCACAGGTAATGTTTGTGGCAGAGCTTTCCTCTCCTGCTCTTCTTGCCTGCAGAACAAATCCCGTGAACGGTCTGGATGCCCCTGACTTTCCTGCCTACACAGTGACTAGGAGACAAGAACGTTCACAGAGCCCAGTCCTTGCCCTTGTTTTCAGGGGAGGAGCATGGAAAGCCCTGTGAACCTTGCAAAGGCAGCTCATTCCATGACCTCAGAGGCAGTCTCTGCTTGCAGGAAGCATCCCCTTCCCTCCAGTGGCTTCAGCCTTAAAAGCTCTCATTCAGACTCTATTGCTTCTCCACCTGCCATGCACAACACCCCCAGACATTCCTGGCCCCACTCCTCAAAACTCCCTCACACTGGAATGAGCCCTGATGTGAAGCCCAAGGCTGTACGGAGCACCTACCTACTTCTCTGAGCTTCCCTGTTTGTGCCTGAGACAGCCGTGCCTAGAGAGTAGAGGCAGGGGCACTGGGCCCTGGGGCTCCACTGCCCAAGAATCGCTCTAACCCTATGAGTCCTCACCTCTGCCTTTGCTCTTTCCTGCTGCCAGTCCCGTGGAAGGACCCTGGGGTCTGGAAGTCCTGAAGCCTCCTGGGTTCCAGGTTTTCATTCCTATTGCAGCCCAAGGGCTGGGGGGCAAGGGCCCCATCCCAACACTTCATAGGGCACCTTTTGCTGCTGGCCAGGTGCCCAAAGGCCCCGCAGTTCTTGCACTTCACCTGTGGATAGAGGGAGAGAATGCTCGGTGAGTCAGCAGAAATCAGGGGCAGCTGTCAGAGGTTAATGTCAGGACAGATGTTTTGGAGTTGGATATGGGTTTGCGGGGAGAGGACAGAGACCCAGGGCCCAAGGCCCCTGCCTCTACTCTCTAGGCAGAGAGAGTTTTTTTTTTTTTTTTTTTTTTTTTTAATTGAGAGCTCCTGTGCCGGGACTGGCTAAGAGCTTTGTGTAATTACCTCCTTTAATCCTCATAAGAGCTGGTAGGAGAACAGAGGTAGGTAGGTCCTGTGAAGTAGGTATAATTATAATCCCCAATTTTTTTTTTTTAAAGATTTTATTCATTTATTCATGATAGTCACAGAGAGAGAGAGAGAGAGGCAGAGACACAGGCAGAGCGAGAAGCAGGCTCCATGCAGGGAGCCTGACGTGGGATTCGATCCTGGGTCTCCAAGATCGCGCCCTGGGCCAAAGGCAGGCGCCAAACTGCTGCGCCACCCAGGGATTCCCCCTATAATCCCCAATTGACATAAAACAAGCTTGAAACTTGCTCAGGGACGTCGGATGACTCGCTAAGGGTGACAGTCTCTAAGTGGTGCGGCTGGAGGTGCGGGGAGTGGTGCGGGGAGAGGACAGAGACCCAGGGCCCAAGGCCAGGAAATTCATAATATTATAGCCCTATCCAGAACCCCTTTGATAGAAAGTGATCTGAGAGGAAGGAAGTTAGCATCTAGAGGGGATGTCTACAAATTGGATTTGAGTATTGCAAAGACATCAAGCTGAACGTGATGCTCAACAGGGAATAAGTTTGCTCCTTGGAGGATCTGAATGGGCCAATCCCCCAGGTTAGGACATCAGAAACAGGCCAGTCTCTGATAAGTCGGAATCCCTGGGTTACAGACACTCAGGTTTCTGGGTGTAAGCTCAGTCTTTGGGATCCATGCAGATCCTCTGGTTTTGAAACACTCCAGCTTCCACTTACCCTGGCATCCTCCCCTTTTGGGGAGGGATTCCTTGGTACTGCGGGTCCCCTCTGTAGCTTCTTCAGGTTCTGAGCCATATGGGGTTTTGGGGGCTGCTGGTATATGCAATGACCTGTCATCTGCCTCACATCCTTGGGCTTCTGGTCTTTCTCCCCCAGGGATGGATTGTGGGATGCCCTACTCACAAGAAAAGGACAAAAAAATTATGTAGACATAGAGACAGAAGTCTCTCATACCCCTACTTCTCTGCCTGGATTGGATATTGGAGACTCACTGATCACTTAATGACACCCACAATGATGTGGTCTTCTCATGAACTGATGTCCCATCCTGTGCCACGTTGTGATCTTTTTCCATCATTACTTACTCTCAGAATAGGACACTGCCTGAGAAAAGGCCACTTGGTCTATAAATTGTGAAGTTAGATTTGCAGGTATGGATGCCTGTACGGGTCCTCCCTGAAAACATGAATGTAACTCAGGCAAGTGTCCTGGATTTTTGTCCTGCCTCTCCATCCAAGCTTAAAGCATCTACCCATATTTATCAAAACCAATGAGCAGGCCAACAACTATTGGTTCTTTCCCTACATATTTCCAGAAAACTCACAATTTTCATAGAACATCTTGCTGAGAAAACCTGCGACTTCCTCCGACAAAGGTTTGCAGAGATTTGATGTGAAGCTAATGAACACCTGTGAAACTGCATGCGTGAGCCCCATAACCACATGTGGGTTTTCAGGAGAGGCATGCACGAAGCCACACAGGGACACACAAGCTGAGGATGCTGTGCCAGCTTACATGTACATGTAAAGCTGACAAAGAAAAGCCTGTGTGACCGTAAGGGAGACACAAGTCAGAAGCCTCCGGGACCCACAACTCCACCACAGAGGGAATCCCCCCATGTCCTACTCACATTACTCCCCGACATTTGTCCCACTTCTCCTCTTGGTGTTCATGTCTTTGAGTGGCTGTGAGAGGCTGGTCAACTGACGGCTGATATTTCTTATTGGAGACACAGCGGGCACTTGGATCCTCTCCTGGCATCAGAGGAAACCGTAACAGAGCCTCCACAGCAGCATCAACGACCCATTTCTCTGTCATCAAGTCAATCTGACAGAGAGAAAAGAGAATCAAGACATAGAGTTCTGCACACAAGAGGAAGCCTTCAGATCATGGAATTTAGTGTGCTCTTTCCTCCAATTAAGGAGCAAGTTTGCCAATGACCTCCATGCGGGGGAGCCGTGCTTAGGGAATGCTGGCGGTCCCCAGGTGGAAACTGAGGCCACTGCGGTTGCCTATGCCATGGCCATTGATCACCGCACGTCCCTGTAATTGGCCAGCGCCCAAATATCTACATTGCCAATCATGGGCTTTCACCTCTGGTCATGGTCATGGGAGGAGAAGCTGACCAACGCTAGACTGGGAAACCACCTCATTCCTCCACATGACATCTGCCCTACCTCTCCCACACTTACATCTCTCTGTGGAATCCCAAACTGCTTTAATAATTCTTTCCCATGCTTCATTGAAAGTCTCTTGGGGTCCATCAGGGTTGGTCTGTCCCAAGGACTCTGTTGCTCTGTATGGGATAGAAAATAAAACCATTGAACTCTGCACATCCCTGGACTTCCCCATGTGCAACACAGCCAGCTCCCACCTCTCTGCCCACCAGTCTCCCCTTTTACCTTTTGTTCAAACTATACCTATAGTCTTCTACTAGTAACATACTACAAATCTGAATGAGAAATAAGGCAATGAATTTTTAAAGAATTTCTCCACTAGACTTAACATGTTTTATATACATGAAATACAGTTTCCATAGTTAGAGACCTTATACTGTATACCATAAAACACTTGGAAAAAATGACCATGTAATTGGGTCCAACAAGAAAATTCAATATATTTGAAAACTGAATATTTTATACTCTATAGTTCTTCTTTGTCATAACTGAATGAAAGTAAATATAACTACATTATTTAACTTCTTTATAAGATTAAGTATGTTAAACTATTCTCTACATTTCCAGAAATTCTGAAATCAAATTCATAAAAATCAAAAATTAAATTCAAATGAAAATTATAGAGAGGGAGATAAAAGATAAAGCACTTTGTGACAAAGCTTAGGAGCAGGGTAAACCTGGTTCAGGGGGAAATTTCTTAGTCTAAATGGGTATAGTATATACAAACATAAAATTTATAGGAAGTGTTCATCTTAAGATATTGTAGAAACTGGAGCAGGAAAACAAATGATTATAAAAGGAAGGAAAAAATGGAATTGGTTAATTAAAAACTAAATGGGATTAGGGGTACTGGCTGACTCAGTTGGTAGAGCATGTAGCTCTTGACCTCAGGATGGTGAATTTAAGCCCCACATAGGATACAAGGTTTACTTTAAATAAATAAATAAATAAATAAATAAATAAATAAATAAATAAATAGGATCTAATGGGAAAGTAGTGTAACTCTTGATCTCAGGGCAGTGAATTCAAGCCCCACATAGGACACAAGGTTTACTATACACAAACAAATAAATAAAATCTAATGGGAAAATAGAGTATAATATAGTATTTCTTTGAAAACAACAATATATTACCACAGGCTGTCATAAAAAGATAACAAAATTTATCACAATAGATTATATTAGAAGACGGAAAACACCATTTTCTCATAGAAGTAGGAAGGAAAGGAATCAAGGAATGCTCTAATCTCAGGGCAAACATACTTGAAAATCTAGAATAAAATACGTTTTTCTTCAAATTTTTAAAAAATATTTTATTTATTTGCGATAGAGAGAGAGGGAAAGAGAGAGCAAGAGAGAGAGAGAGAGAAACCGCAAGTGCACACGATGGCGGAGGGGAGAGGGAGAAGCAGACTCCCTGATGAGGAGGGAGCCTGATGTGAGGCTCCATCTCAGGACCTGGGATCATGGCCTGAGCCAAAAGCAGATGCTTAACTAATTGACCCTCAAATTTTTTTAAGTAAACTTTGCACCCAATGTGGGGCTGGAACTCCCCACCTCAAGGTGAAGAGTCACATACTATACTCACTGAGTTAGGAACCCCTCCTCTTCAGATTTTAAATGACCAAAATTGAGTAATGAGAAAGAATTTCCCAAGTACAAATTTTTTTTTTTTTTTAAAGAGATTTTATTTATTTATTCATGAGAGACAGACAGAGAGAGGCAGAGACACAGGCAGAGGGAGAAGCAGGCTCCATGCAGGGAGCCCGACATGGGACTCGATCCTGGGTCTCCAGGATCACACCCCAGGCTGCATGTGGTGCCAAACCGCTGCGCCATGGGGGCTGCCCCCAAGTACAAATTAAGGTAGAATAATTCTTGCCTTTCCAGTGGATTGTTTCATAGCTACGGTGCTGCTCTGCATCATTTGTGGGTTCATGATCAGGGTTCTGAATTTCAACCAGCTCCAGTTCTAATGTATATATTGGCATAAAAGATAAATTAATAAATAACTTACAGTTTTTAAAATCTAGGTCTGGGTGATCATTCTCTGTAGTGATCTAAGAGTTAGCAATTGTCTAAAAATTAACATTTTTGATATAATTTTTGAATCAGGCTCTGCCCTAAGAAATTCTATTAAACGGTTTATGAATCTTTACTTCAATCTAAAATGGGGGACTCCTGGGTGGCTCAGTGGTTAAGCATCTGCTTTCAGCTAAGGGTATAATCCCTGGGGTCCTGGGATCATGTCCCACATAGGGCTCCCTGCAGGGAGCCTACTTCTCCCTCTGCCTATGTCTCTGCCTCTCTCTCTGTGTCTCTCATGAATAAATAAAAAATCTTTTAAAAATTAAAAAAAGAAATCCAAACCCCCCAAATCTAAAATGGCCCCTCTTTCCCTATTTTCTTCTATTTATGTGAGGGGTAAACAGAGACTCCAAATAGTCACGGAAACTAACCTGTCTGTCGTTGTCCGCTCAGATATGTGGATGCTGGGCCCACTCCACTGAACACAAAGGAGTTTCTGGGATGACTGAGAAGGCCAGGTCTTCTACCCGGCTTTTATAGTGCTCGTAATCTCCAGGAAATCCCTTCCCACTAATGCAATCATCCTAATCTAATCTTGTGTGAGCTTATCTTTGTGTGTGAGCTAATCTTTGCCTGTTTGTCCAGTATTGGAAAGGATGCTTTATTGGAAGAAATGTTTTATTGTTTACATCATCAGCACTTAACATTGTATCTCATGTGTATATATCTGAAACAATACACTATAATTTGGTCTTTGCTATTCCCAGGGATTTTAAAAAGATAGACATATAACTATATATTTTTAACAATATACATGATGCTGAAAATGTTTATGCACATATTGCCAGTGGGAGAGGTTGTGCATGCATGGGGGCATGGGTTATACAGGAAATCTATGGATCTCTGCTCAAGATTGCTTTGAGCCAAAAACTTTCCCAAAGAATAAAATCTATTAAAAAAAATATTTACGCATATGCCAACATACTGGCTGATTCATTCTGCATCTTTCTTTTTAAAAATTTTGTTTAAAATTTTTATTTATTTATGATAGTCACAGAGAGAGAGAGAGAGAGGCAGAGACACAGGCAGAGGGAGAAGCAGGCTCCATGCACCAGGAGCCCGACGTGGGATTCAATCCCGGGTCTCCAGGATTGCGCCCTGGGCCAAAGGCAGGCGCCAAACCGCGCACCACCCAGGGATCCCCATTCTGCATCTTTCTATGGATGGGATAACTTAGTAACCCCAGGCAAGGAGCTCATTGGAAAACAGGACTTTGAAAACTGAGGTGAAGAATGGCTCTGTTTATCCACAGAATCAGAGCCCGGCTCAGATGCTAAGAATGCCAGTAGAGCCAGGGCCAGATTCTGTGATTGCACAGGCGGTATGCTGCTCTTCAACCCCCAGGAGACCTGGAAGCCAGCAGGCATCCTGGGCCTGGGCAGGAAGGGAGAAGCTTTGCCATGGAGAAGGATTCCAGGATGATTGGGTATCAGGATGGAGTGGATAAAGGAGATGAGTGGAGCTCAGGAGAGTTCTCAGTGAGGACTTTCCCTGGGTGGGGTCTGCATTCCAGTGAGACTCTCCACCCACATGCCTCCTGACTCTCTTAGGACTGGGGAGAGAGGGAAAGCTCTTCACTTGGGAGTCCTTCTGCCAGTGGGTGGGGATGGCACGGGGAAGGGTATATTGATGACTGCATTTCTCAAAACACAGTTATGATTTCTAAGATAATCTCATCTGAAGATGAAGCTCAGAGATTAGTAAGAGAAAGAGAGGGGGTAGGAGGAGGGGATGACTGGCTTTCAGGTAAATGTCCCATCCTAGATGGAGTACTGTGTTTTCCTCTACAAATACTGTATTTTTAGGCTTTGGAAACCTTTACTTCACTACTTCTGATGTTCCTGCCTAATGAGTTTTGAAAATGACTTTGTTCCTTTAATTCTCATTCAAGTGATGGTCAGTTAATTCAAAAAATAAAAATAGATTATTTTTGTGATTTTATGCATTCTAATGAGAAAAGTATTTAGAATGGTTTCCAGTAAATAATAAATGGTAAAATTCTTTGTTTTTGCTCTTCTCAAGACCACTTAAACCCTATTATTTCTCTAAAATTTCTTGATTACAAAGTCATTCATTAAGTCTTTCCTCAGTCTCTTAATTCCTTGTCACTCAGAGTGTGAACTACAGATTAGCAATACAGAATCATCAAAAATCTGAAAATGGAGAATCTTGGGTCCCACTCAGCATCTCCTACATAAATGTCTGACATTTAACAAGATCTCTATGTAATTATTGTGTACATGAAAATTGGAAAAGTGCATTTCTAAATCACTCTGTTCTCTCCTGAGAAATAGACAACATTTACTATGTATGATTAAAAACCTCTTAGGTACACATGTAGGCAGACAATAGGTAGACAGATGATAGACAATCTGTGTTGCTCCCACACCTGTATGTTTTGTGTTCTCCAAATGTATTGTACTGATAGTAGTTGAACAAATCTCATGTTATCTCTTTCCATCAGTATCTAAGACTGAATTAAAGAATTTTATTTTCCAAAAAAAGCTATTTTTTGAGTCAATCAGATCATGTGTGTCAACTGAAACGGTTTATACAAACCTCTCATTTTGCCTTGGGACAAATTAAGAAGTCTTCTCTTGAGTCATTGCCAAATGTGTTTTCATTTCAGGAAATGTTGCCCTTTGGATTTTTATGTTCCTTGATGTATTTTCAGTAATGAGCACTGGTTGCTTTTGTAATACATGAAGAAATATAACACAGGAGTTCAAATTAGCTCTTTAGATTTTCCTACAAACAAATCTACATTTTATCCAGGTCCACTCTCCAATGATTCTCAATTTCCAAGCCTGGATGAGATCCATAGTGGTGGGCAACATCTACTATATATGTGTGTAAGCACACACACAAATGCACATGCATACAAACACATGGGCACAACCCCATATAAATAAATGTACAGTCACATATACTCACATACTCATATACATACACATTCTATCACAAACTCACACCCAGCCACATGTACAAAACTCAACTAGAATCATATACACTTATGATGACACACACACAGACTCACACAGTCTCATCAACACTCAAAAATTACATTTATGCAGCAATTTCATCAGGACATAAAACGAATTGTAGGAAAATCTAAAGAGCTAATTTGAACTCCTGTGTTATATTTCTTCATGTATTACAAAAGCAACCAGTGCTCATCACTGAAAATACATAAAAAAGTAAGTGTGGAAGACTGTGGTAAACATCCAGTGCACTTGAATTGTGTACTTAGCATTCATTTATTTCATAGAAAAGGAACCATCTGGTGCTTAATCTAGACTTCCACATTGTGCTTGCCTTTGAGTTCCATCTTTCACATTGAAAATCCTCAGCACCAGCTTTTTGCTTGTAATTTAATGACAGTCCACTTCAGTGGTCTGCAGATTAGGAAGACATCATTTTTGGGTGGAAGAATTGTTAGTAAAGCAGATCTAGGGAGACAGCTACTTGCTGCCAGTCCCTCATGTGTCAGACTTCTGAAATTTTCTGTTCCTCTCCACATGAGTCCTGTCTGCCTTCAGGAAAAGAAAACAGCCTCTACCAGCCCCTTTGTAGTTATTAACTAGAAACTTGTAATTGGTTTTGGTAATTACTAACTTCAGAAAAAAAGTTCTTCATAAATGTTCTCAGCTCCCCAGCCAGCAGTGTCACTGCTTCTAAAGGTGAAATGATAATTGTACTTCTGATGGGAGGTGAGGTCACGATCACTGCTCCATATCACAGTGTCTTGTGGCTCCCTCCCACAGGCACTAGCTCTTATGACCGTGTCCTGAGCTCACAGTCCAGACAGAGGGATATTTCTAGGGGGCTAGTTTCCACTTCAGTCTGAGAGGCAAATTCTACAAAGTATGGTCGCCTATCAGGAGTAAATGTGGGTAAGTGATGGTATACAAAAAAAGGATTGTTCTGAGTTTGAAACTGATTCAGTGCCAAAGCCCCACAGGCATGAGCTGAGCTAGTAAAGAGAGGTGGGGTCCTACTCATTGTACCAATACCTGCTGGATCCTACTGGACTTAGTGTAATCCACAATGACAATGACTGCTGGTATTAAATACAGTGAAAAGGAAAACTGATTTTTAAGGTAATTAGGGCCTGTAGTTCTTTTTGTTGTTGTCTTTTAAAATTATTTTTTATTTTTTATTGGAGTTCAATTTCCCAACATATAGCATAACACCTAGTGCTCATCCCGTCAAGTGCCCCCCTCAGTGCCCATCACCCAGTCACCCCCAACCCCCGCCCACCTCCCTTTCCACCACCCCTTGTTCGTTTCCCAGAGTTAGGAGTCTCCCATGTTCTGTCTCCCTGTCTGATATTTCCCACTCATTTTCTCTTCTTTCCCCTTTATTCCTCTTCTCTATTTTTTATACTCCCCAAATGAATGAGACCATATAATGTTTGTCCTTCTCCGATTGACTTATTTCACTCAGCATAATACCCTTCAGTTCCATCCACGTCGAAGCAAATGGTGGGTATTTGTCGTTTCTAATGGCTGAGTAATATTCCATTGTATACATAGACCACATCTTCTTTATCCATTATCTGTCGATGGACACCGAGGCTCCTTCCACAGTTTGGCTATTGTGGACATTGCTGCTATAAACATCGGGGTGCAGGTGTCCCAGTGTTTCACTGCATCTGTATCTTTGGGGTAAATCCCCAGCAGTACAGTTGCTGGGTCATAGGGCAGATCTATTTTTAACTCTTTGAGGAGTCTCCACACAGTTTTCCAGAGTGGCTGCACCAGTTCACATTCCCACCAACAGTGCAAGAGGGTTCCCCTTTCTCCACATCCTCTCCAACATTTGTTGTTTCCTGCCTTGTTAATTTTCCCCATTGTCACTGGTGTGAGGTGGTATCTCATTGTGGTTTTGATTTGTATTTCCCTGATGGCAAGTGATGCGGAGCATTTTCTCATGTGCTTGTTGGCCATGTCTATGTCTTCCTCTGTGAGATTTCTGTTCATGTCTTTTGCCCATTTCATGATTGGATTGTTTGTTTCTTTGCTGTTGAGTTTCATAAGTTCTTTATAGATCTTGGATACTAGTCCTTTATCTGATATGTCATTTGCAAATATCTTCTCCCATTCTGTAGGTTGTCTTTTAGTTTTGTTGACTGTTTCTTTTGCTGTGCAAAAGCTTCTTATCTTGATGAAGTCCCAATAGTTCATTTTTGCTTTTGTTTCTCTTGCCTTCATGGATGTATGTTGCAAGAAGTTCCTGTGGCCAAAGGGCCTGTAGTTCTGAAACCAATTGCTTGCAGCCTCCCTTACAGGAATTTGTAGAATTACTAGAGGTGTGCCTTGAATACCTCCATGTTTATATAATAAGGACTAGGATAAATAAATCTGTAGGAATCATGTGATCTTGTGAAGAAACAGTATATCCCAATGACAATTGCTAGAATAGAAAAATTTTCTCTAACTCTGAGTATGATGTGCTTAATGGAGACAGTTGTGTCTCTACTGAAAACATCACAGTCTGTTGATTATGGTGAGATTTTTCTCTCTTGAAGCTACTGGAAGCAGCATTGAAGGAAAAAGACAATTTTATAATAATGGGTTTCAGAGAGCAGCTGTTAGGCTCAAATGTATCCTGTGATACTTTCTCTAATATCAATTGCAATTCTGTAAGATCAACTTATGAAGCACACAATATTCTTGTATTAGAGTTTTCAATTTGCATATGTCATGTTTTAATATATTTCAGAAAACTTACCACATGGGTAATAGTTTCTAATCCGGTATTAATAGATAAGTATATGGTCTAAAATTACTAATTCTTTAATATTTGCCTTACACTATATTATCCCATATTAGCATTCGATGTCCCATATGTCAGGGCAAGACATGAAATTATGAGGTGTTCTTATACTTTCATCCCTGAAATAAAGTCAAATGCCCCCAAATGTTTTTTCTTCCTGTTTCCAACCACTATTCTATCTTGCTTTCATTACATTCAGCTTGTCATGGACAGGTTCGTATATAATACAGAACTGCAATCAGTGCAGCTACATTTTCTTAAATATCTAAGGCTTTATTCATTTTGCTATTGGCTTACAGAACAAACCTTTACAAATCATGAAAAGTTATTACAACAAAAATCATAATGTAACATACTATCTAGCTAAAATAAAATGGTAAGGCTAAAACCAAACTATATAGATTATTCAAAGAACACAACAGCTATCCAGCTTACTTAGCACAATATAGAGGTTAAATGCACTGTCTTTCCAAAAACTCAGCCAGACTCAAGTCCACACTTTGCCCTCAGTTGGATATGAATTTAAGTAAATCACCTATTCTGTCTCTGTGTTTTCCTTGTCTTTAAAATGAAAGTAATAATAGTGATGACACATAGTTTTGTTTCAAAATGGTGAGGTGTCTAGCTGGCTCAGTTGGTTAAGCATCTGACTCTTGATATCGGCTCAGGTCTCAATCTCAGGGTTATGAGTTCAAGCCTTGCGTTAGGTTTCAAACCCAGTGGGGCCTACTTCAAAAAAGAAAAGAGAAAAGAAAAGAAAAGAGAAGAAAAGAAAAGAAAAGAAAAGAAAAGAAAAGAAAAGAAAAGAAAGAAAAGAAAAGAAAAGAGGAAGCTACTACATGTATGAGCTTCATAGCAATGATCCAATGATTGTTGAGTGCTCTTTAAAGATAATAAACTTAACTCTTGAAAGTCTCTTAGAATTAATTTATCTTGCCAAACTTTATTAATATATAGTTGATATACTAAAAATTGCACATATTTAATGTATACATTTTGACAAGTTTGGAAATCTGCATACCTCTGTGATAACACCACCACAATCAAGGTACTAAAATATCCATCACTTCCAAAAAATTCCTTGTCTTCTTCTGTGTGTGTGTGCTCAGAACTCTTAACATAAAATATATCCTCTTTTCATAATTTAAAGTGCACAATACTGTACTACTAGCCATAGTCACTATATTGTACGACAGATCTCTATGACTCTTTCGTTTTGTATATCTGAAACCTTATACACATTGCACAACAATGCCCCCCATCCCCCTCCCTCCAGCCTCTGGCAACCACTATTCTATTCTCTGCTTCAATGAATTTGACTTTCAGATTCCTCATATAAGTTAAACCATACAGTATTTAATTAACCCTGTTGTGGTATTCATTTTGCCATATATATGTGTATCAAATCATCATATTGTATACCTTAAATTTACACAATGTTACAGGTCAAGTAGATCTCAATAAAACTGGGAGGAAAAAAGACTCATTGCCCTCATGCTGCTTGCTTAAGATGTTAGAATCCCTTCCATATTGTGGGAGGCTGCCAATTGTTTTGCTTCTTTCTCTTTTTCTTTTTATTTTTTATTTTTTTTAATTTTTATTTATTTATGATAGTCACAGAGAGAGAGAGAGAGAGAGGCAGAGACACAGGCAGAGGGAGAAGCAGGCTCCATGCACTGGGAGCCCGATGTGGGATTCGATCCCGAGTCTCCAGGATCGCGCCCTGGGCCAAAGGCAGGCGCCAAACCGCTGCGCCACCCAGGGATCCCTTTTTTTTTATTTTTTATTTTTTTTAATTTTTATCTTTCTCTTTTTCTTAATTGGAATATTCCTGCCTGGCACTGCAAACCTTGTGCACACTGTGACAGCCAGCATGGCAATGAAAGTGGAGTCCTGGCCAAAATGTTTGGGTGCAGAATGGGGCCCATCAATAAGTCCATCTCCCATCCTAAGGCTGATCCATGAGGTAAGAGGGAATTCAGTTCAAATCTCAAGATGGAAGACTGGATGGATCCACATGGATGGATTTCATCTCAGATTTCTTGACAGGTGGAGAACTTGTGAGAATAGATCCAGGACAGGACTATGCTTGGGTATGCGGATGGGCATCAACCTCGGTAGGATGTTGTAGAAAAAACACCATTCAAATCAAATATGCTTTACTCCCAATGAAGAATAAAAAGACAACTCAAAGAAAGAAAAAAAAAAAACTAGAACCTATGGAAACATTTTACAGTAAAGGAAATGCAAATGGTCATTTCACATATAAAGAGGTATCCATCCTCAGTGATGATTGGAGAAAAGTAAATTACAAGATATCATATGTTTGTTGTATCACTACCAGCTTGTTAAGTTAAAGGTTTGCGAGGGCACCTGAGTGGCTCTGTTAAGTGTCTGACTCTTGATTTTGGCTCAGGTGTTGATCTCAGGGTCATGAGTTCTAGCCCCACATTGGGTTCCATGCTCGGTGTGGAGCCTACTTGTAAAGAAAGGAAGGAAGGAAGGAAGGAAGGAAGGAAGGAAGGAAGGAAGGAAGGAGAGAAAGAAAGAAAGAAAGAAAGAAAGAAAGAAAGAAAGAAAGAAAGAAAGAAAGAAGAAAGAAAAATAAGAGAAAAAAGAAGTTTGCTGATGTGATCTCTTTCTGAGATCAGTGGAAATATGCCATTTCATGCATGCATGTAGGGAATATCAATGGTCAATGACTTTTTGAGAGACAATGAGGAAATCATTATCAAAAGTTGAAAGATGCATATTCTTTGGGCACCTGAGTGGCTCAGTCAGTTAAGCACCTGCCCTCAGCTCAGGTCATGATCCTGGGGTCCTGGGATGGAGATCCGCGTTGGGCTCTTTGCTCAGCAGGGAGAAGTCTGCTTCTCCCTCTGCCCCTCCTCTCCACTTGGACTCTCTCTCTCAAATAAATAAAATCTTAAAAATAAAGATGTGTATTCTTGCGTATAAGATTCTATCCACTGGAAGACACTTGAAAATGTGTTCAGAAATGACCCCAGAGATGTTAGTGGTGAACATGCAAATAAAAGCACAAAAACAAAGAAAAATAGATGTATATCAGGGATCCCCTTGGGTCATCCTGGACTTTTAAGATAATCCCTCTACATGAGCGATAGAAGTAAAAGAAGTCAGGAGGTCTGTGAAGGGCAACAGAACTGGGCAATAGAGGAGGAAATATCCTCCAAGTCACAAGGTTCTATCATTTCCTTCCTTGTTGTTGCTTCTCTGGAAGTCTCCTGGGAATCTTCTGGTATCAAATCATCCTCTGCATCTCTTCTTGCTTACTGAAGAAACTATGCTAAGTGTCTGGACATGCCCCAGCTTCCTGTCCTTACCTGGGCCCTGGGAAGCATGGGCACAGTCCTTATTCATTTTTTGGGGTGAGAGAGGCACTAAAGGTCCTATGAACTTTGCCAAGGATTCTTCTTCCCTCATGTCAGATCCAGCCCCCAACTCCAAGCAGCCCTTCGTGGTTTCTTGAGGTACAATGAAGAGATGAAGTACTTCCATGTAGACTCTTTTGCTATTCTGTCCAAGGTATGCAGTTTCAAGATTTCCCTATACATCTCCTCCTAGATGACCCTCCAGGACTAGAATGAATGAATGTTTGTCTTTAAGCATTGAAGAAATTTTAACATATATATACTAAATGTTATAACTTTATCTTACATATAAAATATATAATATATAACAATATATAAAATTTCAAATGTATGTTAAATATATAACAAAGGATCCCTGGGTGGCGCAGCGGTTTGGCGCCTGCCTTTGGCCCAGGGCGTGATCCTGGAGACCCGGGATCGAATCCCATGTCGGGCTCCCAGTGCATGGAGCCTGCTTCTCCCTCTGCTTGTGTCTCTGCCTCTCTCTCTCTCTCTCTGTGACTATCATAAATAAATAAAAATTAAAAAAAAATAAATATATAACAAAATGTTTATTACAAAATTTAAAACCACATATTTTTATATATTTACATAACAGAAATTACATTTACATATATGTCTAAATGTTTATATATTGTTATATTATATATTATCATATATCATTTTGTGCTCCTCAGTGAGGAACCCTGAAAGATACTGAGCTCTTTGTATGTTTCTGTTGCATTTTTCTGCCTGAGCTTGGAGAAGGCTCTGCATGGAGAATAAAGAAAAAGTATCCATGGATTTTAGTTCTTTTTTTTAATTTTTATTTATTTATGATAGTCACACAGTGAGAGAGAGAGAGGCAGTGACACAGGCAGAGGGAGAAGCAGGCTCCATGCACCGGGAGCCCGACGTGGGACTCGATCCCGCGTCTCCAGGATCGCGCCCTATGCCAAAGGCAGGCGCCAAACCGCTGTGCCACCCAGGCATCCCGGGTTTTAGTTCTAAGGATAGCTTCAACCACAAAGATTCCTCACCTTTGTCTTTGTCCCTTCTGTCAGTCTTCCTAAAATGCCTGAGGTCTGGAATTGCTGAGACTTCCTTGGTCCCAGGCTCTCCTCCTCATCTGAGCCCAAGGGCTGGGAGACAAGGCCCCCCAACCGGCCCCCCCCCAACATGGAACACCTTCTAGTCCTCCCCATGTGTCAAAGGCCTGTCAACAGTCCTTGCACATTATCTATGGGTCGAAGAGGAAGGTGGGCAGTGAGTGAAATTCCATCACCGGCAGCTTTCAAAGGTTATCATCAAGACGTATTTTTTAATTTGTCAATTGGTTTTTCTGGAGGGGACAGAGACATGTGGCCAGTTAACTGTCTGGAAATTCATGATGCAATCAACAACCCATTTTAAATAGGGACAAATGGGGAAAAGATTAAAAGGTCTTAAGATGATGAGAATGATTCAGCTGTCCTTACCAGCGCAGATTGTGGATGCTGAGCAAATTCCATGGGGCACAATGGAGGATCCATTATTCAAGATAATGGAGTAGGGATGAGGATGAAGGAAAGCTTCCCCCTCCAGCTGGCCTTTATATTGCAGGAGGAGGCTGCTCTCAAGCGTTGGCAGTAACTTAATCACCTCAACTCAGTCAACTTTGCTTGAAACATCCACACCCTCCCAAGATATAAAGAGATTATTTATTTCCTGTTTACTTTTCCTCTGCATTTTTATTTTACTAACATGTATATCTGATATCAACTATAATTGATAAGTCTCATTTCCAGGCCTTTAATAAATTCTAACATATATGTATATACGGTAAAGAATCTTCAATTCCCCACATCACTGCTAAACCCGGTAATGTCTGAATTTTCACTACTTGTATGTATGTGAAATGGTGGTGGTTTTATTTTCATTTCCTTTATTATCAGCAATGCTATATGTAACATAATATTCATCACAGGTTTACTAACTGATTGTCTTTTTGAATTTTTTTTCCCCAACTAATTGTGGATTATTTCCCTTTCCTTTTAATGGATAGACATTAGTTTTTTCTGGATATATTGTTGAGCGATGTTAATTGCAAGTATGTGCTTCCATTTTGTAACTGGTCTTAAATTATATTTTCAGACAGGAGGTACCAGTTGTAATGATATAGTAAGTAATAGTAATGTAGGAATTTTGTTTAGATCATGGTTCAAAAAAACAAAAAATGCATTTAAAAAAACGTGTTGGAGTTATTCGGGAGAATGTGAATATCAACTGAGTATTAGGTGATATTAAGACATTTAAAAATAGAGGCACCTGGCTGGCTCAGTCAGTAGAATGTGTGACTTTTGATCACGGGGTTTTTAAGTTTAAGCTCCACATTGGGTACAGAGATTACTTAAAACATTTAAAATAAAAATAGGGACTCCTGGGTGGCTCAGCGGTTGAGCTTCTGCCTTTGGCTCAGGGTGTGATCCCGGTGCTGGGATCAAGTCCCACATCGGGCTCCCTGAGAGGAGCCTGCTTCTCCCTCTGCCTCTGTCTCTGCCTCTCTCTGTGTGTCTCTCATGAATAAATAAAATCTTTTAAAAAATAAAATAAAAATAAATTAAAAAATAATTTTGTGTTGTGCTAGTCTAGGAGGCTTTTAAAAAATATATTTTATTGAATTTTGATTTGCCATCATATAGTATAACACCCAGGGCTCATCCCATCAAGTGCCCTCCTTGGAGCCCATCACCCAGTCACCCCATCCCCCACCCAGCTCCCCTTCACTTCCCTTTGTTCATTTCCCAGAGTTAGGAGTCTCTCATGTTTTGTCATGCCTGGGAGTCTTTTTATTATCTTTTATATCCTTGAGTAATTATTTATTAGAGATCAATCTTATAGCTCACAACTTGATTATTAGAGAAATACAGAATTCTAGGACTTGTATCAAAGTATTCCAGCTCCATTTCCCACCCAACCCCCATCACAAAGGAAAAGTTTGGAGTGGATCATCTAAGATTGGCAAAATGCTGACATATTTTGGGGCACCTGAGCAACTTAGTGATTGAGCATCTGCTTTTGGCTCAGGTTGTGATCCTGGGATCCTGGAATTGAGTTCCCCATCTGGCTCCCTGCAGGAAGCCTACTTCTCCTTCTGTCTATGTCTCTGCCTCTCTGTGTCTCTCATGAATAAATAAATAAAATTTTAAAAAAAATGAGATATTTTGAAGTGATCTTAAGTGTAAACAAAGATTCTCTTTATTTTCCTTTATTGTGTGAATGCTTGAAATTTCCATATTAAAAGCTTTAAAGAAGATAAATCAATACTGGGCAACTATCTTCACCATTAATACTTTTTAGTTCATTGCTGCCTTCATTTTTATACAAAGATGTATTCGTCAGATGTACTAATAGGTAAGATTGACTTGTAAAATTTCCTACCGTGATATCCAGTCAGTCCTTAAAGATCTAGGGCATCTTTTGGCAAGGATGGGAACATGGGAGAGAAATACTCCACTTGCATAATGGGTCTGATAGACATTTTTTTTTTTTTAAGTCTGATTTTCCTATGACATGCATAGAATGAAATTATCAGTGCGAAGGATACTGAAAACATGTTTTTCACCGATATGGAAGAAACCCTTCTGATGAGCCTACGTAATCCTCTTGCCCTTCCTTGGGCAGCACTCGCTTCTCATTTCACCAGGGAAGAAGCCACAGAATCTAGCAGGGTCTTAAATACTTGTGACTGGGAGTTGGGCCAGAAAAAAGGGAAGAGTCTTCTCCATCTTCTATCCCTCTGCCCCTAGTTTTGCTGTCCTGCTTTTTTGACACCATGACAGGACCCTGCAAAGGACCCTTAGCTGTGTGA
Organism: Vulpes vulpes; assembly: GCF_048418805.1. Lineage (NCBI taxonomy): Eukaryota > Metazoa > Chordata > Mammalia > Carnivora > Canidae > Vulpes > Vulpes vulpes. The sequence goes on along the minus strand of NC_132780.1, from coordinate 18,064,926 downwards.
GGCTCCGCAGCGGAAGTACAACCCCCAACATCCCTCCTCTCAGACCAGTCCAGGTTCTGAAAGGTGACAAGAAGATGGAATATTTCCAGCCAATCAGAGCAAGCCACGCCCTTGGGGGGTGCTATAAAAGGCAGGTCCTAGCAACCAGTCCACACTTCGGTGTCCGAACGTCACAGCGGGAGGATCGTCCCTGTAGACTTTAAGATGCACTTGAGAATTGAAGGCATAGACGCCCACAGCCCCTCCATGCAACACCCCACAGACCAGACGCCCTGCCAGCAGAACTCTAAAGAAAGAGGCTCAGATGTGGAGGAGAAATCACTCGAAGGAAAAGAGGAGACGTTCTCTTCCCTGTTAAGACAGGGTTGCACCCAAAGGCAAGGTAGGAATCTCGGTGGTTTGTGTATGGGGGCTGGAAGGGGGGGTTAGGGGTCAGGATTTTATTTTGAGATAGGGGATAGGAAGTGTCACCCAGCGCTCAGAGGGGCCTTAGGAAACATGGCAATGATCCCCTGGAACCATATTGTTCTGGTTCACCTTTGACACTGGCTGAACAACCTCAGTTGAGAGAACTGTCCACCAATTGGGATCAGGGATGGACTAGGGAGTTCTGTGGACCTTGCCTGAGGCCAGTCACCTAAACTATTTCCTCCAGGGTCAGAGCCGGAGACAGATGAGGAGAACTCCAAGGAAACTGAGCTCAAAACACACAGCAGTAGCTCTGGATCAGGTAAGAATTCGTTTTCCTGGGGAGGAGGGACAGGACATGGGTTGACTCAGTCTCCCGGGTCAGGGAGACTCTTGCAGACTCTGGATCCTAGGAACAGATGGGGATGTAGTTTCGGTTGCCCGCATTGATCCTTGTGTGTCCAGGATGGACTCATGTGTCCTGGGTGTCCTGTTGCAGACAGTCACAAAACTCTTTGTCTACAGAATTGGAAGGCTGCCCCAGTTGGGAGGGCTCCAGGAAGAGGAAAATCAGTTCCAGCGACAGCACCTGTGATGGAGCAGGTAGGATCTTGTTTTGGGCTGGGAGGTGTACGGACAGGAAAGCAGGTGAGATATGGAGGGCGTCGGCCTGGAGGGGGTTGTTGGGTGGTTGAAGCGAGTTAGGAAACTGGAATCAGGGGAGCATTTGGGGACCCATGATGGGCATCAAGGAGATGGGGCCGAACAGAGTAGGAGACTGGTGGAATTCACCCAAGGGAATGGGGGTCCACTCTTGCAAGTCGTTCATCCACATGCTTCCTCTGCAGGGGTCCCTCCAGCAGATGAGGGCAGTGTGACTCCGGAAAAGAAGAAACGGAGGGCGTCTGACTACGGCCGCAGCAGCGAGAGCGAGGGGACCGCGCCCGCCCGCCCCGGGAGAGGGAGACGCTGGGCGCGGGGCGCGGGGCGCAGCAGGCGGGGCAGACACAGCCCTCGGGGAGACCGGCCGCCTCCACTTCGGAAGGCCCTGGTGACCACCCTGCGCGCCCTGTCTGAGGCCATCTATCAGGACGTCGCTCAGGTGTGCGAGCTGCAGAAGCGTTCCCCGCTGACCTGGGAGGAGCAATTCGGACTCCGGCAGCTCTGGGGGCCTCTGTACTCGGCTTTGCAGACCATCTACACCATGGCCAACCAGGCGGCCTACGCCTTCCCGGCCGAGAGCTGGCTCCTCCCAGGCGCGCCGCCGGGCCCCGGGCCCCAGGCTCCAGCTGCGGATGGACGAGAAGCCCTGGGCTCCCCGGGGGAGAGACGCGGGCTCACCCCTCCCCGGGGCCAGAGCTAGGCTGCCGCAGCTCGGTTAGGGGGTTAGGGTCGCAGAGCCGTGCGTGCAGCTCTTGCAGCTCCGGGGGTGAGCACACAATCCTGCTACCGCTCAGAGTCCCAGAAACCAGCAGGGCGTGTTTTAGACACAGGGTGTCAGTAAGTGATAGAACTTGGGGTCCTAGGAAAGGTACTGGAAACATGGACTCAGAATGGGGAGATGAAGTTTCAATTTCATGTTAGACATTTTCCTGTATTTTGAGAATCTTAAGACAGCCAAGCGCTATTTTATGAGAACAAAGATCAGGGTGCAATTCATATGTATTTGCGTATTCTAAGTGTAGTGAAGTAAGCATGCTTATTATATCCTCCCCTTTGATCCTGAAAAGGCTGTAAGTCTTCCCACTCCAGGAGTGGAGGCCACAAGCCTGGGTAACATTCTGTGTGGAGAAGATGGCTGTATTTATTGTTCAGTTTGATGAACTCATGGTGAAGTCACCATGTTCAGTTATTTTATATAAAACCTGAGTCAAGATACATTGTTAATGACCATATGTATTTATTCTTACAGCTGGCTCATATTATATGCCTAATTTAAAATTTTCTTCTATTTTATAAATTTCAAGTTATCCTGCTTATGAGAGGATATTAAAACTAATGTAGTCATTTTTTATAGATTTTATTTTACATGGTTTCCTATTTGTATTTTACACTGAGATGCAGTCTTTCATCAAATAAATGTATATAATTTTATGTAAGAAAATAAACATCTTTGGGTATTATGTTTGGTTCATGATTTCCCTATTACATGTGATGAAATAAAAATGCTTTTCATGTATTCTGTTTATCCAAATGGAGTTTGTCTTATGGCAGGTGTGGGTTAGGAGGCTGCTTTCTTTTTACATCTACTTTATTTCCACCTTGACTTTTCTCTGCCTCGTAGCTCTTATTATAGGAAGGGAATAGCAGTTAATCACCCCAATGAGTGGGGCAATTCAATGTTAGTATATTACAAATCAATTTGAACCCATGACATGGCTTCAAATTATATGAAATAAATGCCCACATATGTACAAAAATTACAATTTGCAAGTTATATTTGGGGGTTGGGGATATAGTTACAAAAGGATCAGAAAAATAAAATTTTAAATAATTACAACAAAATAAAATATCTGAGAATAAATCCAATAAAAATGTATCAAATGTGTATAAGAAACCATGTAAAATTTCTGAAATATATGAAAATAGACAACAAAAATAAAATCACATCACTGTTCTTGGGTAGGAAAACTCCATATTATCAAACATCAATCCCTAAGCTAATTATATAAATTTAATTTGGTCCTGATACAGATACCATCAATTACTCATTGGAGCTAGGCATGTTATTGCAAAAAAAAAAAAAATCTTACAGATGAAAATACAAATAAGGATAGGCAAAAAAAACTCTGAAAAAATGAGGATAAAGTTTTAGTTAGGCAAGATGAATAAAATTCAGAGCTATACAATATGTATAATATTGTACATATAATCACCAGTGGATTGTACACCTAATCTATTAAGATGGTAGGTCTCATGTTAAGTGTTCTGAAAAATAAAAAAGAGGGAAAAAAGGATAGCTAGCTCTATGAAACATGTTGTTTCCTAAATTATGCAGATCAGTAGAGATAAAAATTCAAAAATAGGTCAAAGTATTTGAGAAAGTTAATAAGCAATAAAATATGGGGGATGACATCATTAATACTTGGGGTTTGGGAACTTGATATTACCATCACAAAGTAAGAAATTGATTTACTCTTCACATCCTATAACAAGGTAAAGATTCAATGAGAAATACAACCATACGGCCAAAAAAAAAAAAAAAAAGCCTCTTTTCAGTATAGACTCTGCCTATTAAATTGAAATAGAAAATATAGGGATGCCTGGGTGGCTCAGTGGTTGAGCCTGCTTCTCCCTATGCCTATGTCTCTGCCTCTCTTTCTGTCTTACATGAATAAATAAAATCTTTAAAAAAAAAGAAATAAAAAATACACACTGACTCCTTCCTGCTGCCAGGACAGTGGGCTCCATGTAAAGGTCATGGCAGCCAGTACACATGGGAGGGAGGCAACCAGATCCTAAACTATGGGTTTGTGGTTCTGTGAACTCTCCTCTCCTCAATACTGCAATAATCATTTCACCTGTGGTGGCAGGGAGAGATCAGGCTTGGGGAACTGAGAATATTGTTGGAAAAAAAATTTTCGCCTCATTTGCCACTTGCCAAAAAACAATTACAAATTCCCAGTTAGCATCTCTTGAGTGCTTGGGAGAGGCTCTCTCTTCCACAAGCCCTGGTGGTAAACAAGTGTTCAGGAGGAGGGCAGAAAATGCTGAGGTCTGATAGGTGAGGGGCTGTTAGTGAAACACCTGAATTTCACTGAATTCTCTGCTTCGCTGAGAAATTCTACTCAAAATAGGGTTCTTTTTAAAAATATTCAGATCAAAAATAAATAAATAAAAATAAAAATATTCAGATCACTGAGGTGCTGTATCATTTGAAGTTATAAGCACAGAAATGAAATAAAAGTGCCTGAAAAGGATTTACAGGGTTACAATCAAAGAGAATGAACAGTAATTTACGTTAGGAATCATTGGACTCATTTGCACAAGTCATGGCCAATCTATTTGGAAGTGTAGATGATATGGAAATTTGTTAGGAAAATATGCTTTACTAATATTGATCTTCCCAGTGGTAACAGTCTAAACAGAAAAGTGTCTACAAAAAGGAAGTTTATGAGACCCTCACAAATGAAAGCACCAGGATCAGATGGTTAACATGGGCAGATTCTAACATTCCTTTAACTTTCATACGAGCCAATACTCATTTAAATAGCATTGGGTGCTTACCACATCTTTCCACAGTTGCGTTTTTGCTGAGTTTTCAGTGTTGAGCTCTGATTGCTTTTATTATAAATCAAGAAACAGGAGGTCAAATTAATCCTTTGTTTTCCCTACACACAAATTCACAATTTGATCCATGCCTACTATCTAATACTCTGCATACCCAAGTCAGAGATTAGAGCCATAATGGTGGACAACTCTTAGTTCACAGACACACAAATACACAAACATTACACACAGAGGCAAACACACACGCCTATGTACAAAATACGCTCAAATGCACAGCCATATACCCTCACACGCTTACACACACTCCACAGCAAACTCACACTCATGGACACGTTCATCAAAAATAAGCATACACTCACATTTACACACATCGCCCCCACTCTCCCGTTCCCAGTCCCATGGATGTAATCACATTCATACAGTCAGCATGCACACATGTATCTCAGTAACGTGCTCATATGTGGAAGAATACAAGAACCTCTTGACCTTCACTGGCTGAAAGTGGGAGGAGAGGAGCTCTTCCTACCTTTTTCACTTCTCCCACCCCTGCAACAATCCACGAAGATGATATTTACCATGTGCAATATTTTAAAGTGCTGTGAGCATTGCTGCTGTAGGTCTGGGTAAGTGGACAGAGTGGAATAGATAGAGCAGGTGGGCAATAGAGCAGGGTACAAATGAGGACAGGGGGAGGGGGTTATAGCGGTGTGCAGAGAGCATGGGAGTATGGAGGAATAGAGGAAAACTCTTCAAAGGTGTGTCATGCTATAATACTTGATAAATACAGATAGTACAGAAAAGCAAGGGGGAGGCTAAAATGAACCCTAAAGTACTGGATCAGAGTCAGGGACATATGAACATATATTTTGCTGTAGATACGCAAGTAGACAGGTAGATAAAGAGAAAACTATGGATATATGTGTAAACAGAAATTTCCTAGGTCAGTCTACTCAGAGGGCCTAACAGCAATGATATGCTAGGAGCAAGGAGTACACCCAGCACCCATATCTCATTTCTTTTCTTTTCTTTTTTTTTTTAAGATTTCATTTATTCATGAGAGACACACAGAGAGAGGCAGAGACATAGAGGAAAAAGCAGGCTCACCATAGAGAGACCGATGCAGGACTCGATCCCAGGACCCCAGAATCATGACCTGAGCCAAAGGCAGACCCTCAACCACTGAGCCACCCCAGTGTCCCCTCCTATCTCCTTTCTAACACTGCTTGCTAATCAAAGGCTCCTTGGAGATAAGGCTGTTCCATGGCAGGAGCAAGGAGAATACAAGATGAGCCTGAAGGATCTTGCAGTGACAAAACGTTAAGAGTAAGGAAGTGCTCAAAAAACAAAAAACTGGGGGGTGGGACACCTGGGTGGCTCAGGTGGAGGATCTCAGGGTCTTGGGATCAGCCCCACCTCTGGCTCCCTGCTCAGTGGGGAGTCTGCTTCTCCCTCAGCCTCTGCCCCACCCCCACTGCACTCATGCTCTGTCTCATAAATAAATAAATAAATAAATAAATAAATAAATAAATAAATAAATAAATAAAATCTTTTAACAACAACAACAACTGGGGACATATCAAAGGGACATAGTAGCCAAACCTGAAAGGTCTCCTACACCCTGTCACCAACTGTTTGATACCAGTGTGTGTGGGGGGGTCCTGCAATTCCATGTAATTTTAAAAAATTTACTTATTAATGAGAGACACAGAGAGAGAGGTAGAGACACAGGCAGAGGGAGAAGCAGGCTTCATGCAGGGAGCCCGATGCAGGACTTGATCCCAGGACCCCGGTATCACTCCCTGAGTTGAAGGCAGATGTTCAACCACTGAGCCACCCAGGTGCCCCCAATTCAATGTAATTCTGACATTATCTGGTTAGTACAGACCCCACAAGTTAAGGGCAAAGTCGTTTCTGAGACTGCCCTCAGTGACAAGCCACCACTCACAAGGCAGGCTTTCCCAAACCTCCAGTGCCTCTGCCAGCCAGCTACAGATTTAAGGCTTCCCACAACATGCCCCACCCCCTCCGACCCCAGTTGGATATTTGCTGGGAAGACTCACAGAACCCCGGAAAGTGCTATACCTATGAGGATCCTTGATTAAGTTAATTTGTATATTGGGAACCACAAAACAGAGGTCACCGCAGTGGCCCAACCCACATCACAAATCTAAACCTAAGTCAGCCTGCTCTTCTGTGAAACGCCCAGCAAGGAAACCTCCCACACACCAACCAACCACAGTCCTCTCTCTCTCTCTCTTTCTCTCTCTCTCTCTCTCTCTATGTAGAACATAGACACACACATTTTTATTATACCATGGCTCCCAATGACCAAAACTAGAACAATTTTTTTTAAGCGACCATCAACTTTATTTTTTTGTATATATTTTTTATTGGAGTTCAATTTGCCAACATCTAGCATAATACCCAGTGCTCATCCTGTCAAGTGCCCCCCTCAGTGCCTGTCACCCAGTCACCCCATAAAACTAGAACAATTTAAGCAACAAAATAAATTACATAGCAGTGAATTATAGCACAAAGTAGAAGTCTAAATCAGTTGAAGAAACAAATAAATGAGGGTGAAATGACCCAGCTTCCACACAGAATGGCAAATAATATATGGGGTTACTTAGCTCTCCAGGAAGTGACGCTTAATTCAATACCCCACACCTACCTCCAAGCACCTCCCTTCTTCCACTACACTTGACTGTGGGTTGTGCTTACAGTATCCCAAAGAATAGAGTATAGCAAGGCATGCAGAGTCATTTTTCAGTGGAGAAGCCTAAACACTATTTAACTAACAGATAAAGATTAACATCATCCAAGATAACCCATGTTAACTGCGTGAACCTCTCAGGTGGGATGCTGTGATGAGATGTGATATTCTTCTCCAAAACCCATAAACCAAGTCTATCCATGAGAAACACTTCAGACAAATTCAACTTCAGAGGCATTCTAAAATGTATGGGACCAGTACTCTTCACACCCGTCATGATAAACAAGGAAAGTCTGAGAAAATGTCACAGAGCAGAAAAGACAGGGGGACACAGGATAACTACATATAATGTAGTGTCCTGGACTGGATCCTGACAGAGAAAAATGACCATGTTAAAATCATTGAAATGTAAATAACGTCTGGAGTTTAGGTAATAGTAACATACTAATGTTGGTTCCTTAGTTTTGACAAATGAACTATGGTAAAGTTAAGATGGTAACATTTGGGGTACTATGGGAGAGACATTTTGGAACTCTCCATGTTACCTTTACAAATTTTCTACAAATCTAAAGTTATTCCAAAACAAAATGTTTACTTTAAAAATTGCAAATGTTTATGATTTAATAAGAGGCTTACATTACAATATTTCTTTTTAAAAATATTTTATTTTGGGGCAGCCTGGATGGCTCAGTGGTTTAGTACCATCTTTGGCCCAGGGTGTGATCTTGGAGACCTGGGATCGGGTCCCACATTGGGTTCCCTGCATGGGGCCTGCTTCTCCCTCTGCCTGTGTCTCTGCCTCTCTCTCTCTCTCTCTCTCTCTCTGTGTTGTGTGTCTCTCATGAATAAACAAATAAAATCTCTTAAAAATATTTTATTTTTAAGTAATCTCTGTACCCAATGCGGGGCTTGAACTCATGATCCTGAGGTTAAGAGTCACATGCTCTACCCCCGAGCCAGTCAGACACCCCTAAAATACTTCTATGTTTGAGTTAATATCCTTTTATTTTTCCTTTCAAGTGTGTCCATTTTGCTCTGGTGGCAATTTCAAAAGTGCTAATACTCCTTGTTAAACCAAAATATATTCATATCTTCAGCTTCAAATTGCTACTCATGTACTGTGCCAAGCTTGACGAAATGCTCCTCCGTAACCGCTGGTATCTTCAAGTTGGAAAAGCAGAAGTCCATTTTGAAGTCCTTTTTGCCAATATCGTCAACCGCCATTAAGATTTACCATAGAACAATCTACTTTCTAAACATCCTCAAAGTCCATTCAATCTCTTCCTACACGCTCAGTCTGTTTACTGGCTGCCTCCCACCTGCACCCTTTGTAAAATTCAGCTGACACATCTTCCTATGTTCCTCTTCATTCTCTGCAGTTTACTCTTCAAATGGTGACTTGAAAATATTTTAATATGCTCATCTTTCTCCGTAAGCGTTATCATATTTCAAATGTCCCCAATTTCTCTTAGGATGTAAAGCACAATATTCGCAACACAGCCTTCAAAGCCAGTAATAAGTAAAACCTGATTTTTCCCTCCAGCTTCACCCCAGGCTATTTGGATAACAAATCAGGACCCCTGCTCCCACTCCCAGTTTCTGGACAGAGTTACCCACATGCTACTCCTTCTTATCCAACTGTCTTTACAATTCCAAGCTCAGGTACATCTTAGGAAAATTTAATATCTCAATTTGAAAGTTACACATTCAAAGATATTTCTAGTATTTTCAGATTATTTCAGGACTGTTCTATGGAATCTTAGCTTCTCTACTTTAACCATTAATACAAATGCAACTATATAAGTACACACATGTTAATTACAAAGGGTCCATGTTCTGTGCTATTGTTATTTACTATTTTATACTAGGCCCCTGTCATTCTGTTTCACTCACCCCTTTCTCTGTTCTTAACATGCTTTGAGGTCTGAATGCATCCATGACTGAACAGGTGGAGGATAATTCTTATTTCTCTGATGAGATGAGGGAATTATGTATTTCTTCCAAAGCAGACACAGTAGAGCCTGGATGTGCTGGGGTCATGGCTCATGAGAAAAAAAGGACTAACAGTTGGAAAACATGCAGTGATTAGTACAGCAGTGGTCATCAGCCACCAACTGTACTCATCAGAGAGAGCCAAGTAAACATAAATGATGGAGGAGAGAGAATAAAATGATACAAAGGTGCTCACCAAAACAAGGATGCTCTGGGTGGCTCTGGACTCAGGGGAGGGTCTCAGGGGGAACTTGTTCCTATCAATGTGTTGGACCCTCTGCCTGTGCCTGTGAAGGAGGAAGACCATGGAGCTTCTGGCCAAGGTCATGAGTCCCAAGAACAAAATGTCATGGAAAGATGTAACTATGACATACACTAAGTCTGTGATCTTGGCACGATACTGTGAAGCAGAACAATATCCCAAAGCTCTTTTCTTTGTAATATTTTTGTTTCTCCATTACCAGTCATATAAATAGGAAAGAACATATTTACCACCATGTGGAGCACCCAACAGAGGATACTGGAGGGACCAATGTACTTTGGTACTTTCACTTTAAGCTCTGCCCACCTGGAGTTCCCAGGGTGGATCATGATAGCCTGTAAGACATTCAAGAGGCAGGTGGAGTAAATGGACATACCTCTGGCTACTCTGTGAACATACAAAAAAATGGAGCATCCATAATAATTGGTGAAATATTTCAACCCTAAAGCTGCCATGGTTTCTGGGACTCCTCTGCAGAGAATGACCAAGGAATTGGCTACAGTCAAGTGCCTAAGAATCAAATCTGTGGATCTTGGCTTGCATCTGCTGAAGTAAAGGGACGTGTAATGATATAAGAGTGAGGAATTCCCCAGGAACTAAAAGACAACCTACAGAATGGGAGAAGAAGATATTTGCAAATGACGCATCAGATAAAGGGCTAGTTTCCAAGATCTATAAAGAACTTATTAAACTCAACAGCAAAGAAACAAACAATCCAATCATGAAATGGGCAAAAGACATGAACAGAAATCTCACAGAGGAAGACATAGACATGGCCAACAAGCACATGAGAAAATGCTCCGCATCACTTGCCATCAGGGAAATACAAATCAAAACCACAATGAGATACCACCTCACACCAGTGAGAATGGGGAAAATTAACAAGACAGGAAACCACAAATGTTGGAGAGGATGCGGAGAAAAGGGAACCCTCTTGCACTGTTGGTGGGAATGTGAACTGGTGCAGCCACTCTGGAAAACTGTGTGGAGACTCCTCAAAGAGTTAAAAATAGACCTGCCCTACGACCCAGTAATTGCACTGCTGGGGATTTACCCCAAAGATACAGATGCAATGAAACGCCAGGACACCTGCACCCTGATGTTTCTAGCAGCGATGTCCACAATAGGCAAACTGTGGAAGGAGCCTCGGTGTCCATCGAAAGATGAATGGATAAAGAAGATGTGGTTTGTGTATACAATGGAATATTACTCAGCCATTAGAAATGACAAATACCCACCATTTGCTTCGACGTGGATGGAACTGGAGGGTATTATGCTGAGTGAAGTAAGTCAATCGGAGAAGGACAAACATTATATGTTCTCATTCATTTGGGGAATATAAATAATAGTGAAAGGGAATAGAAGGGAAGGGAGAAGAAATGGGTAGGAAATATCAGAAGGGGAGACAGAACATAAAGACTCCTAACTCTGGGAAACGAACTAGGGGTGGTGGAAGGGGAGGTTGGCAGGGGGTGGGGGTGAATGGGTGACGGGCACTGAGGGGGGGCACTTGATGGGATGAGCACTGGGTTAAGTTTAAGCTTTTAAAAAATAAGTTAGTTTTGGAAATTGAGACACATTACTAATACTGTAGGAATTGGTGAGGCCTTGACTTAAAACTTTCTTTGTACTGTGATTTCCTTTTGGGTGTACTTTGCTAAGTGAAACTTGTTAACATTTTTTTGTTAACTAAATTTTTTTCTTAAAATAAAGATTTTTTCACAATAAAAAATGTATGTTGGCAAATTGAACACCAATAAAAATAATTAAAAAAACAAAACAAAAAGAATAACATGATAAACAAGTGAAATTTATGTCTAGAATTCAAGAATGATTCACTATTAGAAAATTCATTAATATTGTTCATCATATTAAGAGAAATCAAGAAATCTTACTTGTAGTTACAAAAACATTATTTGGGAGAATTAAACATGTATGGATGTTAAAACACTAGAAATTAGGGGCACCTGGGTGGCTCAGTGGTTGAGCATCTGCCTTTGGCTCAGGTCATGATCCTGGGGTCCTGGGATTGAGTCTTGCATAGGGCTCCCCTCAGGGAGCCTACTTCTCCTTCTGTGTCTCTCATGAATAAATAAAATCTTTAACCGCCCCCCCCCCCAACACACATACGCACACATTTGAAATTAGGAATTGATGGATCTTTCCCAATTTGACAAAATGAAATCTTCATCTAGCTGGTAGGGAAGCAGTAGACATATTCCACTAAGGCCAGAAACCACACTAAAAAAGCACATGATCACCTGTTCTATTCATTTATCATTGTGCTGGAGGTTTAGCTGGGGCAATTTAAAATGGCATTAATAATTAGAAACAAAGATGTAAAACTATGTTTGCAGATGATACAAGTGTAAGTCTGGAAACACGAAGAAACTGGTAGAAAATCTATTACAAACAATAATTCAGTAAGCTAATAGGACCTCTATAATATTGTTATACAAAAACAACAACCTTTTTTGTACATAGGCTATTTTATTTTTAAGTAATCTCTATACCCAATGTGGGACTCGAGCTCATGACTTGCATATTTCACATTAATAATTAGTAAGTGTATATAGGATGCTACTGGAATGTGAAAAAAGTTTTACTATTTCCTTGTATTGGTCACATAAAGAACACACATCCTTATCACATGTCTCAGGAAGTACTTCCAAACTAATATTTCATCAGTACCAGGAAAAGTTAAATTTATCTGTAAAAGAGTGCACCTTTCGCAAATCTCGTTATCTGCACTTGACACAAAGCATGCAGAAACAGAAAACGAAAAGATCAGTTAAAATACCTAATCTTCAAGTTAAAAATACTCTTCCAAAGTAACTGAGAATGAAGATTTTTTAGGAAATTGAAATTGCAACCATATTTAGTAATTAATACAAAACTGCACATTCCCCACAGAGCAGCTCTGCATTCCGCATTCCAGCTTCCATCAACCCCCATGGACCACTGGGTTTTTGCTCAATTAAGGAGCATCTGGGTTGCTCGGCGGTTAAGCGCTTGCCTCAGGCCCAAGGCGTGATCCTGGAGTCCCACATAGGGCTCCCAGCATGGAGCCTGCTTCTCCCTCTGCCTTTGTCTCTACCTCTGTGTGTGTGTGTGTGTGTGTTTCTCATGAATAAATAAATAAAATCTAAAAAAAAAAAAAATTAGGAGCTGTCTCTGTCATATCGGTCGCCTCGTGCTCAGTTTCTCAAATACTGCAGGTTCCAATAAAACCAGCTCGCACTTCCCTAATGTACCCAGCCTGGCTCCAAGGGACACCAATCGGTACTCAAAGGAATTCCGCAGCAGCACCTGAATCCCCCCGGGAGGGAGCGAAAGAGCGAGGGAAAGAAGTACAGAAAAGTAAACTGCCGGACGCCACGCGCGCAGGCGCAGAGCGGCCCGGCTCCCGCCCGGCGGCGCACGCGCACGCCCGCCTTCCTGCAGACCCGGAAGCGGATCGCACGGAGCAACGGGCGCTCGGGTGAGTGAGTCTCCATTTTTCTGGTTCGTGCCGCGGGCGCGCTCATAAGGCCCCTCCTCCCTACCCAGTTTCGGGGTCGCCTGGTAAGGTAAAGTCCTTGAACCCACTCGTTCCTGTCGCTGGGAGGGCGCCCCTTTCGCCTGTCACGGCGTCGCCGTAGGACGTTTCCGAGTCCTGTCGTTCCGTGCGGGACCCGGGAGTCTGCGTTCGTTTCCAGTTGAAATCGCTCTGAGGCAGGTACCAGGCCCAGCCTTGCTGCCGTCGGTCCTTGTAGACACCGATCGCCCTTCTGGTCGCTTTCTTGCTCAGAACGTTGCTCCGATCCCCGATTCTGCCCCCCCCCCGTCCCCACCCCCAACTGCGTCGGTATGGTGGTCGCTCGGGAGGTGGATGCGGCCCTTCGCCCCGCTCCAGGGAGGGCAGAGGGGCAACGCAGATGGCGGGGAAGAGGCAGGAATCGGCGGAGTTAGGGGGCTATCGGAAAGTCTGGGGAGGAAGAACCGCAGGGATCGAAAAAGGTTGCAGCAGAGTGGGGTCAGGCTGTTGGAGGCGGAGTAAGTCGGGAGGGAAACCGAAGGATGCGCAAACAGAGAGGGAAACACAGATGGACAAAAGGAGAGAAGAGAAACAAGGACAAAGAGACACAGAACAAAACACATAGTGGTCTCGGAGAAAGCCCAGGACCCAAACCCAGGTGAGTATTGAATTTACTGGATGTAGACTATAGAGTTGTGAAGTGCTGATTTGTGCCTCTGTAATTAAAATTTATTGAATTGTCTCAATTATGCCCAAGAGAATGAGAATGTGAAACCAAGTGTTTGAGGCATCTGCATGTTCTAATGATTGCATCAGAGGATGAGTCCATTTGCAAGCCCTATTCCTCTAGAGGGCAGAGGCCTAGCTCAGTCAGATCCAGGTCATCCTCTTCTTTTCAAGAAATGGGGGAAGACTTTATGTCATCACATGGTTTTTTTCAAAATGACTTTTTTTTTTTTTTAAGATTTATTTATTTATTTATTCATGGTAGACAGAGAGAGAGAGAGAGGCAGAGACACAGGCAGAGGGAGAAGCAGGCTCCATGCCGGGAACCTGACGCGGGACTCGATCCTGGGACTCCAGGATCGCGCCCTGGGCCAAAGGCTAACGCTAAACCGCTGAGCCACCCAGGGATCCCTCAAAATGACCATTATTAAGAGTACTGTTTCTCTCTCCTTTATCCTGTGGCTCATTCTTTTCTAAATTTGATGTATCCTCACACTTGTTTCAATTTTGATGTCAGAATCCACTGGTATCTTTAATTTCCAAATTTTTTGCCACCTTAATTTTTTGTTCATATTACGAGTTTTAAATGCTTTCTATTTATTATTGTTTTATGTCTGGTAAATAACTTTATAGTAGTTCATTATGCATCTGGTAGGGATGTTGATAATCTTTTAACTCTCAAAATCTACTCTAGCCAGTTAGTTTAATATTCAGCAGTTCCCTTCTTCCCTTAAGTGGTCTGATTAATGACTGAACTCTGAACAGAAGTCTCCAACTAAGTAGATGTTTCTCTCAAGTTCCCCTTGCATTTTGTATGCAGATGTTGGAAAGGTGGGCTGGATTGATGTGGAACTTTATTCCAACAGAGCCCATCTGTTTATGATGCAGAGATTGTTCAGATTTCATCTCCACAGGTGACCCTTTTTCATGTTTTTCAGGACTAGTAACCATTGTTCATTTCATTTATTTTTATTGTATTTTTTTCTGGAAAAGAAGAATTAAATGCTTGGTTTTGATTAAACCCATGAAAGAGAACATGAAAGGTAATGTGGAATTAGGACAAGTTCTTTCTCCTTAAACCTTCCTAGGCTACCATTTCAGAATTTACTTCTACCCATTTCTGCTCACTCAATTCAGACCTCTTAAGGGTAACTTGGTAAAAATACTCCCTCTGAGACATAGTGCAGACAACTGACATGAAGATGATAAACCAGAAATTCTGAATTTGAGCTAATAAGATCGCTGAAGTGATTTTCAAAATTGGGGATGTGTTTGTCTTTGGAGGTTTCTAGGAGAGTGTGCCCTGTTACTGAGTTTAAGTAGTGATAATGAACACCACTAAAAAAGAGGCAGGAGGATAGTCTTAAGAGACCAAGGCATGCTCCTCTCAGCTCCTATTCTCTCTCTGTATTGTAACTAAATCTTAAATTTGATTGTGTCATCTCGATATTAAATCTGCTTATAGGTTCCCATCACCATTAGGACAAAAATCTAAACTCTTGCTATCGCTTTCAGGTAGCTCCGGAGTGGGGGTAAAAGAGTTTGTCCAAATTGATGGAATGGACAGGCTTCTGTATTTCCAATCAACCATTCATTGGATGCTGGCTGCCCAGGGAGAAGCCAGGAACTTGAATGATGCAGTTCCTCTGGCTGAGTGGACAAAGGATGATGCAGTTGCAGTAGAATATATGGGTTTCAGCAGGAGAGGAGAGCTTTCTGAAGAAATGGCTGAAAAATGCACTTATTGCCTTCCATATAGGAGTTACTGTTCCTGCATCCCTCCTGTTGCAGTAAGCAGCAAAGGACTGTCTTTCTCCCATATTAAGGTTCTCCCAGTATGTATATTGTGGCAGAGGAAAGGGTTATGTTGATTCTGAGCATTAACATACTTTTTGTTACACAGAATAATCTTACCTGAGAAAGAAGCCTGGAAGAAGAGAGAAAAAGGGAGGAATGGCTTTTTCCCAGGTAAAAGTCAGATTTTAGTTGATTGTTCTCCTTCCTAAAATGTTACATTTTGGACTTGCTAATCTTTCCTGTCTCCGAAGTGTCCTGCCTAAAATGTTTACTCACAGCCAGGGCCTTCTCCCAATCTCATCTCCATGCAGATTCCATCTCACTATGACCTAGGACATAGAACTTGAGAAGAGGCTCCTTTTAGGTGATCATCTTGTGAAGGATCTTCTGTGCAGGCATTGACTGGAGATAGGGTATAGGCTCTGTGGTGTCAGTGAGGTTGGGCATTAAGAATTCTTCAGAAACTCCTGGATGCCTTTTCGGTTCATGTAAATCAAGATGAAAGAGATTACATGTGTAAGTGATGAATTAATGTGCACAAATACCTGAGAAACTCTGGAAAAGAATGATGGGGGATATTTGCTTTGTCTAATTTTATAAATGTCTTTTGACATTAAACAAGGAAATCAGTTTATTTCTGACTCCAGGATATTAATACTTTGAAATATAATGGGAAGTTCAAAGTAGGAATAAGGAATAGGGAGGGTGTTTTGTTTTATTAACAATTCATTTTAAAATATAGAATCAACCTATTTGTCTAATGGTAAGTGTTCTTTAAATGATTCATAGCACACCCATCTCATAAAGACCGTAATGTTCATTTACAGACTCTTGCACAGTAGATCTTTTAGATAAAAATGTTTATAATTTAGCCAAGATATAGGACCAGAACTTTGTCATCAGAGAGGCTGGAGCTAAGTTTTGATATTACTAATTGTTAAATTTTTGGGGTTTTTGGTGTTGTGTTTTGTTTTCTGTATTAAACCTTTATGGTGTATATTTTTTGTGGTTTGGTTCCACATAGTGATACAGTTTAGAAACTAAGAAGTAAACTATCTCTTTCCCTGTCACTTCTTCTACCATCACTGATTGTCTATATCAGGAACCAATGTTCTCTTCAGTGCAAGTCTTACAAAAATGCATTTATATATTGTAATGTGATTTTAGAGAATATTCTTCAGTAAATGTTTAATTGTATTTTAATCTGCAAATTTAAATATTTACATACCATGCTTAGAGTTGTTTTCATATTAGTAAATATAGAAATAACTGCTTTTTTAGATCCTCATTGGAGCATTCTCTAAATGAAGATACATGGGTCCTTTACAATTTCTTAGTGTTACAAAGAATGCCATAGTGACCACTTCTGAGCAGACTGACTTCGCTACAGATATGTAAGGATATCTCCAGATTGTACATTTTAAGCATGATTAACAGGTTAATGATGGTGCTCCTGAGGAGGCACAGACATTCTGCTTAATAAGTAAAGGTTTTAAATCACCAGTCTTAAACATACTCAGCTAAAGGAAGCCATTGAAAAGAACTAAGAAGCAGGAGAATAATGTTTAAATAAATAGAAAACATCAATAAAGAGACAAATTATGGTAAAGGAATGGAATAGAAATTCTGGAGCTAAAAAGTATAATAACCAAAATTGAAAATTCATTAGAGGGCTCAGTAGCAGATTGACAAGAAGAATAAAGAATTGGTGAACTTAAACATAGGTTAATTGAAATTATCCAGCATGAGCAGAAGAAAGGGGAAAAAGAAGAAAAGAGAAAAAAGAAAAATGAACGGATTAAGAAACCTTTGGGACACTATAGACAATATCAAGAATACTGATACAGGGGCACCTGGATTGGGGTAGCTTAGTCTGTTGAGAGTCTGACTCTTAACTGCCGCTCAGGTCATGATCTTGTGGTCCTGGGATTGAGCCCTGCATTGGGTACCATACTCAGTGGGAAGTCGGCTTCATGATATTCATTCTCTCTCTTTCTCTCTCTCTCCCTTTCCCTCCCTCTTCCTCTCCCCCTCTCCTACCCCTCTCCCCACATGTGCATACCCGCCTAAAATAAATAAATAAAACTTAAAAAAATACAGATATACACATTATAGGAGTCCTAGCAGGAAAGAACAAGAAAGGACAGAAAGAATATTTGAAGAAATAAGAGCTGAAAACCTCCCCAGGTTCACCAAAAACATTAACTTATACATCAAAGAAACTCAATGAACTTCAACTATGATAAATGCATAGAGATCCCTGGCAAGCACATAATCAACTTTGAGACAAAAAGAGAATGTGGAAAGTAGCAAGACAGAAACAACTTCTCATCTACAAGGATTCTCTTTAACAGCACTTTTACCAGAAACTGGAGGCACGGGATCCCTGGGTGGCGCAGCGGTTTGGCGCCTGCCTTTGGCCCAGGGCGCGATCCTGGAGACCTGGGATCGAGTCCCACGTCGGGCTCCCACTGCATGGAGCCTGCCTCCCTCTGCCTGTGTCTCTGCCTCTCTCTCGTTCTCTCTCTGTGTGACTATCATAAATAAATAAAAATTAAAAAAAAAAAACAAAAGAAAGAAAAGAAACTGGAGGCAGGGGGCAATCTCATGAGATCTTTTTAAAAAATCTACCAGGAACTCTAATCAGGCAAACTATGCTTCAAAATTGATAGTGAAATTAAGAGACTCCTAGATAAACAAAAAGGTGAGGGGGACGCCTGGGTGGCTCAGCAGTTGAACGCCTGCCTTTGGCTCAGGATGTGATCCTGGTCCTGGGATCGAGTCCCACATTGGGCTCCGTGCGAGGAGACTGCCTCTCTCTGTGTCTCTTATGAATAAATAAATCTTTAAGAAAAAAAAAAAAGCTAAGGAAGTTCACACTAACAGCCTTAGCCTTACATGACCTACCAAATGGAGTTCTTCATACCGAAATGAATGGAAACTAGTGGTACCTCAGAGCCATGGTAACAAATAAAGAACACTAGTAAAGGTGACTACATAGGTAAATACATAAGCCAGTATTATTATATTTTTGTTTTGTAATTAATTTTTTTCTGCATGACCTAAAAGACAAATGTATAAAACAATCATAAAAATCTGCTTTTGAGTGTATTAAACATTTATTCACATCTGTTATAAAGAAGTAGTTTTTGATAATAAGAACATAAAGGGAGACTGTATAGGAGCAGTTGTATGCTATTAAAGCTAAGTTAATATCAACTGAAATTCACATATTAGTTTAATAATGTAAACTGTAATCCTCAGGGTAACCTCTCAGAAAATAACAAATATGCAAAAAATAAATACAAAGAGAATCAAAATGGTATGTACACACAGACACACAAAGAAGGGAGGAATCATGATATAAAATATTAGACATACAGAAAGCAAATAGCGGGCAGCCCTGGTGGCTCAGCGGTTTAGCTCTGCCTTCAGCCCAGGGCGTG
This sequence comes from Vulpes vulpes, assembly GCF_048418805.1. NCBI lineage: Eukaryota > Metazoa > Chordata > Mammalia > Carnivora > Canidae > Vulpes > Vulpes vulpes. Next base: position 18,045,835 of record NC_132780.1, on the reverse strand, counting down.
ATCCTGGAGACCTGGGATTGAGTCCCACGTCGGGCTCCCTGCATGGAGCCTGCTTCTCCCTCTGCCTGTGTCTCTGCCTCTCTTTCTTTCTGTCTCTCATGAATAAATAAATAAAATCTTAAAAAAAAAAAAAAACAAATAGCTAAATGTCAGAAGTAATTCTTATCAGTAGTAACTTGAAATGTAAGTTGATTAAACTCTTTATTAAAAGACAAAAGAATTTTTAAAAATGATTTCTCTATATCTACAAAAGCCTTGCTTTTCAACAAAGCTTTCACAAAGTGAAAGGATGGAAAAAGATACTTCATGTAAATAGTAATGAAACCTAGCTGGGAAGTTACACAAATATCCAGTCAAATAGACTAAGTTGTAAAATTGTTACCAAAGCTGTTGAAGGACATATTTTGAAAAAGTGGTCAATGCGTCAAGATGATAAAAGGACTATGAACAATATGTACATAATAGCAAAGTCCCCAGTTTTTTGAAGCAGAAGTTGAGGAAATAGTTACAGTATAATAGTTGAAGACCTCAGTACTCCCCTTTTAATGGATAGAATAACTGGACATAATATCAATAAGGAAATAAAGGACTGAGCAACAGTATAAACCAACTAGATTTAGGGCAGACATGTACAGAACACTTCAACAAAAACAAGGCACTAAAAAAAAATAAGGAATATAAGGGAACTTCCTCGGCCTGAAAAAAGGGTCTTCTTAAAATTCCACAGCTAGTATCATACTCATTGGTGAAAGACTGAAAACTTATAGAACAAAACAAGGGTGTACCATTTTGTCACCACAGTTTAACACTGTACTGGAATTCTAACCAGAGAAAAGAGAGAGGAACAATAAATGTGTCAAAATTGGAAAAGGAATCAAACTAGGTCTATTCACAGAATACATGATCATATATTTAGAAATAAAAATTCCTCAAAAGAACTATTAGATAATAAATTCATTGAAGCTACAGAATACAGTATCAACATTCAAAACTCAGTTGTATTTTTTTATACTAGCAGTCAACAAATTGAAAGTAAGTGGGAATAACTAAGGAAATGGAAGATTTATACACACTGAAAACTACAAAGTTGCTGAGAAAAATGAAAACCTAAATAGATGTCAAGATAGCCTGTGTTTGTGGATTGGAAGAGATGGCAGTATCCCATAAAATGATAAAAAGAGTAATGTAATCCCTAGCAAAATCCCAATAATCTTTTTTTGGACTCATTGGATTGGTAAGGATCCCAAATAACCAAAATAAACATGAGAAAGAACAAAGTTGGAGGACCTAGAATTCCAACATCAAACCTTGCTTGAGTAATCAAAACTATAATTCCAGCAGAAGCTAGAAGTGTAGATCAAAGTGACAGAACTGAGCATCCACAAATAAACCCATACATCTAATCCATTCCTTTTTTACAAAGGTGCCAAAACCAGTCAGCGGAAAAAGAATAATTTATTAAATGGTGCTGGCACAGCTAGATAGCCATGTGAGAGTAAAATTCAAACTACCTTGTACCATATAAATGATTCAGAATTAAAGACTAAATGCAAGAGCTAAAACTATAAAACTCTTAAATGAAAACAGGGGTAAATCTGCATGACCTTGGGGTTGGCAGTGAATTTTATATAGGATATCAAAAACAGAAGAGACAAAATAGATAAACTGGTCACCATCAAAATTAATAATGTTTGTGCACTGAAGGACATTATCACATAAGTGAAACATAGTCTATCAAATGGGAGGAATAATTTGCAAATTACATATCTAGTAAGGGCCTAGAATATATGAAGAACATCCAGGGGCACCTGGGTGGCTCAGTCAGTTAAGCGTCTGTCTACCTTTGGCTCAGATCATGATCTTAAGGTCCTGGGATCAAGCCTACTTTTCCCTCTCCCTGTACTTCCCCCTGCTTGTGCACACTTCTCTGCCAAATAAATAAATAAAATCTTAAAAAAAAAGAACCCAATTGAAAAGGTCAAAGGATTTTATTTTTTTTTTATTTTTATTTTTTAATTTTTTATTTATTTATGATAGTCACAGAGAGAGAGAGAGAGAGGCAGAGACACAGGCGGAGGGAGAAGCAGGCTCCATGCACCGGGAGCCTGATGTGGGATTCGATCCCGGGTCTCCAGGATCGAGCCCTGGGCCAAAGGCAGGCGCCAAACCGCTGCGCCACCCAGGGATCCCGGTCAAAGGATTTTAATACACATTTCTAGATAGAAGATAAATGAAACAGGCACATGAAGAGATGTTCAGTGAAATTAGTCATTAGTAAAATGCAAAATCTAAACCGCAGTGAGATACCATTTCACACCCACTAGGATGAGTATAGTAAAACAAAAAAATGTTGGTAAACGTGGGGAGAAATTAGAATCATGACACATTCTGTTAAAATATTGTAGCTGCTATGGAAAACTGGCAGATTCTTGAAAAACTAAACACTGTGACCCAGTAATTCCGCTCCTAAGTATATAACCAAAAGAACTGAAGACAGGTATCCAAACTTACTTGTACTTGAAAGTTCATAGCAATATTAATAACAACTGAATGCCTATCAATAGATGAGTCTAGTCCTACAGGGAAATACTATTCAGCATAAAAAAGACATGTGCTGATGGTACATACATTCATCATGGATTATGATGATGATCACATTATTCTAAGTGAAAGGAGCCAGATGCAAAAAGTCACATTTATACCATTCCTTTTACGTGAAAAATCCAAAATAGGTAAATCCATAGAGACAAAGCATTAGTGGTTGCCAGGGACTGGGGAAGAAAAGGTGAATAGGGAGCACCTGCTTAATGGGTAAAGAATTTCCACTGGAGAGGATAAAAATATTTTTGATCTAGACTGAGGTGATGTTTGTAACAACACTATGAGTGTACTAAATGCCACTGAATGGGACTTTAAAATGTCTAATTTTATGTGAGTTTCACTTAAGTTGAAGAAAATTAGAGAACTTGCTCAATTATTTTACACAGATCACTCAGAACACTCACTCCAGCCAAGTCAGCCTTTACACATTTCTGCTGCTTTTATTTTGTGTCAAAATCAGAACTCTCCCTGTCTTCTTGGTGAAATGTGTTTTCATTTCAGAGACGGTTGACATTCAGGGATGTGGCCATAGAATTCTCTGAGGAGGAGTGGGAGTGCCTGGACCCTGCTCAGCAGGCCTTGTACAGGGACGTGATGTTGGAGAACTACAGGAACCTGGTCTCCCTGGGTGAGGATAATTTCCCTCCAGAAGTTGGTAATTACTTTTATATGTCTTTGCATTTTCTCTTGAGAGCCCCTGACTTGATTGTATGAGTTTCAAATCCCTGTTCTTAAGGGAGTGATTGAAGCTGTTTTGATTGAGAATGGAAAAGCTTTATAATGTGGCAAGTAGACTCTAACTTCCTTTATCTTCAGAAAGTTTGCATTCATGCTTCCTTAGGTGGTTGCAGAACATCAGAAGTCAGAAAACCTTAGAGTGAAAATTTTAAAAGTCTGATTCTGTGGTCTTAACCCTTGTGCCTTTGATTCAGTAGTTCTTGGAAAAGAACTAGATATTTGTATTCATAAAATAACCTGTAAGCATTCAGAAGGAGGCAGTCAATTGACTCAGTTTTGAAATTCTTTTTCTACACCTCATGTAATGAACGTTCTCTCTTCACAGAACAGAGAGCTAGGAACGTATTCTGGAAGAGCAAAGCTCTTGTATCATGTTCTTTTTTTTCTTTATAATTTGAAGTCTCTTGAGAGCTGAATATCATCTCCATTTTGGAACAAGGGGAAATGCCCTGGACTGTGCAAAGTGAAGTGAAAATAGTGCAAACAGACAGGTAGGAATGTATTGAGATGGGAACATAAGAGCTCAGATAGGCAGAGTAAACTGTTCCATACTAAATATTTTTTGGAAAAGATCTATGGAAAAATAAGTTTATTTCTTGTGAGCTCTCAAAGGAAATCCCCTCCCCCCTTAATCTGTTATTCAGATGTGTAAATCAAATGTATAAGTTTAGATTCCCATTGTGATGACCCACAACACTCTTACCTGACCATACTGGTATCATGGTTTGAGAGGGACTGATATGACTGTCTCTAAGGAGTCTTTCCCGTTGATCTCTCTCGGTTCTCACACCATACACATTAGTGCTGAGGCCTCTGTAGTGCTGACTACATTCAGTTTCTGTTTCCATTTTATATCCTTGGGAGAACTTCGCAGGAGACAAACACAATGGCTGCCCTTCCATGGTATCCATGAGGCTTCGTGTAGCTGTGCCAAGCCCTCTCTGCCTGTTCAGGTCCCTCAGCCATTTCTTCAGTTCTCATTTTGCCATTCGTATATAAAAAATAGGGTGGGACTTTCTGAGATTGTGGCCCAACAGTAATATAAAGACTAGATACTGGGATCCTCTCTGACCCCCACTGCCAGATGGGGGTATATCCCCCCGTTCAGGCATTCACCTTACAGTCTGGGTAGAGCACATGGCCTTTCAAAAAACCCCACAAATTTGACCCTCCTATTTTCTTCCCATATCTTGTATTTTTTTCCCTCGTCTGCTCTTTACTTAGTCCTGGAACATAAAAGACCCTGATCTGCTGGTTTCTTAGTCTCCTCTAAGATTCTCTTTCTGAAACTTGGTTTTGAAATAGAATCCCAAGGGTCTAAAGTTTCATCCTCTTTTCCTGTTGTAATAACCCACCCTTAGGTGGCAGCTTCACAGTGGGCTCTCCCAAAGAGGAAGTTTACTGGGTAACAAAATTCTTGAAGAAAAACATTGATTAGTATGTTACAGTCTCATCCTGCTGCATAAAGAAGTGCTTCTTGAATCCACTGTGTAGAGTGGCCAGTGTGTCCCAGGATACTAAGATAGAAGGTATCAGGAGATCCTGAGTGATAAGTGCCTGTTTGACCTAATTATTGTGTAGTTACAGTGCTTCCCTAGGGCAGTGACAGGGTTGATCAGACATGGTATGATCATCATCTCTGAGCCAGCAATAAAATAGTCCTCTCACCCTCTCTCCTAGCCCCTGCAAACATGGATCTCTTTACTGTCTCCGTAGTTTTGCCCTTCCCAGGATGTCATACATTTGGAATCAAACAGTATATACAGCCTTTTCAGATTGTCATGCATTTAAGTTTCCTCCATGTCTTTTTCCTGGCTTGACAGCTCATTTCTTTTTAGTACTAAATCATATTTCCATTGTCTGAATGGAATAGACCATTTATCCACTGAAAGGCACCTTGCTGGCTTTCAAGTTTTGGCAATTACAGATAGAACTGCTATAAATATTCATATGCAGGGTTTGTGTTTTTTAGGGGTTTGTAGCACTTCATTCCTTTTTATTGCTACATAATATTCCATGTATGAATACCACATTTTGTTTATCCATTCATACATTGATGGACATTTGGGTTATTTCTGCCTTTTGGCTATACGAGTAATGCTGCTATAAACATTTTTGTACAAGTTTGTGTGGACATACAATTTTCATTTTCTTTAGCATCTAGCTAGCAGTGGAACTGCTGGGTCATATGCTAATTCTCTTTAATCTTTTGAGGAATCAGCAGTCTATTTTTCAAAGTACCATTGCTAGGAATGTATGAGCATTCCAATTTCTCCACATCCTTATCAATATTTGTAATCTGTTTCCTTGATTATAGCCATCTTTGGAATGTGGAGTTGTATCTTATTCTGGTTTTGATTTACATTTCCCTAATGACTAATGATGTTAGACATCTTTTTGTGTGCTTATTGGCCATTTTTCTATTTTTTTGAAAAGTCTATTCAGATTTTTTGTCCATTTTAAAATTGGGTTTTTGTTAAGTTTAAAGAGTTCTTTATATATTCTAGATAAAAATCCCTTATCAGATAGATGATTGGCAAATATTTTCTCTCATTCTGGGGGTTCTCTTTTGACTTTCTTGGCTGAATTTTAAAGGCTGCAGGAGATAATCTTTACTGATTTTGTAAACTAGGTTCCTATGGTGTCTCTAATAAAAATGGATTTTCATGACTGGGAGGACTTGAGGTTAAATGCTAAAAATTTCTCGATCTTAACTTTCCAAATGGAGTGTTTTTGTTTCAACTCAGATCAATTCCAATCTGCAGCCTCTGAGAACTATACTTACACAAATAGTCATGTGGGGCACAACACCCACACTGTTGCCCTTGGGCTCTCCGCCCCCCACCCTCATCACTGCTGCTCTTTACTGGCCATGTTCTTCCTATTTCAACATTTATCTCTTCCTGTTTACAAAAATAAATTTCAATATGTAAGATCTTATTACCTGTTTCAACCAAGACAGAAATGTGTCACCACTGACAACCTTGGTCTAGAGGACACAGAGTCACTTCATTTGACAAAGAAGCTGCCTTCCATTAACCCTCTGGGAAGATGATAATGTCTTAGTTGATCCTTTTCCTAGTAATAATCTAATAAAGTAGAGCTTTATTTGCTAATACTTTCTCCCATTCAGTAGGTTTCCTTTTTCATTTTCTTGGTTTCCTTTGCTGTGCAGAAATTTTTTAGTTTGGTGTAAATCCCACTTATTTTTGCTTTTGTTGATTTTACTTTTGATGTCAAGAGTGACCTGTGTCAAGTTTATTACTTGTGTCAAGTTTATTACCTCCTATTTTTTCTTTTAGGAGTTTTATGGTTTTAGGTGTTTGGTTCAAGTCTTTAATGTACTTTGAGTTAACTTTTGTATATGGTGTCAGGTAGTGGTTCAGTTCCATTCTTTTCTATGTGGCTGTCCAGTTTTCCCAATACTGTTGAAGAGATTGTTCTTTCCCCATTGTATATTCATGTCCCCTTTGTCGTATATTAATTGACTGTGTGTGGGTTTATTTCTGGGTTCTGTTCTGTTGATCTGTGTGTCTACTTTTACGCTAATACCATACTGTTTTAATTACCACAGCTCTGTAATTAGAGAATGTGATGCCTCTAACTTTGTTCTTTCTCAAGATGCTTTGGCGGTGCATGGCATGGTCTTTTGTGGTTCCATACAGATTTTAGGATTTTTCTTCTATTTCGTGTCCAGGTTTTTATGTGGACATAAATTTTCAACTTGTATAAATACCAAGGAGTTTGGTTGCTAGATCATACTTAAGAGTATATTTAATTCTGTAAGAAACTGCAAACTGTCTTCCAAAGTGTTGTACCATTCTGCATTCTCACCAGCAGTGAGTGAGAGTTCTTATTGCTCTACATCCTCAGTGGTATTTGGTGTTTCAGTGTTCTGAATTTGGACATTCTCATAAGTGTGTAATGGTATCTCATTGTTTTAACACAAATTTTCCTCAGTTAAATATGGCATTTTTTTAAACTGAGAATCTGTGATATCTTGAGGACATACTTTTTTTTAAAGTTACTGCCTTAGTCACAGAAATACCATTCAATTGACTTGCCATAGGTTTTTGTACAAGATACATTTCAGTTAACCCATGAAACCTCCTTTGTGCCTGTCCTCATTTTCAGCTGAATTCCATACAAGAGTCACCTGGTCCTTGTTGATATATATCCCATTGCTGACTTGTTTTTCCATTATTGGCTGCCTATGTTGCTAACCACATCTGTGCCATCTGTGCATGTAGACCTCTGCCATGGATCACTGTGAAACTGCCAAAAATTGTTTCTATGTTTAAATATTGCTATTAACACTGTCCTTCAATAGAAATATTCTATGTTCTAGATCATTTAGTAATGCTCCTTAGGGGCACTATTTCCTGATGATGTTTTTGAAGTCGGGTTATATAACTACACACACACACACACACACGCACATATCTAGTAAGAGCACTTCTCATCTGATGTCTCTTGTATGTCTGGGATTGTAATGATTTAAAATTCCAGAAAAAGACACCGTTATTTTTCTGTAACAAGGAAGGACATTTGGATTAAAAATGTCTTACTCTAAATTGAGGTTTCTATTTTAAAAATATATACAATTTAATTAATACACTTTTTAATTTATTTTTTTAATTTTTTTAATTTTTATTTACTTATGGTAGTCACACAGAGAGAGAGAGAGAGAAAGAGGCAGAGACACAGGCAGAGGGAGAAGCAGGCTCCATGCACCGGGAGCCTGACTTGGGATTCAATCCTGGATTGCGCCCTGGGCCAAAGGCAGGCGCTAAACCGCTGCACCACCCAGGGATCCCTAATACACTTTAAAAAAAAAAAACAAAATATAATAATATCCCCAAGGAATTTAAACCTTGGCAAAAGCTTCTTGCTAACTTTTTCCTACCATATAACTTTTATGCCCCCAGCCAGGAGATTGTTACCCATTACCCATGGTCATCTTCCATTGCTACTTTTCAGAGGGTTTTATCATATCTACATGTGTTTATATGTGAATTTATCCATTATCTTCTGTATGGCCATTTCCAGGTTTTTGCTTTTTGGAGGTCCTGTTTAGAACATTCTTATATGTTTAGAACATTCTCATATGTCTGGAACATATGCATGTCTTTGTGTGTGTGTGTATAATACATATCTGTCTAGACTGTATACCTAGAAATGGAATTGTGGGATATTCAGTTTGATTTTTTTAGAGTGTGTGAGTGGGGGTAGAGAGGTGGGGAGAGGGGTAAAGGGAGAGAGAGAATCCCAAGCAGACTCCATGCTAAGTGCAGAGCCCAACTCATGGCTCAATTCCATGACCCTGAGATCATGACCTGAACCAAAATCAAGAGTTGGACACTTAACCAACTGAGCTACCCAGGCACCCCACAGTTTGGTAATTTTTAGAGCAAATACTAAAATAACTGCAAGCCTACAATTTTCCTTTTCCATATTATCTCTCTGTTGAATGTCTTCCACTTTCACATCACACCTATAATATAAGTTTTTATAGAATGAGTCCGTATTATGCCTGTTGCCAAATCAGCTCCTCTCTTTTTTTCAAGGTCAGGTTTTTAACTGTTAAAACAATCATATTACCATATATATTGCAAGCACAAGTACTACTCCCACATTTCCTGTTATTCCTTGTGCTTCACTCTTTTCTGAATCCAAGTCCTGACCTTTGCTCAGATTTTTCATTGATCTAAACAAACTATACTGGTATTTCCTGGTATATTAATTTTGAGCACCAAAGCACCTCAGTTTCCATAGGACCTGCCCTTCCCCACACTGCATTACCAATATAAGTAAAGACCCCTGTTTATACACAGTTTAACTTGCTCAGGACAGCAGCTTGATCTGGTGTTTAATAATGTGTGGGCATATGACAAAGATACTTTAAGGTATCTGTATATTACAATTAAACAATTGATAAATCTAGTAGGTTAAGTAACCACAGTTACACAAAATAAAAGTCTCTGGATTTCTAAAGAATCCTTCCTTGAGAACTAAAGAAAGAATTTACATTCCATAAGGAACACACACTAGGAGAAACGAAACGTTGAGAACCACTGAATTATGAGATATCAGGTTCAGGTAAACACACATTTTTATAAAAACTAAGAATTAGGAAAGGCCGAGATCTCAATTATGATTTCATGTACAGTTATATAATAGTATATAGATCAGCTCCCTAATCATGAAGTATCATCTAATTATCCAGTTATATGGCAAAAAAATATGTATAATATATAATATGTTTAAAAAACATATCTGAAGATCAGAGAAAATATTAATATGGAAAAATTTATTTAAAAAAACTTAGAAACACTATATTACAATAGTGTTTGGAGACTGAGAGAGAGAGACTTCTTATATGTTTAGAAGTCTATGTTCATTATAAGTATTATTTTTGGTGTAATTACATAATTCAGTATAAAATATTTATTTACCTTCTATTTTTTAGGAGGCCTTTCTGCTGGATTTGCAACCAAGGAATTATCACCAATAGAGGACATTAATAAAGGAGAATTATACCACTTAGTGATATTGGAGAGAAACAAAAGTGATGACATCAAGAATTTTGATCTCAAGGAAGTCTGGGAAAATGTGCATGAGTTTGAAAGTCAGTGGGGATATGATGCAAGAAATAACAAAGAAGTGCCTTTGACCCATAACAAAAATCTCACTCATAGAAAAGATGAAGAACTTAATAAATCCTCAGTTACTTTTCCACAAAAACAGACTATTTCTATAAGAAATAATACATACCAATGTTTTATGCATGCCGAGCCACTTATAAGGAATTTGTTAAAACTGGAAAACAACGTAGGTGATGCTGGAAACCAGGACATAAACTGTTTGGAAAACAGAATTGGATTAAGTTTGCAGGGACACCTGGCTGAACTGCAGAGATTTCGTACTGAGGGAAAAATCTATAAATGTAATCAAGTGGAGAAGTCTGTCAACAATGGTTCCTCTGTTTCACCACTTCACAGGATTCCTCCTACTATCAGAAACATTTGGAATAAATATAGGAAGATATTAAAATATTCCTTGTTACCTGCACAATACAGGAGAGTATACACTAGAGGAAAATCTTACAAATGTAATAACTGTGGGAAGGCTTTTAGCAAAAGCTCAAACCTCATGAGTCATGAGAGAATTCATTCAGGACAGAGACCTTATAAATGTAATGAGTGTGGCAAAGCCTTTACAGAGCGTTCACATCTTACCCAACATAAGAAAATCCATACTGGAGAGAAACCTTACAAATGTAACGAGTGTGGTAAAGCCTTTAACCAGTGTTCAAACCTCACGAGACATCACAGAGTCCATACAGGAGAGAAACCATATAAATGTAACATATGTGGCAAGGTCTGTAGTCAAAATTCAAACCTTGCAAATCATCAGAGAATGCATACTGGAGAGAAACCTTACAAATGTAATGAATGTGGTAAGGCTTTTATCCAACGTTCACATCTTTGGAGTCATGAGAGAATTCATACTGGTGAGAAACCTTACAAATGTAACGAATGCAGCAAAGCCTTTGCTGAACGTTCAAGCCTTACTCAACATAAGAAAATCCATACTGGAGAGAAACCGTACAAATGTAATGAGTGTGGCAAAGCTTTTAAGCAGTGCTCACACCTCATTAGACATCAGAATACACATCCTGGAGAGAAACCACACAAATGTGATATATGTGGCAAGGCTTTTATCCAAAGCTCTAGCCTAATAGAACATCAGAGAATTCATACCGGAGAAAAACCTTATAAATGTAATAAATGTGATAAGGCTTTTATTAGGCGATCACACCTATGGGGTCATGAGAGAACTCATACTGGAGAGAAACCTTACAAATGTACTGAGTGTGGCAAAGCTTTTGCTGAGCGTTCAAATCTTACCCAACATAGAAAAATCCATACTGGAGAGAAACCTTATAAATGTAATGAGTGTGGCAAAGCTTTTACCCAGTTTGCAAACCTTACTAGGCACCAGAAAATACACACTGGAGAGAAACCACACAAATGTGATGTGTGTGACAAGGCTTTTATACAAAGTTCAAGCCTCATGGAACATCAGAGAATTCATACAGGAGAAAAACCTTATAAATGTAATATATGTGATAAGGCTTTTATTAAGCGTTCTCACCTTTGGGGTCATGAGAGAACTCATACTGGAGAGAAACCTTATAAATGTAATGAATGTGGCAAAGCCTTTACTGAGCGTTCACATCTTACTCAGCATAAGAAAATCCATACTGGAGAGAAACCTTATAAATGTAATGAGTGTGGCAAAGCTTTTACCCAATTTGCAAAACTTACAAGGCATCAGAAAATACATAATGAAAAACATTATGAACATAATATGTGTGGCAGTGGTTTTATTCAAAGCTCAAGCTTTGGGGATCATCAAAGAACTCCTAGTAGAAAGAAACCTTACAAATAAAATGATTAAGCAAGTTATTCAACATCAGAGATTCCATCATGGAGAGGAACCATATGAAACTAATGTATGTGGCAAAGCTTATAGCCAGGGCTTATACCTCACTTGATATCAGAATGTAAATCTCCAAAAGAAAGCAGACAAATGTAATGTATGGCAAGGCTTATCCAAAGTTTATACCTTGTGAACAAAACAGTTTATAGTAGGTAGAAGCCTTACAAATGTAATGAGTGATCAGCTTTATAAAAAATGTACAGCTTTTAGTGGGGGTAGGGGATGGGTGGGTGGGTAAAATAGGCAAATGGGATAAGAGGTACAAATTTCCAGTGATTAAAAAGTACTACTCTGTGGTCATGAAAGAAATTATATGAGATGGAAACTGTACAAATGTGTCAAGGTCATTACTCTGGAAACACCAAAGAATTCCAACTAGATAGAAACATTACAAATGTAATGAAGGTGAGAATTTGTTTAGCAAATTCTCTCAATGGACTACAATAAAATTCATACTGGGGGGAAGTAGGTCTATTTTTGAGGATTAGCCAATCTTGGATAATTCCACAGAAAATTAAAATTATTTAAAACTCATGAGATGATGTATATCAATGGAATAAGGCTATCTGTGGAAAGACCTAATTCTCTTTAGCTTATAAAATTTTAAAAAATGTTTTATTTTTAAAATTTTTAGTTTTTAGTAATCTCAACACCCAATATGGAATTCAAACTCATGACTCTGAGATTGTCACATGGCTTTCCTGACTGAGCCAGCCAGAAGCCCCTGTAAATTTTTCTTTATTACTTGAGGTTTCTTGAGTTGCATTGTTACTGAAGACTTAACAACCTGAAGTCTGGAATGCATTGATGTTACACTTCCATTACATGCATTTCATTTGTCACCATAACGGTCTCAGAAGGTATTAGTAAGGTCAAAGGGCCTACTTAGATGGGGCTTCTTCATACCCATGTAACCTGGAAAAACTAGAATGCTAATTTTAAGATCTAGTATGGTATAAATTTGAGAGCATAGGCAGTGTCAGAGAATAGTGTAAATCCATTATCTAAGCTGCTCTGTTTTCTGTGGTCATGGCCTCTTCTCTAGATTGGTATGATTGAGGGCCTTTGTAATTGATTACAGTAAAGGATGATCATGAAACAGAGTAGGCCAGGATATTGAGAGAATGAGATTTTCATGTGAGTAGAAGGACAGGTTACTAGGGATGGCATATGTGGTAGAAAAAATGGAGAGGGAATGATAGTCTCTCCCTTTTTTGAAAGGTAATAGCTGAAAAAGAAAAAAAGGTAATAGCTGTTATATGTTCATTGGTTAGTAAAAATTAGTCTTATTTTTGGAAACTGAAGAGAAAGTTCTAGAGACTTTTTTTTTTTTTTCCTAGAGGACTTTTTAAAGAAAAGAACCATAGTAGTAATGTTTGTGAAGGATTCAAATTTGGCCACTGAAATTGCATTCTGATGTTTTATTTAGGATATCCTATTTCTCATATCTAAGTAAGTAAAATATAAACCTTTTTTTTTGTAACTCTGAGTGAATTGTGCCTTTCATTAGGTCAAGTGCATCCCACCTCATTAGGGCATTTCATAATAAACACTGCATCCTTGGGCTCTCTAGGTTGAATATAATCCATAACAATTTTTTTCCATGTTAGATTCAAACAACTTATGGGTTTGGAAATATATACTCATAATTTGAGAGTTATGCACTCCATTGCATGTCCCAGATGATTTCTGTGGCTATAATGAAGATACCATAGTGATGCAATTTCAAACTCTCACCCTCTAAAACCTGCCTCCCTGTTCATGAACATACACCATATGATTATATTTCTACATACCTTTTGTGCTGAAATGAGACCCATAGGATTGTACCTTTACATGAAATGAAAATAGAAAAATAGTAAGCATATGAAAAGTATCAGGAAATGAAAAAAATTCAGAAATAAAGATAGTGAACAATCTCTTTTGTACTAGAGTGCTCAGGGAAATTATTTGAAAAATCAGTGTTCATGAGTTTACTCCTTTTTAAATATTTTATTTATTTATTCATGAGAGACAGAGACCTAGGCAGAGGGAGAAGCAGGCTTCATTCAGGGACCCTGATGTGGGACTTGATCCTGGTACTCCAGGGTCATGCCCTGAGCCCAAGGCAGACACTCAATCACTGAACCACCCAGGCGTCGTCCCCATGAGTTTACTCTCAAGATTGAATGTACACAATGGGAATCTTGACAACTAGCAATCTCCTATATTTGCCCTCTAAAACATTTTTTGCTAGTTCACATTTGTGGTTACTCCACTGAAACAGGATGTTTGGATGTCAATTACTCCATACAATAAAGTATTATAAGAGATACTCTATGGGGCTGGGATAATGGTAATTTACTCAGGGTATGAACTTACAGCTAATACTAAGGGAAGGGCACTTGGGCTTTATTGTTAGCTTGCCCTGCCCACTTGGGTAGAATAGCAAGAGGTTATATTAACAGGTATCATTAGTCAGGGATCAAAAATGGAGTCAGACTCTAATATAAAACTGGATCTTTACTCCTGACTTGGTCGGGAAAGACCACAATCTTCCTCATGCTAACCTACTACTGTCCTTTTCCTAGTGCACATATAGAACCCTTTGCACAATATGATTGTTGAAATGGTTGTGAAGTACTGTTTAGATAAATTACCTAAGGTATTTTACACTTAATGTCACAATTGTATTTCTACTAAGTTCTAGTCTAATAAAAATACATGTGGAAGTGATAGAAACTATGAGCTTTTTTTAGATCTCTCACTTTAAGGTAGAATAGAATGAATGAATCTCAAAATCAGTCCTTTCATTTTTCTACCCAGATACAAGAATCAGAATATCTGCATGGAAACTTGGCAAATTATTTTAGTTTTGATTAAGATAAATAAAAAAAATAAATTCAAAGGAAATAAATTCTTAAGTTAGAAAACCCTAAGGACTAATAATTTTTGACTCTCATTTGGAACACCTAGCAGCAAGGTGTTCATGGGTTACATGGAACATACTCTGAAGGAACAAAGTCTGCTGATAAAATCTGTCTCTTCCCACAGTTCCCTCCCCTTGACTACCTTGTCAATAAGAGTTATTTTACTTTGCAAAATGTTTTCTCTAACATCTTTTTCTTTTCCCTTCTGTTGTTTAGGCATGAATATGAAATTTGAAAAAATCCCTCATATCTTTATTGAAATCACATTATTAAAATTACTAGCTAATTGGAAAAACTTCCCAGGATTATTATTTACACATAAACAAGACAAAACTAATCATGAAAAGGGCTATACCCCTCACCATTCACCATTCTTGGTCATACAGTGTCCATCCTGCTGTAAGGAGAGAAGGTTGCCGACAGGTAGAGCAGGCAGAGAATTGCCCAGAGGACTGGCCACATCCCATACTACAACTCTGCACTTCATGTTATGTAGGAATGATAAGCCACCTGTTTGTTTCAGCCACTGTTTTCCAGGAGGTCTGTCACAAAAACTGTCCTATCTGAGAAATAGGATTAACATTTTGTATTTAGATTAGAATGGAGCATTTGAGGGGATTCTTGAATTTAGAATTTTGTAGCTTAGAAAAGCTTTATTAGAACATCCCTTAAGGGGTGCTGGGGTGGCTCAGTCTTTTAAGCATTTGTCTTCAGCTCAGGTCATGATCCCAGGGTTCTGGGATTGAGCCCCTGCATTAGGCTCCCTGCTCAGCAGGGAATCTGCTTCTCCCTATCCTGCAGAGCTTATGCACTGCAGTAACTTTCTACTTTGCACTGATAAAATACATTCACTCATTCTATTAATCAGGAACTATTCTAATCACTGGTATTAGCAGGAAACAAAATTACCTGCTTTCAGGTAGCTTGTATTCTACAAGGGCAAGTCCATAAGGATAATATATGATAATAATAAATAATCATAAGTGTGTTCATGCACAGTGAGAGACATAGGATTTCCTAATTTAAACAATGTTTCCAGGCAATGCCCACATGATGAGGTGGTATTTGAGCAGAACCAATGAAGGTATATCCTGCAAATACAAATAAGGAAGGGCAAGAGCGGGGAGGAAACAAGGAGATTTAAAATAAAGTAAAATTTGGGACTCTAAGGATGCCTGAGTGGCTCAGTGATTGAGTGTCTGCCTTTGGCTCAGGATGTGATCCTGGAGTCCTGGGTTTGAGTCCCACATCAGGCTGCCTGCTTGGTGCCTGCTTCTCCCTCTGGCCTGTGTCTCTCCCTCTCTCTTACTGTGTCTCTCATGAATAAATAAATCTTAAAAAAAATAGGACTCTATAGTTAGAATTTTTAAAGTTTTAATAATCCCCAGCGTACTTAAGATGATATATAATAGATCCAAAATTATGATGATCTGTTTGGAGAATGCAAAGACATATTTATGGCAGCCTTGCCATTATCAAGGGAACATAGCAGTGAGGTGGGTTAATGAATTAATGGAAGGGTAGCAAATACCATTTGTCAAAACTGCCTGGAGATTTGATTCCAGGACTTGTAAAGATACATACTTTTCCTATTTACTCCTGCAGCATGGGTATACTACTACTACTTCCATTTTTGGAAATGTATATCAAGTAAAACTGGTGGGTCTTTTATGCCTCAGTAGTTATATCTTCAATGTCAATATCATAAATATTTTTATATCATAAAATATTGTACTTTCAAATCGAATAGTAACAAAATTGCATATTTCCTAGGTTTTCCTCATGATTACAAGACCTACTGACTCCCAGTTATTTCCACTTTTACACTTCCAATTGAGATCAATCTTGTGTCATCAGTGCCTAATATTTGGCTACAAAATTGACTTTTCAATATGTTTCACATCCCAAATTTTATACTAATTCAGATGTGGTAAGAATGTGACTCTATGTGCAACATCAGCAAACTTTTTATATAAGGAGCAGATAGTAAATATTTTATTCTTTGGAGGCCATACTGTTTGTTGTTTAAGATTTTAGTAAAATATTCACTTACTGGAGAGAGAGAGAGCACAAGCAGGGGCAGAGGCAGAGGGAGAAGCAGACTTCAGCTGAGCAGGGAGCCTGATAACAGAAGTCAATCCTAGGACCCCGGGATCATGACCTGAGCCAAAGGCAGTTGCTCAACTAACTGAGCCATCCAGGTACTTCTAGACCATACTGTTTCTGTTACAACTATTCCAGTTGGTCCTTATTGGATCAAAGGTGTGGCTACATTCCACTTCCACTTCCACTTCACTTAAAAACAGATGGTAGGGGCAACCCCGGTGGCTCAGTGGTTTAGCGCCACCTTCAGTCCAGGGCCTGATCCTGGAGACCCAGGATTGAGTCCCATGTCAGGCTCCTTGCATGGAGCCTGCTTCTCCTCTGCCTGTGTCTCTGCCCCTCTCTCCCTCTGTCTCTGTGTGTCTCTCATGAATAAATAAATAAATTTTTTTTAAAAGTTAAAAAAAAAGATGGTAGGCTATATTTGACTCCTGTTCTGTAGGTTGCAGCCTTCTGATCTACACAAAGGAATTAAGAGCACCAGAAATAGTAAATATATGGGTAAATTTAAAATGTTTTCTATTTATTTATTTATTTATTTATTTATTTATTTATTTATTTATTTATTTATTTATTTATGATAGTCACAGAGAGAGAGAGCACGTGGCAGAGACACAGGCAGAGGGAGAAGCCCGCTCCATGCTGGGAGCCCGAAGTGGGACTCGATCCAGGTCTCCAGCTTCATGCCCTGGGCTGAAGGTGGCGCTAAACTGCTGAGCCACTCGGGCTGCTCCCTATATGCTTTTTGGTCTTGCGTCAGTGTCAATGGGAATAAAATCACTCCCATATTTATTAGCAATATTGGTTTGGACCCTAGGAGGAATTTTCTGAAGTGGTGAAACTCCAGAACCATTGTTGACGGACTTCTCAAGTACATTACATTCATAAGTTTTACCTTCAGTTTGACACATGTGTAGTTCATCCCAAGCATCACTTTTACCATGCTGATCTCTTCTGTCAGTGAGATTGTGTTTATGGGTTACAGGCATTTCTTTGTAATTTATTTCATTATGTCTCCACTGCCACTCAAAGTCATGCATAGTTTCCTGGATTTCCCAAAGAAAAAATCTTTGATTTCATAGCCTTCAGACCTTTGCAACATCACTGTCTGGAATACTTCTGTATCATTGTTCTCCTTTGGTTGTAATTTCTTGATCACATGTGTAGGAGAGACATCTATAAGATATAAACAGCCATAGGTATCCTATTAATTACAGTTCACAAATAAACATTATGCGTTGAAAACATAGTAT
The DNA here is from genome assembly GCF_048418805.1 of Vulpes vulpes. Classification (NCBI taxonomy): domain Eukaryota; kingdom Metazoa; phylum Chordata; class Mammalia; order Carnivora; family Canidae; genus Vulpes; species Vulpes vulpes. The sequence goes on along the minus strand of NC_132780.1, from coordinate 18,027,726 downwards.
TACAACAAAAGTAGTATTAGTATAAATTTTAAAACTTGAAAAGTTATAAAACTTCCCATGATCTTCAAACTTTTAGGAATAAAGAAATAGGATTTTTTTTAAGCAAAGAAAGAGTGCTTATCTGTAATACAAATTAATTTTAGGAAAGCCAAGTTCCAAACACCCAATGACAAAAACACTCGTGCTGTACAAAATTATAGTAGCTCTTAAAGAAAGGATATTTTTCTTTTTTAATTCCAATATAGTTAACATAGTGTTATATTAGTTTCAGGTGTACAATACAGTGATTCAACAATTCCATACATCATTTGATGCTTGTCAGGACAGGTACACTCCCTAATCCTCATCACCTATTTAACCCTTCCCTGACCCACCACCCCTCTGGTAACCATGTTTGTTCTCTTTAGTTAAGAGTTGGCTTCTTGGTGGTCTCTCTTTCCCTTTTTCTTCTCCCTTTCCTTGTTTGCCTTGTTTCTTAAATTCCACATATAAATGAAATCATATGGTATTTGTCTTTCTCTGATAGCCTTATTTTGCTTAGCATCATATTCTCTAGTTCCATCTATGTCATTGCAAGTGGCAAGATTTCATTCTTTTTTATGAGGCTGAATAATATTCCACTGTATATATCTATCTTCTTTATCCATTATCCATTCATATGTTGATAGACACTTGGGCTGCTGCCATAATTTGACTATTGTAAATAATGCTGCTATCGGGTGTATGTATCCCTTTGAATTCGTGTTTTTATAATTTGGGGGTAAATACCCAGTAGTGCAATTGTTGGATCTTAGTAGTTCTAACTTTCTGAAGAACCTCCATACTCTTTTCCACATGGGCTACACCAGTTTGCATTCCCAAAACAGTACAAGAGGGTTCTTTTTCTCCACATCCTTGTCAACACTTGTTGTAAGATAGGGTATTTTTCCACCATGATCCCAAAGCACATACCAATGGGCAGTAAATGCATATCTCATACTTGGCGAGAAAAAAAAATATACAGAATTTTCTGTATACTTGTATATAAGTGCTGAAGAACTGGTAATATATTGCAATGCTAAGTACTCCAAAACAAGCTTATCAGATGAATAATCTAAATAAATGGTAATCTAGAATTGCAAAACAAATATAGCATTGAGAAAATGAAGAATTTAATTTTTCTAAAGATGTTATTTATTTAAGAGAGAGCAAGAGCACAAAGGGAGAGTGAGAAGCAGACTCCCAACTGAGCAGAGAGCCCAATGCAGGGCTTGATCCCAGGACCCTGAGATATTGACCTAAGCTGAAGGCAGATGCTTAAACAACTGAGTCACCCAGGCACCCCAGAAAATGAAGAATTTAATGAAACAATGTTCACAAAATGAAATTTTATAACTACCCATTATAAAATTATCTGTACTCATGAAATAAAGCCATTTTACAACATTAACAATTGGTACATGTCAGTTATATAGCATAAAACATCTGTCAGTCATAATAAAAATTAATAAAATATTCTAGTAACCCTGATAAAACCAACAATAAATAATAACCATATTATAGAAAGTTATACTTTGTGGAGCTCTAAACATTCCCCCTTAACAATAAAAGGAAGATTTCTATTCTAGAAAGAGCACACAATATGAAAGCTGACTTCTAAAATATCAGGTCAGGAAAATACATTATAAGGGAACTGGAGAAGGAAGTCAGAAGTCACAATTATGATTTTATGCCTACAGTTATGCAATAGAACAATTCCTACTTATGCAGTGCCCTCCAGTTATGCAGTTCATTGGCCCCTATATACATGTAGCTCAGAGTGTATACTTTGAGGGTGTAGAAATTTTATTAACTAAGGTCAGAGACAAAATTGTTGAGAACTGCAAAATGAAAAAATATATATAATGAAAAGGGATATCTCATAATAAACATGACAAAGTTGAAGTAACTTTTGCGTGTACTATAAAATATGCAATATTCCATACCATCTAAGAGCATTAATTTGGGTTTTTAAAAAGATTTTCTTTATTTTGAGAGCATGAGAGAGCTGGGGGAAGGCCAAAGGGAAGAGAGAAAGAGAATTACAAGCAGACTCCCCAGACACTGGAGCCCAACAGAGAGCTAGATCTCACAACTGTGATTATCATGACCTGAGCTGAAATCAAGAGTCGGATGCTTAACTGACTGAGCCACCCGGGTGACTTGCCTGAAGTCCGAGTGATATATGAGAGAGGAGAAACATTTCCTTGGGGAGCTCACAAGAAAGAAGGCTTTGTTTTGCCACAGAACTCTCCACTGCAGAGTTTCTCAAACACTATTAATGGTACAGCTTCCTCTTTGCCCTTCTGAGCTCTTTCCTGTGTTCCCACCTGTCACACATTCCCACTCATTTGGTTTTATGCTATTTGCACTTTGTCCTCCACAGTCCAGGACTCTCCCTTGTTCCAGAAGGGATGTAATATTCAGGTTAGAAACAAATTCCTGCTCATAAGAAGAAAAGAATGTGAACGTGATATGCTATGGCTTTTCCAGAACCCTGGCTCTTTGTTCAGCTGAGGCAAGAGGATATCACAGATGAATCAAGAACAAATAATTCATTCACAAATTCCTCCACTGCTTGCCTCCTAAGTGCATAGGAAACAGTATAACATGCAGATATAGAGCTCTCTTCCAAAAATTACTTAATCAGAAGCACAGGGGAAGAAAATAGAAGACTGGATATTTTAAAAAGTTTGCCATATGGTTTCATGTATTCCTTTTTTTTTTTTTTTTTGGTTTCATGTATTCTTAAACTCTATTTTTTTTTTAATTTATTTATGATAGTCACACAGAGAGAGAGAGAGAGAGAGGCAGAGACACAGGCAGAGGGAGAAGCAGACTCCATGCACCGGGAGCCCGACGTGGGATTCGATCCCGGGTCTCCAGGATCGCGCCCTGGGCCAAAGGCAGGCGCCAAACCGCTGCGCCACCCAGGGATCCCGTATTCTTAAACTCTAGAACAACCCCTGAAGAAAGAGGAAAGTAAAAGTCCAGATGCTACATTATGAAGCTTTTCATTTCTGTGTTAGGAGGGTTTCAATCTCAATCAAGCAGGGCAGGGGCTCCCAGGAGGCAAACAGGGAAAATGCAAAGATAACCAATGGCAAATCCCCACTGCTGGAAGGACATTATCCTCACCCAGAGAGACCAGGTTCCTGTAGTTCTCCAACATAACGTCCCTGTACAAGGTCCACTGAGCCGAGTCCAGGCACTCCCACTTTTCCTGAGAGAATTCTATGGCCATATCCCTGAAGGTCAATCATCCCTGAAATTAGAACACATTTCATCGAAAGGCCATGGGGAAAGTTATTCACACAAAATGAGAAGAGAGAAGTATAAGCATCAATTTGGCTAAAATGAGTGTTCAACAGATCTAATGTTAAGGTATTCTGAGCAATTTATGTGTCTCTAATTTTAATTTCTTATGCATTCCCATAAAAGATTATGATACTCTCCCAATAAGTGTGGATCACTCATTTCTGTGGACAATATATGAATGAAGCATACACATAAGAAGTGAATACTACGTTGTCTCTACAAAGTATTAGATATTTATGTTTCACATATAGAGTGATATTATCTAGATGTGCTAGAGCACAAGTGCTATCTTCAGATGACAAAATTCACAGTGGCTTTAAGGAGAAGTCAGAATCTAAAAACCATGATGTGGAAAACAGTGGCAATAACTTGAAGTTTTTGAACGCTTCCTATTAATGAGGCATTACTCTAAATGCTTTACATGTATTAACTTGCTATCAGCATAACAGGTCCTTAGGGGAAGATCTGTTCCCATCCTACAGAGAATGCTAATACTGGGTCAGAGGCACTGTAGGAAACTCTCCTCTGGCCAAAGAGCTAAGAAATGATATGGCAAACACATGAGCTCAGGTGGTCGGGTGTTAAAAGTGAAACTAAAGAATCAAACAGTTAAGTAACAGAGCATTGCAAGTACACTGACAGAGGTTTCTCTGAGAAAACTTGAAACAAGCTCAAGGTTTACAATATAGAACTGCATAAAAGGTCCTCACAGATGCAGCATGCACATAAACGTAACTATTTTTTTTTAAGATTTTATTTATTTATTTGACAGAGAGCATGTGCACACATAAGCAGGGGTAGCGGCATAAGGAGAGGAGAAACAGACTCCTTGCTGAGCAGGGAGCCCAAGTGGGGCTCCATCCTAGGACTCTGGAATCATGACCAGAGACCAAGGCACTTAACTGGCTGAGCACCCAGGCACCTCTAAACGTTACTAATCTTACCACTATTCTACTATTTAAATGATTAACCTGACAGTATAAAAAGAACTGAAGGCCATGGAATGCACTTAAGATATAATTTCAATTGCTAAAAAATATGAAGCTTATTTATGAAGTGATGTCTTTTATAAAAACCATGGACATACACATCCATGTGCTTGTGCACACACATATAAACAACACAAATTAACTGAAATGCAAAGAGTTCTTTCTCAACATAATTTTGAATTATTTTTTCATTATTTTCATTCACATGTATTTCAGTGTTTTTGGGAAAATGAAAGTGTATAAATTGTACTTAATTCAATTTATCAATTTGTATAGTAAGCTAGTAAAGAGATGGTATGAACATGAAAAAAATATAGAATACTTTAACTCCAGTTTCTAGAAAATACCTGAATCAAACATATAAATACAGTTTTATGCATTTAAATGTAGGTGTGTAAGCATTAACAAAAGTCAGTTTGTTTATTCCACTAATAAACCAACAGTTCAAGATTAGATTTAAAAAGATTAGAGGAATTATCAGTGTTATACATTAATTGAACAGATTAAGATTAAAAAACATACAGCAAATTAGATACTTGAAAAAAAATGACAAAAAGGAAACTGGGGAATAAACTATTATTAAGCAAGAACATTTCATCAAATTTTATGACCCAGTTAAAAGCACTGTATGAATTTCCTCTTAAATTATGGTGGAGGAAGGAGGCTGGCTGGGGCTCTTGCCATTCACCATCATATGGTATGCCTGAGCAGGGACCAGCAAAAGAGGTTAAAGGAGGAAAAAACAGGGTGAGAGAGAGTCAAAGAGCTAGACTGTTGAAATTCACAGATGTAAGGACAGAAATAGGCTAAAAATGAAAGAGGGACAAATATATTCCATGCCGGTAGGAATGTAAAGAGGGCAACGGTGGCTAGATTATATCAGACAAAACACGCTAAGACAAAGGACATTATAATGGTAAGAAGGTCAGTTCACCAGGAAGATGGAACAATTATAAACACACAGGCATGGAACATTACAGCCCCCATATGTATAAAGTAAATAGTAACAGTAGACTTCAATGCTCAGTTTCAGAAGATCCAGAGGAAGCAGGGGACCTGAACAGCGCTGTCACCAAATGCAACACCAAATGTTGTGCTGATAGTGAGTTAGTACATGTGAAGCATTTAGAGTAATGCCTCGTTCATAGGAAGGGTTCAAAAACTTCAAGTTATTGCAACTACCAGACAGACAGAACACTCTACCCAACAACAGCAGAATATGGTCTTCCAAAGCACACGTGAAAGACAGACTGCATGTCATCCCACAAAACAATCTTTAACAAATTTAGGAAGACTGAAACCATAAAAAGTATCTTCTTTAACTACAGTGAATTGAAACTAGAAATAAACAGCAAAAAAGGAAATAGAAAAATCCACAAATGTGGAAATTAAAATTCATTCTTAAGCAATGAGTCAAAGAAGAAACTACAGGAATTTTTAAAGAGTTCAGATGAAAATGAAAATACAACATACCTAAATGTAGGGAGGTGGTGAAAGAAACAATGAGAGGAGTGTCTACAAAGGTAAATATGTACATTAAGCAAGCAGGAAGATCTCAAACCAGAAATATAATCTTACACCCCAAGGAAGCAGAAAAGGAAGAACAAACAACCCAATTTAGCAGAAGGAAGAAAGGAATATTACAGCAGATATAAATGAAAGAGGATAAAAAATATTAAAAAATCAACAAAGAGTTGGTTTGTGAAAAAAAAATCAACAAACTGACAAACCCTTAGCTAGACCATTAAAAAAAAAAGAAAGAAAAAAAGAGGAGCCTGGGTGGCTCAGTCAATTAAGCGTCCAACTCTTGGTTTGGGGTCACGTCCTGATCTCAGGGTTGTGAAATGGAGCCCCATGGCTCCACACTCAGCGTGGAGTCTACTTAAGAATCTACCCCCTGGGGATACCTGGGTGGCTCAATGGTTGAGCTCAGGTCATGATCCCAGGGTCTTGGGATAGAGTACCACACTGGGCTCCCCACAGGGAGCCTGCTTCTCCCTCTGCCTGTTTTTCTGCCTCTCTCTCTCTGTGTCCCTCATGAATAAATAAAATCTTTAAAAAATTAAAAGAATCTACCCACCCTTTCTTCTAGCCCTTTTCCTCATGTTCTGTTTCTCAAATAAATAAATCTTTAAAAAAAAAAAAAAAGAAATAAAAGAGGGGACATTCCAACTAATGACACAGCAAGTTTTAGAAAGGACTATAAGAGGGTACTATGAACAATTCCATGCCAACAATGTGTAACCTAGAAGACAAGGGTAAATTCATGGAAACACACAACCTACCAAGACCTAATGAAGAAATAACAAATGTGAACAGAAGGACCTACAGAGGACATACAGGCAGGAATAAAAAATCTCCAACAAAGAACCCAGGACCAGATGGCTTTACTAAAGAATGCTACTAAACATTTACAGAAGAATTAACATATCCTGCTAAAAACCATCCAAGGAATTGAAGATGAAACACTTGCAAACTCATTCTATGAAGTCTGCATGACTCTGATACCAATCCCAAATAAAGATACAAGAACAAAAGAATGCATGCAGTACACTAACAGAATGTACTAATAGAATGAAGGGGGAAAACCCCACCCTAATCATCTCAATTAATGCAGAAAAAGCCTTTGGCAAAATTCAGCAACCTTTCGGGATAAAAACACTCAACAAACCTGGAAGAGCAAACTACCCCAACATAATCAAAGCACACTGCCCACATATTCAATATTGAGAGATGGACCACTTTTCCTCTAAGATAAAGAAGGCAAGGATCCATGCTCTTAGCATTATTATTCAACAGAATACCAGAAATCATAGGCAGAGAAATTACCAAGGAAAAGAAATAAAAGCCATCCAAATTCAAAAAGGTTGATTTCATATTATAAAACTGATGATGAATAAAAACTTTCCATTCCATTCCCAATCATTAAAATTTTGAAGTTTTTTTTTTAAGTAGTCTCTGCACCCAATGTGGGGCTCGAACTTACAACCCTGAGATCAAGTCATATGCTCTTCTGACTGAGCCAGCCAGGCACCCCTAATAACTAAAATTTTGAAGGCAGTGACTCATTTGCTCAGCTTCCAAGGTAGCATAAAAACAGGCAGAACATATTTCTCATACATATTTGCTCTCTTTTTCTAGAAGTTACTGGGTATCTGTAGATACAATATCTGTGGATATTAAATCACACACATGATTTCTATGTGTAGTTTCTTTTACCCTAGCTCACAGAGAGCTAACAGAGTGCACCCAGATGTGGCCCCTAAACAATCCCTGCTGCCCAACCTTAATGACACCATGGGGCCCCCACCCATCTCCAATCCACACCTGGTGTGAAGCCCAGCAGGATGTGCCCAATGGAGTTTCCTCATAGACTCCACGTCACTGCATCATCAAGAGATGGAATCTAAGTGGAAAGGAGAGGGGCTGAGGGAAGGCCTGAGTGAGTGTAAGCAAGCATGTGTCAAGGATACTTTAGAGACTGACAAGCCCAATAGGAAGGAGTAACTGAACATCAACCAAGAATATGATTTTACCTGAGAAAAAGCCATTTCCAGCTCCTTGTCTCTTCCTCCTCTTCTGAGTTTCTTCCTCAAGCAACATGAATCTTCCTTAGAAGTCAACCTTGAAAGTTGAAAATATGCCATTTAATATGCCACAACTGCACACACAGGGAAGTCCTCACCATGTGGGAGAGACAACCATCTACTGCCCCTGCCACAGGCGGGGCTCACAGACAGAAAACTCCTACACCAAAAAGTGAGTTTGGCCACCCCTTTCTCCAGATCACATTCCCTTCCCAGTGAAGCCCTTATACACACTGCAGCAATGGGGACCTCAGCAGTACTGACCCTCCCCTGAAAATCACAGACCTGCCCTGATCAAACCCCATGAAGAGCAGAAACCCACTCACCCTCAGCCCAGATCTCAGCCCTCAGACATGAAGGACCCAGAGCGATGGTGCTTAATGCTGAATACAGACCAGAAACATCTGGGGCACTTTAAATATTATCGAGGCTGCACCTGCCCCCCCCCCATCTGAAAGGAATCTATGGGGGGGCACAAAAGATGTATCTGCAAAATGCCTGAGTGATCTAATACGAAGCTGGGATTGAGCACCACCCAGAAGAGGCAAGATCAACACACCTCCCATCGTTTTTTCTTTTTCAGCTTTATTGAAGTATTATTGACAAAAATTATATATAGTTAGGTGTACAATGTGATCATTTGAAACACATATACACTGAAACAATGATTACAATTGTTACAATTGTGACATATACACTGAAATACACATATACACTGAAATAATTATCACAATTATCACCTCATAATTACCATTTTCTGTGTATGTGTGTAGTGAGAACACTTAAGATTTACTCTTCAGGTAAATTTCAAATATATAATATGGTATGATTAACTGTAGTCAGTGTGCTTTACATTAGATTCCTGAACTTACTCATTTTACAAACGGGAGGTTGCTCCTTTGACCAACATCTCCCCAGTTTTACCCACCTCCCAGCCCTTGGTAACCACTGATCTACTCTATGGTTCTAGGAGTTTGACATTTTTAGGTTCTACACATCAGCAAGAGCACACAATATTCCCTTTTCTCTGACTGGCTTATTTCACTTAGCATAATGTTCTCCAGGTTCATCCAGGTTGTCATAAATAGTAGAATTTCCTTCATTTTTATGGCCGAATAATATTTTGTTGTATACATATATATCAAATTTTCTTTATCCATTCATCCGTTGACATTTAGGTTGTTTCCATACCTTGGCTGTTATGAATAGTGAATGCAGTAATGCACATGGGAGTGCAGATATCGCTTCAATACTGATTTCATTTTCTTTGGATATAGATCCAGAAGTGTGATTACTGAATCAGAGGACAGTTCTATTTTTAATTTTTTGAGGAACTTCCATGCTGTTTTCCAAAATGGCTACATCCATTTACATTCCTGCCAACAGTACACAAGGGTTACCTCTTCTCCACTTGCTCACCAACACTTGTTATCTCTTGTCATTTCCTGACGGACATCCTAACAGATATGCTACCTCCCACCTGCTCTCCCCTTGAAGCTTGTCATCATCAGGACTCAGACCTGAAGAGGAAGGGACAGAAGGAAACAGGCAGGACAGGCAGCAGAGGGGAAGGTGTGGCTGGCATGTTAACTGCGAGGGGGCCAAGAGGCTCCCCTGAGAAGGTGGTTATCAATCGAGGACCTGGCAGACAGAGGCTGTGTGCCACCTCCATGTGAGGGGCCAAACAGTCCCAGGCAGCCAGACAGGGCCTGGGAGGGCCCTGAAGCAGGAGCAAGCCTGGCCACAGGGAAGGGAAGAGGCCAGCATGGCTGCAACAGGGTGAGGAGGTCAGAGAGGCAGCTGGGGAAGGGCATGGTCTTCTACGACTTGCCTCCCACATCTCTAAAGGATTTTAGACACTGTGTATTCTTCCTGTCATTTTAAATAAACATTTAACTTTTTCTTATCTTATAAACACTTGCAACTAAGGTAATTTCTTACATATTTTATGTTCAGGCTGAGATGTATACCTAAGTCCCAGGAAGTACAAGGTGGCCCTTAACCAAGATACACAGGATGCAGGGGGAAGACATTTAGAAAAAGTCAAGACCATTTTTGGTCAAATTAAGGTGGAGACACCTGTTAGACATCCTAGCAGAGATGCGAGACACATGGACATGGGATGCAGAGCTCAGGGCACAAGCTGGGTAAGGCGAGAAAGAAAATCAGTCTCTCAAGGAAGAGGGAGCAATCAACCGTGCCACCTGCTGCTGACAGGAACAAGAAGGTGAGAACAGGAAACCAATCACTGGACTGACAAGTGGCAGGTCTCTAGAAGGCCTCAGTTGCACAGTGGCTGTGAAAGCTTAACCGGATGGGGTCAAAGTGGGAATTGAGGCAAGGTCTGAAAACTGGCTAGTGTACTGTGCTCTAAAATGGATCATAAACAAGGGTATTTAATAAGGGGGAAACACTTGAGAATGTCTTGTTCTGGGATCCCTGGGTGGCGCAGCGGTTTGGCGCCTGCCTTTGGCCCAGGGCGCGATCCTGGAGACTCGGGATCGAATCCCATGTCGGGCTCCCAGTGCATGGAGCCTGCTTCTCCCTCTGCCTATGTCTCTGCCTCTCTCTCTCTCTCTCTCTCTCTCTCTCTCTGTGACTATCATAAATAAATAAAAAAAATTATTTAAAAAAAAAGAGAATGTCTTGTTCTATCGATCAAAGAAGAGTGAATAACAAGGCTCTGAGGTATATGTGTCTCTGTGTCTGTTTAAGATACCACCATTCATGCCTGCTGATGGAATAACTTCCACAGAGTAAACGCATATGAGGAGGTGCAGGAAGGATGCCCAGAAGACCCCACAGAAATAACCATGTGGAGCAGATGCTGGGGGGCACCTCCTGGATCCACCCCCTCAGGACCAAGGTGCCATCCTGCTGCAGCCAGCCCTCCCTGTGGATGAAGCACAGGGTAATGTGTCTCTGCCTAAGCCCACTCCCATCATGCTTCCTCAAGGCGTCATCATGAGTTTCCCAATTAAATCCAGCAGGCAAATCTCAGTATCAGCCTCTGTGTCCCAGGGAACCCAAGCCATGACAATGGCTCCAGCACTTCAAATGGACCCATGCAGCCCCCCATAAGCCCCCCATAAGCCCCCTTCCAGGTATTCCCGCTAGAACTAAGACACCCCTTCTAAGAGTTCCACACATCCCTGACCCTACAACTGAGCCTGGGACACGTGCACACACTATTCACTGGGCCATCTGGAGGCCCACACTTGCTCCCACATAGCTCCTGCAGACCCTCTAGCCACTTTCATTTTCCCCCATCTTCCCACCACTTCGCCCCCACTGATAGGCGCAGGCTCTGCAGCAGTAATGCACACAAGTGCATGCTGAGGGCCACTGGGCCTCCAGCATGGAGACCAAGAGGTTGGCCCTGCTGGAAACAGTTGTGAGGCCACCAGGTCTCCTCCTCTCCCCATTCACAGCAAATTACAAGAATCTCTAGTTCTTCAGCCTATTTTGTGCCATCTTAGGCTCCTGACCTTGTCCCCACCTTTCCCAAAAGGAAATCAGGTTTCTCGACCCTGAGCAGATCAACTGCTGGAAGGCAAAGCCTTCACCCAAGATGCAGCTGCTCCCTGTGATGTGCTCGGCAAGGATGACCCGGGAACTGGCAGAGGGCAGTGACACTACAGTAAAATAAATTTTGAGTAAAATGAGCAGCCGCAGGAGGTTTAGATCAATGTGTTAAATTTCCCAGAACAAATATGGGCACCATCTTCATCACCTGTCCTAGCTCCTTGGTCTTCCTGAGGACTACTCAACCCAATCCACAGCCCTAGCATCTAAACACATCCCTAAGGGAAGGTGAGGCAATTAGCTTGTGTGTCCTCCAGGGGAGGGAAAACAGGATGGACTTTAAACAGTCAAAGGAGAAGAGCTTTTCTCATATGGGTGATTGACATGGAAACAATTCAACCTGCGGAACATGGCAGGCTGGCCAGGGAAGGGCACTGCAGAGGATAGGTGAGAGAGGCTGGACACACATCGCTGAGCCTAAACCTACATGAGGAGAAAGGGCCGGAGCCAAGATGATTTAGAGACAGAAGGGAAGGGCAGGGATGAGGTCCTGCGATAGAAAAGGCTGGTGTTTGGGAACAGAGAGAGGTGAATGTGACTGGGGCAGAGTGAGCTGTGTGAACTGTGAAGTTCCCAGGATGAGGCTGGAGACCCTGATCATACAGGGCTGTGTAGCAATGGTGAGGAGTCTGCATTTTGTCCTGATGATAACAGGAGGCCCGCAGAGGGTTCAGTACCAGCGAGTGATATCATTTGCCTACAGATTTATCCCTGCTGCAGAGACAGGTGACGATGGTCTAGGACTTACAGCCTATGTCTTTGACTCCATCCTAGTATTTTTGTGTTTCAGTTTTCAAGGACTGGGACCCATCTAAAATTCTAATGACAACTGAACACTCCAAAGTGCCACACAAAGAACTGCCACACACAGACCCAATATGACCAATCATTTCAGGAGTCAGTATTGCTAAGACTTAGTTTCTGGTCTAATGTCCCATCTCCATGTGACAGGTAGGCTTACTGAGGCCCAAAATGGGAAACCTTTCTGAGAAGGTCTGAGTTGAGTGAACAGAACCATGTGTAAGTGAATTGAGATGGAGTCTGATGGACCAGAAGCAGTTAGTTCTTATCATCCTCTTAAAGCACCAGGACCTTTTTTCAGATGCCCCAGCAAAAGAAAATTTTCTTTGACCTGATCACACTGATACCAAGTATTTAATTCCTCTTTTCCAGAAAATCACAGTAAAACATTTAAAAATACAGAATTGCAAAAACATAACCATTGGTACAGAACACGATGAAAGAGGATCAGCTATAGAAATAAAATCTGAGCAAAATTTTTTTTAACAATTTCTATTTTGTTAGAGATTCTTTGTTTTGTTTGTGAGCAAATTTCTTCATTGTAAATAGATGAGCTTTTTGGGAAAAAGTTCCAAGTCAATCCAGCCATCCTTCTATTTGTAGAGAGCAGACAAATGGACTTGAGGGGAATATTGACTTAGTAGCTCACAGCCCACTGTTTTAACGGATCACATAAAAGAAGAAAATGGAGTGTTAGGCAGCTGGTTAAACTAGGTTACAAATGCTAAAAGACCACTCACAATCTTACCAAGTACTCATTGAAAAAAAACTAAGATTATTTAGTGATTACCAAAAAACTTTTCTAATATATAAGATAGGGGAAAGGGGCATCTGGGTGGCTCAGTCAGTTGGGCAGCTGACTCTTGATTTCAGCTCAGGTCATGATCTCAGGGTTGTGGGATCCAGCACCAGGTCAGGCTCTGTGCTCAGTGGGGAATTTGCTCCAGAATTTTCTCTCCCTTTCCCTCTATCCCTCCCGCTGCTCACTTGTACTTTCTCTCCATGAATAAATAAATACATCTTTAAAAAGGAGAGAGAGGAGAAAGCACACAGAAACAAATTTAGAAGGGAAAGTTTTAATTTTTAAAAAACTAAGTCATAATGGTGGCAATGTAAAAAAATTAAGAATATATCATATTGACTGGGTGATTAAAATAGAAACTTAAAAAACATATATTGAGAAAAGAATAACATGACTTGAGTATTGGAGGCCACCAAAGCTTATTTCAGAAGCTAGTAATTATTTATAGAAAAGTGGCAACTGAAAAATAAGACAAAATCAGGGAGACAAACTATAAGAGACTCTTAATCATAGGAAATAAACAGGGTTGCTGGAGAGGAGAGGGGCGAGGGGGATAAGGTAACTGGCTGATGGACATTAAGGAGTGCACCTGATGTAATGAGCACTGGGTGTTATATAAGACTGATGAATCTCTGAACTCTACCTCCGAAACTAATACACTATATGTTAACTAATTGAACTTAAATAAAATAATAAAATTGACAGAAAAAGTGCCAACTGACCTCAGATTTATCTCAAGCCACAATAAGAATACTGAATCAAATGTAAGAGAAGTTGTGTGTGTGTGTGTGTGTGTGTGTGTGTGTGTGTTGCGGGGGGGGGGGATGTAAATCCATTACCCAAAAAAAACACACAGTAAGTGTAATCTTCCTTTACAAAGGCAGTGTGTAGGGAGGGTCACTGCTTGCCTGGTCTGTTTCCTCCCCCACCCAGCCCAGGCAAAGGGAAGAGGGTGACCCCCAACTGACTGAGTCCAGTCACTGCCCCTGGCTGAACAGCATTTGCAAATGGAAATTATCTTGATGCACATAAATATAAAACTCATATAAGCCTTATACACAGGAGTCTTGAAATTCTCATCCTTATCCATAGAATTCAAACGTTAAGCATTTAAGATTGTAAAGTCACAAATCAGTATTCCACAACTTAATTATCTACATCCAGTCAACTCAGAATCATCTGGATTGAGGTCCACCCTCTTTTTTCATTACCATGTGTTTTCTTTCTCATTCTATCTACCTCTGCAATTTTTTTTTTTCTGTTTTCCCCCTGGGTTTCTGCTCATTCTGTTCCCTTCTCCTGTCCTGCTGTTTCTGTCTTCCCCTGGATTCATCCTCTCACACCTGTTCCGCCCCACTTGGCCACTTGTTTCCCTCTAGTTTCTATGTCTCCCCAATCTTTCTGATTGTCCCCAGTCTCCATGCATGCCTGCCCCTTTCTTCTCCCATCTGGGCTCCTCTGCCCTCCCTTCCATTCCTCTCTTCTTTCCCTGCCATACTCCCTTGGTCCCCCTTCTCTCTGGCACCCCCAGGTAGCTATACTTCCATTCTGGTCTGTTTCTTCCCTCGCTCTCCTTGTCACCTGTTTTCTCTGTCTCAGCTACACGTTGCTCAGACTGGCCAAGGCTTTAACTCTTCCGTCCTCTCCCCCCAACTCTCTACCTGAACTGACTCACCAGTGTGGCCTCCGCTCCTACGGAGCAAGGGCCCTTCTCCTACGTTGCTGTCCTTCGCCTCCCTGGAGATCCCGCTTTCCCCGACTTCTCTATTCCTTCCACCTGCTTTCTCGGCTTATTCTTACTCTCTTTTTGCAAGTCCCTCAGCCATCCTCTATGCTTCCTTCCGGTCGCGGTCTGTCTCTCGACCACACATCCAGTAGGCGCGGGATGGATATAGATGCCCGTCCCTACACAAGCGCACTGTCCAGGGGGTTGGACTGGGGCCAGAAGAGCACCGAGTGTCAGAGACAGGCCCAGGTCACCCACCGCACCCGGGGTCAAGGGAAGGCGTGTCCAGGGAGGGGGCCTGAGGAGCTGCTCAAAGGGGTGGCGTCCTAGAAGCGGGGTGGGCGCTCCAGCATTCCAGGACCCGGAGGAGGACGCGGCCCCTCCTGAGGGGGCTGCTGGGGCTGCCCGCCGGGGCCGAGAAAGGGAGGCTGTGGTGCGCCAAGAGCACAGGTCACCCACCTGGCGGAATGGGGCTCTGCTGGGCGCGGGGTCCGACGACGGCTCCGAGCAGGACGCCGAGGGGGAAGCGGGCGTCCGCCTGGACCCCACACAAGGTGCCAAGGGCAGGGACCAGCCTCGCTGCGATTGGAAACCGAAAGGGACGCACACCCGGCCTCCCACCGCGACGTCCGCATGTACTAGGCGTGCAGGCGAGGGCGCGAGGGCTTAAAGGCCCGTAGCGACCCCCATACCTCGGCCATGGATGAAGAGGAGACTGCGATGAGCAGGTTTAAACGAGAAAGGGGAAATCACGCTCCCCAGCGAGACCTGTGCTCCGCGCTATCCGCTTCGGGGTCTACAGGAACCTGCACAGCTGTTAAAAGGCGGGCCGGACGCCTGGGTGGCTCAGAAGTTGAGCGTCTGCCTTTGGCTCAGGGCTGATCCCTGAGGCCCCGGATCGAGTCCACGTCGGGCTCCCTGCATGGAGCCTGCTTCTCCATCTGCCTGTGTCTCTGCCTCTCTCTCTCTCTCTCATGAATAAATAAATAAAATCTTAAAAAAAAAAAAAGAGGCGGGGCAACGTGGGGGCGGGGCGCAGAGGGAGGCGGGGCCAACGCTGGAACCGCGAGGTTGGGACGCAACAATCAAGGGGCGGGGCGCAGAGCGGCGAGGCCAACAGAGGAACCGCAAGAGGACGGGAGGAAGCGGACACGCAGGCGGGCGAGGGGGGCGTGGCGTGGAGAGGCGAGGTCTGCGTGCAGGTACCGCGAGAGCGCGGGGTGGGGGGTGGGGCCTCGCCCGCGCGACCGTCAGGGGGCGTGGCCCGGTTGGCGCACCTGCT
Source organism: Vulpes vulpes (assembly GCF_048418805.1). Taxonomy (NCBI): domain Eukaryota; kingdom Metazoa; phylum Chordata; class Mammalia; order Carnivora; family Canidae; genus Vulpes; species Vulpes vulpes. The sequence continues at coordinate 18,011,618 of NC_132780.1, read as the reverse complement.
GCGGAGAGCGGTTGTCGTCCCTCCAGGCGTTCCCGAGGTGTTTCCTCTGTGGGTAAAACTTATTCTTTGTTATGTTCAGGAGCAGCCTTGCTTCCTGCTTATGTCACTGTTTCTAACAATTCTAAGGTAAAACCTCGGGAAGCTGAAGCAATTCGGGGGTCAGGGAACTGGGATCTGTGGAACTGGTCTGTGGGGACGCGGTGAGTCCGGGAACATTTCCTACAGTTAGAATCAATTTAATAAGAGTTTAGTTGTGTAACTATAGAGTTTTCTGTGTAGGGATTACAGGTTAGAATGTGAAATACAAAACTCTTCCTGGATGAGGCACCTGGGTGGCTCAGGTCATGATCCTGGGATCCGGATGAAGTCCCACGTCAGGCTCCCTGCGTGGAGCCTGCTTCTCCCTCTGCCTGTGTCTCTGCCTCTCTCTCTGTGTCTCTCAGGAATAAATAAGTAAAATCTTAAAAAAACAAAACAAAATTAAAGAACTCAACCTGAGGAGAAAGGGCAATGCTATACTGACACCCAACAAAATGGCATTTTTCTATTCCCCACTCACCCAGGAGGCCAAACTCCACACTGGGCTCCGTTCCAAAGACTTTCATAGGGAGGAGACCTGAGACCTGGGATATGAGGCTTGGAGGGCTGAGGTATAGGATAGTTTGGGTTACCAACCACTGCTTTAAAAACAACAATAACTTAAAAAAATTTTTTTAATAAGATTTTATTTATTTATTCCTGAGAAATAGACAGGTAGAGGGAGAAGCAGGCTCCATGCAGGGAGCCCAACGTGGGACTCGACCCCGCGTCTCCAGAATCATGCCCGGGCTGAAGGCAGCGCTAAGCCCCTGGGCCACCCAGGCTGCCTGCCCCCCCCACCGCCAAATTATTTTTTGAGAGCAAGTGCGAATGGGGGGAGGGGCAGAGGGTGAGAGAGAATCTCAAGCGAGCTCCAGGCCCAGCTCAGAGCCCCCGGTGGGCCTAGATCTCAAGACCTCAAATCATGATCTGAACTGAAATGAAGAGTGAGATGTTCAATGGACTGAGCCACCCAGGTGCCCGAACAACAGTACCTTTTTAAGAAATCGTTATAAATTGCCTCATTATACTTTATAACGTTTGTTATAATTATTCTGTTACACACCTGATATGAATTACCTTCAAATACCTGAGATTAACTTGTTTACATCATAATATACTTAAATCAATATCTAAACATAATTTCAAAATCACTACACATCCCTTGGAAAGTAATTATGAAGTTTTTTGCTTACAAATTGTAATATATTTTAGCTTTTCTCTCTGAATGTTTACAAAGCCTGTAAAATAGGATGTTTTTGAAAGACTTTGGGACTTATTTTCACTTAAAGAATAATCACTTTTGCAATATTTCTAAGGGCATTCTATAGGGAAGTATGCTCTTTAATAAATGAACCCTAAGGAAAGTAAAATTAGATTATCAAATATCCAATAAATTTATTTGTACCGGGAAAATAGTTTTTCTGGCAGTATCTGTTAGTTAACATCTACTACATATGTTTTCTCTCATCCTTACCTGTGGAAAATTTCATCCATAGAGAACTGGCAGTCAATCGAAATACAATGTTTAGTAGGGAAATTAGCAGATTTAATATATTTTTGGGTAAATTGAGAATGTCCTGGTATAGCACGCATATGCAGTGACTATGCCCCTTCCCCCCACTAGAGGGGATGAGGCAGGAGCCATGTGACCTTGCTTTAGCCATGTGACCCACTGGCACAGGATTCCAGAGGCAACTCCATTAGTTTGAGGACCTAGCTGGAAAGGGATTTTACCTGCCAAAACTGGTCTGTAAAGTCTGAAAGAGGTGACTGCTACTTCAAATGCATTGACTTATAAAGAAATCAATCAGGGGAGGCTGACAGGCTCATTCCATAGAGCTCTATAAACTTAAAAAAAAATCAGTTAATTAAACTCATAGAAACACTAGAGAAGTGGTTCCCAGGGCTGGGGGTTCAGGGAAACATGGAGAGGTTGGTAAAAGGGTACAAGCTTTCAGTTCTAAAGGACTAAGGAGCTAATGTAGGACATGGCACTGACATTCTCTTGTATAATTGGGATCTATGAGAGAACTTAAGTGTTGTCACACACACACACACAAGATAAATATGTGAAGTGATAGCTGTAGCAATTAACTACATGGGGAAAATCCTTTTACAATGTATATGTATATCAAATCATCACAATGTACACTTTAAATATCATAGTTTTACTTGACAACTATACCTCAATAGAGGTGAAAAATGCAGCAAAAGTTATACTAACAATTAAATGTGAATCATATACATGCATAAACTCTACTGGTTCTTTTGATTAACTCTCCTGGTAATTGTTCTCTCTCCAATTGTCTCAAAAATAAGACTAATTTTCATTAATCTTTGAAGTACAAGCTATTACCATCCAAAGAACATAGCCACCTAGCCACCATGTCCCTGTATTATTTCTACCACATAATGACTCCCCAATAACCTATTACTATTCTCCCATATAAATCCCAATCTCTTAATATCTTGGGCTGCTTATTTCATGATCATTTGGTAGAGCATTCCTTTCCTGTAAACCACAGTGAGTCTGTCTATAGAAGGGCACCCACGAATACAATGAGTATGATGACTTACAGCATCATTTGGCAGTATTCTCTACACCCTAAATCTTCCCTAATTCAGGTAATATTTAATTTTAAAAGGAAGTGTCTTTTTTCTAAAAGGGAACATAAGTATGAATGAATCTCAGCTAATGAAGTAGGATCATCCATCTTTGTGATTCCTTTCCCAAAGACCATGATGAAAGGCCAATAGGGAAAACCTACCAACAGCTTCCAAATGTCACGTTGAGACTCATAGATAATGAGATTTCTAGGGAAACCTCAAATAATTGAATAAAATACCTTGTAAAATTTAGAGTACTGGCCATTTCCACATATTTGTTCTTTTGATATAGATCATGACATATGGATTTTAACATATTTTGACTTGTATTCTGCAGTATGTGAGATCTCAGATAAATCTTAGAGAAATAGAGACTTATTCTTTGTATAAATATTCCAATGTGGAGTCTGTTGTGAAAATTAAGGAAATTAATATGTTCATTTTATTTGTAAAGAATTCTTTGGTCAATATTCAGGACTCACCTTTGCTCCAAGACCTTTCCAAGTTCAGTACAGTTGTATGGTTCGTCTCAGGTTTGATTCTCTGACACCAAAAGCATGGGTGTTTGAAACAAGGCCTTACTATGAACTACCTTTATGAGATTGCTCTCCAATATAAATAATGTTTCAGTTTTGATCTTTGGATAAAGACTTGGCACACACATTACATTTACAGGGTTTCATCAAAGATGTATATTCTAATGTTTAGGGAGTTATGAGGACTAGGTAAAGCTGCTTACATAAATGTTTTTACATTTTCTGTTTAGTGTGGACTCTGGTGTCAACCCTCATGGTTCTGCACAACCATTTACATTTGTAAGGTTACCTGGTAGGCTGAATTCTCTGATGACTTGCAGGGCTTGGATTCTGACTGAAGACATTAGTATGTTTATTACCTTTATGTCTCTCTCTAGTATGAAACATCTGATGTCTACTGAGATGTGATACCCGAGAAAAGGCTTTGCCACATTCATTACATTTATAAGGTTTCTCTCCAGTATGAATTATCTGATGTCTAGTGACTGGTGAGAACAAAGTAAAGGTTTTACTACACTTAGTACATTTATAACATTTCTCTTCAGTGTGCATTATCTGATGGTTAGTGAGTTCTGAGCAGTAAGAAAAGGCTTTGCCACAGTCATTACATGTGTAAACTTTATTAACATTATGCATTCTCTGATGATTTGCAAGGCTTAAATGTTTACCTGAAGCTTTGCCACACTCATCACATTTATAAGATTTCTCTCCAATATGCATTCCCTGATGGCTAGGGAGTTGTCAGCGGTAAGAACAGGCTTTGCCACAGTCGTTACACTTGGAAAGCTTTTTGACATTATGAAATCTCTCATGACATGCAAGGCTTAACTGTTGACTGAAGATGACTTTATCACACTTACTACCTTTGTAAAGTTTCCCTTCAGTATGAATTCTGCTATCATGTGCAAGGTATGAACCATGACTAAAGATCTTACCACATTCATTACATTTGGAGGATTTCTCTCCAGCATGTACTATATGATGATTACTAAGGCTTGAATGCACTGTAAAGGTTTTGCCACACTCATTACACTGACAGAATTTCTCACCAGAATGAACTCTCTCATGATTTGCCAGATATGAATTTTCACTGAAGACCTTACCACATTCATTACATTTGTAAGGTTTCTCTCTAGTATGAATCATCCGATGTCTACTGAGGTGTGACACTTGATAATAAGCTTTGCCACACTCATTACATTTGTAAAGTTTTTCCTTTTTTTTTTTTTTAAATGTTTTTTTTTTTTTAATTTTTTTTATTTATGATAGTCACACAGAGAGAGAGAGAGAGACAGGCAGAGACACAGGCAGAGGGAGAAGCAGGCTCCATGCACCGGGAGCCCGATGTGGGATTCGATCCCGGGTCTCCAGGATCGCGCCCTGAGCCAAAGGCAGGCGCCAAACTGCTGCGCCACCCAGGGATCCCAAGTTTTTCCCTTTTTGCTTCATGGTCTTGTGTTAGTATCGAAGGATACATAAAATCACTCCCATCTTTATTAGAAATGTTGGTTTGGACACTTGGAGGAATTCTTTGAAGTGGTAAAACTGAGGATCCACTGTTGAAAAACTTCTCAGCTTTATTACATGTGTAAATTTTCCCTTCAGTTTGACATATGGGCAGTTCTTCCTGCAAGCTTAATCCAAGCCTATTTCCTCATCCCTTCTACCAGATTGATCTCTTCTACCGCTGAGATGATCTTTATAATTCATAGGAAATCCTTTGTAGTTTCATCTTTCCACTGACACTCAAAGTCATGCATGCTTTCCTGGAGTACCCTGATGCAAAAATCTTTAATATCATGGCCTGCATGCCTTTCCCACATTACTGTATGGAAGACTTATCCTGTATTATTGTTCTCTTGTTGTGGTAACTTTTTGATGAAAAGTATAGAAGGGATAGCTATAAGAGATAAAGAACCATCAGTTTCCTATTGTAGCTACTAAATATAAATATTTCATATTAAAAAACAATATTTCATCAAGAGTAATACTTATATTGAACAGAGTTAAGCAACTTCTCAACCATGACCTTCAATTTCTAGAAACACCAATGAAATAGAATTTATTTTTAAAGATTTTTAAAATTTATTCAAGAGAGAGGCAGAGGCCCAGGCAGAGGGAGAAGCAGGCTCCTCACAGGGACCCCGATGGAGGACTCGATCCCAGGACCCAGGGATCATACCCTGAGCTGAAGGCAAATGCTCAACCACTGAGGCACCCATGCATTCCTGAAGTAGGATTTTTTTTAAATTTTTATTTATTTATGATAGTCACAGAGAGAGAGTGAGAGAGAGAGAGGCAGAGACACAGGCAGAGGGAGAAGCAGGCTCCATGCACTGGGAGCCCGGCATGGGATTCGATCCCGGGTCTCCAGGATCGCGCCCTGGGCCAAAGGCAGGCGCCAAACCGCTGCGCCACCCAGGGATCCCAGGATTTTTTTTTTTAATAAAGAAGGAGTGATGGGCAGCCCCGGAGGCTCAGCAATTTAGCGCCAGACCGTGATCCTGGAGACCCGGGATTGAGTCCCGTGTCAGGCTCCCTGCATGGAGCCTGCTTCTCCCTCTGCCTGTGTCTCTGCCTCTCTCTCTGTGTGTGTCTCTAATAAATAAATAAAACCTTAAAAAAAAAAAAAGAAGGAGTGATTACATATAATTTAAGTTAATTTGGGGGAAGCCTAGTTCCAAAGAAAAAAATAAGTATGACAAAAATGCTTTGTAGAAACTTAAGTTAGCTTTAAAAAAGGGATATGTTTCCACCAAAACTCCACAGCACCAACAAATGTCAGTAAATACATAGCTGTATCTTTTTTAAAAAAATATTTTATTTATCCATGAGAGACAGAGAGAGAGAGGGAGGGAGGGAGGGAGGCAGAGACACAGGCAGAGGGAGAAGCAGGCTCCATGCAGGGATCCCGATGTGGGACTCGATCCTAGGACTCCAGGGTCACGCCCTGAGCTGAAGGCAGGTGCGTAACCACTGAGCTACCCAGGCGTCCCACATAGCTCTTATTTGAGGAGGAAAAAAAAATATTACTATATATGTGAATTAATAAGTACTAAAGGAAGGGCACCTGGGTGTCTCAGTTAAGCCTCTGACTCTTGGCTTTTGGCTCAGGTCATGATCGCATGGGGTGTAGGACTGAGCCCTATGTTAGACTGCACTCAGTAGGGAGTCTGCTTCAAGATTCTCTCCCTCTGTTCCTCACCCCACTTGCTGCCTCTTGTGCTCTCTCTCTGTCTCTCCAAAATAAATAAGCAAATATTTTAAAAAGTTCTAAAGCACATGATATATTGTAAAGACAAATGATCTGTACCAACATTATCTAATGAATATAAATTTTAACACAAAATTTCAAATCAAGAATAACAATAGGAAAATAAGGGAGTATTAATAAAACATAGAAATAAAATATTTTTCTCAATATTGTTATAAACTCATGCAGAATAGGAATTTTGCAACATTAAAAAGTGGTTCACTGAGTGGGGGCACTTGACGGGATGAGCACTGGGTGTTATGCTATATGTTGGCATATCGAACTCCAATAAAAAAATGTATAAAAAAAAAAGTGGTTCATGTCATGACCACTAAACCAGTCCTACAAGAAATGTTAAGGGGACTTTCTGAGTGGAAAGGAAATACCATAAGAAAGAGGTAAAAAAAGAAGACATCCAGATGGCTAACATACACATGAAAAGATGCTCAACATCACTCATCATTAGCGAAACACAAATCAAAACCACAATGAGATACCACCTGACACCTGTCGGAATTGCTAAAATTAAAAACACAAGAAACAAAAGGTGTTGGTAAGGCTGCAGAGAAAGGAGACCCCTCTTGCACTGTTCTAGGAATGCAAACTAGTACAGCCACTCTGGAAAATAGTTTGGAGGTTCCTCAAAAAGTTAAAAAAAAAAGTTAAAAACAGAACTACCCTATAATTCAGGAATTACACTACTAGGTATTTACACAAAGGATACAAAAATACACATTTGAAGAGATACATGTGCCCCTATATTTATAGCAGCTTATTTACAATAGTCAAGGTATGGAAGAAGCCCAAGTGTTCAAGGATAGATGAATGGATAAAGAAGGTATGGCATACATATACAATGGAATATTATTAGTCATAAAAAAAGAATGAAATCTTGCTATCTGTACAACATGAATGGATATACAAGGCATTATGTTAAGTGAACTAAATCAAACAGAAAAAGGCAAATACCATGATTTCACTTATATGTGGAATATAAAAAAAAATGCATGAACAAACAAAAAAAATAGAAATAGACTCGTAAATACAGTGAACAAATTGATGGTTGCCTGAGGGGAGGAGGTGGGCAATTAGCAAAATCGGTGAAGGGGATTAAGAGGTACAAACTTATACCTTTGTTATAAAATGAGTTATAAAATGAGTTATAAAATGAGTCACAGAAATGAAAAGTGCAGCATAGGGAATATAATCAGTAATATTATAATAACACTGTGCTGTGACACAGGGTAACTACACTTACGGTATTTTGTATTGCATGTAATTGTGGAATCACTATGTTGTACACCTGAAACCAACATAATAACATATGTCAACCATACTTCAAGAAAAAATGCAGCCTACCATAAAATCTTGGGATAATAATACTGTATTCAGCAATTCATTCATTAAGAAAAAAGAGCTTTGCTTTCATCTCTGTTGGAGTTGCAGCACCATTGGAGTGTGAAAGGGTATATTTTACATGTCTGAAAAAGTTTGATATGGAGAGGGAGAAAAACATTTCCTCCGAGAGCTCACAAGAAAGAAGCCTTTGTTTTCTCACAGAACTCTCCCACTGCAGTTTCTCAAACACTTTTTTTTTTTTTAAAGATTTATTTATTCATACAGAGAGAGGCAGAGGGAGAAGCAGGCTCCCTGTAGGTAGCCCGATGTAGGACTTCGTCCTGGATCCTGGGATCATTCCCGGAGCCAAAGGCAGACGCCCAAATCCCTGAGCCACCCAGATGTCCCTCTCAAACACTATTAATGGTGTGGCCTCCTCTCTGCCCTTCTGAGTGCCTGCCTGTGTTCCCACCTGTTAGGTTTTCTTTTAATGATCGGCGGAGAAAATTAAAGACAGCAGAGCCAGGCAGTAGGTTTAAAAGTGCTTTAATGGGGAGCGCTCCCGGGAGAGGTTCCGTGACTCCGAGAAGCTCCAGCCAGGGAAGTCGCCCCCCAGCAAACCTCAGGGGGGTTTATAAAACGTTTTCGACGGGAAGATGGGGGCAGGGTGGCATTCCGGTTAGGGCAAGGATTATGGGTTTCCGGTGTCGGAAGCTAAGTTAGGGTAGGGCAGCAAGGCCGCGTTGTTGGGAGGTTGCTGGCCTCTGGTCGGGCCATTTTGAGGTCCCCAGTCTCTCCAGCCCAACACCACCTGTTACACATTCCCATTCATTTGCGTTTTGTTTGTTTTTTATTTTGCCCTCCACAGTCCAGGGCTCTTTCCCTTACTTCAAAAAGAATATTTAGGGATGCTTGGGTGGCTCAGCAGTTGGGCGTCTGCCTTTGGCTCAGGGCGTGATCACAGTCCTGGGATCGAGTCCCACATGGGGCTTCCTGTACAGAGCCTGCTTCTCCCTCTGCCTATGTCTCTGTCTCTGTGTCTCTCATGAATAAATAAAATCTTAAGAAAAAAAGCTCAGAAACACTTAATTCCATCAGATAAGATTCCTGCTTATCACATAACAGAAACATGATGCACTGTGGCTTTTCCAAAATTCAACCCCTTTATTCAGCTGAGTAAGGACATTATAGGTGGATCTAGAAAAAGCACTTCACAAATTCCTCCACTGTTTGCCTCCTTCTCTGAATGCACAGAAAACAGAACAATATATGCAAACCTCACTCTCTTCTAAGAGCCACAAGGCTAGAAAACGGAATCGGGTATGTAAAAGCTTGGAAGGTTTTACGCATACTTAAGTTCTGTAACACTCCTGATGTATCATGAAATGGGCAGATGACCTGAAGAAAGAGGAAGTGTAAAGTCCAGATGGTATACTATGAAGCTTGTCATTTCTTTTTTAAGTTGGCTCCATGCTCCATGTGGAACCCAACATAGGGTTTGAACTCATGACCCTGAGATCAAGACTCAAGCTTAGATCAAGAATCAGATACTTGACCAATTGAGCCACCCAGGCATCTCAAGAAGTTATCATTTCTGCATCAAGGCTTCAATCTCAATCAAGCAGGGCAGGGGCTCCCAGGAGGCAAACAAGGGAAAATGCAAAAATAGCCAAGGGCAGATCCCCACGGCTGGAGGGACATTATCCTCACCCAGAGAGACCAAGTTCCTATAGTTCTCCAACATCACATCCCTGTACAATTCCTGCTGTGCAGGGTCCAGGCACTCTCACTCCTCAGAGAATTCTGTGGCCACATCACTGAAGGTCAACCATCCCTGAAATGAGAACACATTTCACCAAGGAGCTGTGGAAAAAGTTCTTATCTTCACATCAAATGAGAAGAAGAGAGATGTGAAGGATAGATTTGGTTGAAGTGGTGTTCTTACAGATCCACAGAAGATATTTCCGAGCAAGTTAAGTGTCCCTAATTGACTTATTGTACTTTTTCCAAAAGAGGTTAGGACAGTCTCTAAATTGTTGTGGATTTCTCATTTTTGTAGATAATACAAGAAGTACACACCAACACACACAAGTTCAACACAGTATTATCCATTTAGAAATGTGAGATATTATGTTCTACACACTCAGTGATATTCAACATCTAGATGAGCTACAATATGAGTGGTATCCTCAGAGATGACAATACCCATGGTAGCTTTAAAGAAAGCATGGAATCTAAAAATTGTAATAACAATAGTGACAGCAATGACTAATGGTTTTTCAACATGTCCCGTGTACTAGGCAACTCTAAATGCTTTACATATCCAAGCTGATAAAAGAATAGCTCATGAAAGAAAGAACGGTTCTCAAATTACTGAAATTACAAATTTCACCTGTGTCACAGTTACTCTGAGAAACTATTCTTGGGTCAGATAGCTAAGAAGTGGCAGTCAGCTTCTGATCACAGAGGTCTGGGCTTTAAAATTGAACATAAGAATTAAATACTTAAGTAACAGATATACCATCTAAAGTGCATTCATGGAGGGTTCTCAAACTGAGAAAACTTGAAACAAGTTCAAGGATAATAACAAGGAATTGCCTGGAAGGTCACTATACACATACACACACAAACCCATACACAAACATAATGTATTACTATTCTTACTATAATTTTAATCACTGATGTAATAGTGTAAAAATAACCTAAAGCCATAGAAATTATTTCAGATGTAATTCCAACTGTTAAAAAGATTTAAAACTTATTTACGAAAGTATGAAGTGTCTTTTATAAAAACCATGGGCCTGCACATCCATGGATTCATGCATACACAAATATACACACTTAAATTGAAACAGAAATAAGAGGAATTTTCTCTTGATTTTTTGGGTGAAATTTTTCATCATTTTTTGCTTATGTGTATTCAGTCTCTTTGGGTCAAACTAATATATAAATTGTACTTGATTTAGTTTGTCAAAATTAGTCTATCTTAGGCTTTAAAACAAGTGGTAAAACATGTAAGGATACATTGGCCCCTTCATTCCAAAATCTATTAATTACTTATGGTCAAAAATATAATTTTGCTCTCCTAAATTTAGACATTTAGGCATTAAAAAAAACATGATTGAGTTTGTTTACTCCACTAATAAACTAATAATCTACAAGGATTCAAGAGTTGAAAATTTATTACTGGTACACACTACTTGAACAGAATTAGATTAAAAAAATATGAATTGCTGGAGAAAACACTTGAAACATTAGTGGAAAATTAACAATCACCAAAAAAGGTGGAAAAAAAAGCCATGTTTTTAAGCAAGAATATTTCACCAAATATCATGCACACATTGGATGCATCTCCCCCAAATTAAGGCACAGAAAAGAGGCCAGCCAGGCCTCCCGGATCTCACCACTGCACAGAATGCCTGAGTGGGGACCATTACAGGAAGAGGGAAAGAAAAAAAAATGTCAAAGACCTGGGTGTGTTAAATTCAGGGATGGAAGGTGTTCACTGAAGCAAAACTTAAAGCAATATACTAAAAATAATACTCCTTCTTTAGTGGCACAGATTTTCTCCCATTGGTCTCGTTTTCAAAAATTTTACCAAGTATTTATGCCCATGAACACGTGGCTTCCATGTATAGGTCCTTTGATCCTGGTATACAGAGAGCTGACAATGCATGCAGAAGCAGTCCCTAAAACAACCTCTGCTGCTCAACTGTCCTGACACCATGGGGCCCACACTCATCTCCAACCATGCCTGTTGTGAAGCCCAGGAGGATGCACCCAGGGGTCCTCACAGGCTCCACATCACTGGGACACCATGAGATGGAATCTACATGGAGAGAGACTGAGGGAAGGCCTGGGGAGTGTGGACACACACAGCTCAGGTGGACACATCAGAGTCAGAGAAGATGAGCGAGTCCAAGAAGGGCACAGCAGGAGGGAGAGATGGAAAAACAACCAACAATATGACTTTACCTGACAAACAGCCATGCCTGACTCCTCCCTTCCTCCTTCTTCCTCAGACAAGATCAGTCTTGAGAATTCAGTCCTGAGGGTCAAGAATATGCAGCTGAATGCTTAGAGTCAATCTCTGTCCTTCCTGTACCACAATCTCACACAGGAAGACCTCCCCCTGGGGAGACAACAGTCCCTGCTGCCACTGCCACAGGAGGAGACTCAGGGACCATGAACCCCTCCAGACACCGACACAAGTGAGTGTTCCCAGTCCATTCTTCAGAACTGGCCCCTGCTCTGGGGAGGTACCCCCCCGCTTTCACTGTAGCAGTGGGGACCTGGGCTGGACCCATACTCCCCTCCAGGTCACAGACCCGTCCTGTCCACACCCCACACAGAGCAGGGCCCCCTCCCCTCTCCCTAGATCAGGAACTGCTGTCAGCCTCAGAAACGGAGGACCCAGGGCTTTGCTGAAGGGGCAGAAGGAAACAGGAAGGGAGTCAAGGGGTATCAGAGAAGATAGTCGAGGACTCGAGGGAGGACGCTGTTTACCCCCTGCATCTGAGGAGCCAGACAGTCCCACGCAGAGGGATAGGCCCTGGAAGGGCCCTGAGGCAGGAGCAAGCCTGGCTCCAAGGAAGGGGAAGAGGCCAGCATGGCTGCAGCAGGGTGAGGAGGGGACCAGCAGGAGAGGAGGTCAGAGAGGCAGCTGGGGTAGCAGATGGGGAAGGGTGTGGTCTTCCAACATTTGCCTCTCACATCTTGAAAGAAGTTTAGAAAACATGTATTCCAAAAACAAAAACAAAAAACAAAAATAAATAAAATAAAAACATGTATTCCTCCTCTCACTTTAAGCAAACATCAAACTCTTTTCATCTTATACATTAAAACATTTACAAATAATATAGTATCTTATACTTAGAATCACACCAAGATGTGCATCTAGGCCTCAGGAAGTACAGGGTCACCCTTAACCTAGATGTGGGGGGCGCAGGAGGAGGGTGACTGGGGGAGCTTGAGCCAGTTCTGCACAAATAAGATGGACATGCCCCAGGTGTTCCAGCAGAGATGTAGAGGCAGCTGGACATGGGATGGAGTTCAGGGCAGAAGTCTGGAGGAGAGGGGAAACTGGGACATATGCAGGTGATGTTGAGAGCCAGGAGATGAGGTGATAAGGAAAGGCAGGGGTAGACAGAGAAGAGGTACAAGGATTAAGCTGTGGGGTGCCCCACACTCAGAGACCAGGCAGTTCAGCAGACACCAGCAGGGAAGGTGAGAGGTGATCAGGAAAACCAAAAGGTAGGTAGAGTAGTCAAGGTTAGTGGGATGTCCTCAAACCAAGGAAAAGCATGTCAAGGAAGAGAGAGTGATCTCATGTGCCACCTGCTTCTGACAGGAAAAGCAGGATGAAGCCAGGAGATTCAATCCTGGGCTGAGAAATGGGGTCCCTGGTGATTCTGAAAGAGAAAGTCTCAAGGGCACAAGTGATTGTTGAAGGCTTGACCGGATGGGGTTCCTGTGACAAGTGGAGACAAGATATGAAGACAGTAAAAGCCAACTTTAATGGCTTGCATTCTGGAAGGTTGCAAGGAAGAGAATGGCTTTCAAGAGGGGAAACGAGAAAGCCAGTGGGCCTCAATCTGAACCAGACACAATTCACTTAAAAGCGAAAAAGTCTGGGCATGTTTTCAAAAATATAATGAAGTCAAAGTTTAGAAAAATTTCATACTTATAGCGGGAAGACGAATTGATTATAGGATCCTACCAAGCTTATTTCAGAAGTTTATTAATAATTATTCTCAAAGTAGAAATTGAGTAAACTTAAGATTTATCCTAGTTTCAAAAATAACGAATTAAATGTAAAGAAATGAGGGGAAAAAAGTAAATTCATCACTAAACCTACAGTTTCAACGCTCCTTTCAAAAGGAAACATGTAGGGACAATCAAGTCCTGTCTCAGGGCCCCTCCCTTCCCCTTCCCCAACCCAGGCAAAGGGAAGAGGGTGACCCCAACTGACTAAATCAATTGCTGTCCCCTGGCTGAATAGGGATTGCAATTGGAAGGTATCTTCTCATACAAATAATCATAAAATGCTCAAGCCTTTGAGACAGGAGTTTTAGAAGCCTCATCCTTATCTGTATAATTGAAACAAACTTCAATTTCTTAGGTTATAAAGCCACCCATCAATGTCATAACTTAATGACATCCATATCCAAACAACTTAGTGCTCATCTGGATCCAGATACTCCCCCTTTCTTCACTAGGATGTGTTTCCCTTATTCTGCATGTCAGTTTGCCAGATTTTTTTAAAAAGATGTTATTTGTTTATGAGAGACACACAGAAAGAGGCAGAGAAGCAGGCTCCCTGCGGGGGAGCCTGATGCAGGACCCCTGGGGTCATGACCCAAGCCAAAGGCAGACGCTCAACCACTGAGCCATCCAGGCATCCCTATCTCCCAGATTTCTTTCTCTCACTCTGTCTCTTAACAAAGGTACTTTGCCTCACCAAACTTTAGTCAGCCAGATCCCTAAACCTTCTTCTAGGCGCATCTATGCACTTCCCTACAAAATCAGCCTTGGTGGGGCACCTGGGTGGCTCAGTAGGTTAAGGGACGGACTCTTGGTTTCAGCTCAGGTCATCCTGAGATCAAGACCCACCTTGGGCTCCCTGCTCCTCAGGAGTCTGCCCTCCCTCTATGTCTGCTCCTCACCCTGCATGGGCATGCTTGAGTGTGCTTGTGAGCTCTCTCTCATAAATAAATTAAATCTTAAAAAAAATCAGCTTTGGTAAGAATCCTGCAAAGTTAGTTTATCCAGAACCTTCCACCCTCCTTATCCTCATCCCCCCACCATTCCCCAGGTTATGTCTGATCACCCTGGCCTGTCAGCAGGAATCCTGTTCGGTCTGTTTAGCCAGAACCACACTTACCGGTGAGGTTTCCTGCTGGCGATTTTCCATGCAGGAATCTCCTCCTTGCTCCTTATCTTCGAATTCCCACTTGCCCAGGATGTAGTCAGGGCTGAGTCCAATCTCTTTCCCCAACCGTAAATCTTAGTTGGGGGGCAATGGTCCTGAATAATCCCTGCCTTACCACCTTTAACAAGCATCATTACATGTTTTTCTTTGACACTCTTTTTTTGGGGGGGAGGAATGAGGTCTTCTTTTCCTCCTGGGTTTCCCCTCATTCTGTTCCTCTCTCCTGTCCTGCTCTTTTTGCCCTTCTCCTTCTCTCATACCTGTTCTGCCCCACTGGGCCACTTGTTCCCCCTCTTGTTGCTTTCTCCTCAACCTTTTTCTTTCTTTTCTTTTTTTTTTTTCTTTTTTCTAATTTTTTCTCTTTTTTTTATGATAGTCACAGAGAGAGAGAGAGAGAGAGAGAGAGAAAGAGAGAGAGAGAGAGGCAGAGACATAGGCAGAGGGAGAAGCAGGCTCCCTGGGGGGACCCCAAGCGGGACTGGACGGGACACCATCCCAGGACCCGGGGATCATGTCCTGACCCGAATGCAGATGCTCAACCACTGAGCCATCCAGGTGCTCCTCTTCCCAACCTTTCTGATCCGCCCTGACCTCCACTATTTCTGCCTCTTTCCTCCCCCATCTGCCTCGTCTCTGCTCTCCCTATTATATCATCCCCACAGATCACCTGGCAGAAGGGGGCTCTGCAGGGCGCGGTGTCTGAGCAGGAAGCGGGAGTCAGCGTAGAACCCACACAAAGTGCCGAGGGCAGAGACCAGCCTCGCTGCGATTGGAAACCGATAGGGACGCACACCCGGCCTCCCACCGCGACGTCCGCATGTACTTGGGGTGCAGGCGAGGGCGCGGGTATTTTAGGGCTCGTAGCGACCTTCACACTTCGGCCATGGAGGAAGAGGAGACTGCGGTGAGCACGTTTAGATGAGAAAGAGGAAACTCACGCTCCCCAGCGGGACCTGTACTCACTCCAGAGTCTAGAAGAACCACCACCCGCGCAGTGAAGAAGCCCCGGCGTGGGTATTTGTTGTTTCTAATGGCTGAGTAATATTCCATTGTATATATAGAGCACAGCTTCCTTATCCATTCATCTTTCCATGGACACCCAGGCTCCTTCCACAATTTGGCTATTGTGGACATTGCTGCTATAAACATTGGGGTGCAGGTGTCCTGCCGTTTCACTGCATCTGTATCTTTGCGGTAAATCCCCAGCAGTGCAATTCCCAGTGCAATAGAGTAGTTCTATTTTTAACTCTTTGAGGAACCTCCACACAGTTTTCCAGAGTAGCTGCACCAGTTCACATTCCCCTTTCTCCACATCCTCTCCAACATTTGTTGTTTCCTGTCTGGTTAATTTTCACCATTCTCACTGGTGTGAGGTGGTATCTCATTGTGGTTTTGATTTGTTTTTCCCTGATGGCAAGGGATGCGGAGCATTTTCTCATGTGCTTGTTGGCCATGTCTATGTCTTTGTGAAATTTCTGTTCATGTCTTTTGCCCATTTCATGATTGGATTGTTTGTTTCTTTGCTGTTGAGTTTAAGAAGTTCTTTATAGATCTTTGGTACTAGCCCTTTATCTGATACGTCATTTGCAAATATCTTCTCCCATTCTGTAGGTTGTCTTTTAGTTTTGTTCACTGTTTCTTTGGCTGTGAAGAAGCTTTTGATCTTGAGTAAGACCCAATAGTTCATTTTTGCTTTTGTTTTCCTTGCCTTCATAGATGTATCTTGCAATAAGTTGCTGTGGCCAAATTAAAAAAGGGTGTTGCCTGTGTCCTCCTCTAGGATTTTGATGGATTCTTGTCTCACATTTAGATCTTTCATCCATTTTGAGTTTATCTTTGTGTATGGTGTAAGAGAATGGTCTAGTTTCATTCTTCTGCACATGGCTGTCCAATCTTCCCAGCACCATTTATTGAAGAAACTGTCCTTTTTCCAGTGGATAGTCTTTCCTGCTTTGTATAATATTATCTGACCATAGAATTGAGGGCCCATTTGTGGATTCTCTGTTTTTGTGCCAGTGCCATACTTTCTTGATGATCACAGCTTTGTAGTACAACCTGAAATCGGGTATTGTGATGCTCCCCCTCCCCCCGCCCCCGGCTCTGGTTTTCTTTTTCAATATTCCCCTGGCTATTCAGGGTCTTTTCTGATTCCACAAGATGATTTGTTCCAACTCTCTGAAGAAAGTCCATGGTATTTTGATAGGGATTGCCTTAAATGTGTAAATTTCCCTGGGTAACATTGACATTTTCACAATATTAATTCTTCCAATCCATGAGCATGGAATGTTTTTCCATCTCTTTGTGTCTTCCTCAATTTCTTTCAGAAGTGTTCTGTAGTTTGTAGGGTATAGATTCTTTACTTCTTTGGTTAGGTTTATTCCTAGGTACCTTTTTTTTTTTTTAACAGATTTCAATTTATTTTTTTAATTCATAAATTTATTTTTTATTGGTGTTCAATTTGCCAACAAATAGTATAACACCCAGTGCTCATCCCATCAAGTGCCCACCTCAGTGCCCGTCACCCAGTCGCCCCCACCCCCCACCCACCTCCCCTTCCACCACCCCTAGTTCGTTATTCCTAGGTATCTTATGCTTTTGGGTGCAATTGTAAATGGGATTGACTCCTTAATTTCTCTATCTTCAGTTTCATTTTTAGTGTATAGATATTCCACTGATTTCTGGGCATTTATTTGTATCTTGCCACGCTGCCAAATTGCTGTATGAGTTTTAGCAATCTTGGGATGGAGTCTTTTGGTTTTCTCTGTACAGTATCATGTCATCTGTGAAGAGGGAGAGTTTGACTTCTTCCTTGCCAATTTGAATGCCTTTTATTTCTTTTTGTTGTCTGATTGCTGAGGCTAGGACTTCTAGTAATATATTGAATAGCAGTGGTGAGAGTGGACATCCCTGTCGTGTTCCTGCTCTTAGAGGAAAGGCTCCCAGTGTTTCCCCATTGAGAATATTTGCTGCGAGCTTTTCATAGATTGTGATGGCTAAGACATAGATGGCTTTTAAGATGCTGAGGAATGTTCCCTATCCTTACACTCTGGAGAGTTTTGATCAGGAATGGATGCTGTATTTCGTCAAATGCTTTCTCTGCATCTATTGAGAGGATCATATGGTTCTTGTTTTTTCTCTTGATGATATGATCTATCATGTTGATTGCTTTACAAGTGTTGAACCAGCCTTGCATCCCGGGGATAAATCCCACTTGGTCATGGTGAATAATCTTCTTAATGTACTATTGGATCCTATTGGCTAGTATCTTGTTGAGAATTTTTGCATCTGTGTTCGTCAGGGATATTGGTCTATAATTCTTATTTCTGGTGGGGTCTTTGTCTGGTAATGGAATTAAGGTGCTGCTGCTCTTGTAGAATGTGTTTGGAAATATTCCATCCCTTTCTATCCTTTGGAACAGCTTTAGTAGAATAGGTATGGTTTCTTCTTTAAACAATTGATAGAATTCTCCTAGGAAGCCATCTGGCCCTGGACTTTTGTGTCTTGGGAGGTTTTTGATGACTGCTTCAATTTCCTCCTGTTTTTTTTTTTAATTTTTATTTATTTATGATAGTCACAGAGAGAGAGAGAGAGAGGCAGAGACACAGGCGGAGGGAGAAGCAGGCTCCATGCACCGGGAGCCCGATATGGGATTCGATCCCGGGTCTCCAGGATCGCGCCCTGGGCCAAAGGCAGGCGCCAAACCGCTGCGCCACCCAGGGATCCCTCCTCCTGGTTTTTGATGACTGCTTCAATTTCCTTCCTGGCCTGTTCAAGTTTTCTATTTCTTCCTGTTCCAGTTTTGGTAGCTTGTGGTTTTCCAGAAACTCATCCATTTATTCTAGTTTGCCTAATTTATTGGTGTATAGCTGCTCATAATGTTTTTAAAATCGTTTGTGTTTCCTTGGTATTGGTTGTGATCTCTCCGTTTTCATTCGTGATTTTATTAATTAGAGTCTTTTCACTTTTGTTTTAATAAGGCTGGCAAATGGTTTATCTATCTTATTCTTTCGTTTTCTAAGATTTTATTTATTTATTCATGAGAAACACATACACACACACACGCACACACACACACACACACACACAGAGGCAGGCAGAGACACAGGCTCCAGGCCGGGAGCCCGATGTGGGATTCGATCCTGGGTCTCCAGGATCACACCCTGGGCTGAAGACGGCGCTAAACCGCTGAGCCACCTGGGCTGCCCTTATTAATTCTTTCAAAGAGCAACAACTCCTAGTTTTGTTGATCTGTTCTACAGTTCTTCTGGTCTCTATTTCGTTGAGTTCTGCTCGAATCTTTATTAACTCTCTTCTTCTGCTGGGTGTAGGTTTTATTTGCTGTTCTTTCTCCAGTTCCTTTAGGTGGGAGGTTAGGTTGTGTACTTGAGTTTTTTCCAATTTTTTGAGGGATGCTTGTATTGCAATGTATTTCCCTCTCAGGACTGCTTTTGTTGTATCCCAAAGATTTTGAACTGTTGTATATTCATTCTCATTAGTTTCCATGAATCTTTTTTTTTTAAATTTATTTATGATAGTCAGAGAGAGAGAGAGAGAGAGAGAGAGAGAGGCAGAGACACAGGCAGAGGGAGAAGCAGGCTCCATGCACCGGGAGCCTGATGTGGGATTCGATCCCGGGTCTCCAGGATCGTGCCCTGGGCCAAAGGCAGGCACCAAACCGCTGCGCCACCCAGGGATCCCTCCATGAATCGTTTTAATTGTTCTCTAATTTCCTGGTTAGCTCTTTCATCTTTCAACAGGGTGCTCTTTAACCTCCACATGTTTGAGTTTCTTCCAAGTTTCAACTTGTGATTGAGTTCAAGTTTCAAATCATTGTGGTCTGAAAATATGCAGGGGACAATCCCAATCTTTTGGTATTGGTTGAGACCTGATTTGTGACCCAGTATGTGGTCTATTCTGGAGAAAGTTCCATGTGCACTTGAGAAGAATGTGTGTTCAGTTGCGTTCGGATGCAAAGTTCTGTATTTATCTGTGAAATCCATCTGGTCTAGTGTATCATTCAAAGCTCTTGTTTCTTTGGAGATGTGCTTATAAAATATGTCATTTGCAGAAAGCACCATGTTGAAGTCTCCCAGTATTAGTGTATTATTATCTAAATGTGTCTTTACTTTGCTTATTAACTGAATGATATACTTGGCAGCTCCCACATTAGGGCATAAATATTCATGATTGTTAGGTCTTCTTGTTGGATAGATCCTTTAAGTATGATATAGTGTCCCTCTTCATCTCTTATTACAGTCTTTGGGATAAACTTTAATTTATCTGATATGAGGATGGTTACCCCTGCGCTCTTTCAAGGACCATTTGAACGATAAATGGTTCTCCAACCTTTCATTTTCAGGCTGGAGTTCTCCTTAGATCTAAAATGAGTCTCTTGTAGACAGCAAATAGATGGGTCTTGCTTTTTTATCCAGTCTGAAACCCTGTGTCTTTTGATGGGATCATTAAGCCCATTCATGTTCAGAGTACCTACTGAAAGATATGAATTTAGAGTCATTGTAATACCTATTCAGTCCCTGTTTTTGTGGATTTTTCCTTTGGGTTTCCTTTTTCTTTTACAGGGTACCCCTTAATATTTCTTGCAGAGTCAGTTTGGTGGTCACATATTCCTTCAGTTTCTGCCTATCTTGGAAGTTCTTTATCTCTCCTTCTATTCTGAATGAGAGCCTTGCTGGATAAAGTATTCTTGGCTGCATGTTCTACTCATTTAGGACCCTGAATATATCCTGCCAGCCCTTTCTTTTCTGTCTCTGTGGAGAGGTCTGCTGTTAATCTGATATTCCTCCCCATATAAATTAAGGATCTCTTGTGGCTCGCTGCTTTAAGGATTTTCTCTTTATCTTTGGAATTTGCAAGTTTCACTATTAAATGTTGAGGTGTTGAATGGTTTTTATTGATTTTTTTTGGGAGGGCGAATCTTTCTATCTCCTGGATCTGAATGCCTGTTTCCCCTCCCCAAATTAGGGAAGTTCTTAGCTATGATTTGTTCAAATATGCTTTCTGGTCATCTCTCCCTTTTGGTGCCCTCTAGAACCCCAATTAAATGTAGATTTTTCCTCATGAGGCTGTCACTTATTTCCCTTAACCTTTCTTCATGGTCTTTCTATTGTTTTTCTCTTTTTTCCTCAGCTTCCTTCCTTGCCATCAACTTGTCTTCTATGTCACTCACTTTTTCTTCCACCTCTTTAACCCTCATTGTTAGGACCTCCAGTTTGGATTGCATCTCATTTAATTGATTTTTAATTTTGGCCTGATTAGATCTAAATGCTGCAGCCATGAAGTCTCTTGAATCTTTCATGCTTTTTTCCAGAGCCATCAGTAGCTTTATTTTTAAGATTTTATTTATTTATTCATGAGAGACACACACACAGAGAGGCACAGACACAGGCAGAGGGAGAAGCAGGCTCCATGTAGGAAGCCCAACGTGGGACTCAATCCTGGGTCTCCAGGATCATGCCCTGGGCGGAAGGCAGCGGTAAACCGCTGAGCCAATCAGTCTGCCTTACCAGTAGCTTTATAATTGTGCTTCTGAATTGGCTTTCTGACATCGAATTGTAATCCAAAATCTGTAACTCTGTGGCAGAGAGTACTCTTTCTGATTCTTTCTTTTGTGGTGAGTTCTTCTTTCAAGTCATTTTGCTCAGTTCAGAGTGGCTAAAAATGAGTTGTACTGGGAAAAGGAAGAAAAAAAAAACAAAAATCAAAACGACAACAACAACAAAAACAAGAAGTGGTATCCTCTGGTTCTATATACTGTAAATCCCTCAACTTCCCCTGGAGCTTTCCAGCGGTGCTCCGCCAGGAACTTGCTCTTCCCCTGTCCTTCCTGCTGGTCTTCTGGAGGAGGGGACTGCTGTGCATATTCTCAGGTGTGTGCATGGCTCAGTGGGAGTGTTTATCCTGTGAGGCCCCTGTTCCCTGGCGGCCCTCCCTCTTAGGCACAGGGTGAGACCAGGAGGAACAACATTGGCAGCGGCCAGCTCTCCAGCCCTAGGGTCAGTTCCTGCAGTAACTACCGTAGTCTCCAGGTCCGCACTGGTCTGGATGCTCCAGAGGCTGGGGGCGCTGACCTGCATGGCTTGGGGGCCCCCGGGGGCAGGAGAGTCCTCGCTGTCCTGTGTCCTCCACGCCTCTGCCTGTCCCGGGGGGGAGCGCAGGATCCTGGGCTGTGTCTGCTCAGTGCCCAGGGATCCCAGGCCTGTGCTGCTGGAATTGTGCTCCTGGGGCGGGGGCTCCTGAAGGCAGCAGGGTGCAGCCCCCTCCCCCGGAGCCGCTGCTTGAGCTTCTCCTAAGGTCCCACCAGGTGCATGCTCTAGCCCTTTACAGAGCTCGGCCCTCGGTCTGTGGCAGGCTCTCCTCCGGGTGCACTTCCTCTGTTAGTGACCCTGGGAGACTGGAGACTCCATTGCCCCTCCTGCGGTTCAGCCCAAGTTCCCTGCTGAGCACCTTTCTGTCGGAAAGAATACTGTGTGGATTTTTAAAGTTCCTGCTTCTCTGGGACTGGGCTTTCCTGTCCCAGGAGGCTTTCGCCGCCAGCCTTAGCCCGGCTCCTGAGGGGAGCCCCTTCCCCCACTTGATTCTTTTTTATTTTTCCACCTTCCTACCTTGTTAGAAGTGCAAACTCTTTTCTCTGTAGAGTTCCAGCTGTTCTCTCTTTAAATCTCAGGTCTAATTCATAGGTTTTCAGGATGATTTGAAAGTTATCTAGGTCAGTTGGTGGGGACAGGTGACTTGGGGACCCTATCTCTCCACCATCTTGCCCCACCCCCAAAATAAATATTTAGATAGCAGTCCTAAGCTCACATTGAATCTACTATTTAAACTTATACAATGTATTTGTTTCCATGCCTTCTTGATGTCATTTTGAATATTTGTCTTGAAGAATCTATTTCAATAATTATTACATCATTCCTAGTAGAATTTCATTTAGTCCTCCTTCATTATATCATATATAATCAGTTATATCATATATAATCAATAATATTTTAAAGTAGCCTCTATTTTAATCACATTTTGTCTCCTCTACATGTTTCAAAATCCAGATATTAGCCCACCATGTGGTAGTACAAAGATTTTGGTGATTGCCACCATGTATGCTTGTTCCAGGGATAAGGATGGACACCTTTTCTATCACCATCATCAATATTGAGCCATTTTTGTCCCTATAAACCCAACATTCATTTTAGATCATCTTTCTATAGGATTTTATGGTGGTCAGAGTATTATCAGCTTATTTGCATCTTTAAATGTTCATAGGTAACACTGGCCTATTAAATAAACTTATAGCAGTGTCTGGGTGGTTCAGTCAGTTAAGTGTCTGCTTTCGACTCAGGTCATGATCCTGGGGTCCAGAGATGGAGCCCTCCATCTGGCTCCCTGCTCAGTGGGGTGGAGGGGGCGGGGACCCTGCTTCTCCTCTCCCTCCCCTGATCCATGCTCTCTCTCTCAAGTAAAATCTTTTTAAAAAATACGATAAGCTTATAGACATAATTATGAAATTGCCAGAATCACAATTACTGATGAAGATCAAACTACTTAAAAATGGCAAATGATAGCAGCAAAATTAAGTCCAGATGTTGAGGTGAGGACCTGAGTAAAAGTACTTTTTTTCATGTAGCATCACGATTGAGATACTTGTCTTTGTAGCTAGAAAACACAAATCCAGTTTCTGATGCTGCTATCTGGAAGGATGTGAACTAGAATGGTTGTACACGCTGTGCTTAGGGTCTCCTCACTTGGAAAAATAATAAAACAACAGTACTTATTTAGAGAGTGGACGATTCAATCAGTTATTGCACACAAAACATTACTAAGTGACTCTACTTTAATCACTATATAAAGCATAATAGGCCCCACCCAATGACAGATTTGGGGTTGAAACATTTCCCTGGTGACTCTGGATGCAAACTTTTTTTTCCCTGTGTTCACAGAGTAGCAGGGGTGTGTTCTTTAGCACCACCTGTCTCATATTTTCCTGGTGACCACCATCAGTCCCAGAAATGCCACATGGATAGAGTTTAAAGTTAAAGCTCCCAAATACACTGGTATCTCTCTGTACCTGTGCTGGATTTTGCACATGCTTACGTATATTTTTTTCAGGCACATGTTTGGTAAATGGAGCAACACAAACATTACAAAGCAAAAATGATTCAGGATACTGCTCTAGGACTCTTTTTTTAAAAAATAAATTTATTTTTTATTGGTGTTCAATTTGCCAACATATAGAATAACACCCAGTGCTCATCCCATCAAGTTCCCCCCTCAGTGCCCATCACCCAGTCAACCCCATCCCCCGCCCACCTCCCGTTCCACCACCCCTAGTTCGTTACTAGGACTCTTCTTGAGCAAAATAACATCCACACTATTTGTAGCTTTTTAAAACCTTTAAAAAATATTTTCTTTATTTATTTGAGAGAGAGTGTGCATAAGCTGGGGAGAGAGACAGACAAAGAGAAGCAGATTCCCCACTGAGCAGGGAGGTGACAACAATGACAATGATGATGACAATCCCAGGACCCCAAGATCATGACCTGAACCACCCAGGTGCCCCGAGCCTTTGGTTTTGATGATTCACACGCCTGGGATGGATCAGGAAGAGGGAATAAGGTATCAGATATTGCATGACCCTGAAGGTCAACTATGTGTTTTTACCTCAAGCCTAAGAGAAGACCTTGTCATTTGATTGTTTATAAGTGGGGAGAGATTGCCATACATTTTTTCCTGTATCTTATGGTTACAATCAGCTGAATGATGAAAATAAGGCAATAAACTAAACACAGGAGATGTCAGGGCACCCAGCTGGCTCAGGAAGTAGCGAATGTAACTTTTTTTTTTTCAGCATGTGACTCTTGACCTTGAGATTGTGAGTCTGAGCCCCAAGTTGGGTGTAGAGATTACTTAAAAGTAAAATATTTTTCTAAAAAAACACACAGAGGTATCCCTGGGTGGCTCAGCAGTTTGGCGCCTGCCTTTGGCTCAGGGCGTGATCCTGGAGTCCCAGGATCAAGTCCCACGTCCAGCTCCCTGCATGGAGCCTGCTTCTCCCTCTGCTCTGTCTCTGCTTCTCTCTTTCTGTGTCTCATGAATAAATACATAAAAGCTTAAAAAAAACACACAGAAAATTTCTCAGGATGTGTTTCTTAAATTATTTTTTTTAATTATTTTTAATCGTAGTGAAATATGCATAAAATTTAACATTTTAACTGTTTTTAACTGTACAGTTCAGTGGCATTGAGCGTATGCACACACTGTTGCACAGCTATCACCACCATCCATTTCCATTTCCAGGATTCTTTCCATCCAGCAAACTGTAAGTATGTATGCAATAAACGATTCCCCTCCCCCATCCCTTGACAAATGCCATTCTATTTTCTGGCTCTGTGAATCCAACTGCTCCAAGTATTTCATACAAATAGAATCACACAGAATTTGTCCTTTTGTTATTGGCTTATTTTACTTAGCAATAACCTTACCTCAAGTTTGTAGCACACACAAGAATTTCCTTCCTTTTTAAGGCTAATATTCCATTGTATACTGCATTTTATTTATCCATTATGTGTCCATGAATGTCCTGGGTTGCTTTTACCTTTTGGCTATTGCGAATAATGTTGTTCTGAACATACTTGTACAAATGTCACATTGAATCTGTTTAGTTCTTTGGGGTTATTGGGGAAGAAGAGTTTCCTCTACCTTCAGAGACCTTCTAGCTAGGCTAAGAATCAAATTGACATGACACAGATAAACAAGAAAAAAGATCATTTTTTTTTGAAAGTAAGCTCTACATCCAACATGGGACTTGAACTCACAACCCTGAGATCAAGAGTCACATGATCTTCTGACTAAGCCAGCCAGGCGCCCCTAATTTTTTATAGTTGCTGTCTCAATAGGTATGAGATGGTATCTCATTGTAGGATATTTTTAAAGAGTTCAGGAGACAGCTGGGAAATATGACAAGATAAAATCCAAGTAGGAATTAGGATATTTAGAAGGTAGAATATTGTGTATTAAGTGATGTTAGTTTAGCTTGAGGGAAGCAGAGGAGTGAGTTTGGACTCCCATGTCTCCTACTTAATATATCCATGGTGAGACCTTTACCATTTCCACAACAGCAGAGGTGAGAGTGAGGGTGAATAACCTGAGTGTTTTTGTTTATGTTTATGGAACAAAACAATATTGATTTGGGGCAGCTGTCCTAAATTGGGCTTGAATAAAATGTTTTTTAGGGGTGTCTGGGTGGCTCAGTTGGTTAAGCATCTGCCTTCTGCTCAGGTCATGATCCCAGGGTCCTGGAATTGATTCCTGCTCAGCGGGGAGCCTGTTTCTCCTTCTCCCTCTGCTGCTCCCCCTGCTTGTGCTCTCTTGCTTTCTGTCAAATAAATCTTTAAAAAATTATTTTTAAAAATCCTTTCTTGGAGAGAAAATGAGTGAGAATTATCAGTGAGGGTGACAGAACATGAGAGACTCCTAACTCTGGGAACCGAACAAGGGGTAGTGGAAAGGGAGGTGGACAGGGGGACGGGGGAACTGGGTGACAGGTACTGAGGGGGGCACTTGACGGGATGAGCACTGGGTGATATGCTATAT
Source organism: Vulpes vulpes (assembly GCF_048418805.1). NCBI lineage: Eukaryota > Metazoa > Chordata > Mammalia > Carnivora > Canidae > Vulpes > Vulpes vulpes. The sequence goes on along the minus strand of NC_132780.1, from coordinate 17,985,271 downwards.
GTTGGCAAACTGAACTCCAATAAAAAAAAATCCTTTCTTTCAGAGATTCTAAAAGGTTCATTTTGCAACAATATCACAAACTTTCAAAAACCATAGGATATTTTATAATTAGATGTTTATCATATGTCAAATAATAGTATATGGAAAACTATACTTTCAGAAATTTTTAAATATTAAAAACCTAAAAGATAGTCACTGTTTTGATAACTAGTTTTTGTATATGAAAAGACAAGAAAATTCTTGTACAAACTTGTATTTATTTAATGAAAAAGTATTTAGAGGGAATAAGTTAGCCATAAATTTACATTAAAAATTACATACATCACTAGGCATTTTATGTTGTACAGGTCCAATTCAAGAGTTTTAAAAAAGATATAGTGTCAATCCAACAAAGGCAGAAATGAGAATTGTATCAAATATAATGGAGTGTAGAAAAACAGACACAAAGACATAAAACTAATGTCTTATCAAAATTGATATAATAGATCTTCTGAAATACTGATTTTGAGATGTGCAGACACATGAATACTAAATAAGAGATTTTCTTTTCTTTTTAAATAAGAGATTTTCAAAACTTGTAGAAATTACTAAGAACTATATCTTAATTTGAAAATTGAGAATAATTTCCACAAATATAGATTGCTAAACTAGAATTTAAAAGAATTAGAAAAATGGGGGCACTAGGATGGCTTTGTCAGTTAAGCGTCTGCCTTCTGCTCAGGTCATGATCTCAGGGTCCTGGGATTGAGCCCCATGTCCAGCTCCCTGCTCAGCAGGGAGCCTACCTCCCCCCTTCTCTCTCTCTCTGCTTGTGTGCGCTCTTCGTTAAATAAAATAAAATCTTTTAGAATGTTCAGAGAAACATAAATAACTTGAAAAATTTGAAATATTCAACACCTTACAAGAAACGTTCCCACTTCTTTGGAAGTATTGCCAGTTCTCATTTACAGATTTTTTCAGTACAGAAAAAAACATGAAAGTTTTGTAGCATTGCTAGTATATCCCTCATATTTAGACATAAAAAAGAAAGCAGTTTGACTTCAGTTTTGATGCAAAATGAATCATTATATTATACAATATGACTAAGCAGGTTTTTCTCCAGTAATGCCTATATTTTAATAGACTGTGGTGTAATACACTCTACTGTGATGTGATTAGAACATATCTCTATTATGCTAACATTTTCAGGAAAGCACTTTAAATATTTCAACACTCCATCATATTTAAAATAAAAATGTATGCTCAGTACATAGGATGAGGAAGAAAGTTAATCTGATCTATAGATTAACTGCAATGAACATAGGGCCTTCTGTTAATGGCCAAATGTTATAAGTATTTCTGTTAAGGTCAGGAATAAAGAATTGAGAAATGATCCCTTAAATCACTCCTTCTACCTCAAGAATATACTGGAATGTGTAGCTATTTAGAGTTAGTAGGTCAGAAGTACAGGAAGCCCAGGATTTGGGATTGGCATCTGAAGTGGAGACAGTGTTGTGAGACCAAGTCCTTAATCTCTGGGATCTGTGCTAATTCCAAGCAGTTGGTTTCAGAATTGAATTATATGACACCCACCTGATGTCAGGAGAACTGGAGAATTGGTGTAGAGAAAACCCCACACATTTGGTCTCAGTAGTGTTGTGGGTGAAACAGCTCACCCTACTGTTGATGATTAAAAATTATCTTAAGTGTGTTGGTAGCTAAATATAAATGGAGAGGCACCTGGCTGGCTCTGTTGGTAGAGCATACAACTTCATCTCAGGGTCATGAGTTCAAGTCCACATTGGGCATAGAAATTACTTTAGAAAAACAAACGAGCATGAAGAGAGGGGGTAGAGAGAAATGGCACCAAGGGAATTTTCTGATGGTTTGTTCATTCGCATTCATGACTTCTATTTTTGACATGTGGAGCAACCCATGGACTTCCTAGAAGACTTGGTGCTACAAGGAACTCTTAGAACATAGGTTATAACAACAAAAGCAACAAAAACTCTACAAATTCACTTACCAAATTTTAAGTTCTTTGTACTCCTTTATTTGCATCTAGGTGCCTGGCAATTGATGGGCAGGAGCAACCCCCACGAACCCCATTCTAAGCAGTTCTGAGAAAGGACAACTAAGGATGAGGCAAACGGGAGGGGTGAGAGAGCACAATTCCTTAAGGCTATTTTAGAGGGAAACTGGACTGATAATTCTCTAGTAGGTCCTACAAGACCCCAGCTAGACAGAGGAGAAATAATCTCACATATTTACAGCGAACCGATGTGCAAAACTGGTGCCAAAACACACACCAGGGAAAAGATAGTCTCTTTGATAAATGGTGCAGGAGGAATTGGATTCTTTATCCACATGCAGAAGTTGAAAATGGACCTTTATCTCACCATACATAAAATCAACTAGAAAAAGTATCAAAAATGTAAAGTGCAAGACCTGAAAACTGTAAAACTCCTAGAAAAAAATGGGAAAAATTTCTTGACATTGGCCTATGGAATAATTCTTGAATTTGACACCAAAAGCACAGGGAGAAACGAGCTAAAATGGATGGGTGTGACCACAGTGAACTATGAAGTTTCTGCACAGGGGTGCATGGGTAGCTCATTCAGTTTAGTGTCTGCTTTGGCTCAGGTTATGATTTCAGGGTCCTAGGATGGAGCCCTGTGTTGAGCACTGAGTTGGACATCCTACTCAGCAGGGAGTCTGCTTCTCCCTTTCACCACTTGTGGTTTCTCTCTGGTATGTTCTCTCCCTCTCTCAAATAAGTAAAAAAATAAAATAAATATTAAAAGTCTCTGCACAGCAGAAGAGTCCATCAAGAACGAAAAGGCAGGGCTGCTCAAGTGGCTTAGTGGTTTACCACCGTCTTCAGCCCAGGGTGATCCTGGAGACCCGGGATTGAGTCCCATGTCGGGCTCCCTATATGGAGCCTGCTTCTCCCTCTGCCTGTGTCTCTGCCTCTCTCTCTGTGTCTCATGAGTAAACAAAATCTTAAAAAAAAAAAAATGAAAAGGCAATCTCTAGGAGAAAATATTTGCACACTATATATCTAGGGTGTTAATATTCAAACTATACAAGGAACTCAACCTATAGAGGGAAACTTCCTCCACTCAATAAAGAACAGCTATAAAACATTATTATACAGTGAACATCAGGCTTAATGGTGAAAGACTGAATAATTCCTCCACAGAGATTGGGGATAAGGTGTCAATGTCCTGTTATCACTGCTAGTCAATATAAGCTAAAGCCAATTAAATTAAGGACAGAAAAGTGGAGACCAGAAAGGAAGGTGTAATAGCGTACCCATCCATGGAAGGTTATGTAGTTGCAGTAGGATGAATGCACCCCACCCCCCAACACAAACAAAAGATAGGTATATCATCTCTGTAAACGGTGAGGATTACATTCTTTGTCAAAAGGGAGTTTGCAAATGTGCCCTAGTTAAGGATATTGAGGTGGGAGATGATCCTGGATTATCTGATAGACATGATATAATCAGGATGTGACAAAGATGCCAGTTGAAATTGGAGACGTAGAGAAGTTGTTGCTCTGACAGAACCAGGATGGACAGATATCAAGATACTACCTTGGTAGAAGTAGGCCATGAGGCAAAGCATATAAGCAGTTTCCAGAACTTGGAAAGTGCAAGAAAACATATTCTTTGCTGGAATATCAAGAAGTTTAACAGTGCTCTGGATCCATTTTAGAGGTCTTAAATTGAATAGTGTAAGAGAATTTTATTGTTTTAATCCACTTAGTTTGTGGTAATTTCTTACAGCCACATTAGGAAACTAATGAAACAGTATACATAGAAAAGCCCAAAGAACCTATAAATATATAGTGACATTAGTCAATTCTTTCTTTTAGTTTATTTTTTTTAGTGATCTCTACACCCAATGCGGTACTTGAACTCATGACCCAGAGATCAAGCATTGCATGCTCTTCCAACTGAGCTAGCCAGGTGCCCTGTGAAATGAGTAAATTCTGAGGACACAAGACCAACATTAAAAAAAATTCTACCTTGGGGTGCCAGGGTGGCTCAGTTGCTTAAGTGTCTGACTCTTGATTTTGGCTTAGGTCATGATCTCACGACTAAGCATGACATGGGGTGAGACTAAGCCCCATTTCAGGCTCTATGCTCAGTGCAGTCTGCTTGAGATCATCTTTCTTCCCTTCCCTATGCCCCTCTCTCCATGAATGCTCTCTTTAAATAAATAAACAAATAAATAAAATCTTTTAAAATTCTTATTGCCTCACAGTAGCAATTAACACATGGAAACAAATAAAAAACACAGTGTGTGTGATTGCTCAAAAAGGGAAAAGTACAAACATAGGTTAATTTAAAAAAAACACCGGCAGGATCTTGATGCTAAAAATCTATAAAAGATCACACAAATAGAGATATATCACAGTCATTGGAAGATAAAACATAGAAATGATGTCAAATGATTGCAAATTGACACACAGGTTTAATGCAATTTCTATCAAGATATAGACAGAAACAAGATTATTCTAAAATTTATAAGGAAAGGCAAAGGAACTACAATAGCGAAAACATCTGAAAAAGAATAAGGTTGCTGGAATCATTCAATATTTCTAATATAGTGAAGTCAAGACTACATTGTATTTGTGGGGTAAGAAACATATGGATCAATGTAAAAGAATAGAGAACCCAGAAATGGCCCCACACAAGTACTTCCAACTGAGCTTTGTCAAAGGTACCAAGGAAATTAAGTGAAGAGAGAATTAAAAAAAAAAAATGTGGGACCAGTTGATTTCCCATACCAGAGGGGGGAAGAAAAAGAATCTCTGCAAAAACTTCACACCTGTACAAATATTAGCTCAGAAATGATCACAGCTTTACATGTAAAATGTAAAACAATACTTTAAACTAGAAAAGTCTTAGAAAAGATACCATGGAATAATATCTTCGGGATCTATATATCTTTGCTATATCTTTATGTATCTTTCTTCCCATCAGGCGTTTTAATCCATTTTAGCTTTATTCTGTGGTATGCTGTATTAAAAAAAAAATCTGCAGTATGTACTATCTCAGGTTAAATTGAGAGAACTTGAGACTTAGTCATTTTGTTCCTCAAAAGAATTCTCTGATGTGGATTCTGTTGTGAAACTCATGGAAGAAATATAAAAATATTCATTACATTTGTAAGACTTCTTCCTATTATGAATTATTTGTTCTATTATGAATTGGTGAATCCTCAGGATATACTGTTGCTTTAAAGGCCTTTATATGTCCAGTAAATTTGTAGGTTTTCCTCTAGTATAAATATTTGCATGATATCAAAGGCATGAATATTTGACAAAAAGCCTTCATATTCATTACATTGTAAGGTTATCTCCAGTATGAGTCCTGTAATGTTCTGCAGTTTTGATTCATGGGTAAAAGCCTTAGCATGCACATTACATTAATGTGGTTTCATCAAAGATGTATATTCCGATGTCTAATGAGTTGTGAGCCTATGTAAGTTCTTTGCCACATATGTTACATTTATGATTTCTCTTCAGTGTGGACTCTCTAATGTCAATTTATGCTTGAAATTATAATAAAGGCTTTGTCACATTCACTACATTTGTTACTCCCCAGTATGAATTCTCAGATGACTTGCAAGGCTTGAATTTTGAGTGAAGACTTTCCCACATACATTACATTTATATGGTTTCTCTCCAGTATGAATCATCTGATGTCTAGTGAGGTTTGAGCGTTGAATAAATGATCTGCCACACTGATTACATTTGTATGGTTTCTCTCCAGTATGAATTCTCCGATGACTAGGAAGGCTTGAACTCTGACTGAAGACCTTGCCACATTCATTACATTTGTAAGGTTTCTCTCTAGTGTGGATTACCTGATGATAAGTAAGGCTTGAATACATACTAAAGGCTCTGCCACACTCATTACACTGGTAAGGTTTCTCTCCAGAATGAATCCTGCGATGACGTGCAAGGTGTGAATCGTAACTAAAGACCTTCCCACATTCATCACACTTGTAATGTTTCTCTCCTGTGTGGATTATCTGATGTCTAGTGAGATGTGAGCTCTGATTAAAGGCTTTACCACACTCATTACATTTGTAAGGTTTCACACCAGTATGGATTACCTGGTGGTTAGTGAGTTGTGAGCTATACGTAAAGGCTTTGCCACACTCATTACATTTGTACGGTTTCTCTCCAGTATGAATTCTTCGGTGACTTGCAAGGCCTGAACTCTGACTGAAGACCTTGCAACATTCATTACATTTGTAAGGTTTCTCTCCAGTATGGATTACTTGATGGTTAGTAAGACCTGAACACTCACTAAAGGCTTTGCCACACTCATTGCAGTGGTAAGGTTTCTCTCCAGTATGAATTTTGTGATGACGTACAAGGTGTGAATTGCGACTGAAGACCTTGCCACATTCAATGCATTTGTAAGGTTTCTCTCCAGTGTGGATTCTTCGATGACATGCAAGGTGTGAGTTGTGACTGAAGACTTTCCCACATACATCACATTTATATGGTTTCTCTCCTGTATGGATCATCTGAAGTCTACTGAGGTGTAAATTGGGATTAACTGCTTTGTCACACTCGTCATGTTCATAAGGTTTTTCCTTAATGTGTGCTTTCTGGTCTGGTGTGAGTAATGCAGAATGCAAGAAATCATTCCCATGTTCATTAGAAATGTTGGTTTGGACACTAGGAATAATTCTTGGATGTAGTGAAATGGAAGAACCATTGCTGACAGACTTCTCAACTTGGTGACATTCATATATTTTCCCTTCAGTTTGAAGTACCTGCACTCCAGTCAGATGTGACTGGAAGCTTAGTCCAAACCTGTTTTCCATTGGCTTATTTCCTTCATCTCTTCTACCACATTGAACTCTTCCACCAGTGAGATTTTTGTTAAGGGTCACAAGCACTGCTTTGTAATTTCTATCACCATCTCTCCACTGACACTCAAAGTCATGAATATTTTTCTGGATTGCTCTGAAGATATAATCTTCCGTGTCACAGCTTTTATGTCTTTCCAATATAACTGCCTGCAATACTTCCCCTATGTTACTGTTGTCTTGTGGTGGCAATTCCTTGATCATACATTTGGGAGTGATAGCTACAAGATATAAAGAACCACAGGTTTCCCATTAATTACAGAAAAATTCCATACTGAAAAACACATTATACCAAAAATATTACATATTTTAATCAGTTATGAAATGGAATTGTGTTCTTCAATTTTTAGGAACACAAAAGAAATAGGATCCTTTAACATTAAAGGGTGATTACATGTAATTCAAATTAATTTTAGAGAAGCCTACTTTCAATAATCAATGGCCAAAAAAAAAAAGAATCAGTGTGCCAACTTATGCCAGCCCTGAAAGAAGGGGTATTTTTGGGCAGCCCTGGTGGCTCAGTGGGTTTAGCGCCACCTCCAGCCCAGGGCGTGATCCCAGAGACCCTGGATCGAGTCCCACATCAGGCTCCCTGTATGGAGCTGCTTCTCCCTCTGCCTGTGTCTCTGCCTCTCTCTCTCTGTGTGTCTCTATAAATAAAAAAAAAAAAGGGGGGGGGTATTTTTCTATCACATACCACTTCACAGAAAATATATGGCTATTTCATATTTGAAGAGATAAAAAACTATGTATATTTACTGCATATTTATTGTGTACTCATGCTAAAGCATAGCATGACATACTCTAATGGTAAATAATCCCAAACTTATCTAATGAGTAATCTAGTAAATGGTTATTTGGAATTGGAGAACTGTAGCAGCACTGGGGAAGTGAAGAATTTAATCCAAAAATGTTAGAAAAATATTTTTCTGAATACTGGTTATAAAACTATATTCAGGGAATCCCTGGGTGGCGCAGCGGTTTGGCGCCTGCCTTTGGCCCAGGGCGCGATCCTGGAGACCCGGGATCGAATCCCACGTCGGGCTCTCGGTGCATGGAGCCTGCTTCTCCCTCTGCCTGTGTCTCTGCCTGTCTCTCTCTCTCTCTGTGTGACTATCATAAATAAAAAAATAAAAAATAAATAAAACTATATTCACTTGGAATGGCCATTTTTTAACATTAACAAGTGGTGTTGCATTATACATTCAGAAAAATCGTCCACAAATCATGAAAATATTCTAGTAACCTGTACTGAAACCAGGACAGAAATAATAAGTAACCACAATTATACAAAATTATAGTTTGTGTAATTCTTAACAAATCTCTTCTAAGAAAAAAAGGCTTCTATTCTAGACCAGCACATAGTATTAGAACTGGAATTTGTATTAAGACTACTCACTTTGGAAGTACCAAGTCAAACACTTAACATTATAAAGAAGAGTAACTAGGGAAAGAGTCAGAAATCACAAGTATGATTTTTTTTTTAAGTGATCTTATTCTCAACGTGGGCCTTGAACCCATGACTCAAAGGCTCCACCGACTGAGCAAACCAGGCGCCCCATAAACTATAATTATGATTTTATGCCTGCAGTTATGTAACAGCAAAGCAATAGAGCAATTCCCTATCTATGCAGTGTTCTTTAATTTTCTAGTTCATTGGACACAAACTATATGTAATAAAGAGCTTGTGCATGAAAAACTTATTAACTAAGGTCAGATCAAACACTGGACAAAACTACAGAATAAAAACATACAAAATATAATGCAGGCTGCATGCTCTGAAAGCCTGTGTCCACCCCAATACGATGGTGTTGGAGGTGAGGTCTTTGCTGGTAACCAGGTCATGAGGGTGGAGTACTGTGAATGGGATTAGGGCTGTTATCAGAAGAGAGAGGGGTATTTGCTATCTCTCATTCTTTCCATCATGCAAAGACACAGCAAGACAGTGTTCTAAACCAGAAAGAGAATGCTCATCAGGAATTGAACTGACTAGCACTAATCCTGCCAGTCTCCAGGATTATGAGATATAAATTTCTACCAGTTAAGCCATCTGGTTTATGGTATTTGTTATGGCAGGCTGAGCCAAGACATAGGCAAAAGACCAACAGCTTAAAATCGTGACAGAAGGTTGCTGTATCTTACTAAACAAAGGAACTTCTGAGACTTTACTATAAAACATGGAATATTCTAAACCTTCTAACTGGCTGGTGGCTCAGCCAGTTAGGTGTCTGTCTTCGGCTCAGGTCATGATCCCCCGGGTCCTAGGATCGAGCCCCATGTTGCTATCAGGCTTCCTGCAGGGAGTCTACTTCTCCTTCTCCCTTTTCCCCTTTCATTAGTGTGCTGTTTGTCTCTCTCTTAAATAAATAAAATCTTAAAATAAAAAAAAAAAAAAAAAAGCCTTGAGGTAAATTGTTGCTATTTTTTTTTTTTTTTTAAAGCAGGCTCCATGCCCCGTGTGGAGCCCAATGCAGGGCTTGAACTCATGACTCTGAGATCAAGGCATGAGCCAAAATCAAGAGTTGGACCCTTAACTGACTGAAACACCCGGGTACCCCTAAATTATCACTATTTTTAAAATAGGGACAGTAGGCACACAGGGTTTCTGTTTCTAACCTCTATTTATAGAGAAAGTAAGTTAGAGAAACAGGATTGACCTGGGCCTGCAGGTTCAGACAATGTGTTCTTATGCAGGACTGCCTGTAAGTCACAGTAAAGATCATGAGCTCAGAAATAAATACTTCATGGAGACACCAGAGCTGTGTTATGTTGCTAAGAGTGTCACTCAGCCATCCTAAGTACCCTGTCACTCTCTGCATATATGGATTTCCGTACCATCCTGAGACAGTGATATGATGGATAAACAGGGATCTTTCCTTATACAGTGAGAGTAGTGTGGCTGGTGAAGGGTCCTTTGGGAATCAGGGTGTTCAAGAGTACAAAATCAATATGCTAGTAAGCAATAGTGTCGTCCATCCAGATTGAGGAACCATGTAAAGAAAGACCACATGGAAGGAAAGTCAAGAGTGGATGGCAGAAAGTAATGAGCAGATGAGAGAAGCAACTGTATGTGCCAATCTAAGGAAGATAAATGTACCAGGGCAGTTAGAATTCTGACCTTAGAAATAAAGGAGGAACTGACATGGCAAATACCATCAGGCTGTCCCAATCTTAACTGAAGGAATTATAGTATAGCTGTGGAGCAAAAAATGGAAGATATTTAGCAGGAAGGGAGCATGATGACAAGGGAAGGAGTCACATTTAGAAACAAGGTAGGATGCATGGCTGCTGAGGGTGAGGCAGAGGGGAAATGCTAATAAAAGGGGACAAAATTTCAGCAATGTGGTGAATAAGGTCTGAGAAGCTAGTGTACAACTAGTGACTAGAGTTGATAATATAATTGAAATTTGCTTGCTAGTGTATAACTAGTGACTAGAGTTGATAATATAATTGAAATTTGCTAAGAGAATAGAACTTAAGTGTTGTCACCAAAAAAAAAAAAAAAAAAAAAAAAAAAAAAAAAAGACTAAAGAAAAAGAAAACAAGTGAGGTAATGTGTGTTGACCTGATTATGGAAATCCTTGCACAATATATGTGTATTTCAAATCATCATGGTGTACACTTTATATTATAATTTTCTTCATCAATTATACCTTAGTAAAGCTGAAAAATAATTTCAAAAATTCATCCAGCCACTGAATATCCTCTGAATACTTAAAGAACAGTTTATACGAATGTTTTGATGTCCTCTGAGAACTAGTGAATCAATAGCACTGGGGGTAGAAAAAAATGGAACTGGATATTTTAAGTTTTTCATGAGGTTTTATGCATACTTAAGCTCTGGCACCTGCCTGATTAAGTGCGCAGATCATCTGAAGAAAGTGTAAATGTAAAGTCCAGATGCCCCATTCATTTCTGCATCAACAAGGCTTCAATCTCAATCAAGCAGGGCAGGGGCTCCCATTAGGCAAACAAAGGAAAATGCAAAGATACCCAAGGGCAGATCCCCACTGCTGAAGGGACATTATCCTCACCCAGAGAGACCAGGTTCCTATAATTCTCCAACATCACGTCCCTGTACAAGGCCCTCTGAGCAGGGTCCAGGCACTCCCACTCCTCCTCAGAGAATTCTATGGCCACGTCCCTGAAGGTCAACCATCCCTGAAATGAGAACACATTTCACCAAGGAGCTATGGAGAGAGTTCTTATCTTCACATAAATGAAAAGAGGAGAGATGTATAAGGATCAATTCAGATGAAGTGGGTGTTCTCACAGATCCACATAAGGTATTCCTTTTTTTTTTTCTTCAAGATTTTATTTATTTATTCCTGAGACATACAGAGAGAGAGGCAGAGACCTAGGCAGAGAGAGAGAGAAGCAGGCTCCATGCAGGGAGCTTGATGTGGGACTCGATCCCAGGATTCTAGGATCATGCCCTGGACTGAATGAAGGCAGGCGCTCAACCACTGAGCCACCCAGGCGTCCCAACACATAAGGTAGTCCCGAGCAAGTTATGTGACCCTTATTTTGCTCTATTATACTTTTCCATAAGAGGTTAGGAAGTTCTCTCAATCAATATGGCTTTTTTCATTTTTGTGGACAATATAAAAAATATAAAAATACAAAATCAGGGGTGCCTGGCTGGCTCAGTCAGAGAAGCATGTGACTCTTGATTTTGGGTTTGAATTTGAACCCCACATTGGGTGTAGAAATTACTAAAAAAAATAAACTTTTAAAAAATAGAAAACCAATACATGATTATAAAAAGTGTTACTTATCATGTTGTACATAATGAATGATATCAATAAATGAATGAGCTATAGCATGAGTGGTATCTTCAGAGATGACAAGGTCCACATGGCTTTAGAGGCCAGAATCTAGAAACTGTGATAATGATAGCAACAGTAATGAATATGAGTCCTGAATACTTCCCATGTGGTAGGCATTATGCTAAATGCTTTACAGGAACTAAGTGCTAGGCATTATGTTAAATGCTTCACAGGATCTAATTGTAACAGCATCAATTGTTAAAGACAGATCTGTTCCCATCTTCCTGAGGAGACCCTGGAAACCCACCCAAGGTCAAATGTTAAGAAGTGGCAGAACAAGCAACTGAACCTAGATGTTTAGGCTCTGGAATGAACCTAAACAATTAAACATCTATAACAGACAGCATCAAAAGTAAACTGACAGAGGGCTCCCTGAGACAATTTGAAACAAGTTTAAGGCTAACAACATAGAGGTCATTATATATGCATACATGTGCACATAAAAGTCACTCTTCTTATACTATTTAATTCGTGTAAGTGTAGAAAAAAATGTATAGCCATGGAAAATTCGTAAGAAAACTCTTCAACAATAATTTACTTATGAAGTAATAATAATGTCTTTTTAAAAACTATGGGCTTGCACATCCATGCATTCACGCACACACATATATACATACTTAATGTACTGAAATAAGAGGATTCATCTCTCCATGATAGAAAAGGGCCTCCTCACAGGCTCTACATCACTGGGGCACCATGAGATGGAATCTATGTGGAGAGGAGAGGGACTGAGGGAAGGCCTGGGGAGTGTGGACACAAACAGCTCAGGTGGACACATCAGAGTCAGAGAAGATGAGTGAGTCCAAGAAGAGAAGGGCACAGTAGGAGGGAGAGATGGAAAAACAACCAACAATATGACTTTACCTGACAAACAGCCATGCCTGACTCCTCCCTTCCTCCTTCTTCCTCAGACAAGATCAGTCTTGAGAATTCAGTCCTGAGGGTCAAGAATATGCAGCTGAATGCTTAGAATCAATCTCTGTCCTTCCTGTACCACAACCTCACACAGGAAGACCTCCCCCTGGGGAGACAACAGTCCCTGCTGCCACTGCCACAGGAGGAGACTCAGGGACCATGAACCCCTCCAGACACCAACACAAGTGTTCCCAGCCCATTCTTCACAACTGGCCCTGGGAAGTCCCCCCCTCACTGCAGCAGTGGGGACCTGGGCTGGACCCACACTCCCCTCCAGGTCACAGACCCATCCTGACCACACCCCAACAGAGCAGGGGCCCCTCCCCTCTCCCTGGATCGGGAGCTGCTGTCAGCCTCAGAAACGGAGGACCCAGGGCTTTGCTGCTCAATGCTGGAGACCCATCAGGAGCACCTGGGACACTTTACTAGAACTGAGGCTGGGCCCTATCCCCCCCACACCCCTGACCAATGGAAGGGGAATCTCTGGGAGAGGGCACAAGAATGGTATCTGCAAAACGACTCAGCCATCCAGGGTGCAGCTGGGTGGAGCACACAGGCCAGCCCAGACACTTCCCACCTCTGGCTCTGGTCTCCCTGGGAGCCTGCTGTCACCAGGGCCCAGATCTGGAAGGGGAAGGGGCAGAGGAAACAGGGAATCAAGGGGTATCAGAGAAGATAGTATCAGATCGAGGACTCAAGGGAGGATGCTGTTTGCCATCTGCATCTGAGGAGCCAGACAGTCCCAGGCAGAGGGATAGGCCCTGGGAGGGCCCTGAGGCAGGAGCAAGCCTGGCCAGCATGGCTGCAGCAGGGTGAGGGGAAGAGGCCAGCATGGCTGCAGCAGGGTGAGGAGGGGACCAGCAAGAGAGGAGGTCAGAGAGGCAGCTGGGGTAGCAGATGGGGAAGGGCGTGGTCTTCCAACATTTGCCTCTCACATCTTGAAAGAAGTTTAGAAAACATGTATTCCTCCTCTCACTTTAAGCAAACATCAAACTTTTTTCATCTTATACATTAAAACATTTACAAATAATATAGTACCTTATACTAGAATCATGCCAAGATGTGCATCTAGGCCTCAGGAAGTACAGGGTCACCTTCACCTAGATGTGGGGGGCACAGGAGGAAGGTGACTGGGGGAGCTTGAGCCAGTTCTGCACAAATAAGATGGACATGCCCCAGGTGTTCCAGCAGAGATGTAGAGGCAGCTGGACATGGGATGGAGTTCAGGGCAGAAGTCTGGAGGAGAGGGGAAACTGGGACATATGCAGGTGATGTTGAGAGCCAGGAGATGAGGTGATAAGGAAAGGCAGGGGTAGACAGAGAAGAGGTACAAGGATTAAGCTGTGGGGTGCCCCACACTCAGAGACCAGGCAGTTCAGCAGACACCAGCAGGGAAGGTGAGAGGTGATCAGGAAAACCAAAAGGTAGGTAGAGTAGTCAAGGTTAGTGGGATGTCCTCAAACCAAGGAAAAGCGTGTCAAGGAAGAGAGAGTGGTCTCATGTGCCACCTGCTTCTGACAGGAAAAACAGGATGAAGCCAGGAGATTAAATCCTGGGCTGAGAAATGGGGTCCCTGGTGATTCTGAAAGAGAAAGTCTCAGGGGCATAGTGATTGTTGAAGGCTTGACCAGATGGGGTTCCTGTGACAAGTGGAGACAAGATATGAAGACAGTAAAAGCCAACTTTTAGTGGCTTGCATTCTGGAAGGGAGCAGAAGGTGGGGAGGGAATGGGCTAAATTAAATGGATGATGGGGATCTAGGAGGGCACTTGTGAGGGGCACTGGGTGTTGTATGTAAGAGATGAGTCACTAAATTGTACTCCTGAAACTAATACTCTAGTGTAGGTGGAGTTAACCTAACACTGTAGGTTAACTAACTAGAATTTAAATAAAAACTTGAAACATTAAAAAAAAAGGAAAGGGATTACGGAAAAGAGTTTGAACTAGCAGTGAAATTAGTTAACAGAATGTTTTGTTTTAGAGATGCAAGAAGACAGTGAGTACAAAGCTTTGAGGGGGGTGCATGCACATGTGAAAGATGGGCAAAATCTCCCTCTGTGTATATGGACTGAGATGATTCCTGAGATGTACAAATTGAAGATGCAGTGGAGGAAGGATGCCATATGGTCCTGAGATGTTGAGTGGGGCTGGCCACTGGGGAACAATCTCAGGCCCACAGTGATGTTGGTACATCCTCTGGCGTGGCCGCCTTATGGGGGACTGAAATATGCATGGGTCTTGTTTGTCCTTGGAACAGTCTTCATCATGAGGGTTGGGGGAGCTGACCAGGAGCAGAGGGGAGAGTGGGAAGCTGTGAGTCCAGGGCACCAGGCCGGCTCAGTCAGGAGAACATGTGACTCTTGGTCTCAGGGTTGTAAATTCAAGCTGTATGTTGGGCATAAAGCTTACATGAAAAAAAAGAAAAGAAAAGAAAAGAAAAGAAAAGGAAAGAAAAAAGAAAAGAATAAAGAAAAGAGAAAAAAGAAAAGAAAGAAAAGAAAAAAAGGAAAGGAAGGGAAAGGGAAAGGGAAGGAAAGAAAAAAGGAAGAAAAGGAAAAAAAGAAAGAAAAGAAAGACAGACAGACATCCAGCCAGCCAAGAGTCCTTCATTCAGACCACTCTCCTCCCTCTCAACAGATGTCTACAAGGATGCACATACCCCAACAAGACCTCGACATCTTCCAAAAACACTGCAAATTCTCATTTAGATTTCCCAAAACAGATTTGAATCATTCTTAACTTGCAACGCAGAATAATCCAAAAGAGCAAAGTCATCCCCTGAAGGTTCTCTGAGACCTTTTCTCCAAATCCTCTGCATTGGACTATGATTCTTGCAAAAAATCAATGAATAATTCTTGCAAAGACCCCACAGAGGTCACTATGTGGAGTGGATGCTGGGTGGCACCTCCTGGGTCCACGCACTCAGGACCAAGGTGCCATCTGCTGTGGCCAGCCCTCCCTCTGAACGCACCATAGAGTAATGTGTCTCTGTCTAAGCCCACTCCCATCATGCTCCCTTGGGTGCCATGTTGAGTGTCCCAGTTAAATCCAGCAGGCAAATCTCAGTCTCAGCTTCTGTGTCCCAGGGAACCTGAGCTGTGACAACGGCACCCTGAATGGACCCATGCAGCCCCCCCAAATACCTTTAAGCCCTCTTCTGGGTGCTCCCGCTAGAACTGAGACACCACTCCCAAAGTTTCACACATCCTTTGATCCTACAACCGAGCCTGGGACGTGCACACACCATTCACTGGGCCATCTGGAGGCCCACACTTGCTCCCACATGGCTCCTGCAGACCCTCTAGGCCACTTCCATCTTCCCCCATCTTCTCCTCTTCCTGCACACGAGTGAACGGGGCTAAGGCACAGGGACCACTGGACACAGGCTCTGCAGCAGTAATGGACACAAGTGCACACTGAGGGCCACTGGGGACAACATGGGAGTCCAATGAGGATGTCAGAGAAAGAAGCCCATAGATCTCCTAACAGAGGCCACCAGGTCTCCTCCTCTCCCCACTCACAGCAAATTACAAGAATCTCTAGTTCTTCAGCCTATTTTGTGCCCTCTTAGGCTCCTGACCTTGTCCTCACCTTTCCTGAAGGGAAATTAGGATCCTCGACTCTGAGCAGATCAACTGCTAGAAGGCAAAGCCCTCATCCAAGATGCAGCTGCTCCCTGTGATGTGCTCAGCAAGGACGACCCAGGAACTGGCAGAGGGCAGTGATACCACAGGTAAAATATTGGGGACCCCTGGTCCACAGGACTTTCCAGGCTTCAGTACATCCTTTTGCTTTTATGTTGAGTAAAATAAGCAGCCACAGGAGGTTTAGATCAATGTGTTAAATTTCCCAGAACAAATATGGGCACTGTCCTCATCACCTGCCCTAGCTCCTTGGTCTTCCTGAGGACTACTCAGCCCAATCCACAGCCCTAGCATCTAAACACAACCCCAAGAGAAGGTGAGGCAGCCAACTTGTGTGCCCTCCAGTGGAAGGAAAACAGGAAAGACTTCAAACAGTCAAAGAAGGAGAGCTTTTCTCATATTGGGTGATTGACCTGGAGACAATTCAACCTGCAGAACATGGCAGCTGGCCAGGGAAGGGCACTGCAGAGGATGGGTGGGAGAGGCTAGACACAAATTGCTGAGCCTAAACCTACATGAGGAGAAAGGGCCAGAGCCAAGATGATTTAGAGACAGAAGGGAAGGGCAGGGATGAGGTCCTGTGACAGAAAAGGCTGGTATTTGGGAACAGAGAGAAGGTGAATGTGACTGGGGCAGAGTGAGCTGTGTGCACTGTGAAGTTCCCAGGATGAGGCTGGAAATCCTGATCATACAGGGCTGTGTAGCGATGGTGAGGAATCTGCATTTTGTCCTGATGATAACAGGAGGCCTGTAGAGGGTTCAGTGCCAGCAAGTGACATCATCTGCCTACAGATTTACTCCTGCTGCAGAGACAGACACATGATGATGGCCTAGGACTCGGAGGCTATGTCTCTGCCTCCATACTAATGTTTTATGTTTCACTTTTGGAGGACTGGGACCCATTTAAAATTCTTTTTTTTTTTTTTAAAGATTTATTTACTCATTGGAGAGAGAGAGAGAGAGAACAGGCATGCATGTACACAGGGGAGAGAATCTCAAGCAGACTCCACATCGAGTTGGGAACCCACTGTGGGGCTCCATCTCACAATCCTGAGATCATAACCTGACCCCAAATCAAGAATTAGATGCTTAACTGAGCTCCCCAGGCACACACTGCCCCCTATTTAAAATTCTAATGACAACTGGGCACTCCATCCAAGAACTGCCACACAAAGATATGCATTGAATTTGCTAATCAATTAAGTGTTGCTCAAAATCCGTTTCTGTTAGTCCATCATCTCCATGTTGGGGTGGGCTCATGGAGGCCTACAAGGGAGTCATTTCATCAAGTTATCCTGAGAAGGTTGGCGCTGGGTAAGCAGAACTTGATGTAACTGAATTCTCATATGGTGGCCTGATGGGGCCAGTGGGCAGGGTTTGCCTGCATCACTTTTCTTAAAAATTCTAGGACCATCTTTCAAATGTCTCAACAAAGGAGACACCTATTTCTTTTCTCTTCTTCTTCTTTTTTTTTAAAAAAGACTATTTATTTATTCATGAGAGACAGAGAGAGAGGCAAAGACATAGGCAGAGAGAGAAGCAGGCTGCCTGCTGGGAGCCTGATGCAGGACTCAATCCCAGGACCCTGGGATCATGACCTGAGCCAAAGGCACCCAGGTGCCCCACTTTTCTGTTCTTTAAGTAATCTCTAAACCCAACATGGGGCTCAAACTCATGATCCTGAGGTCAAGAGTTGCATGCTCTACCAACTGAGCCAGCCAGGCTTCCCTAGGGAACTTATTTCAAGATATGATCACAGTGATCTCAGGCAATAAATTTCTCTTTTCCAGAACATCACAGTAAAATATTTACAAAATACAGAATTTTGGACACCTAGGAATCACTGCTATAAACATTGCAGGAGGGTCACCTACAGAAACAAGATAGTCACAAATCTCCTCATCTGATGGGTATGTTAGCTGACATTTCCAAATAAATCAGCCCATTCTTCAAGATTTGCAAAGAGTGGACAAGAGGAACTTGAGAGGAATATCAACCTGGTCCACTCATGGCCCACTGTTTCAATAGATCAACACAAAATGTAAGAAAATTGAGTATCAGAGTAACAGACTAAACCAGGTTCCACCTAGATATAAGAAGACTGACATATTTACCAAGGACACATTGGAAAAAATCTATAATTACTTACCAGATACCATAAAATGTTCTCAATATACACGACAAAGAGAGGAGAGCTGGCAGATCTCAGCCTGAACTAGACAAAATTAACTTAAAAAGCAGAAAGTTAAAAAAAATTTTTTTTAAAAGAAATATGAGATCAAAATTTTTAAAAATGGCAAGGTCAAAAAAAAATGGCAAGGTCATATTTAGAAAATGCCATCAACTGTTTATAGGATGGCTCCAAAGCTTACTTCAGAAGTAAATAATTTTTTATAGAAAAGTATAACTTAAATAACCAAGATTTATTTCAAGCTTCAAAAAGAAAAGTGATGTAAATATAAATAAGGGAGAGTAAAGTATAGCACAGCTATTACAAAAAAGCAACACTTTAATGTTCCTTAAAGACACAGTGTAGGGGCGCCTTGGTGGCTCAGTCAGTTAAGTCTGCCTTCAGTTCAGGTCATGATCTCAGGGTCCTGGGATTGAGACCCACACTGGACTCCCTGCTCAGTGGGGAGTCTGCTTCTCCCTTTACCTCTGCTGCTCCCCCTGCTTGTGCTCTGTCTCTCTCTCAAATAAATAAATAAAATCTTTAAAAAAAGAAAAAGGCACCGTGTAGTGACAGTCATTTCTTGCCCCACTTTTCTGCTCTGAGCCCAGGCAAAGGGAGGAAGGTGACCCAAGTCTCTGCCCTCTTCACTGAACAAGGACTGCAAATAGAAGTTATCTTCTGATATAATTATCAAATGCATAAGCCTTTGGTGCTCTTTCTCTGCTAATCTCCCTTTGTTCCCACTGTCGGGCACCCCCAGCTTGGTTGGCTTCTTCCCTCTGTTCCTGTAGCCCATTGCTCCCTCCTTTCCTCCAGCTCCACACTCTCTGTCTGCCATAACTCCTTTTTTGTTTTTTAAGATCACATATTTTATTTATTTATTAGAGACAGAGAGAAAGTGAGAGTGAGCAAGCACAAGCAAGGGAAGTGGCAGACAGAGGAAGAGGGAGAAGCAGACTCCCCTGAGAGCAGGGAGCCCGATGTGGGGCTTGATCCATGACCTGAGGGGAAGGCAGATGGCCAACTGACTAAGCCACTCAGGTGCCCCAAGATGTATTTATTTTAGAGAGAGAGACAGACAGGGCGCAGGGTGGTGGTGGTGGGGTGCCGAGGGAGAGGGAGAATCCTGAAAAGCCTCCCTTCTGAGCATGGAGCCGGACTTGAGGCTCCATCCAAAGTCCTTAAGATCATGACCTGAGAAGGTACCAAGAGTTTGATGCTTGACAACTCCGCCACACAGGCGCCCCTGCCAAGACTCCAACTCTTTTAACCTCTCCCCTCACTGCCTGTGAAGGGCCTCCCCCTTTGTTACCCATGCTCCTGTACATCAAGGGCTCTTCTCCACATTTTGCTCTTCATCATCTCCTTGGAAATTTCCTTCTTATTCTAAATTTCTCCATCTTCTCTTCTCCCACTGCTGCTATTCCCAATGTCATCTGTTTGTGGTTCTCCCTCATTCTTCTTTGTTCATTTTTCTATAATTCTCTCAGCAGGTCTTGTGAAAGTAAATAAGGAAACCTCATTTAAAATGAAGCAGGGAGGGGCACCTGGGTGGCTCAGTGGTTGAGCGTCTGCCTTCCGCCCAGGTCGCCCAGGTCGTGATCCCAGGGTCCTGGGATGGAGTCCTGCATCGGGCTCCCTACAGGGAGCCTGCTTCTCCCTCTGCCTGTGTCTCTGCCTCTCTGTGTGTCTCTCATGAATAAATAAATAAAATCTTTAAAAATAAATAAATAAATAAAATAGAGTAGGGAAGCCCTGGAGTGGGAGCCAAGTACCACGCCCTGCAGCTTGCTTTACCAACATGAAGAATTATTTTAACAAAGGAGGGCATTATTATTATTTTTTTTTTACAGATTTTCTTCTTCTGCTTGTACGAAAAAGAAGATCCCATCCTGCTCAGCAACAAACGCACTAACCACCACTTGCAGCCACTGAAAAACCGCCACCAACTCTTGCTCTTCTCCAATTAAAGCAATCCTCCCCAATTTCCATCTAAAAATAAAAGGCTGACCTTCCTTTTCTCTCCCCACTCGCCTACGATGGTTCACCACTCCATGCACGTCCCGAACTGCAATTCCTCTGCTTCTTCCAGAATAAACTCATCTTGCTAGTAAAGTGACTGACTTTTGTTTTTTTACGGTGGACAGCTCCTCTCCTTCTCCGGGTTCCTCCCACCCAGGAGTGGGATGTAATACGATGCCCGCCTCCCACGAGAGCATGTTATCCACGGCGGGGTGCACGGTCTGTATCAAGACAGGCCCTTGTTAGTCACCTCGTCAACACAAGGTGGGCAGAGGCGGGGACCGACGCGGGGAGGCTGAGGAGGACGCGGGGTGAGGGAAGTGCGTGCGTCCCGGGAAGGGCTGGGCTCTCCAGAACCTCCCGGCCCAGCTGAGGGCCCGCTGCTCCGGAGGACCGGCCGGCGCTGCCCTCTAGGGGCCGAGCAGGGCGCGGACCACCTCGCGGATTTCAAACCCTAAGAGAAGCACCGCCCCCCCCGCCCCCGGTCTCCCAGGGAGATGTCTGAATTTTCTTGGGCTGGAGGAGGTGGTGCAGGGATTTTACCTGCCCTCCGCACCCCGGAGATGCAGAAGCGGGACTGCGAGGCGCAGGTTTAAACAAGAAAAACGAGACTCACTCTCCACAGACGGGCCTCCGCTCCACGAAACCCGCTTCCGAGACTGTAGAACACTGCGCACGCGCAGAGGGAAGAGGCAGGCCCCGGGCGGCGCACGGAACGAAAAGAGGCGTGCGCGGGGACCGCGGGTGGGGGAGGCGGGGCCTCAGTGGCGGGTGGTAACCATAGAGATGAGGCGTTGGGGGGAAATGACGCTAGGCTGGGGCGGGGCTGGCGTGGGGGCGGGGCCTGGGACTCACTGCCAGGTGTTTAGGGTATAGGCAAATTTGAGTCCTGTTTCTTCTGGGAAATAGCGTTGATTTCTTTTCTTTCTTTTCTTTTCTTTTCTTTCTTTTCTTTTCTTTTCTTTTCTTTTCTTTTCTTTTCTTTTCTTTTCTTTTCTTTTCTTTTCTTTTCTTTTCTTTTCTTTTCTTTTCTTTTCTTTTCTTCTTTTCTTTTCTTTCTTTTCTTTCTTTCTTCCTCTCTCTTTTCTTTCTCTTTCTTTTCTTTCTTTCTCTCTTTTTCTTTCTTTTCTTCCATCCCTTTCCTTTCCTTTCCTTCTAATAGCGTTGATTTCTATTTTAAGTTAATGTTTTAAGGTGTTTTTTTAAAGATTTTATTTATTTGTTCATGAGAAACACACAGAGAGGCAGAGACATAGTCAGAGGGAGAAGCAGGCTCCCTCAGGGAGCCCCATGCAGGACTCAATCCCAGGACCTGGGATCACAACCTGAGTCAAAGGCCTTCAACTACTGAGCCACCCAGGAGCCCCTCTTTTTGCTCTTTTTAAATTAATCATGGGGAAAAAAATCTGAAGACAAGTCATGAGTTTTATAGTCCGGATTGGGCAATACAAATAGTATTTAAAAATCAGGGTCACTGGGAGGAGGCAGGACCTCAGCTGATCACCTCTTTGGGACTAGGTTTCTCCAGGGAATTTAGGGTCTTTGGGCACCAAGATGGGCCACAGAGATGCCAGGTGACACTTGGCATCCACACCTGTGATTCAGAAGGGGACCTCAGTGTGGCTCCTCCCCTTGTAGGACCAGAGTCTGCCCTCAGAAGTCATTCACCACTGTGCCTGCACTGCTATAAGTTCTTGCCCAAGTTAAGCGCCTGTGCTCAAAAGAGTGTTTACCGTCCTTGCACCCCTTACCCAGGATCCAAACATGCAGCAACAAATTGGTCCCTCTACTGATTTGGAGCTCTCAACACTCAACCAGAATCCAATATGGCCCTAAGTGCACAAGAAGAAGCTGCAGTACTCAGCCCTGCCTGGATAGGAATATGTAGCACAAGCCAGTCCTACCACCATCCCGTGCTGTCCCCTTACTTGATTTCCCTTACTCTGCCTCTTTCTGCCTCTTCCTTCCTGTCCAAACCCTCCAGCATGCACAAACACCCAGGTAAGTGGACAGCCCCTCAGGGCCTGAGTACAGCATCCTCCACAATCCATGTGTCTCTAAACTGCACAGAGGCTGGCACTTGCTGCCCACAACTACCCCATGGTATCAAAAAGTAAGAAACCCTTACTAGCTAGTGGGTGCTAGCGAAAACTGCTCCTCTCAAAATTTCCTAGATTTCTATGTCACACCTCTGGCCTTACACAAGCGTTCACACAGAGCTCAGTTGCCTCCAGAATCTGCACCCTGGAAGGCAGTCTCTTCTGCCAAGCTGGGGTCTCCAGGGTCTAACAGAATGGTCAGAACAGATATTCTCTCAGATAACCTCTTAGGTATGGAATTTGCCTCTTGCACTCCTCCCGTTCACTCCCATCCTGAGGTCCTACCTCCTGAGAACTGCTTAGAGAACTTAGTTCAAGGCAACTCCTCTGGCTGCCCATCCAGGACTGGCACTCAGATTTTCTGGACACACAGATGCACATAAAAGGGAGCAAAAGTCCTAGATTTGATAAGTGAAAATTTGCTCTTTTGGTTTTAACCTATGCATAGGAAATTCCTCAAAGCACAGTGTCTCCAACTATTGGGGGCCCACTGGTTGCTCCACATGTTAACAAAATACATGAACACAAATGAACAAACCATCATTAAACCCCTCAGGACCACTAATCTCACCACTCCTTTGCTTTCTTTTCTTCTGTGTATATTGAGGTACAGTCATATGAAGACCATTTTAATGATCAGTCATAGGGAAAGGAAACAGAAGAGACAAGGAGAATCTCTACCCCCAGAAAGGCAAAGCCCAGCACCTAAATCCTCCAGAGGAAAATTGATATATAAAACCCAATTCCTAAGGTATTACAAGAATTAACTCACATAATTTATGTGAGGTTCCCAGCACGGTTCTTGACACGTAGTGCACACATTCTTGTGAGCATGTCACGGATGTTAAAAAAACAATATTGCTTTAGTGAATGAATGCATGTTGTTTCTGTAAGGAAAAATATAAACTAAAAATGAGAGACAGAAAGCAGGTCTCTCTTGAAAGAAGTGGGAAGGGCTTTCTCTTCCTCCTGTTTCCTAGAGCATTTCCCTTAGAAAACTTGTAAGTTCTTTGTCTTCCTGTTTGAAATGTAAGTCTTTGAAAAGCTAAATAAGGCTCTTGCCAACTTTGTAACTCAGGAATGTTTGCTCTCGAGGATCTGTGAGTCATCCCTTTGAAATGTAAAAATCAGGGGATCCCTGGGTCGCTCAGCGGTTTAGCGCCTGCCTTTGGCCCAGGGGCGCCATCCTGGAGTCCCGGATCGAGTCCCCACGTCGGGCTCCCGGCATGGAACCTGCTTCTCCCTCCTCCGGTGTCTCTGCCTCTCTCTCTCTATCACAAATAAATAAATCTTTAAAAAAAAAAAAAGAAATGTAAACATCAAAGGAGAGAGGGAGGATAGGTGCCTAACTCAGCAGATGCCTTGCTCCAAGTTGCAAAACTCCCTCCTTTCATAAAGATACGAGGTTTTGTTTTCCTTCTGGTTAAAGCCAATTAGCTAACACAAATGGCCACCCTGATTACCTGATGATGTTAGGATGAACTATGTGTGACAAATGGTGCTGTTATGTCTTCTTGAGCACTAGTTATGATCTATCTTGGGAACATGTATGTAATAGGCTGTATCTCCTTGTCTTTTGTGACAGGGTGAGATTCATCTTTGCAATCTCTCAAGATTGCCTGTGATGCACATCACGTTCTGGTTTAATGCTTATTCACTAATGAAAATGTTCTCTTTCTCTACTGCCTTTGTGGAGAGGATTGCTGGGATGGGAGACGATTTTGTTTTTAATTATATTCCAACACTGCCTGCTGGCAAAGAGCGCTTTGACTTAAACCGTTTTCAATTTAACAGGAAAACATCTTGGCTCTCACAACTCTCTCACAACTCTGCTCTTTCACTTTAAGTTGCTTGAAATATTAATTTAAAATAGCCAGGAGACTGTTCGGTCCGTGAGACACCAAAGAAATTAAAAGAAATTCAAAAGCGTAAAGTACGGTATTATTGGGCTGAAAGGGCGGGAAACGTCCGGAGGCTGCGCGGAGGCCCAGACCCCGCCCCTAAGCTTGGCCACGTCCCTTCAGCTGCGCACTTTTTGCCAAGTCCAGGCCACCGTCCGCGGCCTGTCCCCGCCAGCCCCCGCCACCCCCCACCCCACCCCACCACAAGCTGCGCACGCGCACTCTCCTGCAGAGACCCGGAAGCGGAGCGAAGGGCACCATCAGGTAAGTGGTGTCAGATTTTCTGGTTCATCAGTGGTCTCTGCGGGACGCTCCCCCCGCCCCCGGCTCCGACCCGCAGCACCCGGGATTCCGGGGTCGCCACGTACGTTAAAATGCCTTCGCCCGCTTGTCCCGGCAGCACCGTCAGACACTCCAGGCCTGGGAGCTCCACTGCGGATCCAGGGGTCCAAGTCTGTTTCGAGTTAAAATCGCTGAGGCGCGTTCCCGCCCCCCAGCCTTTCCGCCTTCCGTCCAGGTAGACAGCGCCTGCCGGGTCTCTTTCCTGCTGAAAACCCTTCCCGGACTCCCGCACCTCCGGCCCTTCCCCTCTCCGCCACGCCGTGTAAAGTCTTTCCTGGCTGGCCCCCAGGGCGGACGCGATCGTGCAGACCTCGACCCCACATCTCCATGGCCTTGGGGTTCTGCAGGCACACCTCTCCCTCCTGACGCCGCCTCCATCTGCACCAACTCCGGAGCCCGCCCTCCGCCTTAGCACTGCACTTTGTACTACTCCCCGCCTTAGGAGTGCCTTCCGCACAGACTGCATGCCGCTGGCCGGGCGTGTCACGGTGTGTGTGCCTACCTGAAGCCCTCCTGGAAAGTGTTCTTCCCGGGCAAAGGACGTCTGCGGTCCGCACCTGTGAGTGAGGGTGCGGGCGAAGCAGAGAGTCTGAGGGAGAATAAGAAAGACTACGTGTGAGAGGAAGGAAGGAAGGAAGGAAGAGAGGGTGGATGTGGAGAGACCGTAAGAGTGGAGCGAGCCAGAGAAAAGTAGAAGTAGAAAAAAAAAAAATAGAGGAATCTAGATTAAAATATATCTCCAGGGCGGTGGAGGATAGCACACTGGACGAGAGCGGCCTTAACTGGTGATAGGAGTGGGGCAGCAAGGAGCAGACTCGTCTTCTGAGACCATGGGGGAGGAATAGGAGAATTGGGACCTTGGTAGACAGGTGATGCGGGGACGGCAGGAGGGCCGAAGGGTGACGGAGGTCGCAGAGGGACTAACAGAGCAGGGAGGGCGTCCCCTGGCTGTAATCCCTTCATTGGCTTCCTGTTGCCCTCAGGAAAAAATCCAGACTCCATTGTAAGGCTGAGGGCTCCGCTGGGAGCTCCGGAGGTGGGGTGACTTTCCGGAGTTGGTCCAATTTGAGGGAAGGAGCAGGCTTTTCTTTCCGGCACTGACCAGACATCGGACACTGGCTGCCCAGCCGGCTGCTGTGATGAAGAGGCCGCTGCTCCATGTAGCTGAGTCAGTTTACAAGGACCAGCTCTGGGGCAGTTTGTGCCTGAATCCCCAGGGGGTGGATTCAGGACACGCCCTCTGGTGTTTACAAGGTTGACTTCGTTAGGGTTTCTTAGGACCCATAAGGGGTTGAAGAGAAAATGTCACCACTTGGGGGGCAATCTGTAGTGGTTTTGGTGGAGGATCTCATTATTAAGGGCAAAACATTACTGAAGGTATGGTATTTTGTGGGATACAAACGACATACTGGGACGTTGCATTAGACAATACTTGAGTCTTAGAGTATGTAGATCATGACAGACGTTACTCTTATGTTATGACATTGTGGAGGTGCCTGACTTTTGGGTACAGACTCCAAAATAGGAACATATCAGATCCTGGGTTGGTGGGTGTCTTTTTGCCAAAACCAAAGATTGATGTAAGGAACAGTGTGGGATTCTTCAACAGTGTATAGATGATTCAGAGGTTCTGTCCTGTAGTAGTGTGGGGTGTCCATTGGGAATGCAGAACAAACACCATGGAAACTTGCAGGAGTGTCTGAGTCAAGAAGGCAAAAAGTGGGGGATGGGCCCAGGTGGTGGGGGTTTTCACTGGGGCAGGCTTGCTGGAGGTGGGTCTCTGTGAACAGCTGCAGAAGGGCCATAATGTCCAACAGTACAACAGTCTCAGGATCCTGTAGACCCTGCCACTGCTCATCAATTCCTCCTACCTTACCTTTAGGCAGTTACTTTGTTCACCATATACATGTGGTGGTGTTGCCCCATCTTTTTTTTTTTTTTTGTATATGTTTTTATTGGAGTTCGATTTGCCATCCCTCAACCCCCCACCCATCTCCCTTTCCACCACCCCTTGGTCAGTTCCCAGAGATAGGAGTCTCTCATGTTCTGTCACCCTCACTGATATTTCCCACTCATTTTCTTCCTTTCCCCTTTAATCCCTTTCACTATTTTTTATATTCCACGAATAAGTGAGACCATATAATGTTTGTCCTTCTCCGACTGACTGACTTCACTCAGTATAATACCCTCCAGTTCTATCCACATTGAAGTAAATGGTATATTAGTCGTTTCTAATGGCTAATATTCCATTGTATACATAAACCACATCTTTATCCATTCGTCTTTTGATGGACACCGAGGCTCCTTCCACAGTTTGGCTATTGTGGACATTGCTGCTATAAACATTGCGGTGCAGGTGTCCAGTGTTTCACTGCATTTGTATCTTTGGCGTAAGTCCCGAGTAGTGCAATTGCTGGGTCTAGGGCAGTTCTATTTTTAACTCTTTGAGAAACCTCCACACAGTTTTCCAGAGTGGCTGTACCAGTTCACATTCCCACCAACAGTGCAAGAAGGTTCCCCTTCACATCCTCTCCAACATTTGTTGTTTCCTGCCTTGTTAATTTTCCCCATTCTCACTGGTGTGAGGTGGTATCTCATTGTGGTTTTGATTTGTATTTCCCTGATGGCAGGTGATGCAGAGCATTTTCTCATGTACTTGTTGGCCAAGTGTATGTCTTCCTCTGTGAGATTTCTGTTCATGTCTTTTGCCCATTTCATGATTGAATTGTTTGTTTCTTTGCCGTTGAGTTTAATAAGTTCTTTATGGATCTTGGATAGTAGCCCTTTATCTGATATGTCATTTGCAAATATCTTCTCCCATTCTGTAGGTTGTCTTTTTGTTGACTGTTTCTTTGGTTGTGCAGAAGCTTTTTATCTTGATGAAGTCCCAATAATTCATTTTTGCTTTTCTTTCCTTGCCTTCATGGATATATCTTGCAAGAAGTTCCTGTGGCCAAGTTCAAAAAAGGTGTTGCCTATGTTCTTCTCTAGGATTCTGATAGGTTCTTGTCTCACATTTAGATCTTTCATCCATTTTGAGTTTATCTTTGTGTATGGTGCAAGAGAGTGGTCTAGTTTCATTCTTCTGCATGTGGATGTCCAATTTTCCCAGCACCATTTATTGAAGAGACTGTTCTTTTTCCAGTGGATAGTCTTTCCAGCTTTGTCGAATATTAGTTGACCAAGGAGTTGAGGGCACATTTCTGGATTCTCTATTCTATTCCATTGATCTATGTGTCTGTTTTTGTGCCAGTGTCATACTGTCTTGATGATCACAGCTTCGTAGTACAACTTGAAATCTGGCATTGTGATGCCCTTGGCTCTGGTTTTCTTTTTCAATATGCCCCTGGCTATTCAGGGTCTTTTCTGATTCCACAAGATGATTTGTTCCAGCTCTCTGAAGAAAGTCCATGGTATTTTGATAGGGATTGCATTAAACGTGTAAATTGCCCTGGGTAGCATTGACATTTTCACAATATTAATTCTGCCAATCCATGAGCATGGAATATTTTTCCATCTCTTTGTGTCTTCCTCAGTTTCTTTCAGAAGTGTTCTGTAGTTTGTAGGGTATAGATCTTTTACTTCTTTGGTTAGGTTTATTCCTAGGTATCTTATTCTTTTGGGTGCAATTGTAAATGGGATTGACTCCTTAATTTCTCTTTCTTCAGTCTCATTGTTAGTGTATAGAAATGCCACTGACTTCTGGGCATTGATTTTGTATCCTGCCACACTGCCAAACTGCTGTATGAGTTCTAACAATCTTGGGGTGGAGTCTTTTGGGTTTTCTATGTAGAGTATCATGTCATTGGCGAAGAGGTAGAGTTTGACTTCTTTGCCAATTTGAATGCCTTTAATGTCTTTTTGTTGTCTGATTGCAGAAGCTAGGACTTCTAGTACTATGCTGAATAGCAGTGGTGAGAGTGCACATCCCTATGGTGTTCCTGATCTTAGGGGAAAGGCTCCCAGTGTTTCCCCATTGAGAATGATATTTGCTGTGGGCTTTTCATAGATGGCTTTTAAGATGCTGAGGAATGTTCCCTCTATCCCTACACTCTGAAGAGTTTTGATCAGGAATGGATGCTGTATTTTTTCAAATGCTTTCTGTGCATCTGAAGAGGATCCTATGATTCTTGTTTTTCTCTTGATGATATGATCTGTCATGTTGATTGCTTTATGAGGGTTGAACCAGCCTTGCATCCTGGGGATAAATCCCACTTGGTCATGGTGAATAATCTTCTTAATGTACTGTTGTATCCTATTGGCTAGTATCTTGTTGAGAATTTTTGCATCCATGCTCATCAGGGATATTGGTCTATAATTCTCCTTTTTGGTGGGGTCTTTGTCTGTTAATGGAATCAGGGTGATGCTGGCATCATAGAACGAGTTTGGAAGTATTCCATCCCTTTCTATCTTTCTGAACAGCTTTAGTAGAATAGGTATTGTTTCTTCTTTAAACCTTTGATAGAATTCTCCAGGGAAGCCATCTGGCCCTGGACTTTTGTGTCTTGGGAGGTTTTGATGACTGCTTCAATTTCCTCCCTGGTTATTGGCCTGTTCAGGTTTTTTATTTCTTCCTGTTCCAGTTTTGGTAGTTTATGGGTTTCCAGAAATGCGTCCATTTCTTCTAGATTGCCTAATTTATTGGCATATAACTGCTCATAAAATGTTTTTAAAATAGTTTGTATATCCTTGGTATTGGTTGTGATCTCTCCTTTTTCATTCGTGAATTATTAACTTGAGCCCCCCCCCCCCTTTTTTTAATAAGTCTGGCTAATGGTTTATCTATCTTATTAATTCTTTCAAAGAAGCAACTCCTGGTTTTGTTGATCTGTTCTACAGTTCTTCTGGTCTCTATTTCATTGAGTTCTGCTCGAATCTTTATTAATTCTCTTCTGCTTGATGTAGGTTTTATTTGCTGTTCTTTCTCCAATTCCTTTAGGTGCAAGGTTAGCTTGTGTACTTGAATTTTTTCCAATTTTTTTGAGGGATGCTTGTATTGTGATATATTTCCCTCTTAGGACTGCTTTTGCTGTCCCAAAGATTTTGAACAGTTGTATCTTCATTTTCATTAGTTTCCACGAATCTTTTTTTTTTCAAGAGAATATTAAATCGTTTATTGATTACACATGATAATGGACGATACACAAGCTTTCCCATGAATCTTTTTAATTTTCTCTAATTTAGTAGTTGACCCATTCATCTTTTAGCAGTATGCTCTTTAACCTCCACATGTTTGAGTTTCCTCCAAGTTTCTTCTTGTGATTGAGTTCAAGTTTTGAAGCATTGTGGTCTGAAAATATGCAGGGGACAATCCCAATCTTTTGGTGTTGGTTGAGACCCAATTTGTGACCCAGTATGTGGTCTATTGAGAAATTTCCATGTGCACTTGAGAAGAATGTTTATTCAGTAGCATTTGGATGTAAAGTTCTGTAAATATCTGTGAAATCCATCTGGTTCAGTGTATCATTTAAAGCTCTTCTTTCTTTGGAGATGTGCTTAGAAGATCTGTCATTTGCATAAAGTGCCGTGTTGAAGTCTCCCAGTATTAGTGTATTATTATCTATGTGTGTCTTTACTTTGCTTATTAATTGATTGATATACTTGGCAGCTTCCACATTAGGGCATAAATATTCATGACTGTTAGGTCTTCTTGTTGGATAGACCCTTTAAGTATGATATACTGTCCCTCTTCATCTCTTACTACAGTCTTTAGGATAAACTTTATCTGATATGTGGATTGCTATCCCTGCTTTCTTTTGAGAACCATTTGAATGGTAAATGGTTCTCCAACCTTTTATTTTCAGGCTGTAGGTGTCCTTAGGTCTAAAATGAGTCTCTTATAGAGAGCAAGTAGATGGGTCTTGCTTTTTTTATCCAGTCTGAAACCCTGTGTCTTTTGATGGGATCATTAAGCCCATTCACGTTCAGAGTAACTATTGAAAGATAGGAATTTAGTGTCATTGTAATACCTATTCAGTCCCTGTTTTTGTGGGTTGTTTGGGCTTCCTCTTTCTTTTACAGGGTCCTCCTTAATAGTTCTTGCAGAGCTGGTTTGGTGGTCACATATTCTTTCAGTTTCTGCCTATCTTGAAGCTCTTTATCTCTCCTTCTATTCTGAATGAGAGCTTTGCTGAATAGAGCATTCTTGGCTGCATGTTCTTCTCATTTAGGACCCTGAATATATCCTTCCAGCCATTTCTGGCCTGCCAGGTCTCTGTGGAGAGGTTTGCTGTTAATCTGATATATCTCCCCATATAAGATAGGGATCTCTTGTCTCTCACTGCCATAAGGATATTCTCTTTATCTTTGGAATTTGTAGGTTTCACTATTAAATGTCAATGTGTTGAACAAGTTTTTGTTTTTTTGGGGGGTGGCGGTATCTCTCTATCTCCTGGATCTGAATGCCTGTTTCCCTCCCCAAATTAGGGAAGTTCTCAGCTATGATTTGTTCAAATATGCTTTCTGGCCCTCTGTCCCTCTCAGCGCCCTCTGGAACCCCAATTAAACGTTTTTTCCTCCTGCGGCTGTCATTTGTTTCCTCTAACCTTTCCTCTTGGTCTCTTAATTGTTTTTCTCTTTTTCCTCAGCTTCCTTCCTTGCCATCAACTTGTCTCCTATGTCACTCACTCTTTCTTCTACCTCATTAACCCTCATTGTTTGGACCTCCAGTTT
Organism: Vulpes vulpes; assembly: GCF_048418805.1. NCBI lineage: Eukaryota > Metazoa > Chordata > Mammalia > Carnivora > Canidae > Vulpes > Vulpes vulpes. The sequence continues at coordinate 17,953,796 of NC_132780.1, read as the reverse complement.
AGATTGCATCTCATTTAACTGATTTTTAATTTTGGCCTGATTCAATCTAAATTCTGCAGTCATGAAATCTCTTAAATCCTTTATGCTTTTTTCCAGAGCCACCAGTAGCTTTATAATTGTGCTTCTGAATTGGCTTTCTGACATCAAATTGTAATCCAAATTCTGTAACTCTGTGGGAGAGAATACTGTTTCTGATTCTTTCTTTTGTGATGAGTTCCTTCTTTCTAGTCATTTTGCTCAGTGCAGAGTGGCTGTATGAGCAGGCCGAGTCAAGAATATCAACGACGACCTAGGTAAATTTCACCCTAGATGATTCTGCCAAGGTCAGAAACCAGAAATTGAAAACAAAGATCAGAACGTAATAAAACAAAAGGCGCTACAGTAAAAAACAAATTTTAAAACAAAGTAGTAAAAAAATAAAGGCCCTTCCTAAAGAAGAGGGAAAAAAAAGTAGAAAGAAATGGGAGTGGCCCCGGGAGATGGTGGTGGTGACAAAGTTGTAGTGGAGGGAGAATGTAGTCTGCCTGAGGCATTCTAGAGGGTGATCCTCTTGTTTCTGAGTATATTAAGTTCTGTATGTTAGAAGATGCTCAGTCCCTAATTTATATAAACCAGAAATACTTGTAGAGAGCCCCAACATTGACCACTAAAACATAAGTGAGATAAAAGATGGGGGCAAAATTAGTATTAGGAATATCACAGAATGAGGGGGATCCCTGGGTGGCTCAGCGGTTTAGCGCCTGCCTTTGGCCCGGGTGTGATCATGGGGTCCTGGGATCAAGTCCTGCGAATGGCTCCTGGCATGGAGCCTGCTTCCTCTGCCTGTGTCTCTGCCTCTCTCTCTCTCTCTCTCTCTCATGAATAAATAAATAAAATCTTAAAAAAAAAAAAAAAGAATCTCAGGATCCCTGGGTGGCACAGCGGTTTGGCGCCTGCCTTTGGCCCAGGGCGCGATCCTGGAGACCCAGGATCAAGTCCCACATCGGGCTCCCGGTGCATGGAGCCTGCTTCTCCCTCTGCCTGTGTCTCTGCCTCTCTCTCTCTCTCTCTCTCTCTCTCTCTGTGACTATCACAAATAAATGAAAAAATAAATAAATAAAATAAAATAAGAATTTACCAAACCAGTATTAAAAAAAAAAAAAAAAAAGGAATCTCACAGAATGAACCACATGGTATATCACTTGGTTCTGGGTGCATGCTGTGGTCATGTTTTAGAAGGTATTAACCTCCGCCATTGTCGAACAAAATGAGGCAGATAAAACAAAAAACACAAAAGAAAACATATCTTGTATATCTCCCAAAATTAAGTTGTGTATGTTGAACGGAATCTAGAAGTGGAAAATATATCTAGGACCTGTAATTGTAGAAATATGAGAGTCAAAAAGGAAAAATCTTAAAAATGAAGAGGTGGTACAATTTTGTAGTTAAGGTGGGAAAAGAGAAAAAATTTGGAAATTTACAGTCTGATAAAAAAAAATGAGTTGTACTGGAGAAAGGAAGAAAAAAATAGGAGGGGTACCGTCTGGTTCTATATATTGTAAATCCCTCGACTTCCCTTGGAGCTTTGCAGCGCTGCTTGGTCAAGAACTTGCTCTTCCCCCTGTTCTTCCAGTGGGTCTTCTGGGGGAGGGGCCTGCTGTGCTAATTCTCAGGTGTGTGCACCTGGAGGAGCTGCCCTGCCCTGTGCCAGGTGCACGGCTCAGTGGGAGCTGTTTACCCCGTGAGGCCCCTGTTCCCTGGCGGCCAGCTCTGTCCCAGGAAGAACGACAGCACCGGCAGCAGCCAGGTGTCCAGCTCTGGAGTCAGCTCCCGCAGTAACTACCGGGGTCTCACTGTCTGCACTGGCCTGGATGCTCCAGGGCTGGGGGTGCCCAGTGGCTGGAGAGTCCTTGCTGTCTGATGCCCTACCCGCCTCCGCCTGTCCCGGGGGGAGTACAGGATCGAGGGCTGTGTCTCCCCCCCACCCCCCACCCCACCCCGCTCCTTGGGGCCTGCACTGCTGGGATCGTGCTCCTAAGGCCGCAGCTCCCGAAGGCTTCAGAGCGCAGCCCCCTCCGTCCCGAGCCGCCACTTGAGCTGCTCCTGAGACCCCGCCTGGCGCGCTTCCTCTGTTAGTGACCCCGGGAACCTGGAGGCTCCACTGCCCCTCCTATGATTCTGCCCGAGTTCCCTGCTAAGCGCCTTTCAGTCTGGGAAGAATCTGGTGCGGAGTTTTAAAGTTCCTGGTTCTCTGGGGCAGGGCTGTCCAGGAGGCTCCCCCAACCCTCCCCGTAGGCCTAAGCCTGGCTCCTCCCCAAATTGATTCTTTTTTATTTTTTTCCGCCTTCCTTTTTAGAAGTGAAAACCCTTCTCTCTGTAGTGTTCCAGCTGTTTTCTCTTTAAATCTCAGGTCGAATTCTTAGGTTTTCAGGGTGATTTGAAAGTTATCTAGGTCAATTGATGGGGACAGGTGACTTGGGCACCCTACTCCTCTGCCATCTTGCCCTGCCTCTATATCGCCCCATCTTTAAAACAATCCACAGAAAGGCCTTTTACTACATTCTCCTCTCTTTAAAATAAAAAAGCCTTTATTAGCTACATTTTCCACTCTGGTAAGTGCCCTTTCTTATGCTCCATTTCAGAGCAGAACACACTAAACACGTGTTTATACTCTGATTTAGGTGTTGCTTCCAGTTCTCACTTTTTTAAAGAACAATTTTATTTATTAGAGAGAGAGGAGAATGCATGAGCAGGGGGGAGGAAGGAGAGGGAGAAGCAGACTCTTGGCTGAGCAGGGAGCCTGACTCAGGGCTTAATCCCAGGACCCTGAGATGATGACCTGAGCTGAAGGCAGATGCTTAACTGACTGGGCCACCCTTGTACCCCCAGTTTTCACTTTCATATCTACTATGCCAGTGAGCCTTTCCCTGTCTGAGTCACCAGGGACCTCCCCACTTCTCAGTCCAGGCATGTTTGCAGAGTATACAAGACATTACTTTTTTTTTAAAGACTTTATTTATTCATGAGAGAGAGAGAGAGAGAGGCAGAGGGAGAAGCAGGCTCCATGCAGGGAGCCCGATGTGGGACTCGATCCCGGGTCTCCAGGACCATGCCCTGGGCCAAAGGCAGGCACTAAACCGCTAAGCCATCCAGGGATCCCCTGACATCACTTGTTATTGTTTTAACTTAGGACAAAAGAAATAAAAATTAGATGTTTACTCAAAACGGATAAGGGAATACATGGTTTCCAAAAAAACTTCTGAGATATGGAGGGAAAGTTTGAAAAATTCAGCTCACTCTGATCTGTTTCGTTTAGTATCTCTGATCTTAGCTCCTCCTTATCTCTTCCACTCACCCCACTCCAGCCATACAGGGCTCCCTTGACCTTTCTGGAGCCCAGAATGCCACTACCCCAGGGTCTTCACATAGGCATCCTTCTGCCTAGAATTTTCTGGCCCCTCATATGCAGGTGGCAAAATCTCGTCCTCCCTCAGGTCTTTGTTCTGATATAACCTTTCAGTGGTGCCTGCTCTGTCTTGTGTTCCCCCCCGCCCCCAGCTCCCACTTGTTTTAACATCCAGCTACTCCCTAACCCCCAGTTCTGGTGCCTCTTGCCTGCTCTGCATGTCTCTCTCTGCTCCTTCCCTTTCTACTCATGACAGCTCATGATAGCCATGCCGCCCCAGGGGAGAGCAGAGCCAGAAGGCAGGAGGTGTGCTGGGCTGGCCTCCTGTGAGTGTGCTCCACCCAGCTGCACCCTGGATGGCCGAGACATTTTGCAGATTTAGCTCTTGTGCCCCCTCCCAGATTCCCCTTCCAGTAGTCTGGGGGGATAAGGCCCAGTGTCAGTGCTAGTGAAGTATCCCAGGTGCTCCTGATGTGTCTCCAGCATTGAGCAGCAAAGCCCTGGGTCCTCTGTTTCTGAGGCTGACAGCAGCTCCTGATCCAGGGAGAGGGGAGGGGGCCCTGCTCTGTGTGGGGTGTGGTCAGGACGGGTCTGTGACCTGGAGGGGAGTGTGGGTCCAGCCCAGGTCCCCACTGCTGTAGTGAGGGGGGGACTTCCCCAAGGCGGGGGCCAGTCCTGACGAATGCGCTGGGAACAATCATTTGTGTTGGTGTCTGGAGGGGTTCATGGTCCCTGAGTCTCCTGTGGCAGTGGCAGCAGGGACTGTTGTCTCCCCATGGAGAGGTCTTCCCGTGTGAGGTTGTGGTACAGGAAGGACAGAGATGATTCTAAGCATTCAGCTGCATATTCTTGACCCTCAGGACTGAATTCTCAAGACTGATCTTGTCTGAGGAAGGAGGAAAGAAGGAGTCAGGCATGGCTGTTTGTCAGGTAAAGTCATATTGTTGGTTGTTTTTCCATCTCTCCCTTCTGCTGTGCCCTTCTTGGACTCGCTCGTCTTCTCTGACTCTGACGTGTCCACTTGAGCTGTGTGTGTCCACACTCCCCAGGCCTTCCCTCAGTCTCTCTCCATGTAGAATCCATCTCATGGTGTCCCAGTGATGTGGAGCCTATGAGGACCCCTGGGCGCATCCTCCTGGGCTTCACAACAGGCATGGTTGGAGATGAGTGTGGGCCCCATGGTGTCAGGACAGTTGGGCAGCAGGGTTTGTTTTAGGGGCTGCCTCTTCATGCATTGTTAGCTCTCTGTATACTAGAATCAAAGGACCTACATGTAGAAGTCATGTGTTAGTGTGTACGAATAGTTGGAAAATTCTAGAAAAGAAGTGTAACAAGAGGAGATGGGTTCTGCCTGACTTTTGCATTCAGTGCTAAACAAGCAAACCATGGTGTTTCTGATTCTAAAATACTAATGATGTAGAATAAAGTTCAGAAACATATCAGTAGAGGATGCTTTATTCCATAATTGGTTTTAAAATATGGAATCAACCTAAATAACCAATGATAAGGTCAGCACATCTATCCGACAGAGACCATGGTATTCCCACAGCAACTCTTGTGTAGCAGATGTTTTAGGTAAAAATGATGGTAAGGTAGCCAAGATGTACATAGAACTTTATCTTCACCATCAGATTGTAGCCAAATTCTGGTTTTACCATTATTTTTAAGTATTATATCTGTTTTATTTTCAACATCACATGAGTGAGTCATATATATATGGATGTATTGATTGACTAAACTCCAATCAAAGAAGGAGCTTAGGCACTAAGATATAGGGATGTCCCTTCCTGTCATGTTCTCCATTGTTTATGTCTCAATGGGGAACCACTGTTGTCATTTCTGTGACAAGAGTCAGTTCAAACTGTATAAAAGATGCTTTTACACAAATATAAAATTTTAGAAAAAACTCCTCAATGAAGTTTGTTGTAACATTTTATTCTGCACGTTAAAAAAACATACACAACATGTCTAGACATTATTTTCATGTTAATAAACACAGCCACAGCTTGCTTTTTGATCTTCACTAGAGCATTTTCTTAAGATGCATAGGATGTTTACTATTTTTCACTGAAAGAAGGAATGCCACAGTGGCTGTGTATGAGCAGACTGACCTCTCTGCAGATGTCTGAGGAGTTCTCTGGGTTGGGCAACTCGACTTGTGATTACTGGGTCAAGGATGGTGCATTTCATATGAGGACAGATTCTGTCTGGCACGTCTCCTAAAGCTGCAAAGTACAGCATCGTGCAACAACATGTGAGATTGCCCCCTGATGTAAGCAAAACTTGGTAGTGTAATCTCTTTGTGTTTTGAAAATTGGAGGTAAAAGGACAATCCCTTGTATTTTCTTTTTCTACCTACTTGTAACTTTCATTATTTTTGTGGAATAAAACATAGATTTTCATACTTTGCTGTTTTCCTTTGATATATTTTCAGGAGCTATCTTATATTTTGTCGTTTAATTCTTTACATACATGCTTGTGTCTTTCTTATTTTATCAGTGTTTTGCAGTGAAACGTAAATCTTTCCTTCTTGCTCTCTGGTTTCTGATCTTGCTTTGGGAGACTTCACCTAGTGTAATCTCAAAGTACTGTGTCCCATTTAGCACTCTCTTTGTTTAAAATTACTTTAAGGGCAGCCCTGGTGGCTCAGCGGTTTAGCGCCGCCTTCAGCCCAGGCAGGGCCTGATCCTAGAGACCCGGGATTGAGTCCCACATTGGGCTCCCTGCTTGGAGCCTGCTTTTCCCTCTGCCTGTGTCTCTGTCTCTGTGTCTGTCTGTCTCTCTCTCTGTCTCTCATGAATAAATGAAATCTTTTAAAAAAATAAAATTAAATTAATTTGGCTTTTTAGTGTAAAAAGCTTGTAGCTATTCATTTCATTGAAAAGTTTCATGTAACACACATACAATAATAGGTTCATGTATTGTTTGGCAAGGCTCTCCATGTTTTCTTTTCAAGATTATTTCTCCTCAACATAATGGAGACTGTTCTTTGTTTTTTTAATCCCATGTTTCTTCTGAATTTGAATTGCTCTGAATTTCTAAATCCCTGAGGTCTTTCTTTACGTCACCACATCTTCCAGTAAGAATTAGGTTTATCAGTCTTTGATCATGTCTTTGTTCTGTCTTTCAGTGAAGTTTTTTCTTTCTTTTTTTTTTTTTTCAAGACTTTATTTCTTTATTAGAGTGCACAAGCAGGAGGAGTGTCAGGCAGTGGGAGAGGGAGAAGCAGGATCCCCACTGAATAGGGAGCTCAACGTGGGGCTCAATCCCAGAACCCTGGGATCATGACCTGAGCCAAAGGCAGATGCTTAACTGACTGAGCCACCCAAGTGCCCCTCAGTAAAGTTTTCTAATTTCTTCACATGCATTGGGAAATGCTTCAAATAGATGTCCTGGTACAGCTGCTAATGGGAATGGGTGGTTCCTACGTTACCACCCCCATCAGGCCTCTCACATACCACGCAGTAGTGACTGGCAGGGGGCCTAGCTGGCCTACATGCCTCAGCCTCACCTGTGGTGGAAATGCTTCCAGTGCTTAACTGTGGATTGTGATGCTTACTGGAATGGTCTTGCTCAATAGTAGCTTTTTAAATGTGTTTGGCATGATTTCTAATCATCCATTATTTCTTCAAAGATCTGCTGTGATTAACTTGTGTTCTACTCAATCTGTTAAATTAATGTATGACATTTTTTGTTGTCGTTAGTGGAATAAACTCCATAATGTTAAATGCCTGACTTTACTGGCATTTAAATTTATATTTTATGTTTTTGCATATAATTTGTCACACCTGAATATACCTCTTGTGCTCTAGATCCTCTAAGTGTGCAGAACTCTCACTAGTGTAGAGAACATAATATGTACCATGTCCATCTAAACAACTGCACACTGGATATTTTTCTTTTACATAGTTCCTTTATTTTCCACAGAAGTAGGAAATCTACAGTGATTTAGTGGATTTGATATCCTCTGATGGAAAAACATAAGAAAAGTTAGGGACATATAAATTTCTCACAATTATCTATTCATGCTCAAAATGGAGTCAGAACATTAATTTTAGTTGAACTGATCCTGTCTCTTTCCTGGTCACATTTTGTGTGAACATGAGAACTCTACTCAAGGTTCCTTGATGAAATGTGTTTTCATTTCAGGAACAGTTGACATTCAAGGATGTGGCCATAAAATTCTCTGAGGAGGAGTGGGAGTGCCTGGACTCTGCTCAGAGGGCCTTGTACAGGGACGTGATGTTGGAGAACTACAGGAACCTGGTCTCCCTGGGTGAGGATAATATTCCTCTAGAAGTTGGGATCTGCCCTCCTTGACCTAGATTGAGGCTGAGTACCTTCTGAAATGAAAAACTTCATGAGGCAGCATCTAACTTTCACCTCCTCCTTTCTTCATATGATCTCTCCATTCTCCCTAGATTAATGGTGTTTCCAGAAGCTGAGTAAGAACAAAACTATATGGCCAGCTTCAAAAAATATCTGATTCTGGACCCACTTTTATCCCTGTACATTTTGACTCAGTAGTTCGTGAAGAGAGCTGGATATCTGTTTTAAAAAATATCCCTTAAGTATTCAGGAATGGACAAGTTTGTGAAGAAATTTTTCTAGACACATCTGTAACATCCTCTTCTCCTCAGCTGAACAAAGGGCTAGAATTGTATTCTGGAAAAGACACAGCATATCATTTTCCTTTCTTATTGTCCCTCTTTCTGACCTGAATAACATTTTTATTTTGGAGTAAAGTGAAAACAGCAAAGAAACCAAATGGGTGGGAACACAGGGAAGAGCTCAAAAGGGCAGAGAGGGGATCACATCATGTATAGTGTTTGGGCAGTTTTCTCCCACTGGGAGAGTTCTGTGGGAAACAGAAGTTTCCTTCTTGTGAGCTCTTGGAGGAAAGTTTACTTCCCTTCCCTTTGTCACTCCTTTCTTCAGACATGTGGCAGTGCATCCTCCCAACTGCTAGCTCATGCAAAGACCAAGGCAAGATCTTTATAATGACTTATAGCCTCTATTATATGCCCCTATGACACCCCCTTTTTTTTAAGATTTTATTTTTAAGTAATCTCCACAACCAATGTGGGGCTTGAACTTAACTAACCCAGAGATCAAGAGTCACATGCTCTACAGGCTGAGACAGCTGGGAGCTCCCTTAAGACTCCTTTGGTCCTCTGACCCCAAGGAGTGCTGGGAGGCTGGTTTTCAGGGGTCCTCTTTCTTTCTTGGCTTCATCCCATTCTTGTTCCCAGTCCACATGAATAGGAGCTGAGGCCTCCCCAGTCCTGGCACCAGGCCTTTTCCATGATCCATCCCATTCTGTGTACTGGGAAGACCTACTCCTGGGGTGGGAAAACATCAGCATCTGGGACCCTAGAGCTCTATGCCTCTTGAGGCTGCCTCCCACCCCTCAACCGTTTCTTTAGTTCTGCTTTTGCCACACATCAGAGAGCGTGTCTCACAGAGAAGTGGGGTGGGTCTTTTCAATCCAGTAGTAAAACTGTTCACTCAGCAGGTGTATAAGCATGTCCACACCACACTATGCCATAAGTTTGCTGTGTTGTGGTTTTGTTTCTTTTCTCTCAAAGTATTTTCTAATTTCCCTTGTGACTCCTTCTTTGACCCTTTGGTTTTTTTAAGAGTGTTTAAAATTTTTCATGTATTTTTGAGCTTTCCAATTTTCTTTCAGTTATTCATTTCTAGCTTTATTCTTTTGTGGTTGGAGAAAATAATTTGTATGGTTTCACTCTTTTTCAATTTATTGAGACTTGCTTCATGGACCGATTTATTATCTATCCTGGAGAATTTTCCACATGCATGTAGAGCAGAATGTATTTTGCTCTTACTGGGTGGAGTGCTTTCTATGCATCTGTCAGTACTCCTTGGTCCATAGTCTGCCTAAAATCATCTGTGTCCTTACTGATCTTCTGTCTGGGTATATGCTCCACTTTGGAAAGGTCTGCAAGTCTCCAAATACTGTTCTAGAACTATTTTTATTTCTCTCTTCAATTCTATAAATGTTTGTTTCACTCTATTTTAGGGTTCTCTTATGTATATGTTCATATTTGTTATAATTCCTTAATGAATTATCCTTTTTAAAATATACATATTGCCCTTTGTCTCCTAAAAATTTTTACTGAAGGTATATTTTTTCTGATAGTATAGCCATTGGGAAATGAAAAAATTCATTAGATTCACTATATTGTGTTGCTCTAGACCCAAACCCATAGTATCTCCAAGGTATACCTGTATATGGATACTTGACTCCTCTATATCCTGTCCTTCTTTCCTCTGGTATTGTCATAGATTATATCTCTATATGTTGACTCCTCTATATCCTGTCCTTCTTTCCTCTGGTATTGTCATAGATTATATCTCTATATGTTGTGTGACCACCAATGTAGATTTAGAATTAGTTTTTTTTTTTAATCAATAGGAAAAAAGAGGAGTGACAAACCAAAAATACATTAATACTAACTGCATTCATTCCCTTTACCATTTTTTGTTGAACTGGTCTACTAGCAAAGGACTCCCAGTTTTTGTTTTTCTGGCAATGTCTTGTTATCCTCTATTTTGGAGGATAGTTTTGAAATATATAGAATTCTTTGTAGAGAATTACTTTTCTTTAGCACTGTGAAAATATCATTCCATTGCCTTCTAGCCCATATAGTTTCTGTGTGAAATCAATGAGTACTTTTATTGAAGATCTCTTTCAGCAAAGGAACTGCCTACTACTGCTTTCAGGATTCTGTGTGTTTGGATCTTAACAGTTTGATTAGGAAGTGTTTCACTGTGGGCTTCTTTTAGTTTATCTCACTCGGTGCTTGCCAAACTCCTTGGATATATAGATTTATGTATTTTATCAAATTTGGGAATTTTTCTGCCTTATTACTTCAAATATTTTTTTCTGTCCTCTTCATTCTGTCCTTTCTAGGATTCTCATTATCTTTGTTGGTACACTTGAAGGTGTCCCACAGGTCTCTGGTTCTCCTTCATTTTTCTTTCTGCTGCTGAGATTGGATAATCTCAGCTGACTTAGTCTTCAAGTTTGCTAGTTCTTTCTTCTTCATGTTCAGTTCAGTGTTAAGCTCCTTTAGGGCTTTTTCCATTTTAGTTTTTGTACTCTTCAGCTCCAGAATTTCTCTTTTGGTTCCTTTTTATAATTTCTGTCTCTATTCTCTATTTTGGGAAATATTGTTTTCATTGTTTCCTTTGGTTCTTTGCACATGGTTTCATTTTAGTTCTTTCAATATATTCAAAACAGTGGCTTTTTGTCTAGAAAAGTCTGATGTCTGGGCTTCCTCACGGACAATTTTTATTAAATTGCCTTTTTTCCTACATATGGGTTATACATCATTGTTAGTTTGCATGCCTTATAATTTTTTTTTAAAAGCTAAACATTTTGAATATTCTGACAGCTATGGAAGTCACATTCTCCCCCACCCACACCCTCACCCTAGCTTTGGATGTTGCTGCTTCTTGTAGCTGCTATTGTTTGTTTAGTAATTTTTCTGAATTGATTTGTGAAGTCTGTATTCTTTGTCATGTGTGGCCACTCAAGTCTGTGGTCGGCTTAGTGGTCAGCTAATGATTTAACGCAGAACTTCTCAAATACCTGGAAGCAAAAAACCTAAAAAGCAAAAAACTCCTAGTCTTTGGAAACAAACTCTGTATGTTTGTTTGGGAATACCTGAAAATCAGCTTGGCAGTTTACAGTGGTGCCTTAGCCTTTACCTTCTGCTTTTGGCTGAGCATGAAGGTTGACAGAGGCAGCATAGGGCTGCCTCATGTGATTTCTGAGTACTGACCCAGCCCTGGGCATGTGCATGACTTAGATTCCTAGGAATATGTTGCAGCTTTTCAAAGCCCTTATTTCCCAAAGCATTTCACCCTCTAATCCTTATTCTCTAGCTTTCAGTTTGTCTGCTCTGTGCCCCAATTGTCTGTCATCTGCTAATACATTTGCCTTTAAGTATGTTTTTTAACTGCCCCCCTCATAACACCTCTTAAATTAATAAGCAAAGTAAAGGCAAAACTTTTCGTGTGAGTTTTTCAGTGACCCACTAGGCAAGTCAAAGGAAAATCACAATTCATTGAGAATCAAGCCTGTTCTGCCACTCTCAGTAAGAGGGACATGTACCAGGAATGTGGGCTGCTCTTATATTGGATTGGGTCAGGGGAAGTTAAAATGTCAAAAGTTCTCCAACTGAGATAGTTGCCTCTTTCTTAAGTATCTACACGTTTGATTTCCATGATTTCCTTTGTTTAGTTTCCAGAATGCTGATAAAGTTGATACTGACAGTTTTTGCCAACTTACTTACTGTTTTTATGGAGAGATGAACTTATAATATTCTATGATTTTTATCCTGATACTTTTACCCAGTTCTTTATAATACTATCTGAAAACTGGTATTTCAGAAGTTAGTGGGCATGTATGTAACTTAGACTGCTAAATATATGTGGGAGCTTTTCTCATCATATTTTTCAGTTCTCATCTTGTGTGCATTTTCTGGAATATAAGTTCTTTCTCTTGTTCTTAAGAGAGAAATCATTAGGATTCCATAGTCTATAATTTTGTGTAATTATAGTTACTTATTATTTACCTTTTGGACTTATTTTGGTTTAATTAAAACATTTTATTTAATAACTTGTCATTTACAGATTATGGATTTTAGCATCTAGTTTAGAATATGACTGCAATTTATCAATTGTTAATGTTCCAAAATGCCTATTCTGCATAGAGTATGGATACCTTTAGAGTAGATATTAAGAATATTTTGTTATTCTAGTGATGTACTAAATTCTTCCTGATTTTCATATAGCCCTTTTAGTTTTACAATTAATAATTTCCATGTTTTTATCTTATTCATTAATTTTTTAAGAAGATTTTAAGTAATCTCTATACCTAAAATGGGGCTCAAACTTACAACCCTGATATGTCACATGCTCTACTGCCTTATTAATTTTTTATTTTTTTATTTATTTTATTTTTTTCTTATTAATTTTTAAGTGGATTATTTGCCCCCCAAAAATCTATTCCTTCATATAGAGCTGTGCTTCAGCATTTATTTGCATATAATAATTATGCTGTAAATATACATTTGTATAATATGTTTCTTTTTTTAAAGATTTATTTACTTTAGAGAAAGAAATGGGGGAGGGATAGAGGGAGAGGGAGAGAAAAACCCAAGCAGTCTCAGTGCTGAGCCTGACATTGGGCTCAATCTCAGAACCCTGAGATCATGACCTGAGCTGAAATCAAGAGTCAGGCACTTAACTGACTGTACCACCCAAATCCCCCAATATCTGTTTCTTTTCAATATGAGACACTCGTTTGTCTACTGCCAGTTGGTGTGTGTTTTGGTATGGTGGTCAAAGAATACACTTTCTTTCAGAACTTATGTAAATTTACATAGTTTGAACAATTTGGTCATAGAACATTTGAAAACAGGTTTTCAGGGGCACCTGGATGGCTCAGTTAAGTGTCTGACTCTTGATTTTGGCTAAAGTCATGATTTCAGGGTTGTGAGATGGAGCCCCACATTGGGCTTTGTCTGGGGTGTGGAGCCTGCTTAATACTCTATCCCTCTCCTTCTGCCCCTCCCTCTTTTTTTTTTTTTTAAGAGAAAAAAAGACAGAAAGAAAGGTTTCCCTTAAAATAATTTGAAATACATGTCATCTTTTACTAAAGGATTCTATTCACTTTGCATTCTTAAACATTTGTAGACTTTGGTTGAGAAGCTTTTATCTCTTCAATAAGTATTATTTTTAGTGTAATATCCATTTTGCAACTCTAGTTAATGTGAAGACTATCTTTTTTTATATCTTTCAGATAGCTCTGCTAGCTTCATGATCAAGGAATTATTACCAAAGAAAGAAATTAATAACAGAAGATTATGCCAACCTGTGGTTTTGGGAAGACAGGAAAGCCATGACCTTGAAGATTTTGATTTAAGGGAAATTTGGGGAAATATGTATGAATTTGAGAATAAGTGTGGACATGAAGAAAGAAATTCCAGGGGAGTGCTTGTGACAGATACTGTAAGTCTCACTGGTAGAAAAGATAAACAAGACAGCAAATCCAGAACTAACTTACCTTTAAAGCAGAGTGTTTCTTTAAGAAAAGGTACATATCAATATTTTAAACAAGGGAAGTCATTAGTGAAGAATTCATTAAAAATAAAAAATAATATGGTCTATGCAGGAAGCAAATATACAAAATGTTTGGAAAATCGAATTGGATTAAACTTTCAGTCACAACTGCCTGAAATGCAGAGATTTCAAACTGAGGAGAAAATGAATGAATGTAATCAAGTTGAGAAGCCTGTCAAAACTTGTTCTCCAATTGTGCCACTTCAGAGATTTCCTCCTGGTATCAAAACCAACCTTTGTAATAAATATGGAAGAGTTTCTATGTATCCTTCGTTGCTCACACAGCACCAGAAAACAAAAATTAGAGAAAAATCATACAAATGTAATGAATGTGGAAAGACTTTTAGCCATCATTCAGTCCTTACAAGTCATCAGAGAATTCATTCGGAGCAGAGGCCTTACAAATGTAATGAGTGTGGTAAAGCCTTTAAGCAGTTCTCAAACCTCACAAGACATCAGAGAATCCATACGGGAGAGAAACCATATAAATGTAATATCTGTGACAAGGTCTTTAATCAAAATTCTCACCTTACAAATCATTGGAGAATTCACACTGGAGAAAAACCACACAAGTGTCATGAATGTGGTAAGGCTTTTATCAAATGTTCAGACCTCTTGTGTCATGAGAGAATTCATACTGGAGAGAAACCTTACAAATGTAATGAATGTGGTAAGGGTTTCACCAAACGTTCGTATCTTTGGGATCATGAGAGAATTCATACTGGAGAGAAACCATACAAATGTATCGAATGTGGCAAGGTTTTTAGACAGTGGTCTACCCTCAGGATTCACCGAAGAATCCATACTGGAGAGAAACCATATAAATGTAATGTGTGTGGCAAAGCCTTTAGTCAAAATTCAAACCTTACAATTCATCAGAGAATTCATACTGGAGAGAAACCTTACAAATGTAATGAGTGTGGCAAAGCCTTTAAGCAATATTCAAGCCTCATAAGACATCAAAATATACATCCGGGAGAGAAACCATACAAATGTATTGTGTGTGGTAAGGCTTTTATCAAACGTTCACACCTTTGGGGTCATGAGAGAATGCATCCTGGAGAAAAGCCATACAAATGTATTGAATGTGGCAAGTCCTTTAGACAATGTTCTGACCTCAGGATTCACCAAAGAATTCATGCTGGAGAGGAACCTTAGAAATGTAACAAATGGGACATAAATCATTTAACTATTTTTCATAATACACTTTATATCAGAGAATTTACACTAGGGAGGACTAAGTCTCTAGTCCAAGATTAATCAACCTTGGATGTTAAATTCTTCACAGTAAGTAAAAGTCAAAATCATTTTAAGACTCATGAAACATGAGATGAGTGTCAGTCGAGCAAAGAGAGCTTAGGAATGTAGCATTTCCTTTAAAAATACTTTGATTACATGAGGTTTCTTGAAAGGCCTACATCAATCATGATTCATGTCTTTTGACCTGAAGTCTGAATTTGTTAATGTTACATCTTCATTACATGTTTTTCATGTGTTACCATTGATGGGCTCTGGGAGCAGATCAGTAAGATAAAAGGGCCTACTTTATTAAATGGGAGTCATTCACATCCATGTATCCTGAAGGAACGCTGAATTTTAACATAGTGTTTTGTGGAATTAAATGAATACATGGGTTGGGCAGAGAATATATGTAAAGCAATGATATAAATAATAATATGTCCAGGATCCTTTCTACAGGATCCTGTAACAGAGGGCCACTGGATTATCAGAAACCATTGCTCTGCCCGAAGAGTGTGAAACAGCAGGTTTTGAGACTGACAGACTGAGATTTTCATGATGTGTTAGTAGGGACTGCTTATGTGATAGAAATAATGGAGAAATAATGGTCATTTCTCCCTTTAATGAAAATAGTGGTTGTATATCAAAGATGAGTGAAAAGCTATTCTTATTTTGGGGAACTAAAAAGAGCAATTATGAGGAAAACTTAAAATAACCAGAATGCAGTGTACAGGTATAGGATCTGTGTTTAACCACTACACTGATGCTGCTTTACTCAGAATGTATTATACTTATGTTTTAATTAATAAAATTTAATCATTTTTTTCAAAATTCTAAATGAATCATGGTTTTTTTTCTATCAGATCAAGTCTATACTGTCTCATTATGGTACTTCATAACAAAGACTAACAGTACATCTTCAGGCTGTCAAGGCTAAAAGGCATCTGCAACAATTTTTTTCCATGATGGAATCAACATACAATTTTATGAATATATGGTCATAATTTACTGAGCTCTTCTCTCCGTCATCTGCTCCTTGGATATTTATGTGACTGTGATTTAAAAACCACAGCAGTGCAACTTTAGATTCTCCCTCTAAACATTTGAAGTGCAATTCATGAATGTGCATCTGATAATATTTCTACATGCCTTTTTTTATGCCTACATGAGACCCATGATTTGCAGTGGCCTTGATTTACATGAGGACACGTGTCTGTGTGTGTAACTTTTAAAAAAAAAAGATTTTAGTAAGTAATTTCTACACCCAGGGACTTGAACTCACAACCCCAAGATCAAGAATCACATGCTAGCTCTACTGACTGAGCCATCCAGGTGCCTAGAGGCAAATGTATTAAGCATATGAAAAATGTTACGGAATAAGAAAATTTCAGGAATGGAGACAGGATATGAGAAGAGTTTACTCACCCCGCCCCTTCTTGGAGCCTTCATTGGAGTAATTTGGAAAGATCATTAATCATGAGTTTCCCCTTAAGAATGAACATATATGCCCGGAGATACACTGGTTTTTATTTGTAGGCCAACTAAGAACTATACATATTAGTTCCCTCAAAAATAGTTAATTTGTACTTTAAGATAGCCCACAGACACAAGATGAACCCCTATGCAAAATTTAGTCTTGGGTGTTAAGATTGATAATCCTAGACACCAAAAGGGAATGAAAACGCTTAATGCATAATGAGACTTTCTGGGGAGAACAGGGCAGGTTTCCAAAGTTGCTAGAAAAATGGCTTGAGAGAGCAAGAAAGGGAGACTCATTTTATGAGGTGGGTCCTGCAAATGGTTTGATCTTCCTGTGGGCACCAAAGGAGAACCTGGGCTTCTAAGTTTGACCACCTGTGGAGTAGGAGGGAAGTGGGAGGATGCATTGAATATGTGGTTTTGTTTTTTTTGGAGGGAGGGGTTGTTTTTATTTTTTCATATATTATACCTCAAACTGTACCAGGAACAACAGGGAAAGCAGTTGAGAGAGTTGAGGCTTAAAAGGTGTCCATGGTCAAATATCAAAATAATAATAAGAAGGAGATTCTAATATAATGCAAATGTTTACTCTCAAACCTCCTGACTGCTTGGTTAGGAAAGACCAGTTTTTTTCATACTAATAACTTCTTGCACATCCTTTCTTGCTACATACATAGGACCCTTAACCCAGTATAATTGTTGAAAGTGAAATACTGCAATACTAAAAAAAAATAAAATACTGCAATACTATTTAGATAAACTGCCTAAGATGCTTTTACACTAGTTTCACAATCATTAATGTGTGGAAGTGTTTATCAGGCAATAGATAGGATTCAATGATCTTACTAGAAGAGTCTTTTAAAAGCTATATAAAAAAAACTCAATTTGTGATTATTCTATTAAGCATTACATGATTTCTTTCAACTCTAGAAAAATTCCTTTTTATTTAGAAATGTTTCCATAACCTACTTCATATATATTTAGTTTACACATTTTCCCTGTGTTACTACATTGAATTTTTTTGAAAAATAATGCACGAGTTAAAGATTCTTTTTAGAGTTTATAACATGAAAATGAACCCAGGACAGTACGTGGTACAAAGTAAATAAGTAAATGCTCTATGGATATGAAGAATAAGAGTCCTTTTATACCTTTAGTTCAGTGAAAGAAGTAAGACCATATGAAATTGTAAACTGGGATCTAATAGGATGGAGCTAGGACACCTTTTTAAAAAAAAAAATTTATTCATTTATTCATGAGACACAGAGAGAAAGGCAGAGACACAGGCAGAGGGAGAAGCAGGTGCCATGCAGGGAGCCCTGCATGGAACTCGATCCTGGAGTCCTGGGATCATGCCTTGAGCCAAAGGCAGACGCTCAACTGCTGGGCCACCCAGGTGTCCCGTGGGAGACTTTGTTAACCCATCAATCTAATACTGGGATTTGGGGAATAGAGTATGTTCATTGTACCTTAAAATCACTTCCAATTCTTAACAAAAAAAAAAAATCATCTCCAATTCTTCTAATAGCTGTAAGACTAATCATCTCTGTCCTACATTATAGCAATGATATTGGACCTTTATGTGTAGTACAGGGTCAGGCTATCAGATTTTTTTATAAGTTCAATGCGAAGCTATTAGATGTTTTTACTTGATGATTTTAATAAGATATACCATAAAATCCACTCTTAAAATGTACAATTTATTAAATAAAGTGGCAAAGATGTCCTCTCTCACCATTCTTGTTCAACACTGTACTGGAAGTCTTAGCTAATGCAATAAGAAAAAGAAGTACACAGGACAGTCATTAGGAAACAAACATGTCTTGTTCACAGATCATATTGTCTATGTAGATACTCCATAGAATCAACAAAAACACTTGGAACTAAAAAGTGATTATAGCAAAACTGAAGGAAACAAGGTTAATACATGTACTGTTTGTGTTAGCCACTTAAATTTCACATGGTGCAATTCTAACCCATATGTGGTATGTGGAAATGTCACTTTTGGGAGGTGATTACTGCATAAAAGTGGAACCCTCATGAATGAGATTAGCGACCTACTACAAGGAATCTCAGGGAGCTCTCTTACTCTCCACCATATGAGAATCCAACAAGACAGCCTTTTGCAGCCAAGAATAGGGCTCTCACCAATGCCTAATTAGCCAGCACATTGATCTTGGCCTTTCCAGCCTCCAGAACTGTTAGAAACAGCTATTGTTTATAAACCACCTAGTCTATGTTACTTTTTTAAAAAAAGATTTATTTATTCATGAAAGACCCAGAGAGAGGCAGAGACATAGGCCAAGGGAGAGGCAGGCTCTCTGCAGGGAGCCCGTTTTAGGACTCGATCCCAGAACCCCGGGATCATGACCTCATCCAAAGGCAGACGCTCAACCTCTGAGCCACCCAGGGACCCCATCTAGTTACTTTTTAATAACAGCTCAAACTGACTAAGGAAGTACACAAATGAGCAATGAACAAGTGGAATTTGAAATTAATCACACAGTAACTTTATACTGAAACTAGAAAATACCTTATACTTAGATATAAGTCTAACATAGTATGTACAGGATCTACATGAGGAAAGCTTGATTTCAGTTGATTAACAAAATCAAAGAACTAAATAGATGAAGAGATTATCCATATACATGGACAAGAAGACTCAATAAGGTTTCAGTTCTTCCCAATTTGACTTACAGATTCAGTGCTATCCCAAACTAAATAGCAAGTTATTCTGTGGATACCAACAAGTTGATCCTGAAGTTTATACGGAGTGTCAAAAGATGCATAGTAGCAAACAAAATATTTTTTTAAAATTTTTATTTACTTATTCATGAGAGACATAGAGAGAGGCAGAGACAGGAGAAGGAGGCCGCATGCAGGGAGCCTGATATGGGACTCGATCGCAGACTTCAGGATCACGCCCAAAGCCGAAAGCAGACGCTCAACTCCTGAGCCACACAGGTGTCCCGCCAACAAAATATTGAAGTAAATGAACAAAGTCAGAGGACCGATATTACTTGATTCAAGGCTTCCTATAAATATACAGTAATGAAAACAGTGTAGTATTGGCAAGCTGATACATAAATAGATCAGAGGAGCATAATGAGAGCTCAGAAATGGACCCACACAAATAGAGTCAACTGATCTTTGGCAAAGAAGCAAAGGCAATATGGTAGAGAAAAGTGGTCTTTTCAACAGATGTGCTGAAGCAACTGGACATCAGCCTTCCAAAATATTACATGTAGACATAGATTCCTTGTTCCTTTCACAAAATTCAACTTGCAACGAATCTGATGTAAATACGAAATGCATAACTATAAAATTCTTAGAAGATGACACAGGAGAAAATCTAGATGACCTTGGTTTCATGATGAATTTTTTTGACACAACACCAAAGGCAAATTCCATGAAGGTAATAATATTTTGGATTTCATTTTCATTCTGCAAAACACACAAAAGAGAATGAGAAAACAAGCCACAGGTTGAAATAAAATATTTTTAAAGCACATCTTTAAATGGACTGTTACCAGAATACACAAAGAACATTCTCAAAGCACAAAAATAAGAAAACAAAAAACATAATTTAAATATGGGAAGACAGGACTAAATACCTCACTAAAAAAGATACACTGATGGCAAATTAAGCATATGAACGTAAGTTCCACATCTTCTATCATTTGACAACTGAAAAGTAAAGCATTAAGTTACCACTATGCATCTATTACACTGGCCAAAATCTAAAACAGTGACACCGCCAAATGTAATATGGATGCTGAGCAACAGATAACTATCATTCACTGCTTCTGAGAGTGCTAGAACTACTTTGGAAGGCAATTTAACAATTTCTTACAAAACTAAAAATGCTCTTACCATATAATCCAATACTCACACTCCTTGGTATTTATACAAAGCAATTGAAAATTTATGTCTATGGAAAACCCTGTATTTGAATATTTATAGGAACTTATGCATAGCTGTCAAAACTTGGAAGCAACCAAGATGCGTTTCAGTAGGTGAATGGTTAAATAAGCTATAATATATCCAGAAAATGGAATATTATTTGTTGCTTAAAAAATGAAATATTGGGATGCCTGGGTGGCTCAGTGGTTGAGCATCTGTCTTGGGCTCAAGGCATTGTCCTGGAGTTCTGGGATCAAGTCCCACATCAGGCTCCCTGCATTGGGTCTGCTTCTCCCTCTGCCTATGTCTCTGCCTCTCTCTGTGTGTCTCTCATAAATAAATAAATAAAATCTTTTAAAAAAATGAAATGTTAAGCCAGGAAAAGACATGGAAGACCTTAAAAGTATACTACTAGGTGAAAGAATCCTATCTGCAAAGGCAGAATATATGTCTAAGTATATGTGACATTCTGGAAAAGGCAAAAGTATGGACATGTAAAACATTTGGCAAAACTATGGATGGGCAAAACACTTTCCCAGGTAAGCCATTCGATTAACCACTTTATTAATCTGACTAGGACCCAATCTATTGATGAGCTAGGACCCAATCTATTACATTTCACCCAAGCAACATTTGATTAACTTTACAATCTACAGGATACTATATATCAGGATGAGGCCAAGCTGCTTTATTCATCTCCACTACAAGAATGTAGGTTCCAAGTTCAACCAGCTGAAGAAAGCCCAATACTCATTAGGGTATAATTTAAAAAGACATGACATTGCTCCATCACTTTCTGAATTGAATTTTTTATGGTGATGACTAAATAAAGAATTGGTACAAAACATTGGTACAAAACATTGGTACAAAACATGGTACAAAAACATTCATTTTACATACTTCTAATAAGATTAGGAAATTTAATATACATTATCCAGGCAACACAAGGTCTGGGTAGAGTAGAATCCTGGCTCATAAGCAGAAAGGGGAAAAAACACACAGACATGATGGCAGCCGCATTTACCATCCACCAGTTGGGATTATAAATAAGAGCAATATAGGCATGAAAGGAGGAGTAGTAAAAAGACACAAAGGTGCTCACCAGGACAAGGATGGAGGATCTGAGGGAGATATTATTAGGCCTTTGAATGTGTTGTACCTGCTGCCTGTTCCTGGGTAGGATGAAGACCATGGAACTGCTGGCCCAGACTGTGAGCACACAAAATGAAACTTCAGGGAATACTATCAATGCTGCATATACAGAAACTGTGATTGTATCATGATCTACAGCAAGACAGTACTCCATATCTCCTTTCTTTGTGAAGTTTTTCATTCTTCATTTGCTAATTACAGTAACACACAGGAAAAATCAAATTTAAAAACATGTACATGATCTAGCAAAGGGAGATGGAGAAATTAACACACTTTGGAGCTTTGACTTCAAGATTTTTCCAATAGGAGTTCATGGGGTGGTCTAGAAGACACTCAAGAGGCAAGTGCTGCTCCTGGACACTTCCCTGCCCACTCTCTGAACATACAAAAAATTTGCATACAAATTTATTGAAAACAGTTTTCAACCCTTCCATAGTCTGGAGGACTCCCTCAGTACTCAGTGTGGTAAAGGAAAAGGTAATGGTAAACAAATGAGAAATTGCCCACAATTCTGTCATCTGTGACAAGAAGATTATTTCTATTGTCAAATCCCTGCAGGCCATTCTTTCATTCAACACGTCTCCCTTTAAATTATGGCAACAACCATTCCTCTGAGCAAAAGTCCCACTGAAGCTTTCTGACACCAAAAGTGACTTCATTACATGCTCCTGTCTCATTGTCAAGACTTCAGAAGACTGGAAGAATGGGAGGGATACCTAGTATATTTCACTGCAAAGTCAGCACTAACGATGAAGTGATGTTAGTCTGGGGGAAACAGTGACAAGCGATAGCAAATGGAACAAAAGCAAATATCACATTTTCAGATGAGGATGAAATTCGTATCTGATGGGTGGTGGGAGGGAAACACCATCACTACCCAGTTCATAAAACAAATCAACTCTAAATGGATTGCGTATCTAAATTTTAAAGAAAAATAATAATGTATTTTTTGAAATTTTATTTATTTATTCATGAAACACACACACACACACACAGAGGCACAGACACAGGCAGAGGGAGAAGCAGGCTCCATTCCATGCAGGAAGCCTGATGTGGAACTGGATCCTGGGTCTCCAGGACCACACCTGGGACTGAAGGTGGCGCTAAGCCACTGAGCCACCTGGGCTGCCCAATAATGTATTTTTAAGTAAATCAAAATTTTTTTAGAAAGTAAAATTTTTAAACAGCACAGAACATATTAATTATATGGGTAAAATGACTTTTGCTTATGTTAAAATTAAGGGCTAGTTCTCAACACACACACACACACACACACACACACACACACACACGATCTGTAACCAGTCTAAAGAACAACTACAAATCACACAATAAACAATGGGCAAAGCATTCCAACAGAAATTTTAAAAAGAAGGTATTCAGTGGGTAATACATGTGTGGAAGTATTTAATGTCCTTAGTAATCAGGAAAATTAAAGTGTAACCACTACCTAAATATAATGTCAAACACCAATGAAAAATCTAAAACGGAAATGACAGAAATAGCAAAAATGTAGGTGGGTGTTAAAACTGGTACAACATTTGGAAAACTGTGTGGTATCCACTTTAGCTGTCCAGATATAATCTTATGTTTCAACAATTCCACTTCTGTGAATACATTCAACAAAATCTGTATATTTATCACCAAAAGACTAATTACAGGGTTTAGATGCCAGCACTACTCATTACTCATAATAGCCCCAAACTAAAACCTACCCACCTTCTCATTAATAGAATGCATAAATTAATTAACTTATATTCAAACAATGGCATCCTATAATGCAGTGCTAATGAATGTTAGCAGTAATATACAGCAATACAAATAAATTCACAAAATCATATATAATGGGGAAAAACACCAACAATATGAGAGAGCCCATGCTGTCTGGTTCCATTTATGTAAAGTAGAAAGGAGGCAAAAGGAACTACTCTCTTAAATGTTGCAGTAGATGTAAACCTATGTCCCAAGATTCCACTCTCACAAATATATGTGATAGAATTATATCCTTGGGTGTAGTAACTTAGGACCCATAGGAGGGTTTCTGAAGAACTACAGCAGCATTCTTATCTTGATCTAGGTGTTGCATACAGAGGTGTGGTCAATTGTAAATTCCAGTGAGCTCTGTGCTTATAACTTGTATACTGGTTCTGTAACTACTGAAAATGTTTAACACCAAGAGAATATTTGTAAGCAGCTGGGAGATGTCCTATGAATGCTGATGGAGTCTGTGGCAGGGTGAAACTCATTAATCTGCAGGTCCAGATCTGAACCCAACAATTAAACATCAGGGAATAGTAATGGTATCAAGTTTGTGAATTCATCAAGAAATTCAGCAGAGCAGAATCCTAAATCTCTGTTCTTTGTTATGGGTTTGTTGCTCCATCTGGAAACCTTACACATAGAAAAGTGATCCTTCCAAGCATATAAAGAAACCAACAGAGAAAAATGGAAGTTCCAATCTCCTAGGGAGGCTTTAATTTCCAACAACCTGGAACCCCTGGGGCTTATCCTGATGACTGGAGACACAGAAGAGGCAACTGGTGTCAACAGACACACCCTGCCAGCTCTGTGAGGACAGAAAACAAATCTGTATTCAAAAGTCACCGGACTTATTTCACTCAGCATAATTCCATCTAGTTCCACTCACGTTGAAGCAAATGGTGGGTACTTGTCATTTCTAATGGCTGAGTAATATTCCATTGTATACATAAACCACATAAGTCAATCGGAGACGGACAAACATATGGTCTTATTCATTTGGGGAATATGAAAAATAGTGAAAGGGAATAAAGGGGAAAGGAGAAAAAAATGAGTGGGAAATATCAGAAAGGGAGACAGAACATGAAAGACTCCTAACTCTGGGAAATGAACTAGGGGTGGTGGAAGGGGAGGTGGGCGGGGGGTGGGTGACTGGGTGACGGGCACTGAGGTGGGCACTTGATGGGATGAGCACTGGGTGTTATTCTATATGTTGGCAAATTGAACACCAATAAAAAATAAATTTATTAAAAAAAGTCACTGGAGCCCTACACCAGGCAGGGGGCTGAGCAGCTCCCCCAAGTGCTAACACCTGAAAATCAGCACAGTAGGCCCCTCCCCCAGAAGACCAGCTAGACCCACAGGGGAAAAGCAAATTATTGACCAAGGAGAACTGGAAAGTTCCAGGGGAAGTCGAGGGATTTACAGTATAGAGAATCAGAGGATACTCCCCCTTGTTTTTTATTTTTTGATTTCTGTTTGCTTCCCCCCCTTTTCTTTTTTCTTTTCTTCTCTTTTTTCTTTTTTCTTTTTTTATTTTTCTTTTCTTCTTTCTCTTCTCTCTTCTTCTCCTTTTCCCAATACAACTTGTTTTTGGCCGCTCTGCACTGAGCAAAATGACTAGAAGGAAAACCTCGCCTCAAAAGAAAGAATCAGAAACAGTACTCTCTCCCACAGAGTTACAAAATTTGAATTACAATTCAATGTCAGAAAGCCAATTCAGAAGCACTATTATAAAGCTACTAGTGGTTCTAGAAAAAAGCATAAAGGACTCAAGAGACTTCATGACTGCATAATTTAGATCTAATCAGGCAGAAATTAAAAATTAATTAAATGAGATGCAATCCAAACTAGAGGTCCTAACGACGAGAGTTAACGAGGTGGAAGAACGAGTGAGTGACATAGAAGACAAGTTGATGGCAAAGAGGAAACTGAGGATAAAAGAGACAATTAAAAGATCATGAGGATAGATTAAGGGAAATAAATAACAGCCCGAGGAAGAAAAATCTACGTTTAATTGGGGTTCCCGAGGGTGCTGAAAGGGACAGAGGTCCAGAATATGTATTTGAACAAATCATAGCTGAAAACTTTCCTAATCTGGGAAGGGAAACAGGTATTCAGATCCAGGAAATAGAGATATCCCTCCCTAAAATCAATAAAAACGGCTCAACACCTCGACATTTAATAGTGAAGCTTGCAAATTCCAAAGATAAAGAGAAGATCCTTAAAGCAGCAAGAGATAAGAAATCTCTAACTTTTATGGGGAGAAATATTAGATGAACAGCAGACCTCTCCAGAGAGACCTGGCAGGCCAGAAAGGGCTGGCAGGATATAACCAGGGTCCTAAATGAGAAGAACATGCAGCCAAGAATACTTTATCCAGCAAGGCTTTCATTCAGAATAGAAGGAGAGATAAGGGGCTTCCAAGATAGGCAGGAACTGAAAGAATATGTGACTACCAAACGAGCTCTGCAAGAAATTTTAAGGGGGACTCTTAAAATTCCTCTTTAAGAAGAAGCCCAATGGAACAATCCACAAAAACAGGGACTGAATAGGTATCATGATGACACTAAACTCATATCTTTCGATAGTAACTCTGAACGTGAATGGGCTTAATGACCCCATCAAAAGGTGCGGGTTTCAGACTGAATAAAAAAGCAGAACCCATCTATTTGCTGTCTACAAGAGACTCATTTTAGACATAAGGACACCTACAGCCTGAAAATAAAAGGTTGGAGAACCATTTACCATTCAAATGGTCCTCAAAAGAAAGCAGGGGTAGCCATCTTATATTAGATAAACTAAAATTTATCCCGAAGACTGTAGTGAGAGATGAAGAGGGACACTATATCATACTTAAAGGATCTATCCAAGAAGAGGACTTAACAATCATCAATATATATGCCCCAAATGTGGGAACTTCAAAATATATCAATCAATTAATAACCAAAGTTAAGACATACTTAGATAATAATACACTTATACTTGGTGACTTCAATCTAGTGCTTTCTACACTCGATAGGTCTTCTAAGCACAACATCTCCAAAGAAACGAGAGCTTTAAATGATACACTGGACCAGATGGATTTCACAGATATCTACAGAACTTTACATCCAAACTCAACTGAATACACATTCTTCTCAAGTGCACATGGAACTTTCTCCAGAATAGACCACATACTGGGTCACAAATCGGGTCTGAACCGATACCAAAAGATCGGGATTGTCCCCTGCATATTCTCAGATCATAATGCCTTGAAATTAGAACTAAATCACAAGAAGTTTGGAAGGATTTCAAACACGTGGAGATTAAGGACCATCCCGCTAAAAGATGAAAGGGTCAACCAGGAAATTAAGGCAGAATGGAAACTAATGAGAATGAAGATACAACCGTTCAGAATCTTTGGGATACAGCAAAAGCAGTCCTGAGGGGGAAATACATCGCAATACAAGCATCCATCCAAAAACTGGAAAGAACTCAAATACAAAAGCTAACCTTACACCTAAAGGAGCTAGAGATAAAACAGCAAATAGATCCTACACCCAGCAGAAGAAGAGAGTTAATAAAGATTCCAGCAGAACTCAACGAACTCGAGACCAGAAGAACTGTGGAACAGATCAACAAAACCAGGAGTCGGTTCTTTTTTTTTTTTTATGATAGTCACAGAGAGAGAGAGAGAGGCAGAGACATAGGCAGAGGGAGAAGCAGGCTCCATGCACCGGGAGCCCGACGTGGGATTCGATTCCGGGTCTCCAGGATCGCGCCCTGGGCCAAAGGCAGGCGCCGAACCGCTGGGCCACCCAGGGATCCCTGGAGTCGGTTCTTTGAAAGAATTAATAAGACAGAGAAACCATTAGCCAGCCTTATTAAAAAGAAGAGAGAGAAGACTCAAATCAATAAAATCATGAATGAGAAAGGAGAGATCACTACCAACACCAAGGAAATACAAACGATTTTAAAAACATATTATGAACAATACGCCAATAAATTACGCAATCTAGAAGAAATGGACACATTTCTGGAAAGCCACAAATTACCAAAACTGGAACAGGAAGAAATAGAAAACCTGAACAGGCCAATAACCAGGGAGGAAATTGAAGCAGTCATCAAAAACCTCCCAAGACACAAAAGTCCAGGGCCAGATGGCTTCCCTGGGGAATTCTATCAAAGGTTTAAAGAAGAAACCATACCTATTCTACTAAAGCTGTTTGGAAAGATAGAAAGAGATGGAATACTTCCAAATTCGTTCTGTGAGGCCAGCATCACCTTAATTCCAAAACCAAAGACCCCACCAAAAAGGAGAATTATAGACCAATATCCCTGATGAACATGGATGTAAAAATTCTCAACAAGATACTAGCCAATAGTATACAACAATACATAAAGAAAATTATTCATCATGACCAAGTAGAATTTATCCCCGGGATGCAAGCCTGGTTCAACACTCCTAAAACAATCAATGTGATTCATCATATCAGGAAGAGAAAAAACAAGAACCAGATGATCCTCTCAACAGATGCAGGGAAGCATTTGACAAAATACAGCATCCATTCCTGATCAAAACTCTTCAGAGTGTAGGGATAGAAGGAACATTCCTCAGCATCTTAAAAGCCATCTAAAAAAAGCCCACAGCAAATATCATTCTCAATGGGGAAGCACTGGGAGCCTTTCCCCTAAGATCAGGAACAAGACAGGGATGTGCACTATCACCACTGCTATTCAACATAGTACTAAAAGTCCTAGTCTCAGCAATCAGACAACAAAAAGAAACAAAAGGCACTCAAATTGGCAAAGAAGAAGTCAAACTCTCCCTCTTCGCCGATGACATGATTGATACTCTACATAGAAAACCCAAAAGACTCCACCCCAAGATTGCTAGAACTCATACAGCAGTTTGGCAGTGTGGCAGAATACAAAATCAATGCCCAGAAGTCAGTGGCATTTCTGTGCACTGACAATGAGACTGAAGAAAGAGAAATTAAGGAGTCAATCCCATTTACAATTGCACCCAAAAGCATAAGATACCTAGGAATAAACCTAACCAAAGAGGTAAAGGATCTATACCCTAAAAACTATAGAACACTTCTGAAAGAAATTGAGGAAGACACAAAGAGATGGAAAAATATTCCATGCTCATGGATTGGAAGAATTAATATTGTGAAAATGTCAATGCTACCCAGGGCAATTTACACGTTTAATGCAATCCCTATCAAAATACCATGGACTTTCTACAGAGAGTTGGAACAAATTATTTTAAGATTTGTGTAGAATCAGAAAAGACCCCGAATAACCAGGGTAATTTTAAAAAAGAAAACCATAGCTGGGGGCATCACAATGCCAGATTTCAGGTTGTACTACAAAGCTGTGGTCATCAAGACCATGTGGTACTGGCACAAAAACAGACACATAGATCAATGGAGCAGAATAGAAAATCCAGAAGTGGACCCTCAACTTTATGGTCAACTAATATTCGACAAAGGAGGAAAGATTATCCACTGGAAAAAAGACAGTCTCTTCAATAAATGGCGCTGGGAAAACTGGACATCCACCACTCTCTTGCACCATACACAAATATAAACTCAAAATGGATGAAAGATCTAAATGTGAGACAAGATTCCATCAAAATCCTAGAGGAGAACACAGGCAACACCCTTTTTGAACTTAGCCACAGTAACTTCTTGCAAGATTCATCCATGAAGGCAAGAGAAACAAAAGCAAAAATGAACTATTGCGACTTCGTCAAGATAAGAAGCTTTTGCACAGCAAAATATACCATCAACAAAACTCAAAGACAACCTACAGAATGGGAGAAGATATTTGCAAATGACGTATCAGATAAAGGGCTAGTTTCCAAGAACTATAAAGAACTTACTAAACTCAACATCAAAGAAACAAACAATCCAATCATGAAATGGGCAAAAGACATGAATAGAAATCTCACAGAGGAAGACATGGACATGGCCACAAGCACATGAGGAAATGCTCCGCATGCCTTGCCATCAGGGAAATACAAATCAAAACCACAATGAGATACCACCTCGCACCTTTGAGAATGGGGAAAATTAACAAAGCAGGAAACGACAAATGTTGGAGAGGATGTGGAGAAAGGGGAACCCTCTTGCACTGTTGGTGGGAATGTGAACTGGTGCAGCCACTCTGGAAAACTGGGTGGAGGTTCCTAAAAGAGTTAAAAATTGATCTGCCCTCAGACCCAGCAATTGTACTGCTGGGGATTTATCCCAAAGATACAGATGCAATGAAACCCCAGACACCTGCACCCTGATGTTTATAGCAGCAATGTCCACAATAGCCAAACTGTGGAAGGAGCCTCGGTGCCCATCAAAAGATGAATGGATAAATAAGATGTGGTCTATGTATACAGTGGAATATTCCTCAGCCATTAGAAATGAGAAATACCCACCATTTGCTTCGACGTGGATGGAACTGGAGGGTATTATGCTGAGTGAAATAAGTCAATCAGAGAAGGACAAACATTATATGATCTCATGCATTTGGGGAATATAAAAAATAGTGAAAGGGAATAAAGGGGAAAGGAGAAAAAATGAGCGGGAAATATCAGAAAGGGAGACAGAATATGAAAGACTCCTAACTCTGGGAAACGAACTAGGGGTGGTAGAATGGGGGGTGGGCGGGGGGTGGGTGAGGGGCACTGAAGTGGGCACTTCACGGGATGAGCACTGGGTATAATTCCATATGTTGGCAAATTGACCACCAATAAAAAATAAATTTATAAAAAGAAAAAAAGAAAAAAGGATATTTTAAATATTACACAAAAAAATCTAAAAAAAAAAAAAAAGTCCCTGGAGAAATATTTCACCTAAAGCCTGCCATTGCCTTGGGGTCACCTGTAAATGGCATGACCAAGAAATGACTACAATCATGTGTTTTATTATTTTTTAAAAGATTTATTTATTTATTTATTTACCCAGGAGACAGAGAGTGCAGTGAGCAGGAGGGTGGGCAGGCAGAGGGAGAGAGAATCCCAAGCAGACTCCCCACTGAGTGGGGAGCCGGATGCCAGGCTCAATCCTATGACCCTGAGATCACAACCTAAACCAAAATCAGAGTCTTAAGATCCTGACTCATTGTGCCTCCAATCACGCATTTTATTTTATTATTATTATTTTTTTATGATAGTCACACACAGAGAGAGAGAGAGAGGCAGAGACACAGGTAGAGGGAGAAGCAGGCTCCATGCACCGGGAGCCCGACATGGGACTCGATCCTGGGTCTCCAGGATTGCGCCCTGGGCCAAAGGCAGGCGCCAAACCGCTGCGCCACCCAGGAATCCCCAACCACGCATTTTAGAACCACATCTGTGAACCTCAACCTTCATCTTGTATAATAAAGTAACAGATGACAATAATGAAGAGAAAATGCCCAGGATTCCAATAGTAATCTCAGAGAAAGAGACCATTCTTATTGTTAAAAATCTGGGGGCATCTGGGGTGCTGGGGTGGCTTAGTCAGTTAAGTGTCCAACTCTTGATTTTGGCTCAGGTCATGATCTTAGGGTCGTGAGATCAAGTCCTGTAATGGGTGCTGCACTGGGTGTGGAGTCTGCTTGAGATTCTCTCCCCTTCTCTTTTGCTCCTCCCCGTGCTTGTGTGTTACCCCCCGCCCCCCCCTCTCAAATAAATAAATAAATCTTCAAAAAACTTTCTGGGGGCCAGTTACCAGTGACTGATATTTGTCTTCAGAGCCAGACTATACTGCATTGGATGATATCTTGTGGGCTACATTGATCATATCAACTTAAATCTAATATACTGTCTGCGATATATTTCCTCAATTTACTTTTGTTAAGAGGCTTCCAAGAATGGAATACATAACCTTTATGCAGCACTTAAAATGCACAAATCACTCTTATACTGCCATATATGGCATCTTTTAAAAATTTTCCTCACTGCATGATGGACTCACTGATATCATTTTCATTGTAAAGATAAGGAGAACTCAGGGAGGAAGAAGTTAAATAACATATCTAAATTCACATGCTCATTCGGGTCTGAGTGGTGACTGGAATCTGATAGGTTAGTGTCAAGACAGTGCCTGAACTGCCATGATCCATGAATAAACCATGTTGGCTGTGCTGCCAATAATTTACCTTAGAAATATGGGACTCATTTTTATAACTAAATACAAGTTAAACTGGAACTTATGATATGCAAGGTTTCTAGGAAAAGAACAGTTTAAAAATATTTAACCCAAACAGTGATATGAATTGGAAACAGAAATATCCACAGAAGAAAGAGTGCTGCATATAAAACTATCCCTCACAAATAAATGTACTGGGATCCAGTGGTTTAACAGACAAAACTTACCAATCTTTAATTATCAGATAAGCCATGCTACTTTCTCAATTCAACAGCATTGGAAGATTACCAGAGGTCTTTAAAGATACTTCTGTGTGGGATGCCTGGGTGGCTCAGTGGTTGAGGTCTGCCTTCAGCTCAGGGCATGATCCCAGAATCTGGGATCGAGTCCCACATCGGGCTCCTAGCAAGGAGCCTGCTCCTCCCTCTGCCTGTGTCTCTGCCTCTCTATCTCTTATGAAAAATAAATAAAATCTTAAAAAAATAAAGATACTTTTGTGGAATTTTTGTAGGAGCACTCACTGGTTATGAAATTAAAGATAAGATATTTAAGAGCCAAAAGTCACAACTTTGAATTTTCCAACAGACAAATCCACTATTTAAAGAATACCTTAAATAATACTATACCTTATTAACCTTGTGAGAGTACTTAGTCCAGATGGGAAGTCAAAGGAACCACAGTCCACCTGAGACCACACCCACTTCTCACACTACCTGCAAGTTTTTCAGTTCTCAAAACCTTGCTGAGTTTTCATAGTTCTCTGGAAGGATTCACAGACATTACTGAGAACTGTTCTATTTATTGTTTGGTATACGACAGCAGTGCATACAGATGAACATCAGATAAGGAGAGAGATGAATTTGGCAAAATCTAAAAACAGTGCCAAAAGCAGAGCTCCAGTTGTCTACAACGCATAAAATAAAGGATGTATGTATTAATTTCTTGGCACTGATCTTTAACCAAAGCTCATGAAGTAATACCAACCAAGCCTTACTGCCCAGATGTTTTACTCAGGCTCAATTACATACCATCTTGCTGGCTGATCTTTAGCCTCTAATTCTTCTGAAAGTCTACCTTTAGTGTGTGGCTCCTCCAGAGGCCGACCTGATTCTGCATGGCACAAGGCACCATCATAAATCATACCTTGAGGGATTGTCTGGTGGCCAGGCAAACAAAGACACCTCTGAGCATGACATTCCAAAGGCTGAGAGAGTACCTTCCAGTAGGCAAGGGCAAAGGATGGGCATCACTTTGGGCGACGTTCATTCTTCTCTACACAGGACACCTCTGGTCTCTGGCCAAAGGTCTCATAAAGTCTAGTGAACATACTTTCCTGGGCATCTGCATTTGGGCATTTAGAGAACAGATGACAATAGTATCAATGTGAGGTAGGATTAGATGTAATGAAACAGTGACTCTGTCCTATAAAGCCAGTATATACGTTTTCATATTTTTCTACTGTCATCATTATTTATTTCCCCTTGCTCCACTGACCTCACTTTGGGTGAAGTAAATGCTTCACTATGCATGTCCTCTATTGCCAAGACAGAGAATGGAGCAATGCATACTCTAAACACACATACACAACACATACTGACACACTCAGACAAATGTGCAAGGACACAGTACACATACAGACTCAAACATATGCAAGCATACACTTACACAGGCGCTCCCATACACTCAGTCCATGCTCATACTCAGACACACACTCATGACAACTGCATCCACACTCATAGCGCACACACCCATGAAAATGACACAGCCCAGTTATGGCCACATAATCATTCATATAGTCACGAGGTCCGTATTTCAATCATGTGTTTGTGTCTGGAAAACTTTGCATGTCTCCTGCCCCTGAATGTCAGAAAGAGGCAGAAATGTTTGCCCTTTAAAACCCTTCCACCAAAAAAAAATAAATAAATAAAATAAATAAAAAAAAATAATAAAACCCTTCCACCTTCTACAGCCCAGAGACAATATTTTGGATGTGCAGAGTTAAAAGTACTATGAGCTTTGCCATGAGGTGGGGCAGGGGGGCCTAACATGGAAAGAGAGGACATAGGGAAAGTGACTGGAGTGAGGTGGAGCTGCAGAGAGAATGGGGGCTTAGGGGGCACAGAGTTCAGGAGGGGAAAGTTCAGTGGATAAATGCACACAAGGGTTAAAAGGTGCCATATATTTAAATTGCATTGCAAGTTCTGAAAACATGGTGACAATGTGTGCAAAACTGTTAAGGGTGGAACATATATTGGGCCCTATGTGATTCACCCTACAGCAGTCATGGGAACCAAGAAGGTAATGGGGACAGGACAGAGGGTAGAAGTGAAAAAGGGCAGGGCTAGGCAAAAGCACAGGCAAGTTCATGTCCACAAGGGATAAGCCACACAGGGGAGGAGGGACCTACATTTTAAAAGGTTTCAAGATTCCTTTGATGGCACAACGTGACATTGACATCTGGATATAAGGAAGAATCCTTTTTTACTTATGGCTCCACAGAAGAGAACGATACCAGGCAGGCCTCATGGAGGGTTATACCCAGGGACAAGGTAAACAATCTGGAGCTGCATGGGATGGTTTATGTATAGCTAGCATGATGGAGCTGGCTAGAGATCACAAGCACCTGGTTCACTGGATAATTTGAATAATTTCACGGGCTCAGGGGCATGGAGTTGGTCTCGAGTTTCTGGAATCTGACTGGGACAATCTGGATGGGTGACAAAAGCCTAGAGTGTAAGAGCCCAACTGGAAAAGTGTTCTGGGTGTGGACTTAGCTACTCAAGAAGGGAACCTGACCAACCTCTAGCCATGGCCTCAATACCGGGTCAAGAGACCATTTAACAAGACAAGCAAATTTATTGCAATCTAATGCTGGTTTGTCAATGTCCTGTGGGTGGGTAGTGCTCCAGGACAGAAACAGAGGTGGGACAGGAAGCCTCAAAGGGTTCAGGAAGCCCAAAGATGGGTTCAGGGGGACCAGGTATTATAGAAGATGAGGTCACCCGGGGAGGGGAGATGGCTTGAGGAAACTACAGGACCCAGAGGAGATGAGCAAATATAAGAGCTGGTAGCACCCAATGTTTGAGGGCTGGGGAGCTGAGAGAGGACAAGAGGACATGAGCCCTGGGCCAAATTCACTGGAAGGGGGGCATAGTTCATGAGGGAGGGAGGATATGGAGGTGATAGAAATTGAGGGGTATTGGGATGAGCTCTCTGCAAGTTTGAGGAGGACACAGTTGACAAAGGGATGGAATGAAAGCAAGTGAGGATGGAGGTGGACAATTGGGGTGTAGGTGCTGGCTGCATGTGGGTGGAGAGGAGAAGGCCTAGGGGTTGGAGGGTGATGGTGCTGGACTAAGGGAAGGTTGAGGATCTAAAAGCAAGGTGAAATGGAACTCATAGAGACCACAGTAGCCATATGAAGATAAAGCGAGTGGAGGTGGCAGGGCAAATGGGAGGTCATCAACTCACTCCTACATTCAGTATGCCCTCATTTACCCAGGCTTTCCACTTGCTCCTTTTCCCTTTAGTCCATGTGTGAAAATTGCCCCTGGAAAACCTATCGGACCACAGGTAGAATTCTGAGTGAACAACCTACCACTGTCTCTCTTCTACTAGAAAATTCCAGGCAGATGGTGTGACCACAGTGAGTCTGGCAGCAGCGCATGTTTACTGGTAGTCAGTGTAGACAAGACGTATGGCCCCTCCAACTACATATGGGTAAAGAATTCATATGACCCAAACTGACTAGTCCACAGTCCCTTATTTACTGTATTTCTGAAATGTAGCACATGCTTTATGTAAAAAATAAAACAAAACAGAATTGGATATCTTAAGTCACACATTTTCTTTGTATTAAACCACCCTAAAAAAGAAAGTCAATAAATACATAAATTCAAAAATACAATACAAACCATCCTAAGAGGTAATTTTTAGTAATAGTTCATAGATTTGATAATAAGTAAAGAATTGTTTTCATTATGGGGTACCTGCGTGGCTCAGTTGGTTAAACGTCTGCCTTCAGCTCAGGTCATGATGCCAGGGTCCTAGGATCAAACCCTGTGTCTGGTTTCCTGCTCAGTGGGGATGAGCAGGGAGTCTGCTTCTGCCTCTCCCTCTGCCACTCCCTCTGCTACTCCCCCTCTTTGTGCTCTCTCACTCTCACTCTCTCTCAAATAAATAGAAAAAATATTATCTAAAAGAATTATTTTCATTACAAAATATCCTGTGGTATTATACTGAAGTAAGCAGATCTCCACTGCCTGCAGTTACTCCCTTGGTTATATTACATCACATGGCAAAAGGGATTTGAATATAATTCGGGTTACTAATTATTGGACTTTAAGGTAGGGAGAGGTTTGGGGATGGATTACTGTGTGTCCCCCATGCCTCCGTTCATACATGCAATGTTAACTAACTGCTACTATGGTGATGGTATTGGGGTGGGGCCTCAGAGGGTAGTATCATGTGGTGGAGCTCTCATAGAGGTGAATAGTGCCCTTATAAGAACTCTCTCTCTCTCTCTCTGTAGCACATGTGATAGCCACCAGCAAACCAGGAAGGGCTCCCTCACTAGAAACCATCTCTGCCAGTACCTGACCTTGGACTTCTCAGCCTCTAGAACAGTGGGAGATAAATGTTTGTGGTTTAAGCCACTTAGACTGTGCTCTTCTTGTTACAGCAGCCCTAACCAACTAGGATAGGGAAATGTCCTGGTTTACTGAGTTGGGTACAAGGAAACCACGTGAATATTAAAGAAGAGAAGTCAATGAGATGCAATCAAAGGGAAAGAGACTAAAGAAAGGAGGGAGATTTAATTTGCTAGTGCTGACTTTCAAGATGGAGAGAGCCACATGGGAGTCAAAAATAGAAAGGGATTCTGCCCACAACATCCATCAGCCTGGAAGCACTTCTCTCCCTCTGGGCTCTAGTTAAGAGACTAGGACTGCCAACGTAGGTAGGGGAGAAAGCTGAAGAAACAAATGGGTGTTGCCCTCAGCTGCTACATTCATGGAAATCTATTACAGCAACAGTGGAAATGCAATACACATGGAAATACATTTGGGGGAAAATATTTAAACAGTGAATTACTCCACAGCAGATACCATTTTGATCTTCCCTTGTAACATTTTCTTCAGCTTTAGATTTATCCTCCTCTAGGTGTGGTTTGTATCTGATACTGCACTGTAACTACACAAACAGTACACACACCCTGCATTAAGATTTTCTACTCTAGGTTCCACACGTTTACATATGTAGTGTCAGTCTGGACTTATAACCAATCCAGTTGGTTTCCTCAATCAGTCATCAATGAAGGACACATTGTCATGCTAGTAAAAAGAGATGTATCACATGCATTAAAATGCCACAAATTTTCCATGAAGATGATTAACTCATCATCTCTATTGAAACACTCCGTGTTGGGG
This sequence comes from Vulpes vulpes, assembly GCF_048418805.1. Taxonomy (NCBI): domain Eukaryota; kingdom Metazoa; phylum Chordata; class Mammalia; order Carnivora; family Canidae; genus Vulpes; species Vulpes vulpes. Next base: position 17,917,185 of record NC_132780.1, on the reverse strand, counting down.
TAAATACCCAATAGTGCAATTGCTGGATCCTAGGGTAGCTCTATTTTTAACTTCTTGAGGAACCTCCATTCTGGTTTTCAGAGTGGCTGCACTAGCTTGCATTCCCACCAACAGTGTAAGAGAACAGTATGCAGCTTTCTCAAAAAGTTGAAAATAGAGCTACTCTATGACCCAACAATTGCACTACTGGGTATTTACCCCAAAGATACAGATGTAGTAAAACAAGGGGACTGCTACCCCAATGTTTTTTTTTAAATTTTATTTATTTATTTATGACAGTCACACACACACACACACACACACACACAGAGAGAGAGAGAGAGAGAGAGAGAGAGAGAGGCAGAGACACAGGCAGAGGGAGAAGCAGGCTCCATGCACCAGGAGCCCGACGTGGGATTCGATCCCGGGTCTCCAGGATCGCGCCCTGGGCCAAAGGCAGGCGCCAAACCGCTGCGCCACCCAGGGTTCCCTACCCCAATGTTTATAGCAGAAATGTTCACAATAGCCAAACTGTGGAAGAAGCCACAATGTCCTTCCACAGATGAATGGATAAAGAAGCTGTATGTATACGTATATACATATACGTATACGTATACATATATATATGTATATGTATATATACACAATGGAATATTACTCAGCCATTAGAAAGAACGAATATTTACCATTTGCTTTGATGTAGATGGAACTGGAGGGTATTAAGCTGAATGAAATAAGTCAATCAGAGAAAGACAATCCTCATATGGTTTTGCTCATATGTGGAATATAACAAATAGTGAAAAGAGACTATATAAGGGAAAGGAGGGAAACTGAGTGGGGGAAAATTAGAAAAGGAGACAAACCATTTATTAATGCTTCTGCTGCATCTGTTGACAGGATCATATGATTCTTATCCTTTCTTTTATTAATGTGGTATATCATGTTGGTTGATTTGTAAATATTGATCCACCCCTGGAGCCAGGAACAAATCCCACTTGATCGTGGTAAATAAATCTTTTAATGTACTGTTGGATTTGATTTGCTGGTTATTACATTGAGAATTCTTTCTTCCATCTTCATCAGGGATATTGACCTATAATTCTCCTTTTTTTAAAAAAAAGAGTTTATTTATTTATTCATGAAAGACAGACAGAGAGAGAGAGGCAGAGACACAGGCAGAGGGAGAAGCAGGCTCCATACAGGGAGACCGACGTGGGACTCGATCCCGGGACTCCAGGATCATGCCCTGGGCTGAAGGCAGGCTCTAAACCACTGAGCCACCCAGGGATCCCATAATTCTCCTTTTTAATGGAGTTTTTCTTTGGCTTTGGAATCAAGGTATTGCTGACCTCATAGAAGTAGTTTGCAAGTTTTTTTTCCATTTCTAATTTTTGGAACAATTTGAGAATAATAGGTATTAATTCTTCTTTAAATGTCTGGTACAATTCCACTGGGAAGCCATCTGTCCCTGGACTTTTGTTTGTTGGGAGATTTTTGATTACTGATTCAGCTTTTTTGCTGGTTATGGGCCTGTTTAAATTTTCTTTTTATTCCTGTTTAAGCTTTGGTAGTTTGTATGTTTATAGGACTTTGATGAGTGGGAAATATCAGAGAGGGTGAGAGAACATGAGAGACTCCCAACTCTGGGAAACGAACAAGGGGTAGTGGAAGGGGAGATAGATGAGGGGATGGGGTGACTGGGTTTCGGGCACTGAGGGGGGCACTTGACGGGATGAACACTGGTGTTATACTGTATGTTGGCAAGTCTAACTCCAATAAAAATATACAAAAAAGGGAATTTGTTTACTTCTTCCATGTTACCCAGTTTGTTGGCATGTAATATTTCATAATAATATCTTATAATTGTTTGTATCGCTGTATTATTGTTATTGCTTCTCTTTCATTCACAATTTTATTTATTTGGGTCCTTTCTCTTTTCTTTTTGATAAGTATGGCTAAGGGTTTATCAACTTCATTAATTCTTTCAAAGCACCAGTTCTTAGTTTCATTGGTGTGTTCTGTTTTTTTGTTTCTATATCATTTATTTCTGCTCTACTCATTATTATTTCCCTTCTTCTATGGCTTTAGGCTTTATTATTTGCTGTTCCTTTTCTAACTCTTAGGTGTGAAGTTAGGTTGTGTATTTGAGGCTTTTCTTGTTTCTTGAGGTAGGCCTGTATTGCAATATACTTCCCTCTTCAGACTGCCTTTGCTGCATCTCAAAGGTTTGGGACTATTGTGTTTTCATTTTCCTTTGCTTCCAAGTATTTTTAAATTTTCTTTTTTTTGTATATTTTTTTTATTGGAGTTCTATTTGCCAACATATAGTATAGCACCCAGTGCTCATCCTGTCAAGTGCCCCCCTCAGTGCCTGTCACCCAGTCACCCCATCCCCCCACCCACCTCCACTTCCACTACTTTTTTTTTTAATTTTTTTTATTTATTTATGATAGTCACAGAGAGATAGAGAGAGAGGCAGAGACACAGGCAGAGGGAGAAGCAGGCTCCATGCACCGGGAGCCCGACGTGGGACTCGATCCCGGGTCTCCAGGATCGTGCCCTGGGCCAAAGGCAGGCGCCAAACCTCTGCGCCACCCAGGGATCCCAACTTCCACTACTTTTAAAATTTCTTCTGACTTTCCTGATTAACCCATTTATTCTCTAGTAGGATGTTTTAACCTCCATGTGTTTTGGTCTTTGCAAATTTTTTCTTATAGCTAACTTCATGTTTCATAGTGTTGTGTGAAAATATGCATGATATCATCTCAGTCTTTTTGTACCTGTCGAGGCCTGATACATAAACCATTACGTGATCTATTCTGGAGAATGTTCCATATGCATTCAAATAGAATGTATTCTGCTGCTTTAGGATGAAATGTTCTGAATACTATCGTTAAATCTATCTGGTGGAGTGTGTCATTTAAAGCCTTTGTTTCCTTGTTGATTTTCTGCTTAGATGATCTGTCCATTGCTATAAATAGGGTGTTAATGCCCCCTACTATTATTGTATTATTATTATTAATGAGTTTCTTTATGTTTGTTATTAATTGATTTATATGTGTTCTCCCAAGTTGGGGCATAAATATTTACAATTATTATATCTTCTTGATGAATAGAGTCCTTAATTATGATATAATACCCTTCTTCATCTCTTGTTACAGTCTGTTTTGAAATCTAGTTTGTCTGATATAAGGATGACTACTTCAGTTTTCTTTTATGTCCATTAGCATAATAGATGATTCTCCAATCCCTCACTTTCAATCTGCAGGTGTCTTGAGGTCTAAAATGAGTCTCTGGGGATCCCTGGGTGGCGCAGCAGTTTGGCGCCTGCCTTTGGCCCAGGGCGCGATCCTGGAGACCCGGGATCGAATCCCACGTCGGGCTCCTGGTGCATGGAGCCTGCTTCTCCCTCTGCCTGTGTCTCTGCCTCTCTCTCTCTCTCTGTGTGACTATCATAAATAAAAATTTGTTAAAAATAAAATAAAATAAAATAAAATAAAATAAAATAAAATAAAATGAGTCTCTGGTAGGCAACATGTCCATTCTAATACCCTATGTATTTTTGTTGGAACATTTAGTCTGTTTATATTAAGAGTGATTACTCAAAGTTATGAATGTAGTGCCATTGTGTTACTTATAAAGTTCATGTTTATGGTGGTGTTATCTGTTTCTTTCTAGTTTTTGTTGTTTATGGTCTTTTTCTCCTCACTCAAAGAGTCTCCTTTAATGTTTCTTGCAAGGCTAGTTTAGTGGTCATGAAATCCTTCAGTATTTGTTGGTCGGAGAGACTCTATTCCTCTCCTATTCTGAATGACAGTCTTACTGGATAAAGTATTCTTGGCTGCATATTTTTCTCATTCAGCACATTAAATATATCATGCTGCTCCTTTCTGGTCTGGCAAGTTTCTGTGGATTGATGAGTCATGAACCTAATCTGTCTTCCTTTGTAGGTTAAGGACATTTTTTTTTCCCTTGCTGCTTTCAGGTTTCTTTACTTTTCTGTGTATTTTATGAATTTGACTATGATATGTCTTGGTTATGGCCAACTTTTGTTGACTTTAATGGGAGTTCTCCTGTGCTTCTTGGATACCGATGTCAGTGTCCCTCCTCAGATTAGGGAAGTTTTCAGCTATAATTTTTTTGAATAAACCATCTGCCCCTTTTTCTCTCTCTTCAACTTCTGGGACTCCTATGATATAAATATTGTTACACCTTAAGGAGTCACTTAGTTCACTAAGTCTACCTTCATGGTGCATTACCTTTCTTTCCCTCTTCTTTTCAGCTTCATTATTTTCCATAATGTTATCATCTGTATCACTGATCCATTCCTCGGATTCCTCCATTCTCGTTTTTAATGCCTTCATTTGAGTTTGCATCTTGGGTATAGTATTTTAAATTTTGGCCTGATTACATTTTAGTTCCTTTATCTCTGCAGTAAGGGATTCTCTACTGTCTTCTATGCTTTTTTCAAGCCCAGCTAGCAAACTTGGGGAACTATTCTTCAGGAAATCAGGTGCAGGATGTGCCCTGGACAGGTCATGCTGGAGATACTGTTTACTGGTATCTTTCATTGTAATTGTTGGGAAGACCTGTACTGTCCCATACTCTGTATTTTTATTCATGAACTGTTCTGGGGCAAAAAGTTTTATGCCCTGATTGATCTGATGAAGATGTTTTATGCGTTCTGGTATTTCTAAAATCTAATACTTTATTTTATCTATAGGAGCTTTAATAACCTTTATTTGTTGACTTTATTGTAAGAAAACAAAACATGGAATACCCAAACATTTTAGGGATATTTTCCCTGTGTTCATTCATTGTAGGAAACTGTGAGAAGAGGGAACCAGGGGTAATAGAGTTGTGGATATAGTGATAATTTCTAAAATGTTTTTCGTGGCACCTGGGTGGCTCAGGCTGTTAAGTGTCTGAATCTTGATTTCAGCTCAAGTTATGGTCTCAGGGTCATGGGATTGAGTCCTGGTGTCAGGATCTGTGTTCAGCCTGGAGTCTGCTTGAGATTCTCTCTCTCTTTTTCCCTCTACCCCTCTCCCCACGCTCTCCCTATAGTTAATAAATCTTTGAAAAATAATAAATTAAAAATTTTTTCATTGCAAAAATGCCACTGGTTTCATAATACCATAAGGAAATCTCCAAATTGGGGGAATTACTCCCTTGGCTTTCTTTGATACGAATTAGGAGGGATTTCAGGGGTTTAAGGTTACTTAAAAAAGAGACATTATCCCAGATTATCTGGTGGATCCAGAGTGATTCCATGAGCCCTCAAATGAGAAAAAAGTCAGAGAGATTTGATAGAAGAGGAAATCAGAGATCTGAAGCATAAGGATTTAACAGACTATTGCTGTCTTTTAAGCTGAAGTGGAGGTGGGCCCATATGGAAACCCTAAGAAGGAAATGAATTATGCCAGCAACCTAAAGATTATGGAATTGGATTCTTCCCCCACAGGCTGGGAACACCTTGATTTCAAATAGTGATACCTTAAACAGAGTACCCAGCCAAGGTCCCCCATGTTTTCGATGTAAGTAGTGTTAGAAAATAAATTTGTGTCTTGTTGTTAAACTCCTGCTAAGGAGTTGCATCAATGCAAGGGGCTAAATATTTATTCCCCCAGATCCTCAAATCACATGGTAAAGTCTAATACTCAGCTTGATGGCATTTGGAGAAGGGGCTTTGGGGAGATGTATAAGTGATGAGGATGAGCTCCCCTGAATGAGAACTTCACCATGTAAAAACGACCCCAGAGAGCTCATTGGCCCCTTCCATCATGGGAGTACTCAGTGGTAGGGTGGCCACCTAGGAGCAGGAACTGGGCACAGGAGATGGTCGTTCTGAAAACTTCCCAGGTGATCCTAACAGGAATCTAGCCCTGAGGACCACTTAGCCAGACATTGCCTGCCAAAGTGTTGTGTGTATGTGAATCTCCTGAATCCTCATTTCAACTGAGTCTACAGGAGAACCCCACTCCAGCAGACTGAGATAGATGGCAGTTGTGGGACCATAACATTTCAACATGGTCTCTGGGGTACTGATGCTTCACTCCCCAGAACTCTGTTTCCCCCAGCATCCCCCCACTCCAATCCCTCTTTAGGTAGCACTAGAGAAAGGAAGCAGGGCACACTTGATCCCATGCAAGCTACTGCCACATTTCAACACAAATACTGTAGGTTCCTTGCATTTTATCAAATGAAAGGGAGGGAAGTGAACCAGGACTGGTGATTCCTGTGGGGATAGAAGGGCCACTCTAGTGAAAAGCTAGAGGATCCCATCAGCCAAGGCTGGGTATACCATTGCAGACACCAGGTCCCCTGAGGGGCAGGGCGGGTCTTTGTGGGTGGCCTCTGCACAAGCAGGAACTTGGGTATCGTGTGTGGGTGTGGCTACTGCCTCCCTGGGCCTGTGCACATTTCCTACCAGGATCAGTGTTTTCCCAAGTGGCTTCTGCCCACAGTCGCCCTTCACCCTTTGGGTGAGAGACTGCCTTACAGCAACGGATTCTCCTCTGGAAGGTAAGTTATCAGGGAACGTGGGCTGACACTGGTGTGGTAGTGCTTGAGGGCCCCAAGGAGGGAGGGGGACAGCATGCTGTGGGCACCTTGGCTCTGAGCTCACAGCTACTATGGGGCCTGCATGTGACAGGCAGGTGTCAGGGTCACGTGAGAGGGATACTTTCGGACTGGAGTCTGGTAGTGCTTTTATCTGTGTGTATTCACTAAGGAGTCCCAGGGCCCTGGTGCTGCCCTCCAGGTTTTCTAGATTTTAGGGGACACTGATTTCAGGTCCCCAGGTGGGGTGAGGGGTGATATACTATGTGCCCTGTGGAGCACATGCATAAGGTCCTGAGCTGGAAGGACGTGGGAATGAGAGAAGTCTGGAGGGTAGAACACATGGTAGTGGAAATGGGTTTGTGCTTCAGACTGTGTTTGCATGTAGAGTGGTATCTGAGTTTTGGTCTATGCACTTGGGAAGAAACTGGGTCTTGCGGGTAGGCCCATGGGTCCACATGTGGGAGGATCAAGTGTGGACTACAGATACTGATCCTGATGAGGGCAGGATGGGCCAGGATACCTGGGCACAGGTGCAAGGTAGGAGAGATTGCACCTAAGCAGGACCAACATTGTTGAGGAGACCTTTCAGCTGCAGCCTGGTTGTGGGACTGAGTCACCCTAATGTCTAGGTACGGGCACAAGTGTTGGCTGCACACAAAGCACAGACCTTCTGGCACTCATCATCCATGTAACAAGTCCTAATGCTCAGGTCCAGAGGCTACCGGAGGAGACCCAAGCTAACAGCATGTGCACGGATGCCAGACCTCCAGTCAGAAAAGGACAAATACCATATGATTTTACTCATATGTGGAATCTAAGAAAGACAACAGATGAACATGTGGGAAGGGGAGAAGAAAAAAAGTACAGAGAGATACAAGTCATAAGAGACTCCTGAAGAGAATAAACTGAATGTTGATGGAGGGATATAGAGGTGGAAAGAGCTAGATGGGTGATGGGTATTAAAGAGGGCACTTATTGTGATTTGCACTAGATGTCATATCATATGTAATGATGAATCACTAAATTCTACACCAGTAACCAATATTGTACTGTGTGTTAACTAAAGTTTAAATAAAAACAGAGGGGGGTGGAATCCCTGGGTGGCTTAGCGGTTTGGCACCGGCCTTCAGCCCAGAGCATGAACCTGGAGACCCAGGATTGAGTCCCACGTCCGGCTCCCTGCATGGAGCCTGCTTCTCCCTCTGTCTGTGTGTGTGTGTGTGTGTGTGTGTCTCTCTCTCTCTCTGTGTCTATGAATGAATAAATAAAATCTTAAAAATAAATAAATAAATAAATAAATAAATAAATAAATAAATAAATAACAGAGGGATTCCTGGGTGGCTCAGCAGTTGAGCATCTGCTGTAGGCTCAGCTCATGATCCCAGGATCCTGGTATTGAGTCCCACATTGGGCTCCCCACAGGGAGCCTGCTTCTCCCTCTGCTTGTCTCTGCCTCTCACTCTGTGGGTCTCATGAATAAATCAACAAAATCTTTTTTTTTGTAAATTTCTTTTTTTATTGGTGTTCAATTTGCCAACATACAGAATAACACCCAGTGCTCATCCCATCAAGTGCCCCCCTCAGTGCCCATCACCCAGTCACCCCCAACCCCCGCCCACCTCCCCTTCCCCCACCCCTAGTTCATTTCCCAGAGTTAGAAGTCTCTCATGTTCTCTCTCCCATTCTGATATTTCCCACTCATTTTTTTCTCCTTTCCCCTTTATTCCCTTTCACTATTTTTTATATTCCCCAAATGAATGAGACCATATAATGTTTGTCCTTCTCTGATTGGCTTATTTCACTCAGCATAATACCCTCCAGTTCCATCCACATCGAAGCAAATGGTGGGTATTTGTCATTTCTAATGGCTGAGTAATATTCCATTGTATACATGAACCACATCTTCTTTATCCATTCATCTTTCGACGGACAACGAGGCTCCTTCCACAATTTAGCTATTGTGGACATTGCTGCTATAAACATAGGGGTGCAGGTGTCCCGGCGTTTCATTGCATCTGTATCTCAACTAATATTCAACAAAGAAGGAAAGACTACCCACTGGAAAAAAGACAGTCTCTTCAATAAATGGTGCTAGGAAAACTGGACATCCACATGTGGAAGAATGAAACTAGACCACTTCTTGCACCATACACAAAGATTAACTCAATATGGATGAAAGATCTAAATATGAGACAAGATTCCATCAAAATCCTAGAGGAGAACACAGGCAACACCCTTTTTGAACTCGGCCACAGTAACTTCTTGCAAGATACATCCACGAAGGCAAGAGAAACAAAAGCAAAAATGAACTATTGGGACTTCATCAAGATAAGAGGCTTTTGCACAGCAAAAGATACCATCAAAAAACTCAAAGACAACCTACAGAATGGGAGAAGATATTTGCAAATGACATATCAGATAAAGGGCTAGTTTCCAAGAACTATAAAGAACTTATTAAACTCAACAGCAAAGAAACAAACAATCCAATAATGAAATGGGCAAAAGATATGAACAGAAATCTCACAGAGGAAGACATAGACATGGCCAACAAGCACATGAGGAAATGCTCCGCATCCCTTGCCATCAGGGAAATACAAATCAAAACCACAATGAGATACCACCTCACACCAGTGAGAATGGGGAAAATTAACAAGGCAGGAAACCACAAATGTTGGAGAGGATGTGGAGAAAAGGGAACCCTCCTGCACTGTTGGTGGGAATGTGAACTGGTACAGCCACTCTGGAAAACTGGGTGGAGGTTCCTCAAAGAGTTAAAAATAGATCTGCCCTACTACCCAGTAATTGCACTGCTGGGGATTTACCCCAAAGATACAGATGCAATGAAACGCCGGGACACCTTCACCCCGATGTTTCTAGCAGCAATGTCCACAATAGCCAAACTGTGGAAGGAGCCTCGGTGCCCATCGAAAGATGAATGGATAAAGAAGATGTGGTTTATGTATACAATGGAATATTACTCAGCCATTAGAAACAACAAATACCCACCATTTGCTTCAACGTGGATGGAACTGGAGGGTATTATGCTGAGTGAAATAAGTCAATCGGAGAAGGACAAACATTATATGGTCTCATTCATTTGGGGAATATAAATAATAGTGAAAGGGAATAGAGGGGAAGGGAGAAGAAATGGGTAGGAAATATCAGAAAGGGATACAGAACATGGAAGACTCCTAACTCTGGGAAATGAACTAGGGGTGGTGTAAGGGGAGGAGGGTGGGGGGTAGGGGTGACTGGGTGGCAGGCACTGATGGGGGCACTTGACGGGATGAGCACTGGGTGTTATTCTGTATGTTGGCAAATTGAACATCAGTAAAAAATAAATTTATTATTTAAAAAAGGATAAAAAATAAAAAATAAAAATAAATAAATTAAAACAAAAAACAAATATCAGTCTACATAAAAACACTCAGGACTCCTTGAAGAAGTGGCCTAATATAGGCTAGGGAAGGAAGAATTTGAGGAAAGGGCAAGATGGTGGAGGAGTCAGGTCCTCAACTCACCTGGCCCCACCAACTTACCTACATTACTTTCAAATCATCCTGAAAACCTTTGAATCTGACCTGAGATTTAAAGATAGAATAGCTGGAATGCTACAGAGAGAAGGGTTTTTGCTTCTAACAAGGTAGGAAGGTGGAAAAAAAATAAAAAAGAATCAAGTGGGGGAGAGGCCCCACGAGGAGCAGGGCCAAAGCCCAGTGACAGGAAAGCCCAGTCCCGGAGAAGCAGGAACTCTAAAAAATCCACACTGGATTCTTCCCAGATGGAAAGGCGCTTAGCAGGGAAATCGGGCAGAATCGCAGGAGGGGCAGTGGAGCCTCCAGTCTCCAGGGGTCACTAATACAGGAAGTGCACCCGGAGGAGAGCCGCCAAACACCGCAGGCTGATCTTGGTAAAGGGCTGGAGCACCCACCCGGCGGGTCCTCGGGGAGTAGCCGGTTGGCCAGGCGGGGGCTGTGGTGGGAGGGGTCTGCGCCCTGCTGCCTTTGGGAGCTGCAGCCCAGGAGCACGTTCCAGGAGTACAGGCTCCAGATCCCAGGGCGTCGATCAGACACTGCCCAGGATCCTGTGTTCCCCCCACCCCCAGGAGAGGCGGAGGCAGGGAGGGCACAGGAGAGTGAGGACTCTCCTGCCGCTAGGAGCCCCCAAGCTGTGTAGATCAGCGCCCTCCCCCCCTCACCACCCGTGGAGCATCTAGGCCACTGCGGACTGGGAGACTGTGGTAGTTATGGCGGAAAGCTGACTCCAGAGCTGGAGACCTGGCCACCGCCAGTGTTGTTGTTCCTCCTTGTGTCACCCTGTGCCTGGGAGGGGGGGCCTCCAGGGAACAGAGGCCTCACGGGGTCAACAGCTCCCACTGAGCCCAGCACCCGGCAGGGGTGGGGGGCAGCTCCCCCAGGTGCACACATCTGAGAATCAGCACAGCAGGCTCTTCCCATAGAGGGTCCACTGGAAGAACAGGGAAAGAGCAAGTTCTGGACGAAGCAGTGCTGGAAAGCTCCAGGGGAAGTTGAGAGATTTACAGTATATAGAACCACAGGGTACCCCTCCTATTCTTTTTTCTTCCATTTCCAGTACAACTCGTAAGTCCCAGTTTTTTTCTTTTTTTCCCACCTTAATTACAATATTTTACCACCTTTTCATTTTTAAGATTCTTCCTTTTTGACTTTCATATTTCTACAATTACAGGTCCTAGATATATTTTCCACTTCTAGATTCCCTTCAACATACTCAACTTAATTTTGGGAGATATACAAGGTATGTTTTCTTGTGTTTTGTTTTGTGTTTTTGGTTTTCTTTGCCTCATTTTGTTCTACAATGGCCAAAGTTAATACCTTCTAAAACAGGACCAGCATGCACCCAGAACCAAGTGGTAGACCATATGGTTCATTCAATGAGATTCCTTATTCCCATTCTGCCCCCCTCTTTTATCTCATTTATGTTTTGGTGGTCAATGTTGGGACCTTCTACAAGTATTTGTGGTTTATATAAATTTGGGACTGAGTATCTTCTAACATAAGGAACTTAATATACTCAGAAACAAGAGGATCACCCTCTAGAACCCCTCAGGTAGACTACATTCTCCCTCCACTACAACTTTGTCACCACCACCATTATCTCCCAGTCTCACCCCCATTTTTATTCTCCTTTTTTATTCTTTTATTCTTTTTTTCTCTTCTTCTTTAGGATTCTTGGCCTTTTATTTTTTACTACTTTGTTTTAAAATTTGTTTTTCACTTTAGTGGTCTTTTTGTTTTATTTCATTCTGATCTTTGTTTTGAATTTCTGGTCTCTGACCTTGGCAGAATCATCGAGGATGAAATTTACTTAGGTCATGGTTGATATTCTTGACTCAGCCGGCTCATACAGCCACTCTGCACTGAGCAAAATGACTAAAAAGAAGAACTCACCACAAAAGAAAGAATCAGAAACAGTACTCTCTGCCACAGAGTTACAGAATTTGGGTTACAATTTGATGCTAGAATGCCAATTCAGAAGCACAACTATAAAGCTACTTATGGCTCTGGAAAAAAACATAAAAGATTCAAGAGACTTCATGACACAGAATTTAGATCTAATTAGGCCAAAATTAAAAATCAATTAAATGAGATGCAATCCAAACTGGAGGTCCAAACGATGAGGGTTAATGAGATAGAAGAAAGAGTGAGTGACATAGAAGACAAGTTGATGGCAAGGAAGGAAGCTGAGGAAAAAAGAGAAAAACAATGAAAAGATCATGAGGAAAGGTTAAGGGAAATAAATGACAGCCTCAGAAAGAAAAATCTATGTATAATTGGGGTCCCAGAGAACACTGAAAGGGTTGGAGGGCCAGAAAGCATATTTAAATAAAACATAGCTGAGAACTTCCCTAATTTGAGGAGGAAACAGGCATTCAGAACCAGGAGATAGAGAGGTACCCCTCCAAATCAATAAAAACCATTCAACACCCCAACATTTTTTTTTATTTTTATTTAATTTTATTTTATTTATTTATGATAGGCACACAGTGAGAGAGAGAGGCAGAGACACAGGCAGAGGGAGAAGCAGGCTCCATGCACCGGGAGCCCGACGTGGGATTCGATCCCGAGTCTCCAGGATCGCGCCCTGGGCCAAAGGCAGGCGCCAAACCGCTGCACCACCCAGGGATCCCAACACCCCAACATTTAATAGTGAAACTGCAAATTCCAAAGACAAAGAGAAAATCCTTATGGCAGTGAGAAACAAGAGATTTTTTTTTTAACTTATATGGGGAGAAATATCAGATTAACAGCAGACCTCTCCACAGAGACCTGGCAGGCCAGAAAGAGGTGGCAGGATATATTCAGGGTCCTAAATGAGAAGAATATGCAGCCAAGAATACTTTATCCAGCAAGGCTCTCATTCAGAATAGAAGGAGAGATAAAGAGCTTCCAAGATAGGCAGAAACTGAAAGAATATGTGACCATCAAACCAGCTCTGCAAGAAATGTTAAGGGGGGCTCTGTAAAAGAAAGAGGAAGCCCAAAGAAATAATCCACAAAAAGAAGGACTGGAAAGGTATTATGATGACACTAAATTCATATCTTTCAATAGTTACTCTGAACATGAATGGGCTAAATTATCCCATCAAAAAACCCAGGGTATTGGACTAGATAAAAAAGCAACACCCCTCTATTTGCTGTCTACAAGAGATTAATTTTAGACCTAAGGACAACTCCAGCATGAAAATGAAAGGTTGGGGAAAATTTTACCATTCAAATGGTCCTCAAAAGAGAGCTGGGGTAGCAATACTCATATGAGATAAATCTAAGTTTATCCCAAAGACTGTAGTAAGAGAGGAAGAGGGACACTATATCATAATTAAAGGATCTATCCAACAAGAGGACCTAACAATCATGAATATCTATGCACCTAATGTGGGATCTGCCAAGTATACCAATCAATTAATAACCAAAGTAAAGACATTTAGATAATAATACACTAATAGTAGGAGACTTCAACACAACACTTTCTGCAAATGACAGATTTTCTAAGCACATCTCCAAAGAAACAAGAGCTTTAAATGATACACTGGGCCAGATGGATTTCACAGACATACACAGAACTTTGCATCTGAATGCAACTGAATACACATTCTTCCCAAGGGCACATGAAACTTTCTCCAGAATAGACCACATACTGGGTCACAAATCAGGTCTCAACCGATACCAAAAGATTGGGATTGTCCCCTGCATATTTTCAGACCACAATATTTTGAAACTTGAACTCAAGCACAAGAAGAAACTTGGAAGAAACTCAAACACATGGAGGTTAAAGAGCATCCTGCTAAAAGATGAATGGGTCAGCCAGGAATTAGAGAAGAATTTAAAAGATTCATAGAAACTAATGAAAATGAAGATACAATCGTTCAAAATCTTTGGGACAGCAAAAGCAGTCCTAAGAGGGAAATACATAACAATACAAGTATCTCTCAAAAAATTGGAAAAAACTCAAGTACACAAGCTAAGCTAACACCTAAAGTAACTGGAGATAGAACAGGAAATAAAATCCACATCAAGCAGAAGACAATTAATAAAGATTTGAGCAGAACTAAATGAAATAGAGACCAGAAGAACTGTAGAACAGATCAACAAAACCAGGAGTTGGTTCTTTGTAAGAATTAATAAGATAAACCATTAGCCAGCCTTATTAAAAAGAAAAGAAAAAGACTCAAATTAATAAAATCATGAATGAAAGAGGAGAGATCACAACCAAGACCAAGGAAATACAAATGATTTTAAAAACATTATGAGCAGCTATATGCTGATAAATTAGGCGATCTAGAAGAAATGGATACATTTCTGGAAAACCACAAACTACCAAAACTGGAACTGGAAGAAATAGAAAACCTGAACTGGCCAATAACCAGGGAGGAGATTGAAGCAGTCATCAAAAACTTCCCAAGACACAAAAGTCCAGGGCCAGATGGCTTTTCAGAGGAATTCTACCAAACATTTAAAGAAAAAACAATACGTATTCTACTAAAACTATTCTGAAAGAAAGAAAGAGATTGAATATTTCCAAACTCATACTATGAGGCCAGCATCACCTTAATTCCAAAACCAGACAAAAACCCCACCAGAAAGAATTATAGACCAATATCCCTGATGAACACAGATGCAAAAATTCTCAACAAGATATTAGCCAATAGGATCCAACAGTACATTATGATTATTCACCAAGACCATGTGGGATTTAACGCCAGGATACAAGGCTGGTTCAACACTCATAAAGCAATCAATGTGATAGATCGTATCAACAAGAGAAAAAACAAGAACCATATGATCCTCTTCAATAGATACAGAGAAAGCATTTGACAAAATACAGCATCCATTCCTGATCAAAACTCTTCAGAGTGTAGGGATGGAGGGAACATTCTTCAGTATCTTAAAAGCCATCGATGAAAAGCCCACAGCAAATATCATTCTCAGTGGGGAAACACTGGGAGCCTTTCCCCTAAGATCAGGAACAAGAAAGGGATGTGCACTCTCACCACTGCTATTCAACATAGTACTAGAAGTCCTAGTCTCAGCAATCAGACAACAAAAAGAAACAAAAGGCACTCAAATTGGCAAAGAAGAAGTCAAACCCTCCCTCTTTGCAGATGACATAATACTGTACAGAGAAAACCCAAAAGACTCCACCCCAAGATTGCTAGAACTCATACAGCAATTCGGCAGTGTGGCAGGTTACAAAATCAATGCCCAGAAATCAGTGGCATTTCTATACACTAACAATGAGACTGAAGAAAGAGAAATTAAGGAGTCAATCCCATTTACAATTGTACCCCAGAGCATAAGATACCTAGGAATAAACCTAACCAAAGAGGTAAAGGATCTATACCCTACAAACTCCAGAACACTTCTGAAAGAAATGGAGGAATACACAAAGAGATGGAAAAATATTCCAAGCTCATGGATTGGAAGAATTAATATTGTGAACATGTCCATTTTACCCAGGGCAATTTACACGTTTAATGCAATCCTTATCAAAATACCATGGACTTTCTTCAGAGAGTTGGAACAAATTATTTTAAGATTTGTGTGGAATCAGAAAAGACCCCGAATAGCCAGGGGAATATTAAAAAAGAAAACCACAGCTGGGGCATCACAATGCCAGATTTCAGGTTGTACTACAAAGCTGTGGTCATCAAAACCGTGTGGTACTGGCACAAAAACAGACACATAGATCAATGGAACAGAATAGAGAATCCAGAAGTGGACCCTGAACTTTATGGTCAACTAATATTCGACAAAGGAGGAAAGACTATCCACTCTTCAATAAATGGTGCTGGGAAAACTGGACATCCACATGCAGAAGAATGAAACTAGACCATTCTCTTATACCATACCCAAAGATAAACACCATATGGATGAAAGATCTCAATGTGAGACAAGATTCCATCAAAATCTTAGAGGACACCACAGGCAATATCCTTTTTGAACTTGGCCACAGTAACTTCTTGCAAGATTCATCCATGAAGGCATGAGAAACAAAAGCAAAAATACTATTGGGAACTATTGGGACTTCATCAAGATAAGAAGCTTTTGCACAGCAAAAGGTACAGTCAACAAAACTAAAAGACAACCTACAGAATGGGAGAAGATATTTGCAAATGACGTATCAGATAAAGGGCTAATATCCAAGATCTATAAAGAACTTATTAAACTTAACAGCAAAGAAACAAACAATCCAATCATGAAATGGGCAAAAGACATGAACAGAAATCTCACAGAGGAAGACATAGACATGGCCAACAAGCACATGAGAAAATGCTCTGCATCACTTGCCATCAGGGAAATACAAATTAAAACCACAATGAGATACTACCTCACACCAGTGAGAATGGGGAAAATTAACAAGACAGAAAACCACAAATGTTGGAGAGGATGTGGAGAAAGGGGAACCCTCTTGCACTGTTGGTGGGAGTGTGCACTGGTACAGCCATTCTGGAAAACTGTGTGGAAGTTCCTCAAAGAGTTAAAAATAGAGCTACCCTATGACCCAGCATTTGCACTGCTGGGGATTTACCCCAAAGATACAGATGCAGTAAAACACTGGGACACCTGCACTGCAATGTTTCTAGCAGCAATGTCCACAATAGCCAAACTGTGGAAGGAGCCTTGGTGTCCATCGAAAGATGAATGGATAAAGAAGCTGTGGTCTATATATACAATGGAATATTCCTCAGCCATTAGTAATGACAAATACCCACCATTCGCTTCAATGTGGATGGAACTGGAGGGTATTATGCTGAGCGAAGTAAGTCAATTGAAGGACAATCATATGGTCTCGTTCATTTGGAATATAAAAAATAGTGAAAGGGATTATAGGGAAAAGGAGAGAAAATGAGGGGGAAAAAATCAGAGAGGGTGACAAAGCATGAGAGACTCCTAACTCTGGGAAACAAACAAGGGGTAGTGGAAAGGGAGGTGGGTGAGGGGTTGGGGTGACTGGGTGATGGGCACTGAGGGGAGCACTTGATGGGATGAGCCCTGGCTGTTATACTATATGTTGGCAAATCAAACTCCAATAAAAAATACACAAAAATTAAAAAAATAAAAATAAACAAAATAAACAATAAATCATAATGAAACAGCATTATCTTGTCAATACTTTTATAATTGAAGTTTTCTTAATACTGCCAGAAAAGGAGTTCAGAATTTATGCAAGAATAAACACCAGGTCTTGTTACAATCTGGCTATTACAGAGAAGTCTTCGAGTGTGTGGCTTTCAATCTAATGCAATAAATTTCCAAGAAATGAAACCGGCATTAAATTTTAGGAAAAAGTACATGAACATGAGTTGGAGCATGGTCTTGTCATTCCTCTAACTAAGAAATAATGTCCCCACTATATACAGAATAGCCTGGGTGGACTGGAGGAAACATCCATTCTTGGGCAGCAGCATCTCTTGGAGCCAGTTTTGTAGGTAAGTCATATCCTTACAGAGTGGCACTGATTTGTTTTAAATATGATGTGATGAAGGGAGATGAGCATGTTTATCATATTTTCATGTAGAAATGGCCCAATTAAAGAGAAACAGGGGAAAGGAAAGCACAAAAACAAAAATATATTTCTGCTGATATTTAAGGACAAGTGAATGTTGATAATGTAATCAGACATGTGTTGAGATTCTGGAGAAAGAGTTTTCTCTATTATGTTAAGATGACTTGGGCATATTGGCAAGAACAGGCACATTCATGCCTCTGAAGTAATTAAGTTCATTTCTGGAGGAGATTTCCATAAAACCTGGAACACTCAGCCAAAGAAAGGAAAAGATATAAATCCATTCTGTTTACATAGAGTATGTAGATTTGGATTTCCAAGAAGTACAGTTCATATTTCCTGAATTTTAGGGGAGATCAAATATAGCTCTCTGATGCAAAGTATGCATTAGCTTCATATTTTGCATATGTGTGTACACATGCATCTGTATACACATACATCTATATGCCTTTGCTTCTTTCTTTTGATCTAATATGTACTAAATAATTTAAATTTCTGATGTGAGCTAAAGCTATGGGTTTCTCTTTATGGCACAAGAATTTATAAATATATACACACACAATAAATCATGATAATTCTTTTGTGTTTCACATTGCTGATTTCTTCATACTTTATAAAGTAAATTATATTGTTTCCCCTCAATCAATATGCTGAAAAGCTGTTCATTAAGCAATTTTTAAAAATACTACTACTAATAATAAGAACAAACCTTCAAGTTTATGCTACCTGAAATGTCTACGGTTGTGCTAAATTATTTAATTTCAATAAAATCTATTTTCACTTTTCTATTTCAATTCTTACTTTTGACTTTATTCTTATTTTCTACCTCAATTCCTGCATGTTTTGAAAAAACTTTCATTTTTTACTTTTTTAAAAGATTTTATTTATTTATTCATGAGAGACACACAGAGAGAGGCAGAGACATAGATAGAGGAAGAAGCAGGCTCCCCGTGGGGAGTCCAATGTGGGACTCAATTCCAGGACCCTGGGATCAGAACCTGACCCGAAGGCAGATGCTCAACCCCCAAGCCACCCAGGTGCCCCTGGAAAAAACTTTTAAAAACAAGTATATATTTGACCTTTTTTCTCTGTTTTATACTTAGTATTTATTAGTTTTGTTAACTTAGAAATTTCAGTATGATTTGATAACTAAGCAGAGTCTTTTTATTTAATGCATTTAAACTCCTTTTTTTAAAAAAATTTTATTTATTTATGATAGTCACACAGAGAGAGAGAGAGAGAGGCAGAGACATAGGCAGAGGGAGAAGCAAGCTCCATGCACTGGGAGCCCGACGTGGGATTCGATCCCGGGTCTCCAGGATCGCGCCCTGGGCCAAAGACAGGCGCTAAACCGCTGCGCCACCCAGGGATCCCCTAAACTCCTTCTTGACAATATAAGACATTCTGTATAAATCTACTCACACTATCTCATGTTTTTTATTGGTGATACGTATTTTTAAAATTTAAAAATACAGATATAGTACAGCCATACAGTATTCAGATTAATGAAACTGTATACACTGATCACATTTTTCTGTATGCAGCACTTTTATCAATGCACAGAATATCATCAGACCCCTGGAAGCCCCCATCTGTGGTCCCTCTCAGTCATCACTCGTAGGGTAAACACTGCTGTGACCTCTACCAGCGTATGTTATTTTTGCCTCTTTGGTATTCCATGTAAAGGGAATAATAGAGCATTAACTCTTTTGTATTTGACTTTTTCACTTCTTATGGTTTGTGTGTGTGTGTGTGTGTGTGTGGTTGCATATTGCTGTGTCTCATCTACTGGCATTGCTGTATAGGGTTCCATTTTAGGAATATCAAACAACTAACCATTCCACTGTTACCAAGAGTGGCTTTAGAGAAACAAAATTTTGAGGATGAGTTTTTCTGAATTGGTTTTGGGTTTCTGGAATTGGCCTTCTAATCTGATTAGATTTTAAAATGCTAAAGAGAGGACTGCTAGCCCAGGCAGAAGATCTTTCCCTGACACTCCTAATCACCCACTTATAAGAGTCAAATATTTGGGTGAGTATATATTTGATACTTGCAAACATTTTTGGAGAACTAATCAACATGAGAACATTGGCTGATTGCTCTTTATGTTGCTGGACAAAGAAGTCAAAGAAAAGGATGAGCTCAGGGATTTGAACTTCCAGCTCAAGCTCTGTTTAAGTGACCCAGAGACCTGTGTGTGCCCCAAAGGAGACCCTCATCTCCATAGCCGTGGCTGAGATTGCCAGAGAAAAAGGCAAAAGTTCAACCCACCAGTCTGAACTACAAGGCAACCTGTACATCCAGCCCTGCAGGGATCTTCTGTTACAGAGAGGGCACTGACTGGGAAGAATGGGATTCTCTGACACAGAATGAGGTGTGTGGGAAGATCCTGATGAAGCTGGGGACACTGAAACCCTAAATTCTGATTAGTCTTCCTTACCAGTGCAAGTGGCCTCTCACGTTCAGCAGAGGGACAGCCTCACCCACAGTGGTACTGGCTTTTCAATTTTTGTCTGAAGGGGTTAACCATGCATAACCTGAGGAAGCTCACTGACCCCCACCCCCAAAGCAGTTGCCATGTCAGATTCTGCTTCTTCTCAAGACCTATCCCCACCCCCTTCTTTGCCTCTAGGCCTATAATTAGGCTCAAATCATAGCAGGATCCTAAAGGTGAGGTACAAAGTGTGACCAAAGAGGAGGTGCACTACCCTCCAAAAAGCTACTTGAGTTTTCTAATTTAGACAATCAGAAATCCTGGGGACATGGGTGGGAATATTATGGCTACGGGATAATAGTGGAAGGAACATAAAGTTGAGTAAGGATGAATTCATAGATCTCTGCTCACTAAGCAGAGATTGATTCTGCATTTAATATCACAGTTGACAGAGTTGAAGAGGGCTCTAACAGTTTGGTTGGTCCACTGAACTACAGACCAAAAGATGGTTTGCTGTGAGCTAACTGGAAGTGCCTAACATGCTTTACTGAGGAGGAATGGATTCAAAGGCAGAGGGAGTGAGAAAAGCAGCCAAAATGTGGGGCAGGTATAATGGTGATGGCAGGGGGACAGTGGTGCCACTCATTGCACTGCTAATAAGCATGTGGGTGGTTTTCAGTTCATGGCTATTAGGGATAATGCTGACATTCCAATTCTAGAACATGTTCTGATGACACACAATGTCTGTTGGCTACAGAGAGAGGGTAGAGTAACTGCTGGGCCACAGGTTTACATCTTCTTAGTTTGAAGACATAGAGCCAAATAGACTGGGAAAAGTTTGTACTGATTTTTCCTCCTACCAGCAGAGTGTGAGACTTGGAGTTTATCCATAGCCTTGTCAACATCAACACTGTAATTTTTAAAAAAATTTTATTTATTTATTCATGAGAGATAGATATATGATAGATAGATGATAGATGGATAGATAGATAGATAGATAGATAGATAGATAGATAGAGGTGCAGAGACACAGGCAGAGGGAGAAGCAGGCTCCATGCAGGGAGCCCGACGTAGGACTCAATCCCAGGTCTCCAGGATCAGGCCCTGGGCTGAAGGCGACGCTAAACTGCTGAGCCACCTGGGCTGCCCCAACATTTGTAATTTTATTTCATTTTCACTTTAGCCTGCTGGTTGGTGTGTCATGTAATAAGTCATGATTTTATTTTATTTATTTTTTTAAGATTTGAGAGAGAGAGAATATGTACACTTGAGAGAATGGGGGAAAGAACAGAGGGAGAGAATCTTAAGCAGACTTCCCATTGAGCACAGAGCCTGGTGGAAGTAGGGCTCAATCCCAAGACCTTGAGATGATGACCTCAGCCAAAACCAAGAGTCCGAAGGTCAACTGAATGAGCCACTCAGGTACCCCCTAAGTAGTGATTTTATTTCCATTTCTTTAATTACCAAGGAACTTTGGATTTTTTCTCATGTTTACTAGACAGAAGGTAACCGCTTTTTGATGTATATGTATTTTTTTCATTGTCCCTGTTCTGTTGTGTTTCTTTTTTCTTTATGGATTTGTAGGTCTGTGTATCTGCTATGTATTATGCTTCTCTTGTTTCTCTCTCCTTGTCCCTCCCTCCCTTTCTCCCTTCTCTCCCTCCTTCTAGGTTTCTCTCTTACTCACTCTTTCTGTGTGTTTATCTTTTAATGAAAAGAAATTTCTTAATTTTAATTTAATTGATCTGACTTTTTCCTGTTGTACATAATCATTATTGTTCTGTATCATAAATATATTCCCATTCTAAGACCACTAAAACGCTAAAATGTGTTATTATTTAGCTTCAAAATTTAGATCAGCAACCATTCAGTATTTATTTATTCTGTATGTGGTCAGTTGAATATTCTTTCCAATAAACTAATGACCTTCAGTTTATACTAAAAATGTGGTATTATTCCTTCTTTTCATTTGTTTTCACCTCTCACTGCTCACAAGATTGACATCACTGGCCTTGGCTCTATCTTTCCCATGAGACGCCTGGTAAATGTGTGTGCCTTCCTGTTCCTTTCATCTTTCATAGTCCAACACCACATAACCAAGGGAAGTCTCAATATCTAACATCTTCAGCAGACTCTCTTATTCCCACATTTGAAAGAGGAAGATGCACCTTATTAAGAAACAATTCTCCATGGTCATAGCAAACTTGTTCACATTTTTAAAAAGACTTTATTTATTTATTCATGATAGACACAGAGAGGCAGAGACACTAGGCAGAGGGAGAAGCAGGCTCCCTGCAGGGAGCCTGATATGGGACTAGATCCTGGATTCCAGGATCACACCCTGAGCTGAAGGCAGACGCTCAATGACTGAGCCACCCAGGCATCCCAGTTTGTTCACATTTTATATAAGTCTCTGTTCTGGACTCTCTTTGAAGAGCCTCTGAAAAGGGCAATAGTGTCTCTCTCAGGATTAGAGCCAATTCGCCCCTGACCAGTATTAAAAAAAAAAAAGAGTACCTTAATGACAAAAGTTGGGCATGTGCATTGTTAACTGGAATTTTATTTCTAAAGATTACTTATTTGAGAGAGAGCAAGAGGGAGCAGAGCAGCACGAGCTAGTGAGGGGAGGCAGGGAGAGAAAGAGAGAAGCAGACTCCCTGCTGAGCAGGGAGCCTGATGCAGAGCTCAGTCCCAGGACCCTAAGATCATGACCTGAGGCATCTGTTTAACCCACTAAACTGCCCAGGCACCCCTTAACAGGGATTTTAAAAGACTGGGATTTCTTCAACAGGCATTAGCAAGGATGTGGAGAAAAAGGAACACTCATGCACTGTTGGTGGGAATATAAACTAGTGTAGTCATTATGGAAAACAGCATGGAGTTAAAAATAGAACTATCTAATGATCCAGCAATCACACTACTAGGTACTTACTCAAAGTCTATAAGAACACTAATGCAAAGGAATATATGCACCCCTATGTTTATAGCAGCATTATACACAACAGCCAAGATCTGGAAACAGCACAAGTATCCACTGACTGATGTACACACACACACACACACACACACACACACACACACACAGGAATATTATTCAGCCATAAAAAATGAAATCTTGCCATTTGCAATGACATGAATGGAGCTAGAAAGTATAATCCTAGGCAAAATAAGTCAGAGAAAGTCAAATACCATATGACTTTACTCATATGTGAAATTTAAGAAACAAAACAAACAAGGAAAGGGAAGAAATACATAGAGACAAAGCAAAAACAGGCTCTTAATTATAGAGAATGATCTGATCCTTATCAGAGGAGAGGGGTGTAGGGGGCATGGGTTAAACAGGTGATGGGGAATAAGGAGTGCAGTTGTGATGAGCACCAGATGATGTATGAAAGTGATGAGTTACTATATTGTACACCTGAAACTAATATACACTGTGTTAACTAACTGGAATGAAAATAAAAACCTAAAATAATGAAATGACATGACATGACAAGACATGAAATGAAATGACTAGAATTTCTTAACTTGACAGTTCTCCAGCTGTGACATGAATCTACTGTGTGTGCAGCATCTACCTAGACTTCTTCGCATGGCCCTCGTGGGGCTAGTGTAGCAAGTGGAACAGATGTAAACATGAAGCTCTTGCTGCCTGTTTATATGAACAATAATGCCTTTTGTCTCCATCTCAGGAGTCTTAGGTTTCCAACAAGCATTCATGATACTGGAACCTAATTTCTTTACTTGCAAGTAGGATAAAATCTTGCACCTTTCCCATTTCTTGAGTCTTAATTACAGGATGGGGTCATAAGAGAGCCATACAACTCATAGTTTTCATGCATTGTCACAGTAGTGGAGAGAAGCTAACTCAATGAGGTAATTGGGGTCCTCTGGAAGAATTCAAGAACCGGTTATTGTTTCTAGATCAGAATGTGTTAAGAATTGTTGTGTTATAGGCTTGTGCTTCCCCAGAAATATGAGGGGATCATCCACATGAGAGTGAGATGCAGGTAGAGTAGTGTTAGTGGGACACACTGCCAATCATTTGCCACCAGAGGGGGTATAAGGAATTAGGTCAACCTCTGATGTAACGGGTTTTCATTACACACATGATGTTCTCTCTGTTGTCAAGTTAGAGGCCTCAATCTCAATTGCCCTAATGTGTTATCATCTTTCTGCCAGTAGGGATGGCTGATATAACCCAACCCAATTCAGAGTCCTGTTTCCCAGGGAAAGTCCAATGGAACCCTGTGCACAGGTACATAGTGCTCAATCCCTCCAGTGGTGAAGAAAAAACCCTTGTATCTTTGGCTTCCCATCACCTAACAGGAGGCCCAGTCCCTACTGAACTCCTGGCAAATGGAAGATGGCACAAGTCTCTGTGAGAATCAGTCTATATTTGGAGCCTCTGGCAAAGACAGGCAGCCTCCACCTGGAAGCTCTACTGGTGTAGGAATCTGGGGCCTCGAGGACACAACTACAAGTTGTGCTTTTTAAAAAAGCAGTGATTAGGTTGTTGGTGAGCTCTCCTCAAAATGACGCTTAAGAAGCCTTGAGTATCTGGCTGGATATTCCAATTTTGGATGTGTCAACATGGACTCCACTTCTAGCAAGAAGAGTACCAAAATTCCATGTCCCGTGTAACATGCGTATTCACAAATGAAGGCAGATGGGCTCCAACAACATGTCAACTGGAGAAGACTAAGTGGTACCTATCCCTTTAGAGGAAAGTTTAAGCCCCACACTGTAGCCAAAGCCAATGGTACTAGGAACCCTCAGTCCTCTGAGAGTGCCCCAAGTGCATGGCTCTGATCACTGATGGTTTAGGTCAGCTGAAACCTAATGGTGTTCCCTGCGCAACTGGGTCCAGTTAGTCTCAGGGCCAGCTCTGCAGAACTGAATCAGAGGCAAGTTCTTCCTTCATTGGTCAAATGTCAGATTCCTGGACTGCTGCCAAGGGTCTAGCTGTTTAGTGTGTGTCACTTGGAAACTATGAACTGGAAAATTAAGGACCGCCCCTGACTTTCCTGGGCTGTGAACTGTGGAAACCAACTGCAGTGCTGAAATACTTATCTGGGTCACTCTTTTGGATGCCCACGGTAAGGGCCTGTTCTTCGTAGAGACTGAACAGAATCAAGTTGCTGACTGGGCCTATTTGTGAAGCAGAAGCGTCTGTGCATGGCACATTTGTGACTCCTGCTAAAAGTTGACCTGTCTCATGACTACTGAGGCCCCAACCTGTTTGTGAGACCACTGATACCACTCCCCTCAGAGTTAATGCTGGTGCCTTATCACAGATGATGCTTTCAATACACTGTCAACTGGCACAGGCCTCACCACCCATGCTCTTAAAAATAAACTGTGTCATTCCAAACTTTCTGGGGCATTTTGCACTATGAGCAAGATGTGCCTTTTAAGGTAAAACCAGCTCCAAAAAGTGGACCAGTAGTCTGCCACCACCTCCTAACATCCATAATGTTGCTATTTAAATTCCAATTAGTTGACATACAGCATCAATATGATGTGTACAATGTAGTGATCTGACACTTCCATCCAGCACCCACTGCTCATCACAACAAGTGCTCTTCTTAATTCCCATGCCCTACTTAACCACTCCCTCCACCCACTTCCCCTCTGGTAGCCATCAGTTTGTTCTCTATTGTTAAGACTCTGTTTTGTGGTTTGCCTCTCTTTTTTTGTTGTTGTTGTTCCTCTTGCTCATTGGCTTTGTTTCTTAAATTCCACACGTGAGTGAAATCATATGGTATTTGTCTTTCTCTGACTTATTTCACTTAGCATAATCATCTCTAGCTCCACCCATGTCCTTGAAAATGGCAAGATTTCATTCTTTTTGTTGGTGGAGTAATAGTCCATTGTGCATATATATCACATCTTTATTTATTCAACAGTTGATGGACATTCGGGCTGTTTCTGTAACTTGGCTATTGTAGATAATGCTGCTTATAAACACTGGGATGCATGTTTCCCTTTGAATTAGTATTTTTTGTGTTCTTTGAATAAATGTCTACTAGTGCCATTGCTGGATCGTAGGGTAGCTCTATTTTTAAGTTTTTGAGCAACCTCCATACTATTTTTCAGCTTGGCTGCACCTGTTTGCATTCCCATCAATAGTGCGTGAGGGTTCCCCTTTCTCCACATCCTCACCAACACCTGTTATTTCTTGTGTTGATTTTAGCCATCCTAACAGATGTGAGGTGATATCCCATTGTAGTTTTCATTTGCATTTCCTTGATGATCAGTGATGTTGAGCATCTTTTCATGTGTCTGTTGGCCTTCTGGATATCTCTTTTGAGAATATGTTTCTTCATGTCTTCTGCCCACATTTTAATTACATCATTCACTTTTAGGGTGTTGAGTTTTAGAATTTATTTATATATTTTATCTGATATAAAGGGATACTAACCTATCTTTGGCTCAGGTCATGATCCCATGGTCCTGGGATTCCTGCAGGGAGCCTGCTTCTCCCTCTGTGTAGGCCTCTGCTTCTCTCTCTCTGTCTCTCACGAATAAATAAATACAATATTTTTTTAAAATAAAGGGAGGGACTCCTGAGTGGCTCAGTGGTTGAGCGCCTGCCTTTGGCTCAGGGCGTGATCCTGGAGTCCCGGGGTCGAGTCCCATATCGGGCTCCTTGCAGGAGCCTGCTTCTCCCTCTGCCTCTCTGTCTGTGTCTCTCATGAATGATTAAATAAAATCTTAAAAAAAAAAAGGGATGCTATCCCTTTATCAGATACTTAACATCCATCTTAATTAGAACCTTTGGTGAGGGGCACCTGGGTGGCTCAGGGGTTGAGTATTTGCTTTTGGCTCAGGTCATGATCCAGGGGTCCTGGGATCGAGTCCTGCATCAGGCTCCCTGCTCAGCGGGGAGCCTGCTTCTCCCTTGCCCTATGTCTCTACCTCTATCTTTGTGTCTCTCATGAATAAGTAAATAAAATCTTAAAAAAGAAAGAGGCTTTGGTGATTAAATGCCTTTCCTCAGAATTGCAGGTCTCCTCTCAGTTTCTTCTAGGATTAATGAACAGATTAAGAAACTAGGATGTTATACTAATATATTTTGAAAATCTAAGGGCTGATTTGACCATTTCTTGGGAGGCTATGCCTTTCTTTTCTCCTAACAGCAACCATAGGGCATCCTAATTGGTTCATGTTCTGAAGGGCATCACAGAACAAGGAAGCCTATGGGGTTCATTCAATTATGTATTAAGAATTGTTATTTTGTTTGAGTGTTTTCTTAAATATACTTTATTTCAGAACAGCTTTAAGCATGCCAAGATTTCAAAGACCATACAGGTTTCCCACAGTTCCCAAACTTCATTTCACTGATTACTAATATCTTACATCAGTATATACACTTGTTATAACAATGAACCAATATTGATGCATTTTTATTACCTAAAGTCAAAACTGTATTCAGATGTGCTTAGTCTTTACCTAATGTCATTTTTCTGTTCCAAGCACCCACTCAGGCACCGAATCAGGTTTAGTACTCATGTCTCCTCTGGCTTCTCGTTGTTGTGACAGTTTATCAGATTTTCCGCATTTTTAACCATCCTGACGGATTTGAGGGGTATTAGTCGGGTATCTTGTAGAAGAGCCCACAGTTGGGATTAATGTGATCATTTTCTCGATTGTCATGAGATTCTGTGTACTGGGGAGGAGGGATGCAGGGTATAAGGAAGGCACCATTTTCAGTATGTCATACCAAGGGTACAGCCCACCAACATGACTTATCACTGTTCACATCAACCTAGGTCACCTGGATGAGGTCATGTACATGAGTACTAGTCACTAAAACTTATGTGACCCCTTTTCACACATACCAATTGCAAGGAAGTCACTGTGCACAACCTAGTTTTACAATAAGGATGATATGTCCTACCTCCTTAAGAACAAAGTTTCTTAGATTATGTAGAATTCTTCTAAAAAGGAGATCTCATTTCTCAGTGCATTATTTATTGTTATTTCTTCATATTAGTGTATACTCATGCACATTTTTTTTCTACTCTGAATTACAATCCAACACTGTTTCTTATGTTCTTTTTTAAAATCAAATTGTCCAGCTTGACTACTGGGAGCTCTTTCACATGACTCCTGTATCCCTCTGACATAGCTCTTTATTTAATTGTTTTTTGTTAGCACTTCCTGGCTTTATGGCACCGTGGCTCTCCAGGCTGATTTCATAAACATCCCATTCTAGTCCTGGATGCACCCATCTCTCTTAAGCAGTCTTGGTTGCTATTGTGAGAGAACGGTGTCATGATCAAAGATATGGATGGTAGGTATGCTCATTGCTCCTGGGTGTCATGCCTCCTTACCTCAATCACCAAGAAAATACATGTGTGTGTGTGTGTGTTGGACCATTCATATATGTGTATGTATGAACATGTCTGTATGTAATCATTTGTGTCCACATTGAGCTTACATAACTTCATGCTAGTGTCTCCAATTCTCCCTCATTCCACATGGGTCATTCTAACTTCCTGCCCTTGCTTATCTGTAACCGGTCTCTCTGTGAGAACTGTGGATCTCACTATCTGCCCACGTATTCAAGCTCATTTGTGGCTCAATTTGTCTAAGTACACTGGCCCTCTTGCACCTGGTGCTTTCAGACAAAACATTTGAGTGAAACTATGGGATGACTGTAAGAAAGCTGAAGTGCAGGGATTTGCATGGAACAGTCTGAGGTGAGGATGAGGAAAAACTAGATGGCAGGAGATACCAGGGGAGAGTATCAAGGATCATATGTCTTCCAGGATTTCCCTCTGACAATGGCATTGAAGGGGAGCTGCACAGCAGGGATACCAGCCCATAGGACCCAGACGACAACACATGCAGCCAAAGAGGATAACTCTCAAGCTTTGAAATCTAGGAGAGTTTGCCCTCCTAGGTTTTCTTACTCACTTGTGACAGGTGATCTGTTTCTTCTTTCCAATTTCTCCTTTTGGAATGGGAATGTCTATGCTGTTCCCATCCTACCATTGTATTTTACAAACAGAAAACTTGTCTGCATTCACAGGTTGACAGCTGGAGAAGACAGCTTTTCCTCAGGATGAATCGAATCTCAAGTCTCAACCACACTTGGCTTAGATGATATTTAGATGAGATTTAGGACTCAGAGTTGTTTTTAGAATGAGTTAACACTTTGGGGCTAATGGAAGGGGGAGAGAGGTGAATGTATTTTCCCTGTTGCAACATGAATTTTGGGGTCCAGAGGGCTGAGTGTTATGAACTGACCTGTGTGTCCTCAAATTGATAGGTTGAATCCTAAATCTCAGGATCTCAGAAGGTGACTATATTTAAAGATAGAGCTTTGAAAGAAATGACAGAGTTAAAAAGAGGCCATTAGGGTAAGCCTCAATCCACTCTAAGTGGTGTCATTATAAGAGGGAATGTGAGACACAGACAGACCTCTGCATACACAGACGACACTATAATTAAGCACTGCTCATATGTAAGCCTTAATGTTATGTTCACAGAACTTCCGACTTTGTACCCTAATTTTCTGATGCTTTCAGATCTTAAAGTTAGGGGACTCCAGCCAAGTGGGTATTCTCCTCAACTCCCTAGAAAACCCTGGTCTTGTATTTTCACCACCTCTACACTAGGTACCTATCTCCTTTCTTGGAGAGTATTTTGTGCCTAGTTGACAACACAGAGAACGTAATGTCAACTGAAAGAAGATTTTCAGTCTCTTCAATAAGTGGTGCTGGGAAAATTGGACAGCCACGTGCAGAATGAAACTGGACCATTCCCTTACACCATAGACAAAGATAAACTCAAAATGGATGAAATATCTAAATGTGAAACAAGATTCCATCAAAATCCTAGAGAAGAACACACCCATTTTGAACTTGGCCACAGCAACGTCTTGCAAGATACATCTATGAAGGCAAGGGACACAAAAGCAAAAATGAACTATTGGGACTTAAGATAAAAAGCTTTGCACAGCAAAAGAAACAGTCAACAAAACTAAAAGACAACCTACAAAATGGGAGAAGATATTTGCAAATGACATATCAGATAAAGGGCTAGTATCTAAGATCTATAAAGAACTTATTAAACTCAACAGCAAAGAAACAAACAATCCAATCATGAAATGGGCAAAAGGCATGAACAGAAATTTCACCAAAGAAGACATACACATGGCAAACAAGCACATGAGAAAATGCTCCGCATCACTTGCCATCAGGGAAATACAAATTAAAACCACAATGAGATACTACCTCACACCAGTGAGAATGGTGAAAATTAACAAGACAAGAAACAACAAATGTTGAGAGGATGTGAAGAAAGGGGAACACTCTTGCACTCTTGGTGGGAATGCAGACTAGTACAGCTACTCTGGAAAATGGTGTGGAGGTTCCTCAAACAGTTAAAACTAGAGCTACCCTATGACCCAGCAATTGCACTTCTGGGGATTTACCCCAAAGATACAGATGCAGTGAAAAGCTGAGACACCTGCACCCCAATGTTTATAGCAGCAATGTCCACAATAGCCAAACTGTGGAAGGAGCCTTGGTGTCCTTTGACAGATGAATGGATAAAGAATATGTGGTATATATATATCTACCATGGAATATTACTCATCCACTAAAAAGTATGAATACCCACCATTTGCTTCCATGTGGATGGAACTGGAGGGTATTGTGCTGAGTGAGGTAATTCAATCAGAGGACAATCACCACATGATTTCACTCATACGGGGAATATAAAAAATAGTGAAAGGGATCATAGGGGAAAGGAGAGAAAATGAGTGGGAAAAATCAGAGAGGGTGACAAAACATGAGAGACTCCTAACTGGGAAATGAACAAGGGGTAGTGGAAGGGGAAGTAGGTGAGGGGATGGGGTGACTGGGTGATGGGGACTGAGGAGAGCACTTGACGGGATGAGCACTAAGTGTTATACTATATGTTGGCAAATTGAACTCCAATAAAAAAAATACAAAAAAAGGAGAAGATTTTCAGAGTACACTTCCTTAAGGGGGGATGACAGCATCTCCCACAGGCACATGGGGAAACTGTAGCCAGAGCCTTTATTAGGGTTTCCTGGGGAAAGGGAAGGCAGGGAAGGATATACAGTTTAGAATTAGCTAGTTTGTCCTGAGGTGTAGGGGCTGTCCCTAATTATCTGGTAGCTGGTCAGGGTGTGATTTAGTGTAGTGGAAATAAAAGGTTTGGTGTGCTAGAGCTTGATAAAAAGATGGTTGGGGGAGTGAAATCTCTACTGGCTAGTTGGCATAAGAAGGGGTGTCATGTAAAGCCCTTCCCTATTTGTATGAATTGGTTAGCCATGGATCAGGCAGTCTCTCCCTCAACAGGAAGGTCAGGAAATTCAGAGCCTGAAGACCACAGAAACCAAGAAAACGCTGTCAATATAACAGGCCCTGTAATGGATTCCAAATGCAGACATGCAAAGTCTAATCAAACTCAATTACAAGAGAGAATTTATCAGAAAAGAAATCAGATACTGTAGGATCTTCTTCCTTTTCCAGAACTTCATGCTTTCTCTCTTTCCTGTATCTGTGTTGTCAGGCTAGATGAGATTCCCAGAATCTCTATTTCGCAGTGATGTTCTGGGTTGACACGAGACAGAGAGAATCTATATGGAGGGGGAAATCTCTGGCTTTTAGGGGTGGCTTTTTGGATGCTGGAGGTAGCACTCAACATTGTCCTTGGCTCGAGGTAAGAGAGAGGCTTCTGGTCACTAACAAGTCCATCCATGGTCTCCCCCTTGTCCTGGAACCACTACTGAGCAGACCCCCTTGGATGTTTGCACTTCATGTGTGCACTCACTTCTTCCCTAGGACCAGGCCAAGGACTGTCTGGCTCTCCTGAGTTTCACTGTCCCTACTGTTCACCAAGAAAGATCTACTACTTTGAGTGAGGTTGGACTTTGTCTGAGGCTCTATGTGGCTTTTTGAAAAGACATTCCAGTCATTGCTTTCCTGGGCTCAAGTTACTGATACAGATGCCTGACCCTTTCTTAAATTTTAAATTCTAAAAGGGCTTGCTATTTCCATGGCAGGAATAGATTATTTTGTGCTCACTGTTTGCTTTGTGTTTGAATGAATCCCCTGACATCTTCCCTCTGGAACAGGAGTTCCTACTTCTACATTCTGTCCTCAATATTATCCTGAGTTTCAATCCCCTAAAATCATCTATCCCTTCAGCTGAATTCTTATCCAACATCCTTAGGGGCTGCATCTTAGCAGTACAAGGGATCCAATAACACCTGGCCCTCCACATGGCTCTAACGGTACCTGGAAAGTGACCTGATTTCTACCAAGAACAGTCTGGAGAGGAGCCAATGACACAATAAAATCCAAGGTGGCTGAAGAGGACACTTTAGTGGAAAAACACTGGAACTGGCCCTGGGGCTCTACCTCCAATTTTACCTTCAACTCACTAGCAAGACAGATTGTAAGGAATTACTTCCTTGGTACACTGGCAACGTGCCTTCAGGGTGGAGGACAGCATGGTGTGGTAACTGGAGCTCTTGGTGGCTTCCAATCCCATTTAACTTCTGAAGGGAGTCTACTCCATTTCAGGTCTTCTCTTAGCCAAGGAGTGGGGAACATCTCAGCCTTATACCTACATGCATCTCAAAATTTGTCACATTGGACTTTAATTTTCTTAGCTGGTGTCTCTTTTTCCTTGTACAGCAAAAAAAGAAAAATAAAAATAAAAAATCTATCCTCTGCCTCAAAAGCTCAGACCGCCTCTACATTATAAACATCTTTTTAAAAAAATACATATATATCTATAAACTACAGTCCAGAATAAAGTTGCTCATGCCTCTGCCCATAAGACCTGCACATACAAAGGAAACTATGCAGAACTGCCTTCCAACAGTATCCACCCCTCACTACCTGATTGTCTTCACTTCTACTGATATGCGCATGAGTACACTCCTGGGAAACCACTCTGATTCATCTCACTCTGGAGTCAAGACAAAATCCAAGCATATTTATTCACCTCCATTCTACCCACGTGTGTCCATCTTGAACCATCTGATGAAATGCCAACACGCAGCTGTGTCCATCTTACAAAGTCCTGTGTTTTCTTCTTAGAATTTCCATTGACTTTCCCCAGAAGGGTAGTAAATTAGGAACTGGACACTGTGCAAAAAAGTATTTTATTTTATTTTAGTTTATTTTTTAATAAAAATTTTATTTTTTATTGGTGTTCAATTTGCCAACTTACAGAATAACACCCAGTGCTCATCCTGTCAAGTGCCCCCCCCCGTGCCCGTCACCCATTCACCCCCACCCCCCGCCCTCCTCCCCTTCCACCACCCCTAGTTCATTTCCCAGAGTTCGGAGTCTTCATGTTCTGTCTCCCTTTCTGATATTTCCTACCCATTTCTTCTCCCTTCCCTTCTATTCCCTTTCACTATTATTTATATTCCCCAAATGAATGAGACCATATAATGTTTGTCCTTCTCCAATTGACTTACTTCACTCAGCATAATACCCTCCAGTTCCATCCATGTCGAAGCAAATGGTGGGTATTTGTCATTACTAATGGCTGAGTAATATTCCATTGTATACATGAACCACATCTTCTTTATCCATTCATCTTTCGATGGACACCGAGGCTCCTTCCACAGTTTGCCTATTGTGGACATTGCTGCTAGAAACATTGGGGTGCAGGTGTCCCAGCATTTCATTGCATCTGTATCTTTGGGGTAAATCCCCAGCAGTGCAATTGCTGGGTCCTAGGGCAGGTCTATTTTTAACTCTTTGAGGAACCTCCACCCAGTTTTCCAGAGTGGCTGCACCATTTCACATTCCCACCAACAGTGCAGGAGGGTTCCCTTTTCTCCGCATCCTCTCCAACATTTGTGGTTTCCTGCCTTGTTAATTTTCCCCATTCTCACTGGTGTGAGGTGGTATCTATGGAAACTAATGAGAATGAAGATACAACCGTTCAAAATCTTTGGGATGCAGCAAAAGCAGTCCTGAGGGGGGGAAATACATTGCAATACAAGCATCCATCCAAAAACTGGAAAGAACTCAAATACAAAAGCTAACCTTACACCTAAAGGAGCTAGAGGAAAAAACAACAAATAGATCCTACACCCAGCAGAAGAAGAGAGTTAATAAAGATTCGAGCAGAACTCAACAAAATCGAGACCAGAACTGTGGAACAGATCAACAAAACCAGGAGTCGGTTCTTTGAAAGAATTAATAAGACAGAGAAACCATTAGCTAGCCTTATTAAAAAGAAGAGAGAGAAGACTCAAATTAATAAAATCATGAATGAGAAAGGAGAGATCACTACCAACACCAAGGAAATACAAACGATTTTAAAAACATATTATGAACAGCTATACGCCAATAAATTATGCAATCTAGAAGAAATGGACGCATTTCTGGAAAGCCACAAATTACCAAAACTGGAACAGGAAGAAATAGAATACCTGAACAGGCCAATAACCAGGGAGGAAATTGAAGCAGTCATCAAAAACCTCCCAAGACACAAAAGTCCAGGGCCAGATGGCTTCCCAGGGGAATTCTATCAAACGTTTAAAGAAGAAACCATACCTATTCTACTAAAGCTGTTTGGAAAGATAGAAAGAGATGGAGTACTTCCAAATTCGTTCTATGAGGCCAGCATCACCTTAATTCTAAAACCAAAGACCCCACCAAAAAGGAGAATTATAGACCAATATCCCTGATGAATATGGATGCAAAAATTCTCAACAAGATACTAGCCAATAGGACAGCCAGTACATGTGAGCGGGAGGCAGCTAGACTCAGAGAAAGGTTTGTCAATCTGTGATCTCACCTCCTCTCAGAACTGACATTTCTCCTGTAGGTGTAATATCATTGAAAAAGAAGGAAGGGCTGAATTCACAGGACAAAGCATGAAGTTGGACCCTTTCCTAACACCACATGCAAAAATTAACCCAAGAGGGGAGAATCTCGAGCAGACTTCCCCTGACCACCAGGCCCCTCAAGGGCTTGATCTCAGGACCCTGAGACCCTGACCTGAGCCAGAACCAAGAGTCAGACACTTAACGGACTGCGCCACCCAGGCGCCCCTAGTGGCTGTTATTTTTATTCCTACTGTTCCAGCAGAAGGGTTCCAATTTCTCCACATCCTTGCTGTCCTTGCTATTTTCTGGTTTTGTTTGTTTGTTGTATAGTAGTCATACTAATGAATGTGAGGTGGTATCGCATTGTGGTTTTGATTTGCATTTCCCTAATGAATTGCGATGTTTCATGTGCTTAATGGCCATTTGTATGTATATCTTTGGAGAAATGTCTGTTCAAATCGTTTGCCAATTACTGAATTGGGTCCCCCCCCCCCTTTTATACTGTTCAGTAGAGTTCTCTTTATATTCTGTATACAACCCTTAACAGATATATGAATTATAAAAATCGATTCCCATTTTGTTGGTGGCCCTTTCACTTCATTGATAGTGACTTTTGATGCTCAAAAGTTTTCAATTTTCATGTAGTCCGCTTTTTTTTTTTTTTATGTTTCCTTTTGTCACTCGTTCCTTTGGTGTCACACCCAAAAAATCATTGTCAAATCTAATGTCATGAAGATTTTGACAATGTTTTGTTCTAAGACTTTTATTGTTCTAGGTCTTACATTTAGACCACAATGCAATACCACCTCACATTCATTAGTATGACTACTATACAACAAACAAAATCAGAAAATAGCAAGGACAGCAAGGATGTAGAGAAATTGGAACCCTTCTGCTGGAACAGAAATAAAAATAACAGCCACTAGGGGCGCCTGGGTGGCGCAGTACGTTAAGAGTCTGACTCTTGGTTCTTTTTTTTTTTTTTTTTTTAATTATTTATTTATTTATGATAGTCACAGAGAGAGAGAGAGGCAGAGACACAGGCGGAGGGAGAAGCAGGCTCCATGCACCGGGAGCCCGACGTGGGATTCGATCCCGGGTCTCCAGGATCGCGCCCTGGGCCAAAGGCAGGCGCCAAACCGCTGCGCCACCCAGGGATCCCTGACCCTTGGTTCTGGCTCAGGTCAGGGTCTCAGGGTCCTGAGATTAAGCCCTTGAGGGGCCTCCGTGGTCAGGGGAAGTCGGCTTGAGATTCTCTCCCTCTGCCCCTCCACCAGCTTTCACGCACACGCTTTCTCTCTCAAAAAAATAATAAATAAAAAAAATAGCCATTGTAGAAAACTTTGGCAATTCCATAAAATATTAAAAATAGAATTACCACAGGATTTTGCAATCCCACTTCCAGATATGTATTGAAAAGGATTGGAGGCCTGGTCTTGAAGAGGTATTTGTGCACTCATGTTCATAGCATTATTCACAATAGGTAAAACATGTAAGTGACCCAAAAGTCCAACACCAGATGAATGGATAAGCAAACAGTGGAATACTGTTCAGCCTTAAAAAGGACATCCTGTCATAGGCTACAACATGTATGAACCTTGAGGATATTATGATAAGTAAAACAAGCCAGTCAAAAGAAGACAAATCCTGTATGATCCCACTTATATGAGGTGCTTACAATAGAAAATCATAGAGAAAGTAGAATGATGGGTCCCAGGGTCCTGGGGGGAGGAGAGATGGGGAATTTGTGTTTAATGGGTATAGTGTTTCGGAACTGCAAGATGAAAAGAGTTCTGGGGATGGACAGTGGTGATAAGGTTGCATAAAAAAATATAAATATACTTAACCACTGAATTGTACACTTAAAACAGCTGAGATGGTAAAATTTATGTTATAGATTTGCTACAATTTTAAAAATTAGAAAAAGTTCTATGAGCTCTGCCATATGAGATGAAGTTGGAGAGTGAGTGTGACTGAGTATGGTGGTGATGGAGAGGACAGAGGGACAGGGGACAGAAGGGTAAGATGGCAGGCTTCATGATGATAGGGTTTGGGGGATCCAGAATGCGGAAGGAGAGGGTACATACACACAGGGGTTCAGAGGTGGTGTGCACCTAAAGTGCATCGAAGTATCTGAGGGCACACAGAGGGTAAGTGTGCAAAGCAGTGAAGGTGGAACACATATTGGGCTCTGTGTGCTAAGGGCTACAGCAATCATGAAGACAAAGGGGCTATCTGGGAGGGGACAGTGTAGAGGAATGAGGAAGGGCAGGGCTGGGCAAAAGGCACAGGCAAGTTCATGTCCACAGAGGTAAAGAACACAGGGGAGGAGAGGTCTCTGTTATATAAGATTTAAAGACTCATTTGATGGGATAAAAGAGTAACACACAAAAATTGAAGAACTCTTTATTACTTATGGCTCTGCACAAGAGGAGGACAGACAGGCTACACAGTGGACTGCCACCTAGGAACAGGTAACCGTAAGCTGAGGCTGTAGGGACAGCTTCTGCATGGCAAGTGATATGGGGTTAGTTAGGGTTAGAGGGCACCCTTTGCATTGGCTAATTTAAATCATCTTACAGGTTCCAAACTAGAAGGCTGTCCCTAGTTGTCTGGTACCTGACCCTGGGTGGGCACAGCTGCTACAAAATGGCCCAATGTGGGAGACCCCAGTTAGGGAAGTGGCTGAAGTGTAGACTTGGTCAGCTGCTTAAGAGAGGAGCCAGAGCCCCAAAACTAGGTCAAGACATCTACAACACAAAACAAACTATAGTGTGTTGTCAAGGTATGGCTGTGGCTGTGGTCCAAGAGAGAAATAGAGGGTCGAAGGAAAACTGGAGCCTTGCATGGGGGGTAATGGGCTCAGGAAAAATGGGTGGGTGATGAAATCAGCTGGGGAGATAGTGGGCATGAGGAAGCTAAGGACAAATGTGGGGGTGTGTATGGGGTACACAGAGAGCTGAGAGTGCCCCATGTTTCACAGCTGGAATTTTGAGGGATGCACCATAGAGGACACAGAAAATAGACTGAGGTCACTGGGATGGGGGCAAATATAGCTTGAGGAGGAAGGCAGATATGGAGGTGATAGGAGGCAAGGAATATTGGGTTGAGCTCTCTGGAAGAGTTGGAGAGAAAAGTGGAAGGAAGGATGAGGCAGGGGCAAGTCAAGAGATGGAAGCCTAGGGGATGGATAAAGATATGAGGGGTTGTGAGGTGCAGGTCTTGGGGGCTAGAGAGGTGGGAAGAGAGGCAGCATGAAGATTGAGGAAATGGAGATATACCTACTATGACCTTATTTCCAAATACATTCTGAGGTACTAGGGGTTAGGACTTCAATATATGAATTTGGGGAAACACAATTCAAACAGATGCTATGATTTGAACTGTATGTTAACTCCATATACAAGGCATAGTTAGTTTCAAAATGCGCTGTGATTTTTCAAGACAATGAAAAAGAGGGCAAGAGAAGAAAAGGGAATGTCTTTCTCAGGTAAGTGCTGAGTCCCAGGATGGATGCTGTGCCCTCTCTTCCTTCTAAAATGGCATACCATTTTTTTGGTTTATTTATTTTTTTAGTAATCTCTACACTCAATGTGGCACTTAAACTCATGACCCTGAGGATGGAGAGTCATCTACTCTTTCAACTATGCCAGCCAGGCGCCCCTGCCATACCTCTTTTTATACAATTTGAAAAACATTACTTTTCTACCATGGAGATATTGACCCAAACAGAATATGGTGTGTGTGTGTGTGTGTGTGTGTGTGTGTGTGTGCAGTGTGATTTTGATACAAGTTCAGACATGTTCTGAAACTTCGTAAGGAGGGTACAGCTCAGTGATAAAAGAAAATGTTACACCTGGAGATCATGGGTAATTCAGGAATATTTTTACTCTATTGCTTAAATATTTTACAATTAAAATTGTTCCCATGTGTATTACTTTTATATTACTGATATAACAATTTGCCACAAACTTAAGCATTTTTTTAAAAGATTTTATTTATTCACAAGAGACACTGAGAGAGAGGCAGAGACACAGGCTGAGGGAGGAGAAGCAGGCTCCACGTGGAAAGCCCTATGTGAGACTCAATCCCGGGACTCCAGGATCACACACTAAGCCAAAGGCAGACGCTCAACCACTGATCCACCCAGGTGTCCCCAAACTTAAGCATCTTATCACATCTATTTTCTTCTCCCCCTCCCAGCTTTCTTCAGGTATAACTGACAAATATAACTTATACAAGTTCAAAGCAGATGTGATGTTTTCATATACCTATTTATTTTCTTACAGATCTTAGATCGGAAATCTGTGGGATCTGGCTGAGCAATCTGATTAGGGTGTCACAAGTCAACATTAAGGGGTTACCAGTTTGGGTTGTATTCTTGAGATGCTGGGGAAGGATCCACTTTCAGAATCTTTTAGGTCGTTTGCAGAATTCATTTCCTCCTGAATGTTTGTGTGTGTGCCCACCTACACTCTACCTTCAATGCCAGCAACCGTGTGTGTTCAATCCTCTTGCTTCAACTAATTTTCTCTTCTATTCCATCTCTCTGGCTTCTTTCTCTTTTAAGTACTCTCATTCCATTACACTGGATCCACCTAATAAGCCAGGACAATCTCTCTCTTTGGAGATCATCTGATTAGTAATCTTAACTGCACCTACAAAATCCCTTTTATCATGTACTATACAACATAACCACCCAGTCTCTATTACATCCAGGGTTGGAAAAAATGCCTATTATTTTTTAAAAATTAAGAATGTACCTACAACTCTTTCACCACTGGTTACCA
Organism: Vulpes vulpes; assembly: GCF_048418805.1. Lineage (NCBI taxonomy): Eukaryota > Metazoa > Chordata > Mammalia > Carnivora > Canidae > Vulpes > Vulpes vulpes. The sequence continues at coordinate 17,877,528 of NC_132780.1, read as the reverse complement.
CTTGTGATGGTTCCTCAGAAGGAAAAAACAATGAGAAAAAGGTCCCTACAATTTTTAGTTGTCTTATTTTCTTACAGTAAAGTTTACAAATAAAAGCTCATGAAAGCTCATGTAGCTTAAAGTGTTAGACCTTAGAAATACCACAACACACATATACACAGAGCTTGGGACAGGACAGTTCTTCTCAACACTTCCAACTGGCTAGATACCAGTCAATCGCCTCTCCAACCTGACCCATCCAGGTCACGTCCTACATCTGATTTCCCAATGAACTGTTGAGTATTGTTACCCCAAACTGCATTTTTTCCTCTCATATTGTAATTTCTATTTCATGATATGGAAGAAATTTTACATGAGCAAAAATTTGCCTCCTAAGCTGAAGTTAGAAACTGTACATGACACTTGTAATTGGACTATAAATTGGGAATAAATGAGGGTAAAACAGTGGCCTCCAATCTGCCCTGTGTCATCCATCCCTCCCATCTCCGTTGATCCTTTACCTTACCATACACCCCTCTTTTTAAAAAAAAGATTTTATTTATTTGAGAGAGAGAGAGCATGAGCAAGGGGGAGGGGCAGAGGGAGAAACAGACTCCCTGCTGAGCAGGGAGCTGGAAGTGGGACTCCATCCCTGGGATCATGACCTGAGCTGAAGGCAGACATTTAACCAACTGAGCCACCAAGGTGCCCATCACACATCCCTCTTCTATTGGCATCCTCCACATCCCCACCCCAGGAGCCCAAACTACCTGCTAAACCTCCACACACCCCTCATCCACATGCAACCCTGTTAGACATCTGCATTGTACCCCAACCTCCTTCCCATCATCTTTCTGACATCTGTCCCTACAAGACCACTACTCCAGGGACTTGAGTGCAACCCTCCTCACCTATCACCTCCTCAAACCACACCATCTTCATCCTTCGTGTCGCTGAACATCGACTCCCAATTCCAGTATCTCCCCCCGTTCCAAGTCCTCTACACTCCACACCATCCACTCCCTCAGCCTCAACTCCTACACAAACTCATTCTGCACCCACATGCCCTACTCCATCACCCTTGACCCCTTCTCCTGGCTCTCTAGCTCCCCCATTGCCTATCACCCTCCCTGGATCCCTCACTGCCCTATGCCTCTTTTGCCTCTCTCCTCAGGCTCATGGTCTCCTCCAGGAGACTCCTCCCTCTCCTCTTCTGACACTGTCTTGGACCACACTACCTTCCTTCAAAGTCTGCCTACCACACACATTCTCCCCTTCCTTCTCTCCCACCATGATTTTAACCCCTCAAAGCCCTTGTCTCCTGTGAATTTCACCAAACACAAACCATGAATATCTTCCCTGCAAAGTGCCTATCCCCAATACCCCCTTCATTTCCATGAAACGATGTCTTTCTCCAGATCCCAGTATGCCTCACCCTCTTCACTTTCCAGCGCTTTGTCTCCTTGTACCCTCAAACGTGGCAATGCTCCTTGTGACACTGAGCACACTTATCTTTTTTCCCTTCTGCCTTCTTTCTTCTCCTGCGCTCCTGTCCCCTCATCCCAGAACCAGTGAACAACCATCTTGTCCCTGGTTCCTGTTTTCCCTGTGCCTCTCACCTGCTCTGTCACATACCTACGCACTGCCACTCCCTCTCACACCCTAATATTCCGACCACACGTCCCAACCTATTATAAATACTGCCTTTGTACGCTCTTACAGGATTAGGATCATAAAGGGGGAGGAGAAGGCTCCTTCTTAGGCATCCAAAAGTATGGAGATATAACTATTCTTCTGTGTAAGAATATACTATTGAGATTCACACAAACCTGGTGACTGTGTGTGGTTTCATGAAAAGGAGGAACTGTGAAGTTGTGTGAATGTCATTATCTGTTTATAAATAAGTGTAAACTTGTGCGTGGTGTTTCAGAATGTTTGAGTGTGCAACTAAGATGGTGTCACAGTGAGTGCACGAGTATTTCACTGTGTGCATGCATTTGTCTCTCTGCATAAATGTGTAAATGAATTTGTGTATATGAGACATCTGAATTCCCCACCATTGTAGCTCTAAACCCTGACTTGAACATTGGGGGTGACTGGATAGTGAATCTGGATCAAATTGTGGATTTGTTTGTAGGAAAAATCAAAGAATCAACTTGAACTTTAAATTTATTTTTAAAAAATATTTTACTTATTCATGACGAGAGAGAGAGAGAGAGAGAGAGAGAGAGAGAGAAGCAGGCTCCAGGCAGAGCCCCCAACGTGGGACTTGATCCCAGGTCTCCAGGACCACACCCTGGACCGAAGATGGCGCTAAACCGCTGAGCCACCCGGGCTGTCTTGAATTCATGTTTCTTAATTACCAAAGTGTCAAGTGCTCACACAGTAAATTTAGGCAAAATAAGTATGGAGAATTAGTAACCATTTTCTTCTCTGGAATCAGGTAAGTAGCACTGGCTTTTCTGATAGTTTCAGGAATTGTAGAATCTACCTGTTAAACCATCTGATCCCAGTGCTTTTATTTGTGAGGGGCTCTGTGGGGGTCTCTTTTAGAATGTTCTCTTTCTTCTGTGGCTACTGTTCTACTTCCTATCATTAGAGGAGGGAGGTCAACAATGTTAAAGTATATTTTCCTACAAAATTTCCATTAATAATTGGCATTGAATTGAGTGAATGGGTCCAAAGTAGTTGAACCTGATGTGTGCTGAGTTCAATGGTTTGATTGTAAATTGTTGGCATCATATTCTTCCATCTATTTGCATCTTTGAAAACTCTTCCTAAGTATTTTGTCTTATTCCATTTCTTTGCTAATTACTTAAATTATGGTTCAGCTCAGGCGAATGAAGACTGGGAAAGAACTAGACATTGGGGAAACTTCTAGAGGAAGCAAAGAGCCCAGAGACAAACATAATCACTGCCAGTCCTTCATATGGCAGACCTCAGCATTTCCTACTGTCCCCTGTGTGAGACTGTTTGCCTCCAGGGATAATGGAAAAGAGTCTCTCAAAATCATTCTAATACTCTCTTAGGAGATGCTAACTAGAAACTTCTAATTGTTTTTGGTAATTACCAACAGGAGAAAGTTTTCTGAAACAGTCTCAACTCCCAAAGCCTACACTGCAGACAGATGAAATGACAAGCGCAGTTCCAAGGGAGGTAACTTCACAGAATCAAAACCCCCATGTCAGATTCTAGCTACCTATGTTCTGCCCATAGTGGCCACTACAGAGCCCACTCTCCTGGCAGCAGGAAAGTATTTTCTATTTCACTCTGAGAGGCAGAGTCTATAAGGGAAGGAGGCAGATCGGGATTTGGCATAAATGTTCATATCAGAAAAAAAAGGCATTCTCTGGTTTTGAATCTGGTCCAGTGCCAAGGCACACAGGAAGAATTAATTCCTGAGGAACAGGGTGAGGAACAGGTAAAGAGAGATGGGAGTCCTAGACCCTACCCGATGGATTCTAATACAATGTAATATAATCCTCTCTGACAGTGATTGCTGGTGTTTAATGCAAGGAATAAAACCTGATTTTTAAGGTGCTTAAGGATGTAGTGGTAAGATCAGTCTGCTGTTCAGCCTACTTTAAAGGGATCTTAGACCAAAATTTCAGGATTACTAGAAGTATACCTATAACACCTCTTTATAAACCTTATAACTCCCTTAACACCTTATAAAGAGTAAGATGAATTTATAGGACTCACCTGTCCCTGTGTAGAAAGTGTATCCAAATGGTAATGGCTTGAATGGAAAGGTTTTCTCTAACTCTGAAGATAATTTATGGAGATCCTAATTGTCTCTTGAAAACACTACAGTCTGATTATGTCGAGGCTATTTTTACCCTTAAATTTAGGGGAGGAATATTAAAGGAGTTACCATAATTATGTATTTCACACAACTGTCTGGCTCATATCGTTTCCCCGTTTGAAAATATTTTCATCAATTGTAACAAAGGTAACACTCTGGTGTGGGATTTTGACAGTGAGTATATGGGAAATTGCTGTAGCTTCCACTCAATTTTGCTGTGAGCCTAAAACTGATGTTAAAAAAAAAAAGTACCATTTATATTCTCATGACAATCCAAAAATCTCTATCAACTCATAAAATGCACAAAATTTCATGCCTTACACAATGCCATTTTGCATATATGTCATCATTTATAAATACTGCATTGTTGCAAATAATTTTACTTAATTCAGGTATTAATAGGCAAATATGTGATCTAAAATTAATAATTTAGTTTTTAGCCTATAGCATTGTCATGTATTAGTATTTTATGTCCCCAAATGTAAGGTATGATGTGATTATAGAACACTTCCTGTGATAGGTACCATTATACTTGTGTTGATACAAAAGCAAGTTTTTGTTGCCACCCTAATATCTAGCCAGCCTTACATCCATTATACACAACTTGTGATGGAGCAGTTTCCTACAGTATTCTACTGCCAGCAGTGCATCTACATTTATTAAGGTATCTAAAGCTTTATTCGTAATTGATATTGGCCTATAAATCTTTACAAATAAATGGAAACTTGCTACATCCAACACTACAATAACAAAAATCTTTAGTCAAATGACAAGGTGTAAAAATCAAAACTAAATATAAATCTGGGGCAGCCCGGGTGGCTCAGAGGTTTAGCGCGCCTTCAGCCCAGGGCATGATCCTGGAGACCCAGGATCGAGTCCTGCGTCAAGCTTCCTGCATGGAGCCTGTTTCTCCCTCTGCCTGTGCTTCTGCCTTTTGCTCTCTCTCATGAATAAATAAAATCTTAAATATATATATATATATATATACACTTATATATAAAAATCTGGATTTGATGAACACAGCTAACTAGCTTTTAGTAGAGGATGGTAGTTTAACGCATTGTTAGCAGCTATGAAATTAAATACAAAATGGACACTGGACTTAAAATTTCCCTGATCAGACAGAACCCTTTAAGCCACATAAGAAAAACTTAAAACCTAGCTTATTTCGGGATCCCTGGGTGGCGCAGCGGTTTGGCGCCTGCCTTTGGCCCAGGGCGCGATCCTGGAGACCCGGGGTCGAATCCCACATCAGGCTTCCGGTGCATGGAGCCTGCTTCTCCCTCTGCCTGTGTCTCTGCCTCTCTCTCTCTCTCTCTCTGTGTGACTATCATAAATAAAGAAAAATTTAAAAAAAAAAAAAACCTAGCTTATTTCATGAACATAAGCAATATATAGGTTATTTCCTGTGAATGCCTCTAATAATCATTAAAAATTTATCTTCCTAAAAAAGGCATAATTACTTTTAACCAATCTCTTGTAATCCAGAAAGCCCCATTATAATACCATTCACTGTAATCAGGTTATAAACCATCCTGGAACATCATGCCCCTGATCTTCATATGTTTTAAATTTGAAAGCTTCTTGTTCATGAATAGTTCTCATATGCACAATACTATTTGTTGATTTGGGTGTTTTAAATCTGCTATTTCTGGAATTTTGACACATCCCAATTCATTTCAAGTCCCTGCTCTGTCACAAGCAGCAGATTTTGACAAATACTTAACCTTTCTGTGTCTGTTCTCTCCATCTTTTAGTTACAGCCATAGTGGCGCTGGCTTCGTAAATTTGTGAAGCGTGAAGTTCTCACGAGTGCCTTCACAAAAGTGATTTTACATTAAGAGGGCTCTTTAAAGGTTACACATTCAACCTGTGGAAAACTTAGTTAAGATAAACTCAGTGCAAACTGACAAGATGACTGCTAGGTATCTGGCAATGGGGATGATCTCATCACAGACTATGGCTGGAATACTGGGCAATTTCTCTTCTTTACCATTTTATAATCCTTTACTTTATTGGGTGCAGGCTAAGGTCCAAAGATTTGATCCTCAAGCACCTGATTTCAGCCGATTCCTTGGGCATTCTGCCTAAAGGAGTCCCCACTCAATACCTTTTGGGTTGAGACATTTCCTTAATGATTTTGGTTGCAAACTTTTCTGTACAGTTGTGTCCACAGTATCACCTGCCTCTGGAGTGTCTTCCAGACCATCATCATCAGTCCCAGGAACTCCAGGTAACAGATCTTAAAGTGAAAGCTCCTAAGGACATAAGCACCTCCATAACCCTGTGCTAGATCCTGCATATGCTGGTAAATACCATTTTTCTTATGTATATCACCAGTAAACAGAGCAACAAAAACATCACAATTTTGGAAACTGTTCTTTGGTTCATCATGACAAAGCCAGAAACTCAAATTGTATGCAGTGTTATCATTCCCTGATGTGCTATGTTTGGGGCTCAAGCTCTGGGCCAATAGCTGCATGGTCTTCATCCTGTACAGGCACAGGCAGAAGGTCCAACACATTCACAGAACCAATGTCTCCTCCACATCATCACCTGAATGAATCTACAGCCACCAAAACCATCCTTCTCCTGAATATCTTTGTCTACTTTAACATCCTCTCCTCCATCTTTCAAGTCATTTTGTCTCTTTTTGATAATCCCAACTGGATCTCTTGAGCACCATTTCAGTAATCCGTTTCCCAACCGTCAACCCCTTTCTGTTCATAAGCCTGACCACAAGGCATCCATGCTCTGTTTTGCCTACAGAATACAAAGGCCCTCATCTAGGAAGAAAATGTAAACAATGTTTTCACCCAATTTTTTTTTTTTAAGATTTCATTTATTCATGACACACACACACACACACACACACACACACACACACACACAGAGGCAGAGACAGTCAGAGGGAGAAGCAGTCTCCCTGCAAGGAGCCCAATGTGGGACTCAATCCTGGATCCAGGATCACACCCTGAGCCAAAGGCAGAAGCTCAACCGCTGAGCCATCCAGGCATCCCTTACCCAATGTTCATTCACTTATTCACTCATCCCCCTTGGAATCATATGAAATAGTGACAAGAGTGGTGGTAAACACACACACGTGCACATATCAATCTGATTATGATTACCCATCAGGCAATAATACTGGAAAATTGCATGTAAGAATATAAAACTCAGAATTTAAAATACTTATTTTTATCATTCTAGTTGATTATCTTGCTAACATACATGAAATGCATTTTTATTTATCTACTTTAGTTCTTATGTCCTACATGTACCTCTTGATAAAAATATCCAAATGAATGTGGTCAAATAATTTGACTTTAACAGAATTAGTCTTTCGTGTGTTTTTTTTTTTTTTTAAGATTTATTTATTCATGAGAGACAGAGACACAAGCAGAGGGAGAAGCAGGCTCCCTGCAGAAACCGATGTGGGACTCGATCCTGGATCCCAGGATCATGCCCTGAGCTGAAGGCAGACGTTCAACCACTGAGCCACCCAGGCATCCCAGTCTTTTGTGTTTAATAATGGGCAAATTTGGGAAGCATTTACCAACTTATTGTATGTGCGCTTCATGGTATCTGTTCTATTTTATGTTGACTTCTGTGTTAATGTAATAATTTCACATTTTACTTTTGAGGTATAGATTTAATATCTTAGATTTCAACACAATTTACAAAATACTTATAAAACCTTATCACGACGTAATCTAATAGTTAACCACCTAGACAATATAAGATCATTGCATACTATCTACTACCTTCTTACAACTAATTTTTTAGTTGCTGCTTTTAAAAAATATTTTTTATGCACAGCTCATGAGAGCACTGCTCACTAAAATTTCAAACTGAACACACTTGTGTATAGATCCTTGATTAAAAAAGAGAACACTGACCTTACAGATGTTTCCTCATGCCTTCCCAGTCACTATCCCCAATAACCACTATTGTGACATCTTCTACATACATCAATTTCACCTCTTTGTAATTCAAATGAATGGAAATCCAACAGCATGAGCTCTTTTGTATTTGGCTTTTAAAATTCTATTATGTTTGGGGGAACCTGAGTGGCTCAGTCAGTTGAGCATAGGACTCATGCTTAGGTCATGATCTCAGGAGTCGTGAGATTGAACCCCAAGTCAGGCTCCGTGCTCAGTGGAGAGTCTGCTTAGGATTCTCTCTCTTCCTCTCCTTCTGTCTATCCCCCAACTTGCACGCACTCGTCCTCTAATAAATAAATCTTAAAAAAAAATTCAAGTATGTTAATTTATCTGTGGTTTTTCATGCTGTTGGTGATAGAATTCCATTGTGTTAACATCAATTTTTTTTAAATCAATCAATTTAATCATTCTTCTGTCCATGCATGTGAGTGGGTTTCATTTGGGGGCTATCATGAATAAATAGCACTGGTCTGTAAGTTCTACAATGTGGTTTGGCAATACATGTATGCATTTCTGTTGGGTATGTATGTGATAGAGGAACTTTTGGGCCACAGGCTTATATCTACTCAGCTTTTGCAGGTAACAGCCAGTTTTCCAAAATGTTTGTTACAAATTTCATACCCACCAACAGTGTAGGACATGCCTGGTTTATATACTTAATCCACGCTTAGTGTTTTCTGTCATTTTCATTTAGTCTTATGGTTGGTGTGTGATGTTAAACCAGGTAGTGGCTTTATTTGCAGTTCCTTTATTAGTAAGGAAGTTGATCCTTTTTTTTTTCTTTTTTAGTTTATTAGATACTGGGTACTTTTTCCTGAAGTGTCTGTTGCTTTATTTTGTTCAATTTTTTTTCCATGCTGTGTTTTCTATCATTTTCTTACTGAGTTTTTATAAGTTCTTTATGTATACTGGATTAATCTTTTTTAGGCTCTACCTCTAATCCTAGTGTTTTTTGACAAGTAGATGCTTTCCTCCTTTATAGTTATTCTGTTTACAAGAAGTCTTTTCATGAAATCTCAGATGTGTTGTTTCCTTCTCAAAACATCATTCATACCTTTAAAATTTCCATCAGCATCTATTTGGAAACTATCCCCCCCCACACACACCCATTAAGAGAATACATTTCAATTTATTCTGAAAGTGTGATATTAGGCTTTTCATTTCTTTTCTGTCACTGATCACTGCCTCACCTGGTTTAACATTACCTCACCCTCACAGCTTTCTCTCCAGTCTGTTGGAAACTTACGACCCCAGTGCACCATACCATCAAGGTTACTCTTGGTGCAGGAATCTTCAGTGAACCTTTCTGTTCAGAGGACTAATTATTTGTCTGCTTTAAAGGGAAAGCTGTACGATGCTGAAATGGTTCTCCATTGGTTCCTTTAGTGTTTTCACAGCTTGTATCAGCTTTTGTCCAGAGTTATCTTTTCAAGGGTTTTTTTTGTCAGCCTCAGGCAATGCCTGCTTCAAGGGCAGATTTACTTCTTGACTATCATAAAAATAATGCCTCCCTCTGAGGCAAACTTTGGGCACTTTTGCATGTGAACAACTTTAATAGGTTGGATTTCTTTTTGTTTGTTTGTTTGTTTGTTTTTATTTATGATAGTCACAGAGAGAGAGAGAGAGAGAGAGAGAGGCAGAGACACAGGCGGAGGGAAAAGCAGGCTCCATGCACCGGGAGCCCGACGTGGGATTCGATCCCGGGTCTCCAGGATCGCGCCCTGGGCCAAAGGCAGGCGCCAAACCGCTGCGCCACCCAGGGATCCCCAGGTTGGGATTTCTTAACCTTGACATTCTTCAGTGGTAATGTAAACCTACTACATACACAGCGTCCACCCAGGCAGGCCTCTGTGTATCACCTCCATGGGACTTGAGGTAGACCATGGGAACAAATGCAAATACAAAGCTCCTGCTGTTTACTCTGTTATGAATAATAAAATCTTAATCTTAAACCCAGGAGTCTCATGCCTTCCTCCAGTATCCCATGAAACAGAGAGGATAATTTATCTTGCAAAAGGGGGTAAAAGATATTTACCCCTAAGATATATTTTCACATTTCTTAACAGTCTTGATGAGGATGGGATACTGAGAGATCTGTTTTCAAAGAGGAAATTATGAATTATGAAGACCTTCCTGAGCCCTGGATAGGGCATACGAAAAGGCTTCCTGAGACATGTAGTAAATTTACCCAAGATCTGGGCAAAGTGGAATTAGGGCCCTGGGCTGTCCTACATGTTACCAAAGCTGACGGGTGAGAGGCAGGCCTGAAATAAGCAACTTGACTGTAGTTTGTTATTTTCTCTCCTTCTGGCAGGAGGAGGAATTGCGGAGTTATCCAAGTTGATACAAAACTGGATGAATGAAAAGCATTATACCTTCATGTCACTTACCAGTGAATAGCCAGAGGCTGCTGGAAACAAAAAGGAAATGTGCCCAGAACACTCCTTCTCCCAACAGACACAGTGATTTAATGATGAACAGATGAATTCCTTCTGTTTGAAATCCATAAACTATTTGAGAGGTTCCTGAACCTTGGGTAAGTGTCAAACCAGTCACACTGAGGCTGGTACAAATATTTGAGATACCTTCTTGCCATAATCCATACCCCTGGCACAGCTCCCAACTTCCCTGAAGAAAGAAAGAACTGGACCACACATCCAAAAGTACCAACTTTTCCAAGGACTACTCTAGAGATTGGCGTGTTTTTGGCCTCAGAGCTGATGGAACCTGGCATACTCTAGATACCTAAAAGCTAAAGGGAGTAAAGAGAGGTTTAAACAAGAATACAAGCAGGCACCTTAATTCTTCTTCCAGCGCAATGCGTTGTGAGCAGAAAAAAATGTTTGGATTCCACACTCTCCCTGGGCAGAGAAGAGTTGACCACATGTCCAAACTCCCAACTTCTCTGGGGGATGCCTGAAGGACTGGTCTCTGTCTCAACTGTCTCAGACTGACAGGATCCAGCATATTTTAGATGCCTGGGGCCATTACAACAAAGATGGTACTTCAGACTAGTGTGAAGATTTCAGAGGCTCCCAGAATCTACAAACCCAGTCTATGAAGACTGGTACAGGTGGCTGGTTTTTTTCCTAATGCACAGATACCAACACAGAGTCAAGGAAAATGATGAAACAAGGAAACATGTCTCAAACAAAGGAATGAGATAAATCTCCAGAAACCAACCCTAATGAAATGGAAATAGATGATTTCTCTGACAAAGAATTCAAAATAACCATCATAAGGTTATTTAGAGAGGTCAGGAAGAACAATGCATGAACAAAGAGAGAAAATATTATGTATCAAACAGAAATCCTGGAGCTGAAGAATTAAAGGAACTATAAAATTTACTATAGTGGCTGAACAATAGTCTAGAGCAGAAGAAAGGATACACATAGGCTGAAAGTGAAGGGACAGAAAAAGATATTTCATACAAATGGAAACCAAAGAGAGTAAGAGTGGCTATATTTACATAAGATAAGATAAACTTTCAGTCAATATCAGTCACAAGAGACAAAAAACTTCATTATAGTGATAAAGGGGTCAATTCATTCATCAAGAGGATACAACAAATGTACATACATTTAACCCAGTACTGGTGCACCTAAATATTTAAAGCAAATATTGACAGATCTGAAGGGAAAAATGGACAATAATACAACAATAGTAAGAGATTTCAATACCCCATTTTCAACACTGATGCATCATCCTCACAGAAGATCAACAAGAAAAAAGCAGACTTGAAGAACACTAAAGACCAAATGGACCTAACAGATATATACAGAACGATCCATACAACAGCACTAGAATAAAATCTTTTCAAGGGTAAATGGAACATTTTATAAGGTTTATCATATGTTGGGCTATAAAGCAGTCTTAACAAATTAAAAAAAACTGAAGTCATATTTCTTCTGAAATACATGAAACTAGAAAAAATAAAAGAAAACTGAAAAAGTCACAAAACTGTGAAAATCAACACACTCCTAAATAACCAACAAGTCAAAACAAATCAAAAGGGACATCAGAAAGCATACTGAGACAAATGAAAATGGAAACACAACATACCAAAAGTTATAAGATGCAGAAAAAGTTCTAAGAGGGAAGTTTACAGTAATAAATATCTACATTAAGAAAAAAGCTCTCAAATAAGCAATTAACATTATGCCTCAAGAAACTAAAAACAAAACAAAACACTAAGCCTTAACAGGAGGGAGGAAATAATAAAGAGCAGAAATAAATGTACAGAGACAAGGACAACAAAGAAAAATCTGAAACTATGGTTTTTTGTTTTTTTTAAAGAAAATGACAAATCATGAGCTAGACAAACCAGAGAGAGAGAGAGAGAGAGAGAGAGAGACTCAAAAAAGTTGTATATGAAAGAGGAAACATTAAACTGGTTCCACAGAAATACAAAGGATAAGAAACCACTATGAAAAATAATATGCTAACAAACCAGAAAATCTACAAGAAATAAATTCTTACATACATATAACCTACCAAGACTGATAATGAAGAAACAGAAAATTTGGACAGACCAATGAGTAAAGAGAGTGAATCAAAAACCCAACAAAAGCCCAGGTCCAGATCATTTCACCCATGAATTCTACCAAACATTTACAGAAGAATTAACACCAGTCCTTCTAAAACTCCTGCAAAAAATTGAAGAGGAGAGGAACACTCACAAACTCATTTCACAAGATCAGCATGACCCTGATACCAAAGCCAGAGAAGGACACTGTAAGGAAACAAAACTACAGATCAATATGTACCTGATGAATATTGATGCAAAAATCCTCAAATTATTAGCACACTCAGTTCAAAAGCACATAAAAAGTTCCATACACCATCATCAATTAAGATTTACCCTTGGGATGTAAGGATGGTTCAGCATATGCAAAATCAACAAATGTGACAGACCACATTAACAGAATGAAGGATAAAAATTATACGATCATCTCAGTAACTGTATTAAGCACTTTAATAAACTTCAATATCCTTTCATGATAAAAACAAATTGAGGAATGTACCTCAACAATATAAAGGCCATATATGATAAGCCCATAGCCAATATCATATACTTAGAAGTTAAAGTAAAGCTTTTCCTCTGAATTTAAGAAAAATGTGCCCACTCTCACCACTTCAACACAGTACTGGAAGTCTTGAAGAGAGTAAATCTGTAAGAAAAAAAGGCATCCAAATTGGAAAGGATCTTCTATGTAGAAAAGCCTAAAAATTCCAGAATAAAACTGTTAGAATAAATGAATTCACCAAAGCAGCAAAATAAAGTCAACAGAAAAATCAGCTGCATTTCTATATGCTAGCAATGAACAATCTGAAAAGAAAAATATTTTTAAAATTTTATTTACAATAGCATCAAAAATAAAAGAATCAGAAGTAAAAGACTTCAAGAAATAAACACATAAATAAACGGAAATGTATCCCATGTTTATGGATTAGAAAACTTACTATTGCTATAATGTCACTACTACCCAATCTACAGATTCAATGCAATTCCTATCAAAACCCCAATGATGTCTTTTGCAGAAAGAGAAAAACCTATCCTAATCTTCATATGGAATCTTAAGGAACCTCCAATAATCAAAACAATCTTGAAAAAGAACAAAGCTAGGGCTCACTTTTCTGATTTCAAAACAAGTTATTGTAATCAAAGTATTGTGGTACTGGCATTTATGGTCAAATGATTTTTTAAAAGTGCCAACACTATTCAAGAAATGGTACTAGGAAAACTGAATACCCATAGGCCAAAAAAAATTGAATTTGGATCCCTAACACCATATACAAATATTAACTCAAAATCAAAGACCTTTAACTATAAAACTCTTAGAAAACATTGGTCAAAACCTTCATGACATTGAATTTGGCAATGATCTCTCAGAAATGACACCAAAGGTACAAGTAAAACAGAATCCTACGATACTCGACCTTTTGTGTCTGGCTGCTTTCATGTGACGTGTTTCCAAAATTCATCCATTGTTTTAAAAAAGATTTATTTTGAGAGGAAGGGGGTGGGAGAGAACATGAATAGGGGGAGGGGCAGAGGGAAAGACTCGCAAGCAGACTCCCTGCTGAGCAAGGAGCCTAATACATCAGGTATAGGGCTCAACCTCATGACCCTGAGATCATGATCTGAGTCGAAATCAAGTCAGATGCTCAACCTACTGAGCCACTCAGGTGCCCTAATACTTCATTAATTTTTATGGCTGAGTAGTAACATCCATTATATGGCTACACTACATTTCATTTGTCTATTCATCAGTTAATGGGCATTTGGGTGGTCTCCACATTTTGGCTATTGTGAAGAATGCTGTTACAGTATTTATATATACACGTTCTTACAGGGATATAGGTTTTCAATTTTCTTGGGTATATAACTAGGAGTGCAATGGGTGGGCAAAATGGTAACTCAGTGGTACTGCCATTGTTTTCCAAAGTAACTGTACTATTTTACATTCCCACCAGCAGTATGAGGATTCTAGTATCTCCTCATTTTTACCAACACTATCTGCCAACATATAGACAAATTATTTTTGTATACTTGTGTCCTGCAATCTTATTGAAATTTTTTTTAGTGGATTCCTTAGGGTTTCCTATATACACGATTATGTCATCTGTAAATATAGTTCTATTTCTTTTTTTCCAATCTGCATGCCTTCTTTTCCTTTTATTTTTCTTGCCTAATTACCCTAAACTACTACTATATTTTTGAAAAGAAGTGGCAGGAGTGAGTACTTTTGTCCTGTTCATGATCTTTGGTAAGCACACAGTCTTTCACATTATGTCACCTGTGGGTTTTTGCAGATACCTTTTTATCAGATTAAGGAAATTCCAATTTCTAGTTTGTTGAGTGTTTTTATAGTCAAAGTGTAGATTCTGTCAAATGCTATTTAGCATCAATGGAGATGATCATGTGGTTTTTGTGTCTTATTGATAGGATGTATTACACTGATGCTGGCCTCAGAAAAAATTGGGAAGTGTTCTCTTCCTGCTTTTGGGAAGAGTTTGTGAAAAAATGGTATTAATTTTTAAAATGTTTTTAGAATTAACTGAAGCCATCTGGGCCCAGACTTTTGTGGACAGTCTTTTGTTTTTGTGGACAGTCTTTTGTTTTTGTGGACAGTCTTTTGATTACTAATTGAATACATTCATATATTTCTAAGATATTTCTGCTGCTGATATATGTTCCATGTAGGAGGGACAAAAACTCTAAAGTCAAAGTTGGTTTTTGCTGCTATAATAGTTCAGATCAGGTTTTGGCCCTAATGACTCATTAAAAAGCCTACCATGGGTTTCAACATTTTGCATCACAGTTAAGAGATTAGGACTCAGATTTCCTAGAGTGCCAGCCATGCCCTGCTTCTCATCTAACTTATGGGGCCAGCTTCCATCCTTGAATGGGTCCTGAAAGGATCATAAGCTATCAGAGGAAATTAAGGCATTTTTTTTCTTGTGGGAGAGATTTGTGGAGCTCTGATCTGGTTAAGTCCATAAAAAGCCACATCAGACACCCAAAACACTTTTCTGCATCCCAGCCTCCTCCCTCCCTGGCTCCTGGCCTCATTTGGCCCTGGAAGGACCCAACCTCCACCCCCCTCCTGCCCTCTGTGA
This sequence comes from Vulpes vulpes, assembly GCF_048418805.1. Classification (NCBI taxonomy): domain Eukaryota; kingdom Metazoa; phylum Chordata; class Mammalia; order Carnivora; family Canidae; genus Vulpes; species Vulpes vulpes. Next base: position 17,862,177 of record NC_132780.1, on the reverse strand, counting down.
GTCTTAATCTTGTCCCTCAGGTTGACATTCAATCCCTTCAATGTATCTGGAGGCTCCTCAAAATCTGCATACTTCTGCACGCTCACCTAGGCCATGCCACCTTTCCCCTTACTCTGTACTGAATTACTTCTGTTTCCCAATAAGCCTGGAGGGAAAGCTTTCCAGGTAGAGGTTCATGTCACGTACAAAAGGCTGGAGATGTTAAAGCATGTGTGGATTTCCAGGAACCCTCCTTTCCCAGAGAAGAGCAGGTGACTTGAATCCTGGTTCCCAAGATGACTGCATCCTTCCCTTTACTCTCCTATCCAGGTGTCACCAAGTCCCAATCTGTCTTCTTGAGAAGCTTTTGTTTCCTTTTACCTACAACTTCCCCAACTCCACGGTATCTCCCTCTAGCTCAAAACTCCTCTCTTGCTTAGACCACATCCCCCCCCCAAGATTCTCCCCCTTCAATTCTGATAGTGTCACTCCTTTACCAAAAACCCCTGTGGCTGCTGTTCCAGGATTAAGTTTAAATCTTCAGCTTGTTCCAAATGCTCTATATACTCTGTAATCAACCTCCTCTCCTTATGCTGTTGATGCCTCTACCTATCTGTGGCAGAGCTAAGAACTCAGTTTCTCTCTGGAACATGTGTTGTTGACTGTCACAATGGCATCCCCAGTGAACCATATCTCTAGATTTTTCACATCTTACGAGGTCCCCTCCTGCACTGATTCTGGGATTAGCCATGTGACTTGGTTCATTCAGCTTGTGATGCAAGCAGAGGTTTTAAAGCACTTGTAAACCGGGACTTGTTCTCTTGGAAACTGCTTTGGAACCATCAGATAAAGAGATCCAGCCACCCTGGAGAGATGTTGTACCAAGCCTCAACTGAGGTGGTACTCCCAGACATGGGGTTGAAGAAGTCATCTTGAAAATTTCCAGTCCCACTAGATACCATATAGAGCAGAGGAATCTTCCAACTGAGCTGAGCCCAGACCACAGAATTATGAGGAACAATACATTTTCATTGTTTTAATCACTAAGTTTTGGGTGTGAGTTGTTATCTAGTAAAATAAAAATGAAAGATGATGGAGCATTCATTTGAATGTTCTTTCAGCAATTAGTAGTAGATTGCTGACTGAACTTGAACATTCAGCATGCTAAGAGTGACCATATTGCCCCACTTCCCAACCTCAATTCTTCACTCAATGAGTCCTTCAAATATTTATATCCTAGGGGAGTATAGTACATATGTGTTTAGGTGCAGGGTGGGGGACCAAACTTAAACCACAGGTCCTCCCTTATGAAAATAACATAAGCCAATAATGGGAGGAACAAGGTCTCCTTCACCCTTATCCCCCAGGACTCAGCTGGGCCTAACAAACAGTAGGGACTCAGTAACATGAGAGCTGGGCTGGTGAAATCACTGCCACCCAGTGCCAATTTCCCCTCCACCCTACTGAGCAAAATTTCACTCAGTATTATGTCCTTTGTGAAACCTTACACGTACCACCATCCACTAAGTCTCTTGCTCCTCTCTCCGGAGCTCTTTGGCCCCTGCATCAGTTAGAATTCGGGTGACCTGCAAGTGATGAAACCCCAAATAAACAGTCATTCAAAAAGTTTAACTTTCCCGGGTAACTAATACTGGTGTAGGTTTTCACAGCATCAGGGACCCAGGCTCCTCTTATCTGGTTCTGCCACCTTCCTGGGCTTATGCTCATAAAATCACTCCCTGGCCCAAGATGGCTACTCCCACTCCACCCATCTGATCTACAGTCTGAAGTGCAGCAAGAAGGAAAAGCAGGGGGCATATGTCTCCTCCTTTAGGAACATTTCCTAGAAGCAACACACACCACTTCTGTCCACATGATATTGGCCAGGATTTAGTCAACATCACACCGAATGTCAAGAGACCTGGGAAAACGCCTTGAAACTAGGCAAACATGTGCCCAGCTACAAATCAGTGTCTTTATTAGTGCAGAAAAGGGAGAACAGATATTAAAGGACAATGGATTCCATCTTGCCAGTCCCCTTCTCATTCTGTTACACCCTGATTTTCCTGAGACTTCCTCAGGGGCAGGGACTAATCCACAGTGGGGCTCTCCAGCAAGTTACAGCTGACTCGACTGCTTCTCACATGCCATGCAGCAGTTACCCATTTTACATGTATTAACTTATTTAGTCTTTATGCTGTGATCTAGATTCTATCATTATCCCCAGGCTACAAAGTACAAAACTGAATTCAGAGGAACTTGGTAACCTACTCAAGGTCAGGAAGCCATTAACTAAAAGAACTAGGATCTGTACCAGGCAGTTTGGCTTTGAACCACCACATGCTCAACTAATGTCTGTGAAACTAAGCTCCACCACGGAACTCTGCGGGCCAGAGCAGAGACCTCATGGGCCTTCTACAACATAGGCCACCTACACTTCTGGTGGTTCCCAGAGAAATTCCAAGCCAATAATTAGGTCTTTTTTAGAGAGAGTAGAGACCATGGCCTGGTGTGGCACCCCTCCTCCATGCTATTGACTAAAACCAGAGGACCAGCTATTTCTAGACCTTTATTTCTCTGTGAAAAGGGAAAACAGGAATAAAATAAAAACGGCACAGTTGACACACACATACACACAAAAACCACTGAAGGGGAGGGAGAGAGAGGAAGGGAGAAAGGAGGTGGAGAAGTAGATGGGGTACAGGTCCCCATTACAGCAGCAGGAGCCAGTGACCTGGGATGCTCACATCTCTCCCCTGCGGGCAGAAGTGGCCCCTTCCTCCCAGGGTCACTGCCCTGTCCCACCTTGTGCTCCCCAAGCCTCTTAAGGAGGTGGACAGTGAGCAGTCGGATTCCCAGGCTGGGGAGAGGAAGAACCGTGCTGAGGGAAGGCGCCTGGGGTCAGACCATGCACAGGGAGTGACAGCCAAAGGCCCCCCACCATCTCCCAGAGGAAGGGACTTGTGGGGAGGGAGGGTGGACACCAGAGGCCGGCGTTGGCTCCTCTTCCAGCATCAGGCGAGAGACAGAACTAGGGGAATAGGAATAGGCGGGAGTCAGAACCACAGCTAGCCTTCTGCCCACAAACTGCTTCTGCATATCCCCCCTCCCAGGAGCTGCTATTCTCAGGCCTAGGCCCATCCTTGCATACCACCCTCCCATTGGGGTCTCCGAGTTCACGCCTTACCAGTCAGAGCCTCCTGGGCAAAGTACTTGACATCCACATCCTGGTCCTGGGTTAGCTTCTCTAGGATGGGCTTGACCTCGCTCTGCAATGTGCTAGAAGGAGAAAGGGAAGGCAAAGGAAGGGTGAGCCACGCTAGGCTGGGTGAGGGCTCCTGGGCAAGGAGGGGGCCACAGATACCGATGGCACGTGAGCCCGGAGATTAAATTACTTTGCAGGCTGAAGTCTAAAACTAGCACAGAGATCTCAGGGGTCCAGAATAGGCAAAGGGAGGTCAGACAGTCTGGGAAAGTGGAATACAGAATCATAAAAATCTCAAGTCTCTGAGGCTCAGCAAATGGACATATTTATTTGACATATTTACTGAGGCCTACTCTGCATTAAGTGTGATCAGAGTGGTAAATCCAACATCTGATTCTTGCCTGTGTAGAACTTGGGCTAGGAGGAAGACACAGACCAAACTGACAATAATTAAGAGAGAAGTATTAAGTGCCGAAGGAGAAGTACCCAGCCTGAGAGGAGCCAAGGGGAGGTATCTACTCCTAAGTGAGGGGCCCTTGAAAATCTACCACCATTGACAGTCAAGCGTCTGGGGAAATGAAGGCATGTCCCTCTCCAGTTAAGAGGCTGTTCCTCTGCCCCATACAACTACCATTCTTACTTCTACCACCTAGATCTGTTTTGCCTATTTTAGAACATAATATAAATGGAATCAGACTATGCTTTCTTGGGTCTGGCTTCTCACCAAACATGATGTTGGGGAGAATCATCTGTGTTGTTAAGCAGAGCAACAGTCGCACTGAACAGTCTCCCATTGTATGAACAAACCACGATTTATACCACTGTACTGTGGACAAAGACTTGGGCTATTTTCAGTTCATGGCTAATATAAAGAAAGCTACAAAAAACGACCTTTTGCTAGGACAAAAAGCACTCATTTCTCTTGGATATATGCCCTTGTATGAGGACTCCAGTCATTCTACCAACACCAAATGTTCCTGAGGTTTTTGTTTGTTTTGTTTTTAAAAGTTAGCCATTCTGGGGTGTCTTTTCATTTACAATTTCCCAATGGCTGATGATGATGAGCATCCTGTCACATGCATATTGACCATGAGATCTTTTGAAAGTGCTTGTTCAAGTTGGGTTCTGCCCATCTCTTACTTGGGTGTTTGTCTTATTGATTAGCAGAAAAGTAATCTGGATGAGTTAGTCCTCTGTCACAAATATGTCTTACAAGTACATCCTCCCCATGAGTGGCACACCATTTTGCTCTCATAATGTTCTCTTTTAATGAAGTTCTTTTTACTCAAGGTGAAATCACTCTTCTCCCTGGGGAGCTATTTAACAGATCTGAGTAATTTAACAAATCCTTTCAAATCTTCAAGATGTTGGGATGCCTGGGTGGCTCAGCAGTTGAGCATCTGCCTTTGGCTCAGGGTGTGATCCTGGGATGTGGGTGGGACAAGTCCTGAATCAGGCTCCCTGTGGGGAGCCAGCTTCTCCCTCTACCTACCTCTCTCTGTGTGTCTCTCATGAATAAATAAATAAATCTTTAAAAAAAATCTTGAAGATGTCCTGTTTTCTTCCAGAATCTTTTTTTTTCCAAAAGATTTTTATTATTTATTTATTCATGAGAGACAGAGAGAGAAAGGCAGAGACATAGGTAGAGGAAGAAGCAGGGAGCCCGATCTCGGGACCCCAGGATCATGCCCTGGGCCAGGCAGGCGCTAAACCGCTGAATCACCAAGGCATCCCTATTTTTGTATTTTTTTGATTCTGGTCTGTTACCTCTAATTTGCTTATGCATTGAAGTGGGGTTGTTCCCTCCCACCCATAAGCATATCCAACTGACCTGGCTGTCTATGAAAATACCTACATTTCCCTCCTGAACTGCAGTGGCACCTACTGTTATATACACACGGGTCTGTTTCTGGGCCCTTGATTCTGTCTCATTAGGCTATATTATTGTGCCAATGCCTCACTTTTTAATTACTGTGGTATCATAGGTATTGATATGTGGTAGTAGTCTTCAAACGTTTTTCTTTTTAGGACCACCTTTGCTACTCCAGATCTTTTCATTTCCATGTTAATTCCAGAATCAACTTATCAAATTTTCAATAAGGAACACACTGATACTTACTGAAATTAGAGTGAATCTATACGTGAATCTGGGGAACCATCCCAATCATGAATATTAAGTAGATCTTTAATTTCTCAAAGCAATGTTTCATAGTTTTCACTAAAGATGTGGTACATCTTTTATTAAATTCCTTGGTATTTGATAGTTTTGGTGCAATAACAAATTATACACACATATGTACAAAAATTACTTATATTTGTTAATTTCATTTTCTAACCTGTTGCTACTAGTATATAGAACTGCCACCCTCCCACCCCCTCCCACTGTGAGATAGGCCATGGGAATTCTTATTCCACATTTGAGGAAACTAAGATCTTGGGAAGATGAAGAGATAGGCCAAGCTCACACAGCAAGCCAAGAGCCATACAGGGTCTCAAACCCCAGGCTCCAACTTCAAAAGTCAGATTAAGATGCCTAGAACCAGCCCTGCCCATGATGGGGGACGATCCAGGCCTCACCTGTTGTCGAGGATAGGCCCTATCTTCTGTAGGGACTTGGCCACATTGAACCGGACATTGGCGACAGGGTCCCCAGCCATACGCAGGACTGTAGGGAGCATATGCTTGGTGGTGATGTCCTGCCCACAGACCTCAGATAGCACCTGGGGGCGGTCAGTGACAGAGATGTGATTATGCAAAGTTCATGACTAATTTCCATTTCCCTCTCCTCTCACCAGGCCACCTCAGTGATTATCAGGCCTGAGGGTGATGCTGAGCAATATGGGGAACTCTGGGCACAGGTTTACCCACCCTGGGGACAGCTGATTCTTCCAAAGCTACCATCTCCACTAATACCCTCCTAATGCCCCAATACCACTGTCTCCCTATTCTGGAAACCCCCAGCCCAGACTGTCCTGGCCTCATTTCTCCATCCTCAGAATTCCTTTTATCCTCTGGGGATGCTTGATTCCTAACCCTTGGGGATGCTTTCCTTAGCGCGATGCTCTCCAAAGTGGGATATGGGAAGAAATCAGAACACTAAGTTCTATTAATATTTTAAAATTCTATCTTTTTAATTTCTAGTTATGTATATGATTTACTTAAACACATAAAAAGGAGCCCTTGCTCCATTTAACATAACTGCTCTAAAACCTTTGCACATATAGCCAGATTAATCTTCACCACTTCATGAGTAAGGTACTGCAATTACCAGCATGAGTGCTCTATTGGTAAGAAAACTAAAGCACTGAGCAGTTAAAAAGCATCCCAAGGTCTATGACTAAAACATGGCAGAGGTAGAATTAAAGAGTAGCTCTGATTGTAGAACCTGTACACATAACCAACTATCATAAACAAATATACAAATACACTTTGTGGAGGAGAGGGATGCTCAGAAGGGTATGACAGTCACTGTTCAGCAGGCCAAGTCTCCCCAGTCCTGGGTTTCTCACCATACAGGTCCCCACCCTCTGGCCTGTTGTTCCCCCAGGGAATCATCCTTGCCCCATCCAAACCTCACCATGTCTGGGCTCCTAAGCCAGACGTCTTCCTAAAGACTCTTGCCACCACTCCTCCCCTACATACTCCCAGGTCCCTGGGCACAGGCTAGAGGTCAGGTGGGGGCGCTCACATTGATGCAGAAGAGCGTAGTCATGCGGTGCAGGTAGTTGGGGTCCCCGGACATGGCCAAGACCTTAGGGATGATAGTGGCATGGGCCCACTCCTTCCCAAATTTCTCCACCAGCTTCTTCAGGTTGCTGGTGGCTGCCTCACGGATGGCATAGACTGCAAAAGGGCAGGGATTCAGGAGGTAAAGGAATAAGCAGGCAGGGAGTAGCAGTCACCTAGGTACTGGGCTACAGGTGAACCAAAGGGTTTGCTGCGTGCTAAAGATAGGGTTTCTTTTTGTACAGTACCTCCCAATGACTCTAAGACACAGGTTTCACTATTGGCCTCCTTTAGAGATGGGTAAACCGCAGCTCTGAGAAGTGATTTGCTCAAGCAAATCATTCCGTAATTAATACTTGGAATTGTTCCGATACAGACAAATGTTAACCTTAATTTTTACCTGTCACTGAAAACTGTTCATTAGCACTTTTCACAATGGCCCTGAAAAGACTGAGAAGCCCCCTATTTCACAAAGGAGTGTGCTTGAGATTCCATAGCCAGGGATAGGATTCCAGCCCAGGTCATCCACCCAGTAGCCCTCGCACCCTCTCTCCACTGGACCAGGCCACCCCTATGTGATCTGCTCTGTCCCCCTCCCAACCTGCACTTCCCTAGGATTCTAAAAGCAAGGGAATAGGTCCACACAGCAGCAGATAGCCTGGGAAAGTGACTCCACACCCGTCGGCCCAGCCAATGCCCATCCAGCCTTCCTTGAATACCAACATCCTCCTTTGTCCCACTAGAGAGACTAACCATGATCCACAAGCCAGGCCATGCACAAGGAGTTGAGCTTCTCATCAAAGAATTCTACCCCCTGCAGGAGAAAAAAAGGTTAAGAAATCAAGTTTCCAATGATACCCTAGGGAAACACCCACCCAAACACATCGGACACTTCTCAGCTTCACCTGGGGAGCTCCTTTCCCTTCTCTTTTTCTAACTAAAGTCTACTCACCTTATAAGCCCCATTTCCCATGCCCCTTCCTCCTTCTCCTCAGATAGCCCTCACGGGCCCCAAGGATATTGTCATAACCCTAGACACACTGCACACAATGGTGCTTGGTCCCAAGCCACCTTACTCACCAGCTGTCCAGCCAGCAGGGGCATGTACTCAATGATGGCCAACCGCACTCGCCACTTGGCATCTTCAGCCAGTTCCACAATGGCAGGCAGCAGGGACTGGGACAGCTGCCGGATGCCGATTACCTCATTCACACAGTCCAGGTTGGAGATAATGTTGAGCCGCACCTCTGGACACTGAGGAGACAAGAGTCTGAGAAGATGTACCTGGCCCAGAAGAGGGCTGAGAGTTGCCCCTCATCAACTCCATAGAAGTCACACTTCCTGAGGGCCTGCTACTGCCCTGCCCAGCTTCTCCTGAGCAAGTAGCATGCATGGGTTATTATGTGAGGCAGCGTTTTGAATCTCACCACAGACCACAAGACATGCGTAGTTGTTCTGAAGAACCTGCAGGAATTACTACAAAAATATGTTGCTCTGGAAAAAAAGAGATGTGATTAACATTCCCACTCTGCTGCGTGTCAGTTGGGAGCCCATCAGCAAGGGGCAATAACTCCCTGGATATTAATCTGTGACAGAGAAGCATACATCTAGCCTTGAGGGTGGTTGAGGCCATCAAAGTGCCTGCTGGCATCTGATCCACAAGATGCTTGATGTGTGGGAGCTCATTAGTATCAGTTCTCTGATTTTTGTTCTCCCTGCTAGTCTTTGAACTCTGTTAAGGAGTACATCTCATTCATCCTTTATGTCTCCAGTAACTGGCATAGTCTCTGGCCCATAGCAGGTGCTCAATATGTTTCTGCTAAAAGAATGCACAATGGGATAAAGAAATACTTTTGAGCTGCCTGTTGACTACCAGTATTACGAGCACTGACTTACTATATATGTATACACATATATGTTACTATACGTGTACTCACACATACACAGATGTACGTACCCCACCTACTTCCATAAAGTATGTGAACAACATGTAAGAAAAGATACATAAACACAGTTAGTTCTTATTAATCAAACAGAAGCCCTACTAGATCCTTGTGTCAAATTACACATTCCTAGATGGCAGACATCACAAGGAATCCTAAATTGAACCAAATAAGACACAATTCAGTGACTCAAGTAAACAAGTGTGCAGTACAATAAAGGGTTAACTCAGCAGGTCCAGGTTGCTCAAATGAGGCACATTCCTAACAAGGGTTGGGTCCTTGACCAGCTTCTGTGAGAATATCTCTAAGTCTCTGGAATATCCTGCCTGATGAGAGGTCTTTGTGGTTACCTGGGAGACTTGGGCTGTGCCAGACAGACTATGCTAACAACATGACTCCTCAGCAAGGATCAAGCAATTAACTTGACCTCTAGAGGGCCTTGGAGACAGAGTAACTGAGGTCAACATACAGGCAGCTCCATTCTATGGGTATGTGACCAATCCCCAATAAAATCCCTGGAAATCAAGGCACAGTGACCTTCAACCACCTTCTGTGGTTGGCAATACTCTATGGGTGCTGTCACATGTCACCCGTGGGGGATTCAAGAAGCGTCCACAGGACTCCATGGGAGAAGACACTGGGATCCTCATGCTGAGGCTCCCCAGGGCACCTGTTCCCTTGCTGACTTTCATTTGTCCTTTGCCTGTGACCAACAGCAACCACAATTGTAACAGCTTTTCTGAAAGGGTTTTATAGCAAACCACTGAACCTGAGCATGGTAGTGGGGACACAGATGCAGCAAAAGCAGTGAAAAGTAAGGCAACTGCTGAGAAGACAAGACGGGTTCGGCTGGCACCTCTCAAGTAAACTCCCCAGAGTCCTGCCAACAAGTGCCTCTTTCCTTTACTTAACACAGTAAGGCTCTCATTTAGGAACACAAGGCAGACAACTTCCTGCTGGCTAGTCCAATGGCTAAAAAAGAATTCTAAGAACCAACCCCATTTCCCCTCCCAAGATGGTATTATAGTTCATTTCTTTCTAGAGCCAAGGATACTGAAAGAGGGCAGAAATATCCCAGTACTGACCACTGTGTTGGTTTCCTTTTTCTGTGACAGCTGTTTAAATCTTATAGAGTGGTTTCAGATGTTTGCAAAATGCTGATTACATAAATTACATAAACTCAGGTAAATAACTAAACATTAAGTTAACTTTTTTCTTTTTTCTTTTTTTTTTTTTAAAGAGAGAGAGTGTTGGGGGGGAGTGGAGGGGCAGAAAGGAGAGAATCTTAAGCAGGCTCCACATCCTGCACAGAGCCCAATGCAAGGCTCAGAGCTTGATCTCATGACCCTGAGATCATGATGTAAGCCAAAATCAAGAGTGAGACACTTAACCAGTGGAGCTCCCAGGCGCCCCTCAGTTGCTTTTCTTAAATTAACATTGTACCTCACATTTGTAAAAGCCTGAACTGTCATAATGGTTAGAGATTGTATACCTATTCTTTGTTTTCCTTAGAAAGATTTCTGGAGTGAGAACAGCTCCATCTGCCATGCCACTCTAACCCCAGTCTAGGAAAGCGAGTTAGTCTGGACGTGCATGTGTCAGAATCTACTCCAGCAGAATATAATGAAGATGATCCAAGTCAACTGGGTGGACCAAGATGTGGTCAGAGTCAGGGCTGAGAAGGGCAAGGAGAGAGTCTTTCATACTTTCCTCACTTAGTATGAAGGCATCTGTAACACCCAATATAGAGGGAAATTTCTTCTTTGAATATGTTGAAAATTAACTAGATTGAGGTTTCATTGAATAAAAAAACATTTGAAATGCATATAAAACCATCATGATGGCCTTTCTGTACTGTGTGGAGACCCATAGGCTGAGTCTGGCCTATTTTCAAATATGATGAAGAATTAAGGGAGTTACAGCACCTATCCAGGGCTGTGAGAGAAATGTCCTGACAGTGAATGGGCCTCTTTCCTTTTTCTGAATGTTACAATTCTAAAGATGGAAAATACTACATGTATTTATGTACATGTAGTACATAAAGACTTACAACCCACATAAGTCTCACCTCTGGAGGCAAAAAGAAATGAGGACCCAACAAAACCTACTAGGGCTTGCCACAGCACAGGAGCCAAATCACGCCTCCTGCGTCAAGAGACTTACTTCCCCCCATTCCCAAGCATCAGAGAGCCCAACTCAGAAGGCCCAGTGGAGGAACTCTGAACCAGAGCTGAAGAGCAATCCCTGCTGGGGCATCTGAAAAGGTCAGGTATAATTCTGAGACTGAGTGTCAGCCAGAGACCAGAGACAGGAAAAGCCTTTCTCAGATGAGGGCTTTCCCACAAACCACAACTTACTCTCAGAGAAGGTAGAAAAAAACATTTCTTTGTTGAAACTATTCTGATCATAAAAAACAAACAACAACAACAAACAAGGCTCAAAAATCAACCAATAAACCAAGTGAGTGTGTACAGTGAAAGGTTAACTCAGCAGGCCTAGACTGTCCAAAACCTACCCTTCCAAAGACAGGGCTGGCTTTTGCCTCGCTCCTAGATCACCTCTGAGCCCTTGGTATGTAAGGAACAGTGTCCTTAACACAAAAGAAGAGAAGGCGCAAATACAATGCTTTACCCCATTTAAAAAAACAAAACAAAAAAACTCCTTTTTAGGCATACCCAGAAAAAGGCCCTTTTTATTTGGGTAAGTTTATAAACCTTATCAAACATAAAATATAAAGTTTATAGATCTAAAACTGAAATTTTAAATATAAGCCAAGAAAACCATGATGGGTTTTTCTCTTTCCTTCTTTGCAAGGGAAACTGCCCTGGTGCTGTAGGAGAAGATCACCGTGAAGCACTTGCTAAAGGTGCAGCAGGACCAGAAACTGGCTCTGGCTCTGTTTTTGCCCATGTGGGCTCACCTTCACACTCAGGCTGAATGTGGATCTTTCCTTGATGCCAGAAAGCAAAATGCTCCCCCAAACTCTGGTGAGGTGTTAAAAGGACACAGGAGCCAATTTGAGGGACTCTCACCAGCCAAGCTCTTCCCATTTAAGAAGTATATACAAATTATATTTATAACAAGTTATAGCCACAGAAAACATGCCTATAAAAGTAAACGTGTGTGAAGCACTTTACTTGGGTCCTAAAATTTAAGTCATAAAAATTAATTATGGCTTAAACTTTAACAAGTGATACAAATAAATGATCAAAAGTAAGATTACTAAGGTTCTTTTTAAAAGGCACACTGTCTTCCACATAAGAAAACCCTGCTTTGTAATTCTGGGGCTGAGAGATTATCCCATCATAGGCAGAATTTTAAAATGTGCTATTTTGGGGCAGAGCAGAGGATTCAAAGCTGACATGATTTCCAAGCACTGCGTGGGCTGGAGGTGCTGGTGGAAAGAGACTGAGGCCTTTGGCAGCATGGAAGTCACACACCAGTGAACAGTCTCACCATCTATCTGCCTGATCACCACCAGGACAAAAACCATGGAGTGTGCAAACCACCCCCTGCCCTACATGGTCCTGACACCACATCTCTGCAACCACACCTCCCCCACAAGTTTGGTCTCCCTGCACCTTTTCTGGCTTCCCCACTGCAATCTTTCTTTTTGACAGTAACCCCAGGGTTCCTTTCTAACACCCAGATCTGTTCCAGTTCCTCTGGCTGCCCATAGTTCAAGTCCAAACTCCCTCCCTGGCTATCACCCCACAACCTGTCTAGCCATCACCTGGCACATGCTCAGATTCCCTGTACTTTGGGCCAACTGAACTGCAAGGTGTGGTCACAGGACTGGCTCTGGCCAATAAGGAATGTAGGGTGCAAAGAGATGGATGATGGGTGCTCTCTTCTGAGCCTTGCCCTTAACGAGGACTACACTTCCTGCTGTCTAATCCCTTCTGCCTGTATGCTAGCTGGGGGTGGTGAAAATCAGAGCAGCTGCCTCATACCCAAAGAGTACAGAGGTCAGCAGGGCTAACTCCCAGTGTAGGCCCACCTAGCTGTGAACTCTTGTGAAAAAATTATCTTACGTAAGCTACTGTATTATGAGGGTCTTCATTACAGCATCTTCACCTAAATCCCAAGACCTGAACATATCACAGCACCTATGTATCATAGAATCATGGGATTGCCCAACTGCCTCTCTCACCATTAATCTGAAGGTCTCTGAGGAGCAAAACTGTCTTAGTCTTTTCTGATATGCTTGATACCCAGAAGAAGAACTAGCACAGAGCAAAGGCACGCAAAACCATTGCCTAATAAAGTGAAAGAGTGAATGCACAGCCCGGCGTGCCCACCAGTATTCAACTCATTCTAGACTTGAGTGTCAGTTAAGATTCTAGGAGATTTCTGGCCAATCTGGCAAAGTAGTTGACCTACCTGTCACCTCTGCCAACCCAGGTCTCAAGGCCTTCCCAGCACCCTTACCTCATCCTTCAGCTGAGCCAGAAAGAGGGGCAACAGGTGCTCAATGGTGTTGTCTTTGCCCAGGATGGGGGAGAGGCCCATGATGACTGAGGCCAGAGCTGACTTCACGTGTTGGTTGGCATCTGACACCAGCTCCTGGGAGGGAGAAGGAAGTGGGTGCCACAGGGTCAGAACGACCCCTGCAGCAGCAGGTGACCAAGCAGACTTCCACCTCCTAAGAGGCCTGAGCCCTTCTCCTTCACAGAGCAGGGATGATTTAGGGTACAATGGTATAAGGCAGTTTCTTACCTGTCTCACCTACTTCAAGCTCCATGAGCCCTGCTCCTGAAAGCCTCCCACCCTCATCCCAAAGCTCTTGGAACTTTTGAGGGGAACCATTCTCACCTCCAAGCTCAGCCTTAAACTTCAGATTCTGCCTGCACTCGGGGACCCCAACTGCTTCCAACCCAAGACTGCCCGGTCCTAGAAGGCTGGGGATTGTCTGCCTCTGAATGTCCACAAAGCCCAATGTCCACCCCTTCTCTTCAGCAGGCTAAGATCTCCCCTATTCCTCCTACCAATCTCCCCATTACCTTGATGCAGGGTAAGATCTGGGTCATGATCACATTCTCCCGACAGTCAGCAGAGAGATTTTCACAGAATTCTGTGGGAGGGGAAAGGGAGGCAGAGGCAGGTGAGACCTGATGTCCTGGTTCTGCCTCAAGCCCCTTGGACACCCCCCATTTGCTGTGTTCTGGTTGCCAGCACCAACCTTTGACCTTGTGGGAGGCTGCGGCCCTCACCTCAGCCTCACAGTCTTTCATTAGGTTCTGGAAGGCGGGCACCAGGTCTGTCTTGGTGATCTCAGGCCCCACAGCTTTCTGGAGCTGCAGACAGAAAGCAGGGAGAGTGAGAGGGCTGGGCAGGTACTCTGGGTGAATGAGACCAGAATCAAAGTTAAAGGCACCAGAACTGGGGTAAGAAGAACACAGCCCTTGGAATCACTGCTGAAATATACTCCTAGCACCATGGGGTGAGCTTGAGTGAGACTCCAAGCCTCTCTGAGCCCATTTCTTCAAAAGCAAAGTGAGGGCCATGACAGTACCTACTGCATAGTGGTGCTGTCTGCATTAAAAATAATAGGTCTCCTTACTGCTCAAGCTCTTTGGGATAGCGTTTTCTATTATCTGATCCAAAAACATTCTAGTGATATAATGGCTCTTTGGGTTTTTTTTTGTAATTTATTAATTTTAATATTAAACATTCATTTTAATTTATATTCTTCTATATTTTTCAAATTGGTTATCAAACCACATATTACTCATGTCATATAATTAAATGCATCAAGTTTGATGGGGGAAGGCATGCCAGGGAAGGCACCTGTGTTCTGCTTCAAAGCTGGCTCCTGAAGACTTAGTAGGAAGCAGGATAGCTCATGACTAAGACGACAATGAACAGAAACCCTGATGGGCCCAACGCTACCTGGGGCAAATGTTGCCTGTTAGACATTCAACAGACATTTACTAAGTGTCTCCTGGGCACCAGACATTGCTTGAATCTAAAATACTTGCCTTTGTTGAGCTTTTATCTAAAACCCAATGTAGGGCAGCCCGGGTGGCTCAGCAGTTTACTGCTGCCTTCAGCCCAGGCTGTGATCCTGGGGACCTGGGATCGAGTCCCATGTCGGGCTCCCTGTATGGAGCCTGCTTCTTCCTCTGCCTGTGTCTCTGCCTCTCTCTCTCTCTCTGTCTTGCATAAATATATAAATAAAATCTTTTAAAAAATAAAATAAAAAAAATAAAAAAAAAATAAAATAAAATAAAATAAAATGAAACCCAACATAATCCCGTTCATGCTGTCCAGAAGCCAAGGATGGAAGAATTGTCTTTAACCATGGTACTGAGCCTCCTGGGAACAGTTTCACAGGAACATCAATGGTCCCAGGAAATGTCATCCTGAGGCTCTGAGTCCTTCCAGCGAACATGATGTAAATAAGCACACTTACGGGAACATGGAGCCACAGGGTGGAGTGGCTCCCATGGCTCAAACCCCGAGCTTCTCTCCAGCTTTCTCTCACATGGGGACCTTAAGAGGAAGCCCTGTGTGCTCTCTCACACTGGCTTTGGACTCCCAGGACCCCACACACGCCGTCCTTTTTGCTGGAACACAGTCCTACCCCAGCTCTCACCCATCTGTCTTCTAAAACTAGCTGCAGCACCATCTCCTCTTCTCAATGCCCCATGCAGGTTTGTCAGATTGGCACTGACAGTTTCCATCTAGCTCTGTGGACCTTCCCCTTCAGGCTACCTGCTCTTTGGAGGCTAGGAATGTGCTGAATCCACTGAATCCCCAGCACTCATAAAAGGGCTGGTGATCAATAAACATGATGACAGGATATGCAAACTTGGGTCTCTGTGGAAAGAGCACTGTCTTGGGATCTTGCCCCTGTCCTGTCTGCCTGGTGATGTCACTCTGACCAAAGTTTTGAGCTGTGCAACAGGCTGAACTACTGAGCCTCCAAAATTGGTATATTACAGTCCTAACTCCTCAGTACCTTAGAAAGTGACTGTATTTGAAGACTGGATTTTGAAAGAAGTAATTTAGGTGGTCCTAATCCAAAATAACTGGAATTCTTATAAGAGGGGGAGGTTAGGACACAGGTGTGGCACAGAGGGGAGACCATGTGAAGATGCAGGAAAAGAACATCTACAAGCCAAGGAAAGAAGGCTTGGAGGGGCACCTGGGTAGCTCAGTTGGTTAAGTGCTGGAGTCCTGGTTTTGGCCCAGGTCATGATCTCAGGGTCCTGGGACTGAGCCCTTGGTGGGCTCTGTGCTCAGTGTGGAGTCTGCTTGTCCTCTCCCTCTGCTCCCCTGACCCTGCGCTCCCAATAATTAATTAATTAATTAATTAATTAATTAAAAAAGGGAGATCTTGCTTGGAAAAACCATCCCAGCTGACGTTTTAATTTCAAACTTCTAGCCTCCAGAACAGCAAGGGAATAAAGTACTATTCCAGTCTGTGGTACTTTGTTATGGCAGCCCCCAAAACTAACACAGGCCAGGCCTTCTCTTTTGTAAAAGGAGCTGTTCTATTATGATGAAAGCACACACACACTACCATTCTCTGCTCCCAGAGCTCTCCACAGAACAACCTGGCCTCAGAATCCTTCCCTACACAGCATTTTAGGTTGCCACTATTACTCAACGAGCATGGGCATTATGAAGTGAGACCCAGCCAGATGATCAGAGATCTTATTGCTCAAACATCTGATAATCTGTTTAACTAAAACCCCAGCTCCTATATGTGGCACCATCCCTACCCCTCTGAGGGCCTCAGTTTCCCGATTTGTGAGTTGTTAACAATCCTCACTTCTGTGAACTTGTCGGCCACCATGTATCGGACACGCCATGACTTGTCCTCAGCAGCCTGGCGAAGGGTGGGCATCACCAGGGCTTCCAGATCTTCCTGGGGCAGTAGCTGGGCGATGTTCACACATGCCTCCACTGCCAACAGTCGCACTGAGTCCTAGGGAGAGGATCAGAGCAGGGTTAGGACACCAGAGGCCCATTAGCTCTGGGACTCCCTCTCAGATACAGGGTCTGCCAGGGGAAGGAGATGGAGTAGGCGGCTGGGGAGCAGAACCCACCTGCTCGTCAGAGGCCAGGTTAGAAAACATGGGGATGATCTCACTCTTGACATTGTCCAGTTCCAGCACCTTGGCAAATTCCCCCAGTTTGGAGGCTGCGGCCCGCCGCACCATGGGGGTGTCATCTGAGCACAGGTTCCGGAAGTACCTAGGAGTTGAAAGTGGGACTCAGGAGGAGGAATGCCTAGGATCCCACAGCAGCATGGAGAGGCAGTGAGGAGAAAGCACAGACTAATCATGCAAGTCTGGCTTTGCCTGAGTGACCATGGGCAAGCAACAAGCTCTCTTAAGTCTTCCCAGGCCTATAAAAAGCTAATGGTGACCGTTCCCACCGCACAAGGTCATGATGAGATTTAAATGAGATAACGTGTATAAAAGCAGATCTATACATTGTTAGGCCCAGTGAATGGCAGGTGCTGACCCTATAAAGTTGTTGAGCTAAGATGCTGGTCAGGAGTCCCCCAAAGGTTTTAATTTTACTTTTCAGGAGTGTGGGGGAATGCATGCATGCACATACACATGCAGATCTCTAAGCACATATGGGCAGCTTTAAGCCAGTATTCTGTCCTGTGTAAGAGCTCAGGGCCTTGGCTTGCAGCTCAACAGTCTGTGGAGTTGGTGAGTAAAAACAGTGCAGAGTGGGGGAACACATACTAATGGGAAGTTTTAAACCATTAAGTTTTTAATTTTCATTCACTGTTCCTGGAGGTGAGCCTTACATACAAGGAATTCTCTGGGGTATCAAGCCTAAGGGCAAGAGGGTGGAGCAAGCAGCCAAACTTCACCAGTGTATCTGTGCAGGTTCTGGACCAGCGGCAGGTCTAAGATGGTAACGTCACAGGGTGGGGTGCTTTTATGGGCCAGAGTCTGTTCTAAGCACTTTATATGTGGTAATTCTTGTAAATCCTCACAATGCCCAAAGGGAGAAAGGAGCTATCAATTCTTCATTTCCTAAATGAACAAGAGGCTGTGTCTGGATCAGCCCTGGGCACACAGGCTCTCTAAGGCACGGGTGTGGGAGTGGGGGCAGAGCCTGAGAGAAGGGGTCAAGCTGAGGGGAGGCTGAGACTCACTGTCGAAGTTCTGCCTTGACGGCACTGGACACGCGGGGGTAGCAAACAGAGAAGAGGCCACAAGCCGAGGTGCGGGAGGTGAACCAGTCGCCACCCGCCAGCCGTTTCACCAGTGGCACGAAGTGGGCCTCGAGGTCAGAGGGTGAGTGCTCATGCGAGATGGCCCGCAAGGACTCCACCGCCTTGTCCCGCACCACCGTCTCCTCCACCGTGGCCAGCGACTCCAGGGGTGGCTGCAGCATATAGTACAAGGTCACAGCAGGTCTCCTCCCCACTACCCCAGCCTTGACCCCAACCCCATGCCCTTTGTAGCTCATCTCTTCTGAGAAACCTTCTGTGACTTCTCCATCCCAGCCTTTACCCAGCAGGCCTTCCTGAAGAGCCCTAACAAAGAACATCACAAAGAGGTCCTTGAAGGAGCTTCACTGGGGGCCATGAACCTCACAATTATACACATCGCTTTCTGAGCAGAAGGCCACAGCTGTCATTAGTTCCTCACAGTGCACAAATTGTGGATACTGACTGGAACATCTCTTTGCTAGATGTTCTAAGCAGGGTCACTGTGTCACACAACTTGGGATGGGGGAGGGGACAACGCTGGCTCTGTGAAGGTCCCATGACAGTCTTCATTTTACAGAAGCGGAAGCTGAGGCAGATAAGTTCAGTAACTTGCCCACGCTAGCGCTAGCTCCAAGCCAGGATCCAAACCAGGCCACCTAGCTCCTGAGCTTGCAAAGGGTTGAAAGCATGGCTGTGGCTTCTGATAGGCGACTGCCCCCAGGAGCTCACGTGACTGGGGAACCTGGGGCTCGGACTGCAAGGCCTTGAGGGGTTGTGCTCCTTTAGGGACATTGGACTGGCTTATCACTACGTCCCCAGAGCCCAGCAGAGCTCCTCAGGCAGGGCGGGAACTCAACCATTAGACTGTAAAAAGAGAGGCTTAAGTGATTCTAGTCTGTTCAAATGAAAGTGTGAAGGTCTGCACTCTGAAGTCCAGTGTGGCCTGACATGTGTAGAAGGCAGGAAATCATACCTGGAAATGGCTCCAGGGCCCAGGCAGGCAACAAAATGGAGCAAGGAGCAAAGGTGGTGGGTGGGGACAATGGAAAGAGGCAGAAACTGTGGCAACTAGCCTCAGGAGGACAGCTGCTTCCCAGCTCCATCAGCTGCCACCGTAGGAAAACACAGCTGGTAAAAGCAAATTATTTTCCAAAAGCAGCCAAAAGGGCCAGTTGTGTATATGCCAAAAATCTCATTTAACATGTGCTATACCATGAACACTGAAGCCATTATGCTGCTTGAAATAAGGCAGTCAGAAATGGTCACTCGTTGTAGGATTTATTTATATGCAGATCCTAGAGTTACCATATTCATAGACACAGAAGGTAGAATGGCAGGCTCCAGGGGCAGGGGAGAAGATATGGGAAATTACTGGTTGATGGGGACAATTTCAGTTTGGGAAGAGGTTAGGTGGCGGTGATGGTTGCACCACAATGTGAATATACCTAATGCCACAAAACTGTACACTTAAAACTGGCTAAATTTGTATATTTAACCACAATAAAAATGAACAAAAAAAAATCTCATTTACAAAAGATTGACAACGATTCAAAAGGAAAACATTAACACTAGGCCACCAAGTGTGTGGCCTCTGTCATAATACCATGCTATCACAGGGTTCCTGATTCTGGACTGGTTCATGGAAGTATGGCCGAAGGTGGTGTCACTAGGCTACCATAGGAACTGTTCCTCCTCATTCTGGGGTTTTCTGCTTCCCAGGCTGGCATATGGGATGTGGGTACTCAATCAGTATGTGATGAGTGATTCTGGGTGGAGCTTAACCTGTTCCATTCAGAGAGAGTAACTGGTCATAATAGAGGCCTGGGAACCAAAGCCAAGCAGTGTTTAGGTCACATGATGGTGTCTGCCCTAGTGGGTTGCTATAGGCTGTGGTTCTCGCAGCGAGGTCTGGACCACAACAGGATCACCCAGGAGACCAGGCTCAGCACAAATAAAAAAAAATCAGTGTGGGGCCCAGAAAGATGCAGGTCTAGGAAACTTCAAGTAATGCTTTCCCACAATGAAAAGCTATACTGGGGGGCCTCCCTATGAAGGAGAGAGGGTAGAGTTCTCAAACCCAGAGAAGATACAGGGGAGGAGAGAGGTGTGAACCTCCTAAAATCACTGTACTTTTAGGAGAGGCTCTAGAGTTTTCATCAGATTTTCAAAGGGATCCACAATTCCAAAAGGGTTAAAAGTTGTGGATACAGAATCAATCCTTATGCTGTAGCTACATGGATCCCTATGAAATTAACTCCATTTCACCTCTACAGAGAACAAGGGCTGGGATTGGCTCTGACACACCTCTGGGTTCCCAAGGCCCATAGCTGGTACTCATGTTTGTGGAATGAACAAACTGCACAGTAGCCATTTTCCATTTCTCTTTGTCAAAATCCAGATCCACTGCTACCTCCTCCAGGAAGCCTTCACTGACAGCTCCCCCATCCCATCTGAAACAGGTGAAGGGCTTCCTCCAGGTTCTAAGGTCCCCCAGCTTCTCTCTTGTCCAGCTCTAATCAGCCTATAGAGCAACTGAGAGCCCCTGAGAGGGTAGTAGAAAGGAGCAGCAGTGGTTAAGAGGCAGGGGACTGGGTTCAAATCCTGACAGTCTCTTCTCAGCTCAGGCAATTCTCGTAAACCAGACCTTGAGCCTGTTTCCTCATCTGTGAACTGGGGCTGGTACGAGTATGTATGTCACAGGGTCACTGAGGGACATGACAGGTGACTGTGTGCAAGGTACCTACAGGCACCAAGAAGCACTAGCATTCGGACCTGGGACCTGGCCTCTGGGTTTCCAGTGCTCCCTGGACCAGGGCCCTCAGGATATGTCTGCCAGCTGATGTGAACATCATGAACACCAGCCCCAGAGGCCTTGTGACTCTCCCTCAAAGTAAGTGTGGGATGACCCTGACCTGGTAAGGGAAGGACTCCAGGGTTCCAGTCCTGCTCCCCAGCAAGCCTGAGTCTTATACCACCTGAGGGCCCAAGGGACCCTTGTTAAAGCTACAGGATCAGCGTTTTCTGTTCCCAAGTCCTTTGAGGTGCTGCTGAAAGCCACAAATTCTCTCAGAAAAACTGATAAATGTTAGGGCTTGCAGAAAGTTTCAAGGGACACACAGGACCCTTTTCAGGCTGGTCCCCAGACCTCATCATGTTCCTTGTGTTAAACAGCCCTAATCTGTGTAAAATGTAGGAAATGATCACATTTGCATACAATTGTCTACGTATACATACACATCAATTATCCACGCACACACAGATGAAAGCTGACAGACTAGAATTTAATGATAATTATCCAATTTCTTCAGACCTAATACTGCTTGGAAGAAAAGTTACCATATCTGCTCAAACCCCAAATTCCCCCAATTTTAAGAAGTGCCATTATTTCACACAATGCAAGGAGGAAGAAGGCTGCTAATGAAAAGTGTTAAGGCATCATTAAGCGCAGATGTCAAATATAAAGCTGTGTCTTTAGAAACCATGACATACAGAATTATTGGGGCAGGGTGAGGGGAGGGGAGCAGGTTGTAGCAGTGGCCGCGGGCTCTGAGGAACAATGAAAACCAGGGGACTGGGAAAGCCCTGAGGCTTCTCCTTCCCAGATCACAGGACTGGACTCTTTCCCTGGTGACAATGGAATTCTCCTTTGTCTTCTCACAAATAGCAGTTACTATTAATATCTGACCCATCTTTGTGTCCCTAGCCATCACCAAGAACAGGGGTGCATAGGCAGGCACCTAGAATCCCAACTCTGCTACTACCTGTGAGGCCTTGGCCAAGACACTTAATCTCTCAGATGCCCAGTGGCTCATCTACAAAATAGAAATGTCTCTACCCCAAAGGGTGGACATGACTTCAAAACATACAGCTTAATGACACTGGCAGCTAATACCTGATGGTACTTGCCATGTGCCAACGGCTTAAATTAATTTTGGGGGGGGGGGGGGGGGGCTTAAATTAATTATAAAGATGTTTTAATGACTCCCATTTTACGGATGAGTAAAGTTTAACAGAGAGGTTAAGTAACTCTTACAAGTCACACAGCAAAGAAGTGGTAGTACTCAGATGGCTTCCACACCCAGAGCCCTATATGTACAGTGCCAGGTAGGGCCTGGCACTGGTCAGGCGTACCCAGCTAACAGTAAGGTAAACAAGTACATCTTTGGTATTGCTATATGAATGCCACTACTAATCTACTGGATTAAAGAGAATGTCCAAGGCTTGCCTGTTCCTTGAAGGTGACCCCCAAACGGGTGGGCAAGGGGACCTCCCTGCCTCCCAGACTCACCAGCAGGCAGTGGACATACTCGGGGCCTCCCACCAGCGTGGTGAAGGTTCCCAGCTGTTCCGCCAGGGCCAAGAGGACCTCATCCTCATCGTAGATGGTATCTGTGGAACCAAGACAGACTCTGTTATAGCCCCACCCCAAAGCTGACCCAAGACTCTGGGTGACCCAAGCTGGGAGCAAGCAGGCTCCATTCTGTAAGCACTCAGTCTCTCCCCCCTCCACTTGAGCTGGTACACAGATCGGAGATGCAGACTTGGGTCAGGACAGAGCACCAAAGGCCCCCTTCTGCCCTTTACTAGGTGAGGGACACTGGGGGAGTGAAACCAGTCTGCAAACCCACTTCTGCACCTGCACCCACTTCTCTGAGGGAGAATTACAGAGGAGCACACAAAACCATGCATATAAGCACAGAGCCTGGTCAATGGGGGCTTTTCGCTTTGGTCCAGCTTCTTTCTTCAGCACTGCCCTCTATGCCAAGAATTAATTTTTCTCTTTAGCCTGAGAAATTCTCCATCCTTCTAGACTCAGTTCAGGTTTCCTGACCAGACCAGAGCACATCCTTTCTCTACACTCCCCTAAACCCCAAGCCACCTTTATGAAAGTCCTTATATTTGGAGTCCAGGACTGGCTCCTCTCTGTACCCCAGTTTCTGCTAGAGATGAGCACAGTAGCTCAGTCCAGGTGTGCTAAAAGAACGGATGACTATGTAAAGACAGAGCTGCTGAGTCCTAATGCTCAACCCAAAGGCCTTTTTCAACTGCTGACCCATATGGCAGAAGATGCTTCCATTAGAACTGCTGACTGCTATGGCAGAAGATGCTAGCATCCCTGGCCTCTATGCTGGCATTTCAACTTTCTGAGATTAAGCCAAGTATACAGCAACCCAGCCAGGCATCCCAGGCCCCCCTGCAGCTGGAATGCCACGTGACCATGCCCTGGTCAATGCTACTTCTATTCACACGTTCAAGCTCTGAGTCGCTTCCTCACCACCACCCTCTAAGCTCTTGGGGCTGTCATCATCTTCCTCACCTTGTGGTGGTTCTCTGCTCTCTCTTGGCTGAGTGTGTGGCCATTCACTTCACCTGTGAGTCTGTTTTCTCACTCTACATCCCAACAGAGCTGTGTGAAACCAAAGCGAAGTGATGTTTTCTATGAGGAGCTTAGCATGGGGCCTGGCCCAAGTCAGTGCTTCAGAGAACACAGGCTAGCATGGCTCCAGGGCCACCAGGCCTGGGTCCTTCCTAGCCTCAGTTTCCCTGGCCCTCTCTGTACATGGTTAACCTCACCTGGTATTCAACTCAGTATGCGGTCCAGACTCCTTGGTGAAGCCATGTTCCTGGAAAGCCAAATCGGAAGGAACTGCCAGCACTTTGTATTTTCATGGTCCCCACCTCTACAGAACAGCCTTCCCAGTCTCCCTGTTCTGGACTCAAAGGCTTAGGGCCACCTCCTCCCCACTGCTCTGAGGCTGACCTGTTGACCTTCCACTTCAGTATCACTCTGACGACCATCTCTTGCTGGGTCACTGCAACTGCTTCCTAACTGGTTTTTCTGCTTCTACCCTGGCCCCCAAACCACTCAGCCTCCTCCCAGAATCCTGAGTGATTCTTTAAATCATGACACTTCCCTACTTCAATCTTCCAATGGTTTCTGAGAAACATGAATTAAAATCTAGACTCCATATATCATGATCCCACATTATGTGGCCACTGTACTAATCTCCAATTCACATCTTCCCCCTAACACTCTGTCCATCCTGCTCCTGCCTCTCCCCGTACTTGGAACATTCTTCTCCTAAAGTCCTATAAAGTAGGTGCCATTCAGGTCACATCCCCAGGAAGATTTGCCCTGACCACTAGCAGGAATCTCTCTTACCATTATTCCCACTTTCTCTCTCTAGCCTCATCACTACCTATTTCCCTGAAAAGGAGCTCCATGAAGACAAACTTTGATTTGTTCTCCATCTCACAGCACATAGTGGTGTGCATTAGATATTTATGAAATATGCAACAAATGGCCTACATCAAAGTATTTAACTGTACCATGTATTAGCTTAAATGAACCCAGATCTTTTAAATAGAAAAAATACTCTTTCTTGAACTTGAAGAAATGCGATGGCCACAACTAAAGGCAGGTATCAAGCCACTCTCCTCTGCCTCAGGGAACCTGCCTTCGTATACCTTCCCAATAAAACCACAAGGTGTTTAAGACAAATCCAGGACTTCTGGGGATACTTTTCACCAGTTTTTGCCTAGGTACAAGTCTTTAAATGGCAAGTGACTTTTTAGCCACCAGCACACATAGGTGATTTGACTCACCTTGGACACATCCACATCTCACTATGGCCAAAAATTACCAACACTGGTTTCTAACACAGTGAGACATCAGGCAGTAATTCTCCCTTCATAACACTGTGAATGTTCCATAGGCCTGAGCTCAGAGAGGGCTTTCATCTTGTTCTATCTGAAACAGTAGCATCTTTTCTGAAAGATGCAATGTATCTATTGCTATTTTGAATATTTTGCAATGGGTAAAGCCAAAGCAAAGAAAATCTGCCATCACTTAAGGACAGCAGCCCAAAGAAATCTGTCTTGAAAAGTCACTAAATCTTAACAATGGCCCACATATTAGAGGATTCCCATTTCATGTAAGAAATGAAGCACGTCATAGCTGGGACAAAACCAGGCAGCCCAACCCCACAGTCTGTGTTCTCAGCCACTGACCCCAAGCTGGCTGCCTCTGCTATTTTTTTGCCCATCTCACCCTGCTGTGTGCACAGGAGGTTATTTTCTACATCTTGGCCGCCCACCCTCCAGCACTATCTGTCTTCACCTACAGGATTAATCCCAGATTGCTGCTTGGCACTCAGGACTGGCAAACCCACCACCCTACCACCCACCTGTCCCTGTACCTCTGCAGGCCTTCATGTCCCCACATGTCAAAAGAAGGAACAATAATCTCCGCTCCCTTCCTCCCCAGCATCTCCATTACACCCCAATGACAGGATCAGATAGGAGTCTCACTAGTGACTGAGACTTCAGCTGCAATTTCAACTACTATACAGTAGTAATAGGAATAGTGGGAGCAGAGGATTTACTACTAACTGGTGGACTGGTGTGCATTAGATACTGTGCCAAGTGCTTTGCACACATCTTCAGTCAGGAGTGCATGGGGTAGGGCAGTCTAAATGCTAACACTTAGGAGCTCTTCCCATATGCTGAACACCGTGTGAGCACTTTACATAGCATCTTATTTAATCTTCGTATTGGGTTGTTCTATTAAGCCTATCTCACACATGAAGAATCAGAGGCAGGCAGCTGTGAAATACCTCGTCCAAGGTCACAAAGCTAGAAAGTGGTGGAGCCTGGATTTGAACCAAGGTCACCAGGATCCTGAGTCATTAACCAGTGCTGTAAAGTCTGCAGCTAGCATGACTAGAGTCACCTCCTCACTGTAGGCAAATGCACTCCTTCACCTCTTCATCCTTAGTGTCCTCACCTACAAAGTGGGGTCTTCCCCACCTTAAGGAACCGTTGTGAGATTAACACAGGGAACAATGCCGATGTGCACTTACTGAGCACAGTAAGGACCATGAGCTAACCCAATCCTCAGGAGAGGGTTTAGAGCACCTCCTGGCACAAGGCAGGCAGAAGACAAACGTCAGCAACTACTACCGTTACTTAATGCTCACATCAATGCTATATAGCACATGCATGTTTATCTGTACTTTATATGTAAACACTGTAAGGAACAGTTAGGTTAAGTAACTCATCAAGATACCAGCTTCTGTTAGTGCTGTGATTCAAACCTGGCTCTATCTGCCTGCAGAACCCTTTCATCAATCCTGCCCCCATCCCACCATGCTTGGCACAGGGTGGATACTCACAATCTTAAATCCCCAAAAGGAACCACCCCCCAGGTGTCCCCACTCCGCCTGGGCCCCAGAAGTCCACCTCCTTACCTGTTAGAAAGGGCAGGAGCTCGCTGCGGGTCCTTTCCACCCCAAGGGCCAGGGCAATGGTGGACAGTTTCTTGATGCTGTTGAGACGAAGCTAATGAGAGAAGAAGAAAAGCAGAGGAGTATGTTAGCAAGTCCAGACTTAGGGGTACGTGACAGCTCTGGATCCAGGCAGCTTCTGGAAGCCTCATGTGGGTAAGGATGTGGAAGAGTAACTTGGCACACGCCTACCAAGTGACAGAGTCAATAAATTACAATGGTAGCAGCATCCTCAGCAAAAGTACCTACTGAGTCTTACTGAGCAAACAACCATTCAGTGGTGCTTTCCAAGACCACTCTCTAAAACTATATACACTGCACCCCCACACACTTGATCCTTCTCCTCTCTTTGGCCCCCTCTTGCATTCAGCACCACCTGACATGCTCAAGTAGGAGCGGCCATGTTCCAGCAAGTTTATTCTGAGCCAGATCAGAGGCTGGGCACTCACACACATAGGTGCTCTTGACAACCTAGTCGTCAGAGATATTATAAGCCCCATTCTACTTAGGAGGAAATAGGCTCAGGGAGCAAAGTCCCTTCTAAGGGTCACACGGTACATGGTGTGGGGCAGGGACTGAAACCCAGGACACCAGCTAGCAGTGATAATTGCAGAACAAACAATATTATAACAATGTTGTATATAAACAGGAATACTATTAGCTGTAGTAATGATAGCACTAGCCTAATGGGTTGAATAGCGGCCCCCAGAAGATATGCTCTAGTCCTATCTCCCAGTACTCAAAAATGTGAAAATAGGGACTTTGCAGGTGTAATTAAAACAGCATCTCATGATGAGATCATCCCAAGTTTAGGGGGAGCCCTTGTGAAACAGAAAAAATGTTTACTGGTATCTGCTCTGCACAGAGCTTCTAAAATCCTCACAATTTCCTAAGTGATAAAAACACTAGGAGTATCTTCTATTCTAATACTTAGTTTATAACCCTGATTCCTAACACAGAGCTCCTTAATCCCTTACAATTTCCCGAGTGACAGCAATGTCTTTCTTTCTAATGAAGCAAATATTGGTGGGCTCCTTGGTGGGGACTGGTCACGAAAAAGACCAAGCCATTTCCAAGTGGCTGGGAATGGAGTTAATAATCAATCGTGCCTCTATGATGACACTTTCATAAAAATCTTCAAAGTACAGGGTTTGAGGAGCTTCCAGATTGGTGAAAACAACCACATACCAGAGAGTGGCACATCCCAACTGCAGAGGAACAGAAGCCCCTGTACTCAGGACCCTTACAGACCTCACCCTATAGCTTCTCATGTGGGTGTTCATTCGAATCCTTTATCATTTTTTTAATTAGATAATAAGCTGAGAGATGTTAAGTTTTTCCCTGAGTTCTGTGAGCTGTTTTGGCAAATATCCAAATCTAAGGACAAGTAAACCTCCAATTTTTAGCCAAATCTGACAGAAGTTGTGGGTAACATGAGGGACCTACTGCCACAGGCATCTGAAGTGGGAGGCAGTCTTGGGAGATACAGCCCTTAATCTGTGGGGTCAGTACTGACTCTGGTTAGTGCTGGAACTGAAACAAATTATAAGACATCCAGCTAGTATTACAGAGAATTGCTTGGCATGAGAAAAACCTTACATGTGGTGTCAGAAGTGTTGAGTGTGGTAGTGATTTGAGAGTCAAGGAGACACACAGGAGTGCAAGTTTTCTCTACATAGCCAATGATCGTATTTTTATGAGACAGAAAAGAAGACATAGAGACACATGGAGGGGAAGGCCAAGTGAAGATGGAGGGAGAGATCAAGGAGATGCATCCACACAAGCTAAGGCGCATCAAGAATTGCCAGCAGCCACCAAAACCTAAGAAAGAGGCATGAAACCAATTTTCTTCACAGACTCCAGAACTGTGAGAATAATTTTGTTACATTAAGCCACCAAATGAGTGGTGATCTGTTTTGGCACCCAGGACTCTAATGCATTTGGCTAACACAGGATAAGTCTCACATGAAGCACTTAGGTGTTAGGACCTTTCTCGATCCTCTCACTCCTAGGGAGGTTAGCATCCAACACCCCCCGTCATGTGGAGACAGGCTCAGACAGGCAGACACATGCCAAAGCGAGCACTGAGAGAGTTGGGACCCAAATGCTTCGATGGCACAGTCCACTGTCAATGGAAATCCTTACTGGTTTCTCCAGCTCAATGGTGCGGCCTCTCATCCAGGCTCATTGGGCTGCAGCAGAATGAAGTGAAGTTATGCATGTGGGAGTGGAAGGAAACACCCCCGTGAGTAAGCCACATTGCTGGGCAGAGCGGACACCTTCTTCCCGGAAGGAAAGGCACAAGGAGGGATGGGGCTCCCTCAGCCAGTTCTTTTCCTAAAGAGGTCTGTGAGTGACTGGTATCCTACATTAGTTCCTTGGTCCGTGGGTTTAAAAATCTGAGATCACAGACAATAATGTGATCTAAGGAAATGCTATGGTGGCCTCTCCTCTCAGAAAAATGCACTCACATTTCTCCTACAATGTCACTGGATTTTTGGGTTTAACATGGTCCAAACACTCCCTTCTCTGACAGCAATGAATCAAGAGATTAAGTATTATGAGGTCCAAATCATACTTAGCCAAAAAATAAAACACATATAGAGACAAACCAATGAAAACATAATAAATGAAATATGATGAACATTATTAGCAGTTAATGAATAGAGGTGGTAAAAATAAACCTTTTCTGTAAATTGCCAAAACTACATATTTTCAGCATGTGGGGCCACACCATCTCTATCCTAACTATTCAACTGTGCCCTGGCACAAAGGCAGCCACAGAGCCAGACAATATGCAAACCAACAGGAAGAGCTGTGTTCCAGCCAAACTGCATTTCCTTTTGGAGGCCATGGGCTGAATCTGGTCCACGGGTGGTAGTCTCCTGGCCCTTGTACAAGTCTTTAAATGTTCTGTAGGTTTGAAGTTTTCCATAATAAAATACTGGGGGGAATATTGACTTAGTTGCCTGTTTCCTCCAAGTTGGATCTTTGGATTCTTCTCTAGCTGAGCTATGGGGAAATGCACACAAGGGCCAGGGCGACAACAGCTGAGCAGCAACAGTGAGATGCTAGCAAGAAATGAGCCTAAGCATAATGCCAGCAACAATAGCTGCTAACATTTATTGCTTGCTTGCTATGTGCTTGACAGCATCCAAGTACTTGATGGGGAAAAGTAACACATTTGATCCTTAGAACTGAGCTCTGAGAGAGGTATTACCTTTTTAAAAAAATATATTTTATTTATTCATGAGAGAGGCAGAGACATAGGCGGAGGGAGAAGCAGGCTCCCTGCTGGGAGCCTGATGGAGGGACTTGATCCCAGGACCCTGGGATCACAATCTGAGTGAGCCAAAGGCAGACGCTCAATCACTGAGCTACCCAGGTGCCCCTGAGGTAGGTTTTAAGGGTGAGGATACTGATGTACAGAGCAGCTGTCATTTGCCAGAAAGCAGCAGAGACCAGACTGGAAGCCAGGTACCCAGACTCTTAATCTCAACACCTCTGTAGTTTAGGAAAGATGCCCAAGAGGTGGGCGCATAAGAATCAGGCCATCCCTGCTATGGTGGAGAAGCCCCTTCCCTCCTGCTGTCCCTGGAGAGTCTGGCTTTGGTGTTGTTGAGAATGTCAGCCTGCTTTCTTCAGCACAGACAGCACCATCAACACTCAAGACAGGCAGCACAGGATGGTGCTCTGGAGCCACATCACTTTGGGTTCGAGGCTAATAAGCAGCTTTACATATTAGCTATGGGATCCTGGGTCACTCTTTGTACCTTTCTGAGCCTCAACTTCCTCACCTGTGAAATGGGGATTATAACATCACCTACCCTCAGAAGGTTACTGTGAGTAGCAAGTGACATAAATTTGACTAACAAAGACAATAATGACAGCTATGATCTCATCCTGTTGACAGCATCCTGACTTTGTTCAGCTGTCAAGAAGGGCACACGTGGCAGCAGGCTAGCTGTCCACTGACTCCTTTACTTTTTCTCATAGCAAAAGAAAAATAGCAAATATTCTCATGGTGCATACTGTGTGCCAGGCACCGTTTTAGGTGCCTTAATGTCTTGTTTGATCCTTGCAACCTCCTGAGGATTCAGGATCACCCATTACATGGCTGAGAAAACAAAGGCACAGGAAGGTTAAGTAACCTCATACTGCTTATAGGTGGCAGAGCCAGGATTAGAACACCAGTCAGCTGGTTCTTAACTGGTACCATCAATTTGTAATTGTGTTTTTAATTGTGTGTGTGTGGGGGGGGGGGGGGGGGAGACACGGGATGAGTGCCCTTAGCAGGTCTAATAACCAAATTTTGAAATAGAGAACACATGAAACTCTAGAAGTACCTGCAACAGTTGACATCAGATGTGAACAGTTATGATTTCCACAGGCTTTACTAAAACTATACTTTGCTATTGTGATACAATTCATAATAGGAGGAAAGTTAAATTGGAGCTATAGGTTATTGAAAATGAAGATGTTATTTTTCCCATCCAAATTCATGGACCTGTGTTGGAATTCTAGATGGACCTCAGGTTGAGAGCTCCTGCACTGGGTTATGCTGACGCTTGTAACCCCTAGTTTTCAGCTGTGCACATAACCCCCTGGAAGAGACATTTCTGAACTGCCTTTTCATCCAACGTGACCAGGAAATTAATACCCAGCCAGTGAAATCCAAGTGGGAATGCTGGGTGTGACTTCTAGGAAGTATTCTTAAGGGGATCTGGAGTCACACAGCGATCTTGGGGCCATCGGGCAGGTCAAAGAACAGCATACTCTGACCCAATTCTGTGATATAATCCTTGAGCTGCCAAACTGGTCATGGAAGGAAAAAATGAACCCTTAACTTGAAACAACTGTTCGCTGGATTCTCTGTGACATTCCTGATGGAGCAGCTATGAATAACATCAATAAGAAATCCTTACTGTTCCTGGATCATGGCACAATGCTGGAAGATTATCCTGTACAGATCCCAAAGCAGGTCCCTGTCAGTCACCTATGACATTCCACAGGCATGGTTTTGCAACAGCCACTGTCACTCTGGACTGAGGCTGCCTTTATACCCAGCAGCCCTCAGCACACAGCCCAGTACATGGAGACACAATATCTAAAATCTCACTTCCCACCACTATATTCACCTGCAGAAACACTCCTTTTTAAAGCCCATATTCCCGTTGGATCCACAAAGCTTCCCTGACACAAACACGTACAGTGTGACCCCAGGGAGCTTCCCTGTTACAAAGGTGTCCAGTATGAGCTACATGCAGTCCACCTTCTCTTCAGAGAGAAATCTGAAGGCCTGGCTATGGCCTCTGAAGCCACATAATCTAGCCCCCTCCCCACGAACTCTCACCGCCTACTGTCCCCTTACCCCTGGAAATCCTGCCTTAAGTTTCCTTGACAGTAAACCAACAAACCAACAATGCAACAGCACTCTCACCCAGCTCTTTGCACTCACTGATGTACTGTCTCCTCAGCCTGAAACACTGTCCCTCCAGACACCTCAGAGCTCCCCCTACTTTACCCAGGCCTCTGCTGGATCCTCACAACTGCCCAGGGAAACAGCACACCATCACTCTCCACATACATGAACGCTCGCCACTTTCAACACAGACTTCTTTGTTCAGTTTGTCCTTCCTCACCAGGACGTAAGCTTCACAGGGCAGGGACCCTGTCTTCTTCACCCTGTGCCCCAAGAACCCAGGACAGCACCTGCTCAGAGTTAGAGCCCAATAAATATCTGTTTTTTTTTTTTTTTTTTTTAAATAAAGGAAATACAGATGTTAATACAAGCAGAGACAAGCATCTGGAGGATATCTGGAGCAATCTTTTTGTTTGGGAAACCTGGTGGCTAGCAAAAGGGTGGTGGGTCTGTAATGTAATGTGTGTGCTTTAACAAGGAGCTGGGGGGAAATGCCCAGTGAGAGACAGAGTCTATCTCCTATAAAGTCCTGAAGTTTACATATCTTTCTTCCTTATTTCACAAAGGATCACTTTTTTAAATGAATATATGTGTGTGGGTGTGAAAAACAAAGCACCCACTTGGTAATCATTTAATACTGCTGAAGAGAGAAAATGGGCATCACAACCTGTATTTCTATATCATTTGAATTTGTGTTTTTTTTTTAATTTATTTTTTAAACAACAAATGAGCACATACTCTGGCTTTACCCACTAGCTAAGGGTCCCTGGACAAGTCTGGACACTTCAGAGCTTCCGTTTCCTCCCAGTAAAATGGGAAATACAACAGGGCAGACCTCATGGGATTGCTGGGATGATCAAATTAAGGAAAACCTAGAGACAGAGCCTGGCAGGCAGCAAACACCTCAGTGTTAGCTGTTATTCTTTACCATTGTTTCTCATGTATTTGGCATTGGCGGGGAGGGGGCCGGGGATGGGTCAGTAATCTCTCCACCTTCAGAAATTGCAGCACTAGAGTGAACAGTTCTCACAGCAGTTTGCCTAGCATAATTATTTATGGATATGCCTGTTTCCCTCATTTAGAAGGTGACTTGTCTCTGGGACAATGGTCAGGACTGTTCAACTATTTCCAGTGGTGATTCCTGAACCTAGTACAGGGCTGGGCAAGCTAAAAAATCATAAATAGAAATAATTTCAGTGTTTTAAAACAACTACAATTCAGAGTACTTATGTGCCAGGTACACAGCTAGGTACTCTACACAGGTTCTCCCTTGTAATTCTTATGACAATGCAAGAGGCAGACCCCAGCCCCACAGTCATCCTACAGAGAGGTAAGTAAGGCACAGAGAGAGGAATGCAGGCTACCCAGTGAACTGTGGCAGAACCTGCAACTTGAACCCAGTTCTCTGCCATCCTACACAACTCTTTTTAGTTTAAACTCTTAGGGAACCACCTTATTTCTAACTTCTCATTCACCAATTCCCCATGTGTTCCATAAAAAGTCAGAGCTTGGAACTCCATGTTTCTGAGACATACACATGGAGCAAGCTGCTGCAAGATCTCAGATAGTGGTTAGCAACTGCAGGGGCTTTATGCAGAACATCTCACTAACCCACACAACCCAGCCTGTGCGTCTTCCATTCTTTTTTCATTTAACAAGACAATCAAGGCCAGAAGGGCTGAGTAACTTGGAAAGTAGCCAGGCCAGGATTTGAAATCCCACTCTGCTTCCACCCATGGCTGTGTCTCCCTGTGTCACTTCCAGGCCTAGACTTTTTCTGCACAGGGGACTCAGCTTGGTGGTGAGGAGGGCTGCCCTGAAACCTAGTGTCCTTGGCTAATTCCTTGTGTCATTACATTACATCTGATATATAACTATTAAAAAATCTTTTAAAGGAAAGTAAATTAGCACCTATCTCAGATGTCTTTTGTGAGGATTTTATTAACACATACAAAGTACACATTATGAGGCTGGGCACATAGTAGGGCTTCTAAACCTCAGCATTACTAACATTCAGACCCGGGTTACCTTTGTGGTGGGGGCGGTCCTGTGCATTGTAGGACACTGGTCATCACTCACCTCTCCCCATGGGACCCCAGATGCACTATACCCACCAGCTGTGACAATCAAAAAGATCTCCAGACATTTGTCTCCTGGGGAAAACAACATCACCCCAAGTTGAGAAACAATACTCTAGAGTAATCATGAAAAGAACAGTCTTTAAAGGAGCGCCTGGGTGACATAGTTGGTTGGGTGTCCAACTCTTGATTTCAGCTCAGGTCACGATCTCTGGGTCCTGGGATCAAGCCCCATGTTGGGCTCCACACTCAGCAGGGAGTCTGCTTCGCCTTCTCTTTCCTCCCTCTGCCTCCACCTCTGTGCCTCTCCTTGCTATCACTCATGCATGCGTGTTCTCTCTTAAATAATGAGAATAGTCTTTAAAATACTCAAGCACCGCCTCTTGACAAAGCCCCCATTATCTCATCACCAACATAACTACTATAGGCCAACACTACTAAACACCTATAACACACCAAACACTGTTCTAAGGATTTTCCATGTACCATACTACTTAATCCTCACAACCCCCTTACAAATTCCTAAATTACAAAATCACTCCCATCTTATAGATGAGAAAACAGAGTCTAACAGAAACCTAGCCTCTCAACCAGTGGACCACAGTCTAAGTAATGTGGGGCCCCAAACACATGTGGATATTATAATCCAGCCTCTGCCTCTTACTGACTGGGAAGCCCTTAGGTAAAGGATGCAATCTCTTTGCACATCACTCTCCTAAGTATAAAACAGTAAGATACCACAACAACTGAACAAGGTCATCACTTACTGAATGCCTACTTCTAGGCAGCCACTTAACTTGCCAATTCCACTGCATCTTCAAACCTCCATGGCAGATGTTGCTTCCTCATCATTATTCCCACTCCACAGGTGAAGAATCCCGGCCCAGTGAGGAAAAGGAGTTGGTCCAAGGACACACAGGGAATAAACTGGCAGAGCTAGGATTCAAAGCTCAGACATCCTTGACTCTCCCCTTCATCACCCAACACATTACATCCTATCCCCAAAAGGACTCCTCTTAACATACCCAGAATCTAACCTCTTCTCCCTACATACATGCCATCAGTCCTAGGTGCTCTGCAATGACAACCCAACAGGTCTATCTGCTCCTGCCCAGCCCCTACTCAACAGCCAGGAGGATCCTTTAGAATTAAGTCAGAACATGTCATTCCTCCACACAAAGCCTTGCAACAGCTCCCCAATCTTACGGAAGCCTTTGCTCTGGTCCACAAGCCCTCACTTGATCTCATTCCAGATGAGTCCTCACCTCTTACCACTTTGCCATTCTTTCTGCTTTAGCAACAAAGACCTACACTAAGCATGCTTCCACCTCAGGACCTTTGTACCAACTGTTTGGATTGCCCCCCTCCCCCATTAATTCTCCCTCATTTCATTCAAATCCTTGCTCTCTACCACTTCCTCAGAGAATCTTCTCTAACTACCCTATCTAAAAAGCAGCTCAGGAGGCTCAGTTGGTTAAGCAGCTGACTTTGGCTGAGGTCATGATCTGGGTCCTGGGATTGAGACCCACATCTGGCTCAGTGGGGAGACTGCTTCTCCTTGTCCCTCAAATAAATAAAAACTTTAAAAATAAATAAGTGGAATTAAAAAAAAAAAAAAGGCAACCCTGGGCTTGCTCTAGTCCCTGGTCCCTGCCTTATTTTTCTAGTAAGCAATTACTGCCACTGACTTCACATTCTTGATCTACTGTCTGCCTCCTCTACTAGAACATAAGCCCCATGAAGGAGGCAGCTTTGCCATTTTACTCCCTGCTGTATTCTAGCATTTAAAACAGTCTGACACATTGGAGGTGCTGAACAAGTATATGCTGAGCAAATGAATCAAGACTAGAGGATTCTAAATTCCATGTTCTTTCTAGTATCTGAGATTGTCTCATTAAAGACCAATTAAAGTATCTGGCATATGGATATAGTCAGCCAGTTTCTGTCCACCCCAAATTCTATTCTCTCCTCAGGTCTTATACTTCCTCTGGGAACCTTTCCTGGATCCTCCACTTCCCAGCTCCATGAATTTGGCCAAGTTAATAACTATGCTGTGCTTCAGTTTCCTCATCAGGAAAATGCAGGTACCCACAGGACCTACTTCAGAGGGTGGTTGTGAGAATTCAGTAAGCTTGTAAATATACTTCCCTTTGTAGCAGTTAGCTTAGAGCAGGGACCCAAAAGATACCAGCTATAATTTATTCAACCCTTTCTGGGCTCCTCTATTCTGAGGTCTATAGTGAGCCACTAAGTCCTGAGAGATGAATCAGAGCCAAGCCGCATCCTCGGAAAGCCCATACACATGGGCACAGTGTGAAAGTGGGCAGTCTTTTTGTCTCTGATTCTTATGAAAATATTCAAACTCCTTTTAAACACAGATTTGTATATACCTGCATGAAAAAATATGGAAGAAATACTAAGTGAAAAGTGCAAGTTGTAAAACAAAATATTTAGTGTTTAAAAAAAATAAAAAGGGATCCCTGGGTGGTGCAGCGGTTTGGCGCCTGCCTTTGGCCCGGGGCGCGATCCTGGAGACCTGGGATCGAATCCCACGTTGGGCTCCCAGTGCATGGAGCCTGCTTCTCCCTCTGCCTATGTCTCTGCCTCTCTCTCTCACTGTGTGCCTATCATAAATAAATAAAATTAAATTAAAAAAATTAAAAAAAAAAAACCATTAGCTTGCTTCTTCGATATATGAATAGAGCATGAGCTAGAGTCAGCATACTCCAATAGAAATAATGAAGGCCAAAAAGAAAAAAAAAGAAAAAAGAAAAAATATAATGCAGACAATAAATGCAAGCCATACACGTAAGTGTATATTTTCTGGTAACATTAAAAAAAAAAATAACAAGCAAGCAAAATTAATCTTAACATATTTTATTCAACCCAATATAACATTTTTATTATTTTAATGGGTAATCAAGATAAAAAGTTTCACTGAAATGTTTAATACCCTCCATAATATGTCTCTGAAATCTAGTAATATATTACACTTATAAGCATATCTCAACTCAAACTAGCCACATTTTATGTGTTCAACAGCCACATATAGAGAGTGGCTAGCACAGTGAACAGCACATACCTACCAAGATTTGTAAGGACCTCATTACATAGGCTACTTAGGGGGTGGAGGTGGGGGGAAGAGAGGATAGGATTTAATACAGAGGTGGGGGATCCCTGGGTGGCGCAGCAGTTTGGCGCCTGCCTTTGGCCCAGGGCACGATCCTGGAGACCCGGGATCGAATCCCACGTCGGGCTCCCGGTGCATGGAGCCTGCTTCTCCCTCTGCCTGTGTCTCTGCCTCCCTCTCTCTCTCTGTGTGTGTGACTATCATAAATAAATTAAAAAAAAAAAAATTAAAAAAAAATACAGAGGTGGTTCAAGTCGAGTTTTCATATTTTGTTTAATTATCTATTTTTCAGGATCCCTGGGTGTGTCAGTAGTTTAGCGCCGCCTTTGGCCCAGGGTGTGATCCTAGAGTCCTGGGATCGAGTCCCATATCAGGCTCCCTGCATGGAGCCTGCTTCTCCCTCTGCCTGTGTCTCTGCCTCTCTCTCTCTGTCTCTCATGAATAAATAAATAAAATCTTAAAAAAAAAAAAAAAAAAGGTTGGCATCCTCTTTCCTATTAAGAACTAGGTGGTAAATATTTTAGGCGTTAAGGGGCCAAAACTGTCTCTGTTGCAACTACTCAACTCTACCCTATTGTTTCACAGAGCAGCCATGGATAATATGTAAATGGAAGAGTCTGTGTTTTCAATAACACTCTATTAAAAAATAAAAAGGCAAAGGGCCACCCTTGGCCATTTGCCAATCCCTGTGATGAGGGATAGAAGCAGAAATATGTTCATTTTTAGCCCAGAAGGCTGACCTACAGCTGCAGTTTCAATAAGCACAAAAAAACCTGTTTGCTACATTCTTAAAGAGTACCTCTATATCTCACCAATAGTTAATACCAAACCAGAGAAATCTTGTGAAACTAGTTTTACAATTAGAAATTCGAAAAAAAAAAAAAAAAAAAAAGAAATTCGAAAACATTTATGATCTAATACTCCCTCCACATCCCTTGCCCCTTGAGCACCATGCATT
This sequence comes from Vulpes vulpes, assembly GCF_048418805.1. NCBI lineage: Eukaryota > Metazoa > Chordata > Mammalia > Carnivora > Canidae > Vulpes > Vulpes vulpes. The sequence goes on along the minus strand of NC_132780.1, from coordinate 17,824,261 downwards.
TAACCACTGGCTTCATACAGAAGTACAGCTCCTTCTATCCACAGGTCCTCATGCTACTTAAACTTGTTAAGCTGTACCATAAAACATCTCAAAAACTTTCTTAACCATTGTGCTCAATGATCAGGCAACACCTAGTTTAAGTGACTGCTCACAAGTTCCCTCTGAGTCATAGTCCCTTTTATCTTCATCTCCTGACACCCAACAGCTCATTGTCTTGGCTCCTGTCACACTGGCTTCCTGCAGTTCTCAGAGCATGCATTACATATTCCTGCTGCAGGACTTTTGCGCTTGCTTCCTTTACCTGGAATGCTATTCCCCCAGATATCTATGAGGCCTGCTTCTCATTCACATTTCTGCTAAAATGTCCCCTTCTCAATAAGGCCTTCCCTAGTCATTCTAAACTTGTAACATTCTCCCGTCCTCCCCATCCCTGCTTCATTTTTCTCCAAAGCATTTATTGCCATCTTACATGGTACACATTTTAACTTAATTGTCTTATTGTCTGTTTCTCCACAGGCAACATAAAAGTTGTAGGAGTCCACGAGTTTTTGTCCACCTTGTTCCTTTTTGTATACATGTGCCTAAAACAATGCACTACCTAGAGCTGAGGCCCAATAAATACTGATTCACTATCACAATACCCTGTTTCCTTCCCACATCTCACAACTGTTAATAATGTATTCAGCTGTTTCACATCTGCCTCTTGTATAACAACTGGTGTCACCATTATCACCATAACTGACATGGGGCAGGTGTTTATTGAACAAATGAATTCATACAAGAGCCCTATGAACCAGATAATTACCTCCATCTGAGAGAAGAGGAAAGCCAGGGCCAAGAGGATTAACAAACTTGCCCATGTCAATTAGCAAGAAGTACAGCAGCAGCCTGTCTGACTCCAGAATCAGTGATCTACCTCGAACTTCAGAGGCTGGGCCTAATGCAATCCGCTCAATTTCATAACAGAAAAATGGAAGCTCCTATAAAGGAATGGGACCTCTTCCATTACTACTCCCAATAATTGCAGCTAACATTTATTGGGCCCTTATAACAATTAGGCACCGTTCTATTTTACTTGCAGTATTAACTCGTCCAGGCCATCACAATCACCCAGGGAGGCCTGAACTATTATTAGCCCACATTGCAGAGAAAACAGGCCCAGAGCGATGAAGTAATTTGCACAAGGTCACACGGCGGGTGGGAGGTAGGGCCGGGATGGGCAAACCGTGGAGTCCTCAGTCTTCTCAGCCCTTCACCAGAAATGTGCTAGGCTGTTTAGTCAACTGCCCACCGCAGCCCGGCAGGGCCCCAGAAGGCGGGAGAATCTCAATCTCGAAATCCGTGCTTAAATTTGGCTAGCTGCCCTGGTGGGAATGGGGTGTTCTCGCCGCACCTCCCCTCGTGGATTCTACACCAAAACTGAAAAGGGAGGGAGAGCAGGAATTGGAAGGGCAGCCGTCACCGCTCAGGCCCCATTCCGAGAGTTTACCCCACGGCGCTGAGGCCCAGCCGCCAGAACACAGTAAGGAGAGAACCTACCCGAGCCCCCACACACCGGGGGCCCCTCCCCCACTCGGAATAGGCCGCGCGCCCCATCCCCAAGGGGCCATTCCGGGGCCGCCGCCAATCACCGAGCCCTTCCCTCCGCCCCACCCAGTGGCCTGACCCCCTCCCCAGTCGCAGCTTCCCAGGACCCGGGCCGCCGCGCGCACTTGGCAGGCCCGGGCGCCTCCAGGCTGGCCTGCCTCCCGCCCTCCAGTGGGCCAACACCCAATCCCGGGCGCCCTCTCATCCAGTCCAGGGACATGGAAACGTGAAAGCCGGACGCTGATTGGCCGCCTCCCCCTTCCGCCACTCCTAGCGAACACCAAGCCTTCTCCGCGAGGGCCGTCCGTGCCCCCATTACCTCTTCCCGTAATTCCCCAAGACCCCCGTAGCCTCCGGACCTGAACATCCTCGTTGCGAAGCTCGTCTATCAACACTGCGATGGGGTAGAGCGAGTCGTCGCCGTCGGCGGCCGCCATCTTGGCTCCGTCCCGTTCCTGTCAGACTGCAGCCGGCGCCGTGCTGAAACCGGGGCAGGAAGGGTAGGGCTGGGAAGAGGACGGAAGACGAGCGTGGGGCCGTCTGAGCCACTTTACAGGGGCTGCCCCACGGTCATTGGCCGCGCGACGCCCGCATTTCGTTGGTCCGGATAAATGAAGCCCCGCCCACTGCCCATTTTGCCATTGGTTGAAGGGACGAGGTCGGCTGTCTCAGTATAGCAGAGAGGGGAAGGAAACGGAAGTACGCGGTATCTTAGCGACCAAGATTGTACCCGCCTACGTCGCCGCTAACGACGAGGGAGACGAGCAGTTGTACCTAACCAATAAATGGAGGGATTCAAAGGAAGCAAAGCCTGCCCTTGGCCGGTCCAGCACAAAGCTTCTGTGCATGCGTCGCTTGGAGTGCGTGACGTCATGTGAGGACCCGGACAGTCTGCAAGTTTTGGCTTGTGAGGCAGGCAGTGGTCCTGGTTCCTGGTGGACGTACTGCTGGCAACTCTGTGAGGGAGGAGATGGGAATGAGCCTTAGGTTTTTGCGTTATTATGCGGAGGCCCAGCGAAGGTTGGTGACTTGCCTTACTCTCTCGATGAAACTCAAGCCCTTCAGGCTGATAGTCAAGGCCCTTGTGAATCTGGTTCCTAGACCGTACTTAGGCACATCTTCCACTTCTCGTTTTACACTTCAGTGGCCCTGAAAAACTAGAGCCCTCGCAGTACATCATGCTTTTTCACGTCAAACAGCATTTGTCCAAAACATCCCTTTCCTTGGAGAGCAGATCTCTGCATAAATGTCTCCCGTTCACTGCTTCACTGCCGTCCAGCCCTCAGAACCACATACGACTACCACTACCACTGATGAAGTTTTGGAATTATAGGTGAGGTCTAGAACCGACCACCAAGAATTCTTGAAACGTCTTTGGTGCAAAATGGTGGTTTTAGTAAAGCACGGGGACAGGACCCGTGGACAGGAAGAGCTGCTGCCCCAGGCCTGTGAGGGGTGGCTGATTATATACCTGGGGGTTGGGAGGGGTTTGAGGATAGCATACTCTCTAAGGAATTTTGGAAGCAAGGCTTCCAGGACCTTGAGGGGGCTAGCTATTGTTGAGAAAAGGTCACTTATTACGGTCTAGTAAAACCTGAGTCAGGAGACCCTTCAAATGCATATTGGTGAGCCACGTGCTTGTGGGATGATTGCCAACCTGTATCTTGGGGGTTTAGAGATAAAGGGAATTTCTAAAGGAATTTTTATATGTTAAAGTAGACTTACAGGATCCTGGGTGTCTGGCTAATCTTGCCTTTTGCCCTTAGCAAAGTATGAACATCAAGGCAGTTGAGTCTGTAGAGGAACATCACTCTCCCTGTTTCAAGGACTTGTCAATGTACTTCCCAGGGCTTGTGCTTTGTCCTTAGCTAGTCCTTTGTTCCCCATCAAAAATACCTCTGCATCAGAAACAGGCTCAATCATCAGCTTGATTCTAGGCAGTCTCTGTGAAGAACAGGCCCTCACCATGGGCATCTAAATGTGTGACCCACGCAAGCATTTCTGCACTGCAATTGGTTTCCACAGTTCACAGCCCAACAAGGCAGTGGATGGAGGGGGTCCTTAACATGCTGGTCCATACTTTTCCAAGTAACACACTGAACAGCTAGACCCTTGGCAGCAGCCCAGGTTTTTGAGATGTGACCAAAAGGAAGGACCTGAAGGAAGGACCTGCCTCCAATTCGGTTCTGCAGAGCTGGCCCTGAAACTAACAAGACCCAGTGGCCCAGGGGACACCATTAGGTTTCAGCTGCCCTAAACCATCAGTGATCAGGGCCATGCATTTAGGGCAGCCTCAGAGGGTTCCTAGCACCAGTGGCTTTGGCTACAGTGTGGAGCTTAAAATTTCCTCTAAATGGAGAGGTACCACTTATTCCTGTCAAGCTGAGATGCTGCTGGAAAAAGTCTGCCTTGATTCTTGAAAATGCACTTTCCATGACACATAAGACTTTAAAAAAACATTTTATTTATTTATTCCTGAGAGAGAGAGGTTGAGAGAGAGAGAGGCAGAGACACAGGCAGAGGGAGAAGCAGGCCCCATGCAGTGAGCCCAATGTGGGACTCCATCCCGGGTCTCCAGGATCAGGCCCTGGGCCGAAGGTGGCACTAAACCGCTGAGCCACCAGGGCTGCCCCGCATAGGACTTTGGGGGCTCTTCCTATCCTGTTACAAGTGAGTCCATGTTGACTCATTCCAAAACTGGAATATTAAGCCAGACAGTTGATGTAGTTTTTCAATGTTGGTAAGGTCTGGAGCCAATGATCAAGAAAGAATTCTTGAAGTGTCTTTGGTGCAAAAAGGTGATTTTATTAAAGCAGGAGAACAGGACCTGTGGGCAGAAGGAGCTGGTGCACCTGGGCTGTGAGAGGTTACTGGTAATATACTTAGGAGTTGAGGGTAAGGACAAACGGAGGTTTTCAAAAGAACTTTCATACACTAAAGAGGACCTAGAAGATAATGGAGGACTTGACATTGTCAAGATTGTTTTTCCACCTAGCACAGCATTAACATTAAGACACTTGAGAGTTTCCTTCTGGAAATTTGGTTATTGTTAAGAATGCTTTTTTTCTTGTAAATCATTAAGACATTTGTTTTTGTTTTTTTTAAGATTATGTTTATTTATTCATGACAGACATAGAGAGAGAGAGAGGCAGAGACACAGGCAGAGGGAGAAGCAGGCTCCATGCCGGGAGCCCAGTGCGGGACTCGATCCTGGGACTCCAGGATCACGCCCTGGGCCAAAGGCAGGCGTTGAACCGCTGAGCCACCCAGGGATCCCCATCACTAAGACATTTGTAAACTGAAGGAGTCTCATGTCTTGCAGAACTATAATCTCTGTAAGTTAACCATTTACTTTTCTTTTTAAAAATTTGTTTAATTTAAATTCAATTAGCCAACATACAGTACACCATTACTGTCAGATGTAGTGTTCAATAATTTATCAGTTGCATATAACACCCGGTGCCCCTATTACATCACATGCTCTCCTTCACCATTTGTTTTTCCTTTCCTTGGATTTAGGGCAGTCAGGAGTTCCTGAGGAATGTCACACATATCCAACGGTCAGTTTTGAGGAGAGCTCCGTAATAAGCTAATACTCTTTTTTTTTAAATTAATTTAGTTTGGTTTTTAATTACTGCTATTTTTAAAAAGAGCATCTGTTAGTTATGTCATGGAGGCCACAAATTCATACAGCAAATGTGGCTTCTAAGTGAAGGCTGCTTCCTTTTGCCAGAGGTTCTAAATAATAGATTCATTCCTCACAGACACTTGTACCATCTCCTGTATGCTAGGAGTCCAATAAGGGACCTCCTTTTAGGTGATGGAAGGCAAAGAGACAAGAACTTTTCCTTCACTGCTGGAGGGATTGAGCATTGTACACCTGCCCAGAGGGTTCCAGTGAATTTTCACTGGGAAACAGGACTCTGAAATTAGAATTATCAGCCACTCCTACTGGCAAAAAGGTGATAGCAACTGAGACAACCCTTTAATTTTGCCAACAGAGAATATCATGGACATTCTGAAACCTTGGTACATCAGAGGCAAACCTAAATCCTTAACCCCCCACTAGTGGCAAGTGAAAGGCCCTGTGTCCCGGTATCACTTCTCTACCTGTCCCTCACCCTGATTGGGAAAATCCCCTCTGTCACTTCTGGGATGCGGAAGCACAAGTCTATAGCACAATAATGCCTGTTACTTCCTGATGTAAAAAGAACTGCTAGTGTTGAACTTTTTCCAAAGTGCCCTGGTATGGTCTGTTTGTGTCCCCTCAAAATTCATATATTGCCCCTAAAGTGATGGTATTTGGAGGTGATACTTTGGGAAGTGATTGGGAGGTTCTGCCCTCATGAATGGAATTGGGGCCTTTTACAAAGAGGCCTAGACCTATGATGAGCTCTCTAGCCCCTTTCACCTTGTGAAGATACAAGGTGAGATAGAAGATTCAAGATAGAAGGCTGCAACCCACAGAAAGGCCCTCATGGACCACATTGGCACCCAAATCTCAGATTTTTCATCCTCCAAAACACCGAGATACAAACTTGGCTATAAGGTAGCCAGACTGGCGTTTTCTTATAGCACTGCACACAGACTGTGAGAGGCCCAAAGGACCATATCAACTTAGCTTCCCTCTGCTACATGGCAACTCACAAAGGCCAGTGCTTGTAGGGTACACCTATCCCATCTTCATTGCCAAGACTGTCAAGATATGTAAAGGCTTGTAAATGTTACCCCATTTGCCAAGTTGCAAGTTGCCAGTTGCATGGATGCTGGGAGAAGACCTGAGACTCCATGGAGGGAGACATAAGACAGTATTATTCATGCACACAGGGAGTAAGAGCTTTGTAGTTCACATCTGTTCCCTTCAGTTCCACATATAATATCCTATATTCTGAATGAATTGAAATTTGTTAACTTTTCAGAAAAAAAAATGGAATTTACCATACATGCAACAAGTCAACTCTAGATGGATTGACGGTCTAAATTTTAAAGCTACATAGAGATTTAAAAATAACAAAGAAGAATATAGTCTTAGTATAGGAAAGTATCTCTTGAATAGAATGATAAACATTATCTATAAAGGAGGAAACTTATATTCACATTAACACTTTCTCCTCATTTGGAAACACACATGAGAGACAGAGGATGGAGAAAGACCCCAACAAAGGAAATGTGTCCAGCACATATAAAAAAACCATTACAAATTAATAAAGGATGGGGTGATTGGGGGCTCATTTGATTAAGTGTCTGCCTTTGGCCAATGTCATGATCCCTGGGCCTGGGATGGAGCCCCATGTCCAGCTGCCTGCTCAGTGGGGAGTCTGCTTCTCCCCCGCCATCTGCTCTGCCTCCTACTCCTGTGCTCTCTTTCTCTCAAATAAATAAATAAAAATTTAAAAAATGGATAAAATGAATTAACATATACTTCAAAAAAAGGTTGCCCAATGTCAAATACATGAAAGGATACTCAACTTTCCTAGTAATCAAGGAAATGAAATCACTACTTGGTACCATCCCACACCAACCAGAAGTCAAAAACATATTGTGGAAAAAATGACAATTTTGACAAGGATGTGCACAAAACAGAAAATCTCCTACACTGCTAGTGGGTGTGAAACTTCCTACAAACATTTTCCAACCCCCTGGGAACCATCTCCTTAAGCTGCCAAGATGTAGACTTGTCATCCACCAAGTGCATTGTTACTTACTTGTACAGCAAACAAATTTGTATGTGTGCCAACAGGACATGATCTAAATTTATATACCAGCACAACTTAATAGTCTCAAAGTGAAAACCACCCATAGGCTAATTAGCAGTGGAATGACCAAATTGTTTTATATACACAGTGGAACCCTATAGAGCAATGCCAATGAATGATCAATAACAGCATGCAGCACTAAATTTACAAACATAGAAGGAAGGGCAAAAGTAAAATATAGAAGAATTCAAGCTCTATTACTTCCTTTATATCAAATGTGAAACAGGCTGAAGTGACCTATAGTTGTCTCACATCAGAGCAGTGATGGCTCTGATGAGTAGTGATAGGTAAGGAGCACCAGGGGCTTATGAGGTCTGACAATATGCTATTTAGTGAAAAAGGTGCCACATACAGAAAGGTGATCATTGTGTAAACTGTCAATGAGCTACACACTTACACACTTATGACCACTGAATGTGCCTTTAAGTTTTTAAAACACATCTCAGCAATCAAATTGAAGGGGTAAAGTAAATGGATTAGTATTGTCCTTAAATTATAAAGGTGGGGTTTCATAGTACATAAAGAAATGACACTGTGATTATTTTTTAAATATATGATGAAATTAACAGGTTAAACTAAGACATAAGGATACAAAAGTAGAGGTCAATTATTATGTAGGATTATAAGGTAAATTATGTTGAAAATTGACAGACATGTACATACATAAAAAGAGGAAATAAGCTCCACTGATATGTAAATGTCTGAGTTACTCTATTAATTGTAAGTAGACTATTCCTTTATTGTCTTTTGACAAAAAAATACACATTGGTTATTAAAGTGTTTCTTTCATGATAAGAGTAGGAAAATAACACTGATCTACAAAAAAAATTTCTGGCATTCATCTCTGAGGATCAAGGTGAGAGGCTTTTGTGTCACCCTGGGAGCAGACTACCCTGAGGCTCTCTACGCTCAAGTGACAGGTGTGACACAACACATACAGAGAGTATGTGGCTGTGGTCTTGCTGGTAGTCCAGGGATCCTACAGGGTCCACACAAGATGCTCTAACTAGGAGGTTCAAAGAGAACTGGAGGGCAGCGAGAGAATGCTTGTGAGAAGGGCCAGGATGGGACAGCCTTGCCCCTCCTGAGGCTGAAGTTAGAGCAGTCTCTTGAACTCTTGGTCCTGCATTAAAAGAGGACGCCCAGTGGCCTCATGCTCACTGTTACTCAAATGCCTATACAGAGGGAAAGCTGTGACCTTTCCCAAGACAATCTGACTCACAAAATCTCACTGGTGTGGCTAAAGGCCTGAAGTATCTTGTCTGAGCCCATGAAAAATTCTGGCTGAAATTTCTGTATTTCAAATCCTGTCTATCCTGGAGAAAACAACCAGGGTGAGCACCTCAATCAGCAGCCCTGAACCACAGAAGAAGAGCAGGATGCTGTTCAGGATGGCTTCCAAGCAGAGCACGGAGGGAGGTCTGCAACAGCAGGCAATAGGAGGACATCATGGCAGATGGAAAGGTCAAGTCCACACTAATGCCAAGTGGCATCTTTCAATGGCAGAGGTTTCCTTTTGTACCAAAAAAGTTGAATTCCTTCATTTCCAAAGTAAAGGACAGGCATCACCACATCCACTACTACCTGGGTTGTTGGAGATGGCAGCAGGAGAGCTTTCTACAGAAATATGGAAAGTTCCAGCAGGAACAACATAATACTATTGACTCAGAAAGAACAGGATTTCCAGAGGGGTGGAGGACAGCCCTTTACCTCTGGAATATCAGCTAGCACTGTCATCTTCACTCTAATTACCCCTCTTAGAATCAAACATGTTTTCCTGTGTTCATTGAGTGCTACTTCAAGAGATACGGCAAAAGAAATGAATTAAAGTAGGGATGAAAAACACATTTCATAGAACTTTAACAATGAAACAACTAGCACTCCAATATATACATCATATAACATATGCCTTGGTTTGGTCATTATTATAATTAGTACTATTGAAAAATGTCCCTAGTGACAATGCTCCAATACATTAATTGGTGGATAAAAAACATGATTGACTCTACATCTAAGTGTGTATTTTCCCACACAGAATGGGAGCAGTGTTGCCTCCGACTACTCTGTTCCATGCCTCACTCAACACAGATCCCCACTCACCTCTCAGGACCACCTTAACAGAGGAATTTGGGGGATGGGAAGCGAAGGACTCAGATGCTTCTTCCACCTTCGTTGCACCCTTTGAAGGGCAAGGCTGAGCTAGGACTCCTGGACATGTCTGAAGAGCCCAAGTTTCTTTTCCAAAGACTTCTCCCCACTCCACCTAGGAAACTTCTCCCCATAAAAAGGGAATGGTGGTGGGGTTACATATTTCAATCCTTGTACTCCACATACCTGATACCGCCCCACCACACCACCAGTTCCCTAAGATTTGGGTCTTCTTAGCTAAGGCTGCATGTTAAATATTTTTTCAATTTTATTTGTCATGTGTACCACAATAAAGCCAGGTATGAGGAGTCACAACTGTGCCATACAAAGATACCTCCATGTCACAAACAGGCTCAATTAGCAGCTTGTTTCTGGGCAGTCTCTATGAAGAACAGACCCTCACCAGTGAGTGTTAAGTGAGTGACCCACATAAATCTTTCTGCACTGCAACTGGAAGGGGGGGTGAGGAGGAATGGTCCTTCAGCTGCCAGTTCATAGCTGTCCAAATGGCACACTGAAGAGCTACACCAATGGCAGCAGCCCAGGTTTCTGAGAACAACGAAGGAAGGACCTTCCTCTGATTCAGTTCAGTGGAGCTGGCCCTGAGACTAATCAGAGCCAGTGGCCCAGGGGACACATCAGGTTTCAGCTGACCTAAACCATCAGTAATCAAGGCCATGCATTTAGGGCACTCTCAGAGGATTAAGGGTTTCCAGCGCCTTTTGATTTGGCTACATGGAGGTTAAAATTTCCTCTCAAGGGATAGGTACCCCTTATTGCTACCAAACTGATAGGAATATCAGTTATTCCTATCAAACTGTGGCAGAGTCTGCCTTCTTTCTTAATATACACCTTCCATGACACACGACAGGGCCTTTGTGGCCCTTCCTACCTTGTTAAAAGTGAGTCTATGTTGACTCATTCCATAATTGGAATATAAAGCCACATAGATACGATACATCTAAAGGTCGATTTTGAGGAGAGCTTACCATAAGCTAAACACTGCTTTTCAAAAAAAAAATTATTTAGTTTAGCTTTTAATCACTACTATTTTATAGGAGCACAACTGTCATTTGTCTCACAAAGGCTCCAAAATTCATACACCAAGTTGGGGCTTCCAGGTGGAGGCTGCCTCCCTTTGTCAGAGGTCTGCAGCATTGGGCAATTGGAGGACATTAAGGCAGGTGGGAAGTTCAAGTCCATATTAATACCAAGTGGCGTCTTTCAATGGCAGAGGTTTCCCTTTGCACCAAAACAGAGTGAAATTCCTTCAGTTCCAAGGCACAGGAGAAGCATCACCACATCCACTACTAGATTGGCTGTTGGAGATGGTAGCAGGAGAGTTTTCTATAGAAACATGAAGAATTTCAGCAGGAACAGGTAACACAATACCAACCACTCAGAAAGTACAGGATTTCCAGGGGAGTGGAAGTCAGCCCTTTGCCTCCAGAATATCACCTCCTAAGGCCAACTTCAGTCTAATTACCCCTTTTAAAATCAAACATGTTTTCCTATGCTCACTGGGTAGCATTTCGAAAGATGTGGCAAAATAATAGAATCAATGTTGAAATGAAAAATACATTTCATGGAACTTTAACAAACATCTAGCATGACAAGGATGTATACATCAGATCACATACACCTTAGGATTGGTTATTATTATAATTGGTACTATTGAAAACTGTCCTAATGCACAGATTTCCAAATCACTGATTGGTGGATAACAGACATGATTAACTCTACATCTGTATGTATATACAGATGCCCATAGATCACACAGATATAGATACAGATATAGATCCCTAAACATACAGTATTGGGTATGTATGCGTTGATATTTCATTTTTTCTGTTTCTTGTGTTGGATTCCATTTTGTGGTACAAGGTTCTATATATAATTTGTATATATATATATATTCATTTGATCAAATACTACTTTTTTTCTCAAATTACTGATTTCTCAACTTTGCCTCTGCTTCAGAATGTAAATTCAGGGAAAACTATGTAAAAATCTCTTCTAAAATTGAGGGAAAATTAAAATCATGGAGCCACATCATCACATGAACAGAATGGATTCATGTCTCTCCCTTTCAAATGGGTCTCCCTTCAGGACCCAAATTCAGTGAAAGTCTACCATAAACTAATCTCTACACCTCGGAGACCCGAGGATTCTCCTCCAAACTTCTTTCTTGCCAACAGGCTCAAATCATCTTCACAAAGGAGAGAAAGATCTGTCTTCTCTAGATACTAGTTTCTATTATACCTATTACTTTTTTAAAAATTTTTATTTATTTATTTATTCATGAGAGACACAGAGACAAGAGAGAGAGAGGCAGAGACACAGGCAGAGGGAGAAGCAGGCTCCATGGGGGGAGTCAGAAGTGGGAGTCGATCCCAGGTTTCCAGGGTCACACCCCGGGCTGAGGGCGGCGCTAAACCGCTAAGCCACCGGGGCTGCCCATTATACCTATTTCTTTAAAATTGTCACAATCACCTGCTGTTGTTTAAGAATCAGCTATAATGGGGGCCCCTGGGTGACTCCATTTGTTAAGAGTATGCCTTTGACTCCAGTCATGATCCCAGGGTTCTGGGATCTAGTTGGGCTTCGTGCTCCCTGCTCAGGGGGCAGTGTGCCTCTGTCTCTTCCTCTCTCCCCGCCGCTCATGCTATCTCTCTCCCAAATAAATAAATAAAATATATTTTTAAAAGAATCAACTAAAATGTAATTCTATGCTCTCTACTACCTATTCCAATACAATCTGTTCATTTCTACCTGAAAATATTTACGCATGCTTATCTCCAATGCTTCCATGACATTATATTTCACATGACTGACTACTGCATCTCTAGTATAAAATGTATGAAGTTAAAAAAAAAATGTATGAAGTTGCAACTGGCTCCCCAAAGCTTTGCTCACTGACTGAATTTTTCACTCCATCACTACTCCCTTCAGTTTCAGTGATGACCTGCCACATGCTGATCCATTTTCATGCTCCTTCATAATACAAAGCCTACTTCATTTCTGGGAAATTTACTATGATAAATTTACATGACACACTCAAAGACTTCTCCAAGTATCCAGATTATTTCAGGTTTGGTGTTTATACTTGCATAATTTCTAACTCCTCCTGCAAGCACTAGCAACTTCAATCACATGGTTATTTAAAGATAATCCTATTTCACGGCCATTTGTATTATAACTTAGGTTCACTTTGAAGAAGATGATCAACATGTTCTATTTACCATTCTTCTCCAGCTAGCCTCTCATAATTGTAGTGGAGGGCATGCATGAATTACCAAAAAAAAATAGTACAGAAATACTTAAAATTTACATACTATTCATAGGATGGAGGTACTTTATGTTCTTTGCACTGACAAAGCAGACCATGGATACTCTGCTCACGGGCCATGAACAAAAAGGGGCTGATAGATGGGAAACAGAGAGTGAGTCCTGAAGTAATGTTCAAGAGCAACCTATTGGGATTATCAAAAAGAGACAAAACAATATGAAAGGTAGTGGAAAGGGTGTTACAGCAGACAAAGGTGCTCACCAGAAGAAGGATGGTTTTGGTGGCTCTGGACTCAGGTGATGATGTGGAAGAGACATTGGTCCTAAGAAAGTGTTGCATTCTCTGCTTGTGCCTGTATAGGATGAAGACCATGCAGCCGCTTGTCCAGAGCATGAACGCCAAAAATATCACATCAGGGAATGACAACAATGCTGCGTACAATGAGTCTCTGGTTTTGTCATGACGTTCAGCTGAACAGTAATTGAAACTTTTTCTGTTTGTGATGTTTTTGTTGCTTAAAGAGCTAGTAAGAAACATAGGATATATTATATTTACCAGTATCTGTAAGACCCAGCACAGGACAATAGAAGGGATAATGCACTTGGCAGCTTTCCCTTTAAGCACTGCCCACCTGGAGTTCCTGGGGCTGATTGTGATGGCTTGGAAGACACTCAAGAGGCAGGTGGTGCCAATGGACACTCCCCTGCCCACCCCACGAGCATAGGGAAAAATTTTACATCCAAAATCACTGATGATATGATACAACCCAAAATACATCATTGTGTTGTGTATTCCAGTAGAGAACAGGACCAAAATGTTGGCTACAATCAGATTCTTAACAATCAAATCTGTGGACCTTGGCCTACACCCAGTGAAATAAAGGAAGAAATAATGGTAAAGAAGAGAGAAGTTCCCCAAGATTCCAACCACAGTCTGTATTAAGAAGATCACTCCTACTGCCAGATCCCTGGTGGCCATCCTGTCAGGTCTCAGTGACTGATATTTGTCTCCTGGGCTAGAGGATCCTGTGTGAGAACATGAGGAAGGGGCCACACGAATAATGTCAACTGAAATCCAATATCCTACACTAATCAACACTTCCTACTTTGAAATTATACTTACAGCTCTTTTATCATTTAGGGCCTTTCAAGGGTTGCATACACAAATATTACCAAATACTTGAAATGTTGACTCACTGGTATAATGGCTACCCATGTTGTAACTTCTTATTTCCCACAAATTCACGAGGCACCAAGTAATTCATTCCTCATAAAGATGAAGACAACATAGGCACAGAGAGGCAAAGTGCTTTGCCTGAATTCATTCACTCTTTAGGGGCAGAGTGGAGATTGGAACCTATCCAGGCTGGTAACAAAATTAGTGTGTTTAATACATAATATACAAAAATACTAGTTAGCTGTGTTCTTTTAAATAAACCAGATCTCAGTTTAGTTTTATGTTTGCATTTTATCATTTCAATTTAGATTAGTGGTATTTTATTTCAAATTTTTGCTAATGACAAGTTCCCACTTATTTACGAAGCCTGTTTCTATAGCCAAATAGGAGCTTTAATAAAGCTTTAGAGATCTTAATAAACTGTAGATGCACTGATTGCAGTACTACAGAGTTTCAGGTACCTGCCCCATGACAAGCTGAATTTCATGATTGCAAGAATGGCTCAATATTAGGATGGCAACAAAAGTACAATACCGCAGGACATAGGAACCCAAAACAGAAAGTACTGGTGCCCAACTAAATTGTGTGCATTAGAAACAATATTACTAGTGTCTTCAGATCATATTTGTATCAATTAATTAATACCTGAGTTAAATAAAATTAATAGCAATAAAGCAATATTTGTAAAAGATAATGAAATATAGGGGCACCTGAGTGGCTCAGTCAGATGAGCATCTGACTCTTGATTGTGGTCAGGTCAGGATCTCACAGTCTTAAGGTTGGCACTGCTCTGGGCTCAATGCTCAGCAAGATGACGGCTTGATATTCTTTCCTCTCACTCTGCCTCTTCTCCTGCTCATGCACTCGCTTGTGCTCCTGATTTCTCTCTCTTAAAAATAAATACATGAAATCTTTTTCAAAAAGATATTAAAATATAAGACATACACAAAATGGAATGTTAAGGCACAAACCTTGTATATTGTATAACTGACATAACTTTTAGGATTGGTATTATAATATTGAAGAGGAGCAGAAATATCACAAAATATGTTTGAGGTTAAAAATCAGTGAAACTTCAGAACATTTTTCTTAAAAGCTGTTTCCCTAACTTTACTTGGAAACATCTCTCCATAATCTATTGAGACACAATTTTTTAATCTGCTAAGCATTTCACAGACCCAGAGTTACAGAAAACATGTCCATTCCAGCAACTGTGAACAGACACACTGTTTCTGCATAGGATCCAATGATTACTATAGATTCAATTGACTCTTTATTACAAGCATGGAAGTGTTATGAGTGCACCTTATATCCAACTATTATCTCTGTGGTTCATGCAAAGTAGGCTGTACAGGACACTTACTCCAGAACCACCATCCTTAAGGACATTAAAAATGAGATATGCTAACCACAGATAGATGAAACCACATCACTGTCAGTGAGTATTATACTATATTGACTTAGGAGCCATCAGAGATGGCTGAAGGGCTAGAAGACCCACCTCTTTAGCATCTTAGTTCCTGCCTTAGGATGTATTTCACCTTCATGCCTGGCTTCGGCACTGGACCAGATTCATATGCAGAAATCTCCCTTGTCTAATACATTCCCTTACCTGGACTCCTGATACCACTCCTTCCCTTACAGATTCTACTGCTCAGATAGAAATGCAAAGAAAATCCACCAACTTGATCTTGTTGCCCACATGGCGGGCTCAGTGGATGGGCAGAGCAAGCGGTATGTGTGCAAGAGGGGCAGCTGGGGTCTGAGATATGTGTTTATAGCTCAGGGAGCTCCCCTGCCCTCACAACTGCAATTATCATTTCACCTGAAGCAGCATTAGCACTGACAGGCTTGGGAGCTGAGAATATTTTTGAAAACTTTTCTCCCAGTTGCCAATTACCAAGAACAACTATAAGTTTCTAACACGTACCTCTTAAGACATTCTTGGCGTGTGGGACAAGGACACAAAGCCTGGGGGAAAAAAGAAGCAGGGGAGGAACCAGAGGCATATGACAGAGATCCCTGGAGAGAAGAGTGGGTGTGAGTGAGCCAAAGAACCCAGGGAAAAGGGCCAGTGTGACAGGCTTGAGAGAGAGAAGGAAAGGTATTCAAGGTATAAACCGATGGCCTCTCAGGAGGATGGAAGGATACAGGGTCTCACCTGGAACTCACTCTTTGTCTCAGAAAAACATCTCTCCTTTGCTCTCCAGATCTCCAGGCCTCTTTCTCATTATCTGGAAAAACCACATTTTGCAAATATGCCTTTTATGGCCTCAACACCAGCCCTTCTGTTATGGGTTCCAATGAGTCCCATCAAAATTAATATGTTGATGGAACACCTGGGTGGCTCAGTAGTTGAGCATCTGCCTTTGGCTCAGGGCATGGTCTTGTGGTCCTGGGATCAAGTCCCACGTCAGGTTCCCTGTGGGGAGCCTGATTCTCCCTCTGCCTATCTCTGCCTCTCTCTCGGTATCTCCCACGAATAAATAAATAAAACCTTAAAAAATTAATATGCTGATGTCTTAACACCCAGAACTTCAGAATGTGCCCTTTTTAGGAAATAGGGTGATTGCAGATGAAATTAGTTAATTTAATAAGAGGTCATATGGAGTAGGTGGCCCCTAATCTAACATGACTGGTATCCTTGCAGAAATAGGAAATTTGGAGGAAGACATTCATATGGGGAAAATATCAAATGAAGACGGGAGTTATACTGCCAAAAGCCAAGGATGTAGAGCTGGGAGAGTGGCCCAGAGCATATTCTCCCCCAGGACCTTCAGAGAAATACATGGTTCTGAGGACACTTTCATCTTAGACTGTAGCCTCCAGAACTCCCATATAATAAATTTCTATTGCTTCCAACACTCAGTTCATGGTCCTGGCAACCCTATCAAACTGATACGCTTTCCCTTGCCCCCGTCTCCCCACAGGTGGAAAGAACTTGAAATACAGAATAGCATGCCCTTCCATGTCCTTTTCAACAGGAGGGATTCAAAGACAGACAGCTCTGATCTCAAGGTCATAACATGAGTTTCTTCACCCCGGTCATCAGAGGCATTGCCCTCCAGAAACACCCTAAATCCTGCTACAGCACTGGGGATGTGCCTGTACTGAATCTTCCTACAAAACCATGCAGAGCAGACAGTTGTTATTTCCCCATTGGCAGAGCTTCAGCTCCATTCTCAGATGTGTCCTGAGGACACAACAACTGACATAAAAAGGGGGGGGTGAGTAGAGCACAAGTGATGGTTTTCGAAACTCCTTCCAAATGATCCTAAATGTGAAACTAGCACGCAGGACCTTTTAGCTCCACACTACTTCTCAAATTGTAATGAGCCTGAGAATATCTGGAATCTTCCCGAAAGACATTCTTTGGGATATTCCACTCTAGTAATTGGCTTCCAATCAACCTGCATCTGAGAGCTGACTGGGATCCTCCAGGAGCCTGAATGTCTGTGGGCACACCATTTCTCCCCAGCTCACTGCAACAAACCACATCTCCTGCTCCTCCCTGCAAGAAGCTCATCCACACATCTAGTGCACTGACATTTCCTCATAACCTTTGCTTCTGAGCAGATGCCCCCAGGAGGACCCACCATCACCTTTGTGTAGAAGTTCTGCTCCAAGGTGGTGCCTGAGATTCAGGATGACAGACACAATCAAAGAAACCCACACTGAGAGACATTCTGCAAAACAATGACAACCGTCCCAAAACTTTCCCTATCACTGAAGACAGAGAAAAGAAAGAGTGGCAACTGATCTGATTTAAAAAATTAAGAGATGAAGACAATAAAATAAATCCCTGACACGCCTGGATCCTAGATTTCTGAAGAGGCAAAAATGAAATCATTGTATCATTGTGAAAAATTTGTATGTGGATAGTTCCATTCCTAAGAGCTACCCCCATCATCCTCCAACTCCTTACTTTACTTATCCCTCCATCTTGCTTGGACATTTCTACTACCTCCATCCTTCACCCATTTAGGATTTCTCCCCTCTGTCAAATCTCTCCCTCATATCATTACTGTGACTTCAGCCAAACACTGCTTCTGCAGTCCCCCAGATATATATTTCCCCCATTCCAGTGAACTCAGCCCAATTCCAAACACTTTTCACACCTCCATCAAAATCCCAGCTTTCACATATTCAGTGCCATCACCTCCCTGTGTTTCCCATTCACCTGCCTACTACATCTGCTGTTTTCCTCTGGGTTCCTTAGTCTACTCAAATCCACTACACTCCACCACTGATTTCATCATGCAGTCCTCTTATCTCCACAACTATGAGCCTCCTGTAAGACTCCTACTCCTCGTCCCTCGTCTGGCTCTATCGTGGACTTTAGCTATCCTCAGGACATTCATATCCCAAAATACCCTGTAGTATAGTCTTGAATTTCCTGTTTTATGTTGCCTCAACCCAGTTGGGAGTCCCAGGCTAGGGCAAAGTAGGCTGCCCTTCTTTAGCAACTTATCAAACCCATACACCACCACTCTCCTTATGGACTCTCCTACTTCTGGTCATCATGCACCAGGTTTTTGTTTTGCTTTGTTTTTTGTTTGTTTTTGTTTTGTTTTGGTCATGCACCAGTTCTAATTGTTCTTGAGCCAATGACCACTGGAAGAGGAACCTCCATATGCCCTGGCACATAGGGAATTATCCCAAAGTGCCAATGCTCAGGGAGCTTTGAAACTCAACTACCCCCACTCTATTTCTCATATATTAGCTGCCCCATCCACTTCCAGACTTCTGTTACTCTTCCCAAGAGGGGGCACTGTGGCCCCCCTCTGGTGTGAACCCCCTCTGGTTCTCTGGTGTGAAGCTGCTAGTAATACGGTTCTGCCTTTCATCTCTCATTGTGTTGTGTCCAACCACCAAAAGAATCTTTCAGACTTGAAGTGAATAGGATTGTGACATCTGTCACAGCATTGATGGCCAGGACTGATTCTGCTGATCTAGCAGGCTAGGCACGGGGGTCCCCTTTCTTCCTCTCAGCTCCATGTGCATCCTTCCCAAAGCTGTACACTCGGCAGAAGAGGACAAACTTTCCTGATAAGGGAGGACCTTTCTTTGGTCAAGGATATGTAAGTAGCTGTGCTCCCCTGCTGGAACCTCAAGATTAGCTCTCAAGGTCCATTTGTAGGAGACTGGGGGGTCAAGGTTCTGAGACTCCTGCTACATCCAACTGACGTGCTAATGTGTAGCCTGCCTTTCTTATGAAGTGAAATGAAATAAAAAAATAAAATAAAATAATGTAAAACAAAATGCAATAAAATAAAGTAAAAAATGAAATCAATCTTATAAAAGACACACTGTCATTCTGCTGTGCTCATTAACTTACCATGGACATAGATTTTCCTGTGCCTCTTACACAGTCCTACCCCTCACTTACTTGTGCACACTCTCTCATCTCTGTCGTATCTTTGATTTCTTGATCTCTGTACCCCTTATCCCCACAGAGCCCAGTATGTGCTACATCCTTAATTTCCCTGCACATCTTGTCCACTTGTGCATGGAGACCCACAGTACCATTAACACATTCCCTACACTTTACCCCTTGTACAGTTTCACCTCCTGACTCATGACCACACCCCATGCTCTCTGCACCCCCTTCTACTATACACCCTTTACTAGTGCTCTATTTCTTACCCAATTCAGTCAGACCCCACAGACTCAGAGTTTCTCACCACACCCTGCAACTTCAAGTGGCAAAGCCCAGAGCACTTTTTCAATGTTGTACACTTCAAATGTTGCCATTGTTGCTTTGGTGGGTGAGGGGTGTAAAGGGCAATTAGGATCCTCTTGTCTTGTTACCCAGATTTGGAGATCTGCATGAAACTTTCACCTACAAACATATTACTGAGATACATATCCACCTGGCGACTGTGTGAGCGACTGTGGGAAGGTGAGTGGAACAGTGACATCTGTGTGGGTGTACTGTGTGTCTGCATGTGGTGAGTGAGCATGTGATTGAGAGAGTGTGAGGTGACTTAAATACATATTTCAGTGTGTCTGGGTCCTGAGTGTGCATATGTGCATTTACACATATGCCTCAGTAACCACTGTGTGTGGATTTGTGTGTGAAGAATGTTTGTCATTCATATGGCTTTGTTGTGGGATATGGCAACTAAATAAGAGAGAGAAGAATTTGCCTCCCCAAAGGTAGATCTGTAGATCAAGAAGGAAAATAAGTAATTCAATTAGTACAAAATTATGAAAATCTATGTAATGATACAGAAGATGGATTAGCTGTTTCTTTATTTTTTTAAAGATTTCATTTATTTATTTCAAAGAGAGCCAAGTGCACAAAGAGGAGGAGGGACAGAAGTAAAAGGAGAAGTAGGCTTCCCACTGATCAAGGAGCCTGATATGGGGCTCAATTCTAGGACCCCAGTTTCATGACCTGAGCCAAAGACAGATGTTCAAGACCCTGAGCCACCCAAGTGCCTTCATTAGTTTTTACTTTAAATATATTCCTCCAACTGCTTCTTCCAAATGTGAGGCCTATTCGTACTCATACTTGCCAACTGTCCTATAACCACTTTACCATAGGTAGAGATCCAGACAAGCATGTATACTTTGCTGTGAGACAGCCTTGCACAGCCACCAGGAGGTGAACAATCTAGAAAAGAATTAGCCTCCCACAAAGGGAAATCTGCCCTTTGCCCTTTTATCCTGGAAGGTGATCTCTAGATCTTTCCAAGGCCATGCCTGATAGGAATGTTTGTGTTTGCTTGGAGGCTTGGTGACCAGACTGTCTAACAATGTTCTTTAGGATGAGTCTTTGAGCCCAAAGTATCGTCAGGTCAGCCTCTGGGAGGGCTGGAGATGAAAGGCATCAGCTCACCTGGAGACAGAATGAAGACTAAGGTCAGCCATCCAGAAGGTAAGTGGCAGAGTTGTAGTAAAAACTCTGGTCACCAAGGCTTGGGTGAGTCTCCCTCCTTGGCAACACTCCATGAGTGTTAGCCCATATCAACCCCAGACAGTAACACTCCATGACTCCACAGAGAGAGAACAACCAGAAGATCTACAGTGGGTTCTTTTCCCGAAATTTAATCCTATGAACCTCACTATGTTTGTTGTTAATCTGTATCCTTTGTAACAAAACAAAACAAACCCAGAAAGCCATGACAATGAGTAGAATATCTCTGAGCGAGTTCCGTGAATACTTTTAGAGAACTATTGAAGCTGAGCCAGGTTTTGGCAAGTTCTCAACTTGCTACTGCCGTCAGCTGCAAGTGTGGTCTTGTGTTCATCATGGTCCTTCTAATATCGCAATTGGAATACAACTCTCACAGGGAGAATGGATGGTAGACGTAGACCAAATGGTGGATATTTGTTCAGAAAACCCGAGGAATCTAATCTGGCTCTTAAATTTTATATTTCTTCACTAATTACATAATTAACATTTGTTTCTTGAGGAAATTTCAGTATAAAGAAATTCTAGAGTACTCTGCTAGCTATTCAATGCAGTTGAACTAAGAAAGGAGTTTGGTTTCTCTGATACTTCAAAGAATGAGGGAATCTCCCTCTTAATCATTTGACACTGGTGCTTTTACTAATGATGGACATTTCTTCAACATCTATTTCTATGGATTGTATAAATATATATATATATATATAGTATATATTGTATATATTGTGTGTGTGTGTGTATATATATATATATATATATATATATATATATATACCTACTACCACAGGTGGGACTGATATTTGTAGTTATCTTCCTAGAAAATTTCTGTATCATCATTTCCAAATCAATCTGCATTTACTTCTTTTTAAATGTTTTGTTGGGGGCGGGGCAAGATGGCGGAAGAGTAGGGTCCCCAAGTCACCTGTCCCCACCAACTGACCTAGATAACTTTCAATTCATTCTGAAAACCTACAAATTTGGCGTGGGGTTTAAAGAGAAAACAGCTGGAAAGCTACAGAGAGAAGAGTTCCCACTTCTAATAAGGTAGGAAGACAGAAAAGAAATAAATAAAAAAGAATACAATGGAGGAAAGGCCCCACGAGGAGCTGGGCTAAGGCTGGCAGCAAAAGCCTCCAAGACAGGGAAAGCCCAGTCCCGGAGAAGCAGGAGCTTTAACAATCTTCCTGGACGGAAAGGCACTCCCAGGGAACTCAGGCAGGATCCCAGAAGGGGCAGTGGAGCCTCCAGGTTCCCGGGGTCACTAACAGAGGAAGTACACCTCGGGGGAGAGCACCACACACCACGGGCCGACTGTGGTAAAGGGCTGGAGCACGCGACCTGCAGGGCCTCGGGAGCAGCTAAGGCAGTGGCTCTGGGTGGAGGGGGCTGTGAGGTCCCGGGAGCGTGATTCCAGTGGCACAGGCCCCGGATCCCAGGGCCCCAGGGGACACAGCCCAAGATCCTGTGCTCCCCCCGGGACAGGCGGAGGCTGGGAGGGCACAGGACAGCGAGGATGCTCCTGCCGCCGTGGGCGCCCAGAGCTGTGCAGATCAGCGCCCACCGCCCCAGAGCATCCAGGCCAGTGCAGACTGGGAGACTGTGGTAGTCACTGCAGGAGCTGACTCCAGGGCTGGAAGGCTGGCCGCTGCCAGTTGTGTTGTTCCTCCTTCTGTCACCCTGTGCTTGGAAGGGTCGGGTCGTCAGGGAACAGGGGCCTCACAGGATAAACAGCTCCCACTGAGCCACGCACCTGGCAGGGGGCGGGACAGCTCCCCCAGGTCCACACACGCGAATCAGCACAGCAGGCCCCACCCCCTGAAGACCAGCTGGAAGGACAGGGGAAGAGGAAGTTCTTGCCTGAGCAGCGCTGGAAAGCTCCAGGGGAAGTCAAGGGATTTACAGTATATAGAACCAGAGGATACCCCTCCTTGTTTTTTTTTTTTTTTCTGTTGTTGTTCTTTGTTTTTTTATTTGTTTTTTGTTGTTTTTTCCCTTTTTTCTCTTTTTTTCCTTCCTTTTTCCAGTACAACTTTTTTTTTAGCCACTCTGCACTGAGCAAAATGACTAGAAAGAACTCCCTACAAAAGAAAGAATCAGAAATAGTTCTCTCTCCCACAGAGTTACAGAATTAGGATTACAATTTGATGTCAGAAAGCCAATTCAGAAGCACAATTATAAAGCTACTGGTGGCTCTGGAAAAAAGCACAAAGGAATCAAGAGAATTCATGACTGCAGAATTTAGATAGAATCAGACTGAAATTAAAAATCAATTAAATGTGATGCAATCCAAACTGGAGGTCCAAACGATGAGGCTTAAAGAGGAAGAAGAAAGAGTGAGTGACGTAGAAGACAAGTTGATGGCAAGGAAGGAAGCTGAAGAAAAAAGAGAAAAACAAGAGACCATGAGGAAAGGTTAAGGGAAATAAATGACAGACTCAGTAGGAAAAATCTACGTTTAATTGGGGTTTCAGAGGGCGCCAAAAGGGACAAAGGACCAGAAAGAATATTTGACAAATCATAGCTGAGAACTTCCCTAACTTGTGGAGGAAAACAGTCATTCAGATCCAGGAGATAGAGAGATTCCCCCCGCAAAATCAATAAAAACTGTTCAACACCCTGACATTTAATAGTGAAACTTGCAAACTCCAAAGATAAAGAGAAGATCCTTAAAGCAGCAAGAGACAAGAGATCCCTAACTTATATGGGGAGAAGTATTAGATTAATAGCAGACCTCTACACAGAGACTTGGCAGGCCAGAAAGCACTGGCAGGATATATTCAGGGTCCTAAATGAGAAGAACCTGCAGCCAAGAATACTTTATCCAGCAAGACTCTCATTTTGAATAGAAGGAGAGATAAAGAGCTTCCAAGATAGGCAGAAACTGAAAGAATATGTCACCACCAAACCAGCTCTGCAAGAAATATTAAGGGGGACTCTGTAAAAGAAAGAGGATGCCCAAAGAAATAATCCACGAAAACAGGACTGATTAGGTATCATGATGACACTAAATTCATATCTTTTAATAGTAACTCTGAACGTGAATGGGCTTAATGATCCCATCAAAAGACGTAGGGTTTCAGACTGGATAAAAAAGCAAGACCCATCTATTTGCTGTCTACAAGAGACTCATTTTAGACCTGTGGACACCTCCAACCTGAAAATGAAAGACTGGAGAATGATTTAACCATTCAAATGGTCCTCAAAAGAAAGCAGGAGTAGCAATCCTCATATCAGATAAATTAAAGTTTATCTCAAAGACTGTATAGTAAGAGATGAAGAGGGACACTATATCACACTTCAAATGTCTATGCAACAAGAGGACTTAATAATCATGAATATTTAGGCCTCTAATGAGGGAGCTACCAAGTATATAAATTAATAACCAAAGTAAAGACATACTTAGATAATAATACACTAATAGTAGGAGACTTCAACACGGCAATTTCTGCAGATGACAGGTATTCGAAGAACAACATCTCCAAAGAAGCAAGGGTTGATACACTGGGCCAGATGGATTTCACAGATATATACAGAATTTTGCATCCAAACACAAGCTGAATACATGTTCTTCTCAAGTGCACATGGAACTTTCTCCAGAATATACCACATACTAGGTCACAAATCAGGTCTCAACCAATACCAAAAGATTGGGATTGTACCCTGCATATTTTCGACCACAATGCTTAAAACTTGAACTCATTCACAAAGAAACTTGGAAGAAACTCAAACACGTAGAGGTTAAATAGCATCCTGCTAAAAGATGAATGGGTCAATCAATAAAGTAGAGAAGAATTAAAAAGATTCTTGGAAACTAATGAAAATGAAGACACAACCGTTCAAAATCTTTGGGACAGCAAAAGCAGGCCTAAGAGGGAAATACATCGCAATACATGCATCCCTCAAAAAATTGGAAAAAAAACCCAAGTACACAAGCTAAGCTCACATCTAATGGAACTGGAGAAAGAACAGCAAATAAAACCTACACCAAGCAGAAGAAGAGAATAAAGATTTGGGCAGAACTCAATGAAATAGAGACTAGACGAACTATAGAACAGATCAACAAAACCAGAAGTTAGTTCTTTGAAAGAATAAATAAGATAGATAAACCATTAGCCAGCCTTATTAAAAAGAAAAGAGAAAAGATTCAAATTAATAAAATCATGAATGAAAGGGGAGAGATCACAACCAATACCAAGAATCTGTAGTTATGAAATCCATCTGCCATTCACATTACTTTACAGGAGAGATCACCACCAATACCAAGGAAATACAAATTATTTTGAAAACATATTATGAGCAGCTCTAGGCCAATAAATTAGGCAATCAAAAAAAAATGGATGCATTTCTGGAAAACCACAAACT
Source organism: Vulpes vulpes (assembly GCF_048418805.1). NCBI lineage: Eukaryota > Metazoa > Chordata > Mammalia > Carnivora > Canidae > Vulpes > Vulpes vulpes. Next base: position 17,799,027 of record NC_132780.1, on the reverse strand, counting down.
ACCAAAACTGGAACAAGAAGAAATAGAAAACCTGAACAGGCTGATAACCAGGGAGGAAATTAAAGCAGTCATCAAAAACCTCCCAAGACACAAAAATCCAGGGCCAGATGGCTTCCAAGGGGGAATTCTACCGAACGTTTAAAGAAACCATACCTATTCTACTAAAGCTGCTCTGAAAGAAAGTGACAGAATACTTCCAAACACATTCTATAAGACCAGCATCACCTTAATTCCAAAACCAGACAGAGACCCCACCAAAAGGGAGAATTATAGACCAATATCCCTGATGAACACAGAAAAAATTCTCAACAAGATACTAGCCAATAAGATCCAACAATACATTAAGAAGATTATTCACCATGACCAAGTGGGATTTATCCCCAGGATGCAAGGCTGGTTCAACACTTGTTTTTTTTTAAGATTTATTTATTTATTCATTCAGAGAGAGGGAGAGAGAGAGGCAGAGACTCGGGCAGAGGGAGAAGCAGGCTCCATGCAGGAAGCCTGGTGTGGGACTCTATCCTGGGTCTCTAGGATCACTCCCCAGGCTGCAGGCGGCGCTAAACCGCTGTGCCACAGGGGCTGCCCTGGTTCAACACTTGTAAAGCAATCAATGTGATTGATCATATCTACAAGAGAAGAAACAAGAATCATATGATCCTTTCAATAGATGCAAAGAAAGCATTTGACGAAATACAGCATCCATTCCTGATCAAAACTCTTCAGAGTGTTGGGATAGAGGGAACATTCCTCAGCATCTTAAATGTCATCTATGAAAAGCCCACAGCAAATATCATTCTCGATGGGGAAGCACTGGGAGCCTTTCCCCTAAGATCAGGAACAAGACAAGGATGTCCACTCTCACCACTGCTATTCAACATAGTACTAGAAGTCCTAGCCTCAGCAATCAGGAAACAAAAGAAATAAAAGACATTCAGATTGGCAAAGAAGAAGTCAAACTCTCCCTCTTCCCAGATGACATGATACTCTGTATGGAAAACCCAGAAGACTCCACCCCAAGATTGCTAGAACTCATACAGTAATTTGGCAGTGTAGCATAGCAGGATACAAAATCAATGCCCAGAAGTCAGTGGCATTTCTATACACTAACAATGAGACTGAAGAAAGAGAAATTAAGGAGTCAATCCCATTTACAATTGCACCCAGAAGCATAAGATACCTAGGAATAAACCTAACCAAAGAGGTAAAGGATCTATACCCTACAAACTACAGAACACTTCTGAAAGAAATGGAGGAAGACACAAAGAGTTGGAAAAATATTCCATGCTCATGGATTGGCAGAATTAATATTGTGAAAATGTCAATGTTACCCAGGGCAATTTACACGTTTAATGCAATCCCTATCAAAATACCATGGGCTTTCTTCAGAGAGTTGGAACAAATCATCTTAAGATTTGTGTGGAATCAGAAAAGACCCCAAACAGCCTGGGGAATATTAAAAAAGAAAACCAGAGCCGAGGACATCATAATGCTGGATTTCAGGTTGTGCTACAAAGCTGTGATCACCAAGACAGTGTGGTACTGGCACCAAGACACTGTGGTACTGGAACACACACACACACACACAAAAAGACACGACACATAGATCATTGGAACAGAATAGAGAACCCAGAAATGGCCCCTCAACTCTATGGTCAACTAATACTCGACAAAGCAGGAAACACTATCCACTGGAAAAAGGACAGTCTCTTCAATAAATGGTTCTGGGAAAATTGGACAGCCATTTGAAGAAGAATGAAATTGGACCATTCTCTTACACCATACACAAAGATAAACTCAAAATGGTTGAAAGATCTAAATGTGAGACAAGATTCCATCAAAATCATAGAGGAAAACACAGGCAACACCCTTTCTGAAATTGGCCACAGCAACGTCTTGCAAGATACATCTATGAAGGCAAGGGAAACAAATGCAATAAATGGACTATTGGGACTTCATCAAGATAAGAAGCTTCTGCACAGCCAAAGAAACAGGCAACAAAACTAAAAGACAACCTACAGAAAGGGAAAAGATGTTTGCAAATGTCATATCAGATAAAGGGCTAGTATCCAAGATCTATAAATAGCTTATAAAGAAACAAACAATCCAATCATGAAATGGGCTAAAGACATGAACAGAAATCTCACAGAGGAAGACATAGACATGGCCAACAAGCACATGAGAAAATGCTCCGCATCACTTGCCATCAGGGAAATACAAATCAAAACCACAATGAGATACCACTTCACACCCGTGAGAATGGTGAAAATTAACAAGGCAGGAAACAACAAATGTTGGAGGGGATGTGCACTGTTGGTGGGAATGTGAACTGGTGCAGCCACTCTGGAAAGCTGTGTAGAGGTTCCTCAAAGAGTTAAAAATAGATCTACCCTATGTCCCAGCAATTGCACTGCTGGGGATTTACCCCAAAGATACAGATGCAGTGAGTGACGGGGACACCTGCACCCCAATGTTCATAGCAGCAATGTCCCTAGTATCCAAACTGTGGAAGGAGCCTCAGTGTCCATCGACCGATGAATAGATAAAGAAGAAGTGGTATATATATATATATATATATATATATATATATATATATATATATATAATGGAATGCCATTCAGCCATTAGAAACGATGAATAGCCACCATTTGCTTCAATGTGGATGGAACTGGAGGATATTATACAGAGTGAAGTAATTCAAACAGCAAAGGACAATCATCAGATGTTTTTACTCATACAGGGAATATAAAAAAAAATAGTGAAAGGGATCATAGGGGAAAAGAGAGAAAATGAGTGGGAAAAATCAGAGAGGGGGATCCCTGGGTGGCGCAGCGGTTTGGCGCCTGCCTTTGGCCCAGGGCGCGATACTGGAGACCTGGGATCGAATCCCACGTCGGGCTCCCGGTGCATGGAGCCTGCTTCTCCCTCTGCCTGTGTTTCTGCCTCTCTCTCTATCTCTCTGTGACTATCATAAATAAATAAAAATTTTAAAAAATTAAAAAAAAAAGAAAAATCAGAGAGGTATCAAAACATGAGAGACTCCTAACTCTGGGAACTAACAAGAAGTAGTGGAAGGGGAGGTGGGTGAGGGGATGGGGTGACTGGGTTTCTGGCACTGAGAGGGGCATTTGGCAGGTTGAGCACTGGGTATTATGCTATATGTTGGCAAATCGAACTCCGATAAAAAACATACAAAAAATTAATAAATTAAAAATGCAAAAAAATAAAAATAAAATCAAGTACATTGAAAGGATACAATGTTACTGTTAAATTGAAAATTTTAAAAAAGGTGGAAGGGGAGGAGGGCGGGGGGTGGGGGTGAGTGGGTGACGGGCACTGAGGGGGGCACTTGACGATGAGCACTGGGTGTTATTCTGTATGTTGGCAAATTGAACACCGATAAAAAATAAATTTATTATTAAAAAAATAAATAAATAAAATGTTTTGAAACAGAAAAAATAAAAAAATAAAAAAAATGTAAAAGAGTGTAACAAAACAGAAAAAATCCCCCAAAACAAAGAGGAATAAATGAAAGAAAAGCAAATATGATCATACAGGTGAATAGAAAGGAGCCATATAGTAGATTTGGTGTGTATTTTGGTTTGTTAGAAGAAACTGCATCCCAAAATTGTGATAAAGGAAAACTTATATATATATATATATATATATATATATATATATATATATATACAAAATAAAATTAAATATACTGAAAAAGTAGAATGTAATTCTAGAGATATAATTTAAAAACTATTTAAAAATATGAGTTGATAAAATAAGAAATTGGTTGAAAAAAGAAAGAGAAAAATATTAAAACGCAAGTCTAAAGAATTATAGAGAAAAAAAACCCCTGTTGATTTTTATATGCTGTATTTGCCTAGCACTGGAGTTTCGCAGTTCTCAGTGATCTGTAAACGTGGACTTGCCTGGATGTTCTTTCTGATCTTGGGGAGAGGCCTGTTCAGGTGATTCTCAAGTGTCTTAGCTGTGGGTGGTATTGCACCACACTTAGCAAGGGGCCAGGCTAAGTAATCTGCTCAGGATTGCTCTATGTGGCTTTGTTTCCTGAAGGCTTTCCACACTGCTTTACAGGATGACAGTGAAAATGGCAGCCCTCTCAGCCTCCGAATGTCCTTTTCAGCTCTGGGCCCTATCCTCAATGCACCCTCAGGGAGCAGTACCCAATCACTCTTGTCTCCCCAGTCCATCTGCCCTCCATGCTCACCCAGCCTATGACTGAACATTCGTATCAAAAATACACCACCTGGTTTGAGTCCCAAACTCTAGACGCTGGCAGCGCACTCTTGCCCTGCTCTTCCTAGGGAAGGAAGTTGGGGGCAGGGAGGTGTCTCACAGGTTCTGCCATTTTGGGGCTCCTGCTTGGAGAACAGTCATGCCAACTGTGTGGCAGTTCATGGTTTATGGCAACCCTGAGCTGAAAGACCAGTCCTGGGCTTGCTGATTGCAGCCATTTTCCCTGCTGCAATGCCTGGGAACTCTGCTGCACTCAGGCACCATAAGTCTTCCTGTGACCTTCAGGATCCTGAGATCCCCCGTCCCACCAGGATTCTACCCCTGCTTCGGCACCTGAGCACCTTTCATGCAGTGACATCCCTCAACAGAGCAGATTTCTAAAAATTCTGAATTTGCACTCCCTCTGCTGCTATATCATTTTGTGGTAGCCATCTTAGAGAGGTTCCCTTTCCCCACAGAACATATTGCTAATAATATAGTAATAGTAGGGGACTTACACCCCACTCACTGCAGTGGACCAATCATCTAAGCAGAAGATCAACAAGGAAAAAAAGGCTTTGAATGACACCCTGAACCAGATGGACTTCACAGACAGAATCAGAGTATTTCATCCTAAAGCAACAGAATACACATTCTTCAGAATACACAAACTCAGCACATGGAGCATTCTCCAGAATAGATCACATACTGGTTCACAAAACAGGTCTCAACTGATGCCAAATATTGGGATCATTCCCTGCATATTTTCAGACCATAGGGCTTGGAAACTGGAACTCAGTCACAAGGGAAAATTTGGAAAGCACTCAAATACATGAAGGCTAAAGAGCATCCTACTAAAGAATGAATGGATCAACCAGGAAATTAAAGAATTTTTAAAATTCATGGAAACAAATGAAAATAAAAACACAACTGTTCAAAACAATTGGGATGCAGCAAAGGCGATCCTAAGAAGGAAGCATGTAGCAATATAAGCCTTTCTCCAGAAAGAAGAAATGTCTCAAATACACAGCTTAACCTTATAGATAAAGGAGCTGGAGAAAGAACAGCAAATAAAGCCTAAACCCAGCAGGAGAAGAGAAGTAAAAAAGATTAGAGCAGAAATCAAGGAAATAGAAACCCCAAGAACAATAGAACAGATCAAGGAAACTAAGAGCTGGTTCTTTGAAAGAATTAATAAGATTGATAAACCCCTGGCCAGCCAGACTTATCAAAAAGAGGAAGGACCCAGATGAATAAAATCCTGAATGAACCAACACCAAAGTAATACAGATAATTATAAGAACATATTATGAGCAACTCTATGTGAACAAATTAGGCAATCTCAAAGAAATGGATACAGTCTTAGAGACATATAAACTACTCAAACTAAAACAGAAAGAAATAAAAAAAACCTGAGAAATGGGAAGCCTTGTACACTTTTGATGGGAATAGAAGTTGGTGCTGCCACTCGGGAAAACAGTATGGAGGTTTCTCAAAAAGTTGAAAAGAGAGCTACCCTATAACCCAGCAATTGCAATAAGGGTATTTACCCTATAGATAAAAATGTAGTGATCCAAAAGGGTACCTGCACCCTAAAATTTATAGCAGCAATGTCCACAATAAATCTATGGAAAGAGCTCAGATGACCATGGATATAGATGAATGGATAAAAAAGATGTGGCATATATATACTATGGAATACCATTCAGCCATAAACAAAAATGAAATCTTGCCATTTGCAATGATGTGGATGGAACCAGAAGATACTATAGAAGATACTATACAGTGTGAAATAAGTCAAGGAGAAAGACAAGTAGCATATAATGTCACTCAGATGTGGAATTTAAGAAACAAAACAGAGTATCAAATGGGAAGAGAGGCAAAAATAAAACAAGACAAAATCAGAAAGGGAGACAAACCCTAGGAGACTCTTAATGATAAGAAACAAACTGAGGGTCGCTGGAGGAATAGGCAATGGAGGGATGGGGTAACTAAATGATGGGCACCAAGGAGGGCACGCACTGGTCTATACCTCTGAAACCAAATATATATTATATGTTAGTTAACTGAATTTAAGTAAAACTTAAAAAATAAAGAATTCTAGCTATCTATGTATCTACCTCTATCTGTCATCTAGGTGTCTATCTCTGGATCTGTCTAGTGGTTTGGTTTGAGCCACACCTCTGGTTATTTCAGGAACTGAATCTGAGATTAGCCTGCAACTCTTCTAGCTACCAGTAGAAGGCAGGAGTTTCCTGGATTGAAAACAAAACACTTTATTACTGGGCACACACACCAGGCAGCAAGAACACCCTGATTGCAACAGTTTCCCTTGGCCCCCTTCCTTGTCCTGACCTTATTTCAGTTATGGTGCTGCAGGGAGGCCCAGATGAATGCTACACATGCAGTTCGTTTGCATCACACCTGAGGAAGGGTGAGTATATGTGAACTGAATCTTTTATTTATTTATTTATTTATTTATTTATTTATTTATTTATATTAATTTTTTAATGGTGTTCAATTTGACAACATATAGAATAACACCCAGTGCTCATCCCATCAAATGCCTCCCTCAGTGCCCGTCACCCAGTCACCCCCAACTCTCACCCACCTCCTCTTCCACCACCCGTAGTTTGTTTCCCAGAGTTAGGAGTCTCTCATGTTCTGTCTCCCTTTCTGATATTTCCCACTCATTTTTTCTTCTTTCCCCTTTATTCCCTGTCACTGTTTTTTATATTCCCCAAATGAATGAGACCATATAATGTTTGTCCTTCTCCGATTAACTTATTTCACTCAACATAATACCCTCCAGTTCCATCCACGTTGAAGCAAATGGTGGGTATTTGTCGTTTCTAATGGCTGAGTAATATTCCATTGTATACATAAACCACAACTTCTTTATCCATTCATCTTTCGATGGACACCGAGGCTCTTTCCACAGTTTAGCTATTGTGGACATTGCTGCTATAAACATCGGGGTGAAGGTGTCTCGGCGCTTCATTGCATCTGTATCTTTGGGGTAAATCCCCAGCAGTGCAATTGCTGTGTCATAGGGCAGATCTATTTTTAACTCTTTGAGGAACCTCCACACATTTTTTCCAGAGTGGCTGCACCAGTTCACATTCCCACCAACAGTGCAAAGTGTTCCCCTTTCTCCAAATCCTCCCCAACATTTGTTGTTTTCTGCCTTGTTAATTTTCCCCATTCTGACTGGTGTGAGGTGGTATCTCATTGTGGTTTTGATTTGTATTTCCCTGATGGCCAGTAATGCGAGCATTTTCTCATGTGCTTGTTGGCCATGTCTATGTCTTCCTCTGTGAGATTTCTGTTCATGTCTTTTACCCATTTCTTTTTTTTTTAATAACTTAATATTTTATTGGTGTTCAATTTACCAACATACAGAATAACACCCAGTGCTCATCCCGTCAAGTGCCCCCCTCAGAGCCTGTCACCCATTCACCCCCACCCCCCGCCCTCCTCCCCTTCCACCACCTCCAGTTCGTTTCCCAGAGTTAGGAGTCTTTATGTTCTGTCTCCCTTTCTGATATTTCCCACTCATTTTTTCTTCTTTCCCCTTTATTCCCTTTCACTATTATTTATATTCCCCAAATGAATGAGAACATATACTGTTTGTCCTTCTCTGATTGACTTACTTCACTCAGCATAATACCCTCCTGTTCCATCCACGTTGAAGCAAATGGTGGATATTTGTCGTTTCTAATGGCTGAGTAATATTCCATTGTATACATAAACCACAACTTCTTTATCCATTCATCTTTTGATGGACACCGAGGCTCATTCCACAGTTTGGCTATTGTGGACATTGCTGCTAGAAACATTGGGGTGAAAAAAAAAAAGAAACATTGGGGTGCAGGTGTCCCAGTGTTTTACTGCATCTGTATCTTTGGGGTAAATCCCCAGCAGTGCAATTGCTGGGTCGTAGGGCAGGTCTATTTTTAACTCTTTGAGGAACCTCCACACAGTTTTCCAGAGTGGCTGCACCAGTTCACATTCCCACCAACAGTGCAAGAGGGTTCCCCTTTCTCCACATCCTCTCCATTTGTGGTTTCCTGCCTTGTTAATTTTCCCCATTCTCACTGGTGTGAGGTGGTATCTCATTGTGGTTTTGATTTGTATTTCCCTGATGGCAAGTGATGCAGAGCATTTTCTCATGTGCTTGTTGGCCATGTCTATGTCTTCCTCTGTGAGATTTCTGTTCATGTATTTTGCCCATTCATGATTGGCTTTTTTGTTTCTTTGGTGTTAAGTTTAATAAGTTCTTTATAGATCTTGGAAACTAGCCCTTTATCTGATACGTCATTTGCAAATATCTTCTCCCATTCTTTTAGTTTTTTTGACTTTTGCTGTGCAAAGGCTTCTTATCTTGATGAAGTCCCAATAGTCCATTTTTGCTTTTGTTTCTCTTGCCTTCATGGATGTATTTTGCAAGAAGTTACTGTGGCCAAGTTCAAAAAGGGTGTTAACTGTGTTTTCCTCTATGATTTTGATGGAATCTTGTCTCACATTTAGATTTTTCAACCATTTTGAGTTTATCTTTGTGTATGGTGTAAGAGAATGGTCCAGTTTCATTCTTCTGCACGTGGCTGTCCATTTTTCCCAGCACCATTTATTGAAGAGACTGTCCTTTTTCCGGTGAATAGTCTTTCCTCCTTTGTCGAATATTAGTTGACCATAAAGTTCAGGGTCCACTTCTGGATTCTCTATTCTGTTCCATTGATCTATGTGTCTGTTTTTGTGCCAGTACCACACGGTCTTGATGACCACAACTTTGTAGTACAACCTGAAATCTGGCATTGTGATGGCCCCAGCTGTGGTTTTCTTTTTTAATATTCCCCTGGCTATTTGAGGTCTTTTCTGATTCCACACAAATCTTAAGATGATTTGTTCCAACTCTCTGAAGAAAGCCCATGGTATTTTGATAGGGATTGCATTAAACGTGTAAATTGCCCTGGGTAACATTGACATGTTCACAATATTAATTCTGCCAATCCATGAGCATGAATATTTTTCCATCTCTTTGTGTCTTCCTCCATTTCTTTCAGAAGTGTTCTGTTGTTTGTAGGGTATAGATCCTTTACCTCTTTGGTTAGGTTTATTCCTAGGTATCTTATGCTTCTGGGTGCAATTGTAAATGGGATTGACTCCTTAATTTCTCTTTCTTCAGTCTCATTGTTAGTGTATAGAAATGCCACTGACTTCTGGGCATTGATTTTGTATCCTGCCATGCTACCAAATTGCTGTATGAGTTCTAGCAATCTTGGGGTGGAGTCTTTTGGGTTTTCTATATAGAGTATCATGTCATCGGCGAAGAGGGAGAGTTTGACTTCTTCTTTGCCAATCTGAATGTCTTTTATTTCTTTTGTTTCCTGATTGCTGAGGCTAGGACTTCTAGTACTATGTTGAATAGCAGTGGTGAGAGTAGACATCCCTGTCCTCTTCCTGATCTTAGGGGAAAGGCTCCCAGTGCTTCCCCATTGAGAATGATATTTGCTGTGGGCTTTTTGTAGATGGCTTTACGATGCTGAGGAATGTTCCCTCTATCCCAACACTCTGAAGAGTTTTGATCAGGAATGGATACTGTATTTTGTGAAATGCTTTCTCTGTATCTATTGAGAGGACCATATGGTTCTTGTTTTTTCTCTTGCTGATATGATGAATCACACTGATTGTTTTACGAGTGTTGAACCAGCCTTGCATCCCGGGGATAAATCCTACTTGGCCATGGTGAATAATCTTCTTAATGTATTGTTGTATCCTATTGGGTAGTGTCTTGTTGAGAATTTTTGCATCCATGTTCATCAGGGATATTGGTCTATGATTCTCCTTTTTGGTGGGGTCTTTGTCTGGTTTTGGAATTAAAGTGATGCTGGCCTCATAGAATGAGTTTGGAAGTATTCCATCTCTTCCTATCTTTTCGAACAGCTTTAGTAGAATAGGTATCATTTCTTCTTTAAACGTTTGACAGAATTCCCCCTTGGAAGCCATTGGGCCTGGACTATTGTGTCTTGGGAGGTTTTTGATTACTGCTTCAATTTCCTCCCTGGTTATTGGCCTGTTCAGGTTTCCTATTTCTTCCAGTTCCGGTTTTGGTAGTTTGTGGTTTTCCAGAAATGTGTCCATTTCTTCTAGATTGCCTAATTTATTGGCTTATAGCTGTTCATAATATGTTTTTAAAATCTTTTTTTATTTCCTTGGTGTTGGTAGTGATCTCTCCTTTCTCATTCATGGTTTCATTAATTTGAGTCTTCTCTCTCTTCTTTGCTAGCATATATCTTCTACTCTTTTGCCTCCAAAGAAGGTATTATTTTTATTTCCCTATACAGCAAATAAGTCAGTTCTAGAGAGTGACACTGTCCCTATCTTTCAAGGTACTTTTCTTTATCTTTTTAGTTTTCCTTTTTCTTTTTTGAGAGAAAGAGAGAGACAGAAACTTAAGTGAGGCCGCAGAGAGGACAAAGCCACTCCCTTCCCACAGGCCTCATTCTCATGACCCTGAGATCATGTCCTGAGTGAAAATCTAGAGTCAGAGATAGAGTCAGATGTTTAACCAACTGAGCCACCCAGGTGACTCCAAGATTCTTTTCTTAACATACATAAGGAAACATAGACTAATATAAAAGCTATCCATGTGTCTGTCCATAACACAGGAACATATATGTGGAACCCATGGTAGGCCTGTCTTCCTACAATATCCAGCACTCATTTCTGGAGTGTATTAGCTCCTGGCACAATTTCCCATGAATTCATCACTTGTTCAAATGCTATGAGTAATCTGATGTGGACCTAGGATCAAATCCATTCAATTTGCCTCAAGACCCATAAAACACACAGCCTAGATATTGTGGAGTCTTGTCTCATGGTTAGAAAGGGGCTGACAGTTGGAAAATCTATAGAAATTAGGTCAGTGTTGTTCACCAACCACCAGCTGGGATTATCCATAAGAGCAATACAAACATGAAAGATGGAGGAGAGGAAATAAAATGATACAAAGGGGCTCACCAGGACAAGGGTGCTCTGGAGCGGGGGCGGCTCTGGACTCAGGGAGGATCTGGGGGAGACATTAGATATATGAATGTGCTGGCGACATGCCTCTGCCTGTGCAGGATGAAAATCCTGGAGATGCTGGCTCAGATCATGAGGCCAGAAAGTGAAACTTCAGGGAATACTATCAATGCTACAAAAAGTGACCCTGCAATTGTCTTATGAGTGAGAGTAGAACAGTATCCAGAATCCCGTTTCTTTGTGATGTTTCTGCTGCTCCATTTCTGAGATACATACAACATGTACATAAGAATGTTAATAAGTTAACATCATATATATATTCCCCCAGATGGAGATTGAGATGCCAACGTAGTTTGGAAGTTTGACCTTAAGATCTTTCCAACTGGAGTTCTTGGAGCTGAACATGGCCTGGAAAACACTCAAGAGGCAGGTATTGGCAATGGACACTCCTCTGTTCACCCTATGAACATACAAAAGAAGTTTGCATCCCAAATCATGGAAGGAATATTTCATACCAAAGCTGCCAATGTCAGGGGGACTTCCTTTGATAGCATCAGCAAGGATAATCTGGTGCTTGAGAACCAAACCTCTGAGTCTCAACATCCCTTCAGTTTGGTAATGGCAGAAATAGTAGTAAAGAAGAGAGAAGTTGCCCAGGATTCCAAATATCATCTGTGATAAGAAGAGTGTTGTCATTGCCAAATCCCTGGAAGCCATTCTGTCATTTAGCACATTTCCCTTTAAGTTATAGCAACCATCATTCCTGTGGGGAAAAAGGTTCACCGAAGCTTTTGATAGAAAGGTAACTTGGGTGGTTTGCTCCTGTGGGATTACCAAAGACTCTGAGAGCCAGGAGGAGAGAGAGGGAAGTAGCAGGATATTCCATGGAAAAGTCAGCACTAAAGCTGAGGTGGTTTCACCTGGAAGAAGCAATGATAAGTGATAGCAACATCTCAGAAAACTGAAATTTGTTAGCCACGTTGGAAAAAACACAATCTCGATCATTACCTATAGCATCAGACTAATCAATTCTGAATGTGTCACTGACTTAAACACTACAGATAAAACATGAAGCTGTCATTTCCAGGCCTGAGAGAAATGGCTAGAGATGTGGAAGAGGCAATCGAGCCATTGGACACACCATGCCGACATTGTGAGGATAAAAAACAGATACATCCCAAATCATGAAGAAATGTTACAACTAAAATCTGTTTTTGTCTTGAAGTTGCTTTTTAAGGAAAATGAGCAGGAAGTGGGTGCAAACAGGTGTATGGCAATCAACACTGTGGATCTGAATCTGTAATGGGGGTGGAAAAGGAAGAGATGATGATAAGGAAGAGAGAAAGTACCCATGATCCCTTTGAGAACTTCTTCTATGCCACATCAAATTCATTCTTAATGATGGGTCTTAAACTGCACCATTATTGAAATGTTGAAGAAAAGTGATATCAGACAGAGTAACTGAAAAAATTTCTAATGGGATAAGAGTAAAAGCAAATAATGACATCAATCAATTACCTTAGAACTCACTGGACTCATTAGTAGAAGTAAATGCGATTGACTCAGCATAATACCCTCCAGTTCCATTCACGTTGAAGTAAATGGTAAGTATTCATCCTTTCTGATGGCTGAGTAATACTCCCTTGTATATATATATACCACAGTTGCTTTATCCATTCATCTGTTGAAGGATATCATGGATCCTGCCACAGTTTGGCTATTGTGGACATTGCTGCTATGAACATTGGGGTGCAGGTGTCCCTTCATTTCACTACATCTATATCATTGGTTATGAAGTTAACTAAAATATTTCTAAAAAGAAAAATCTTGAAGCAAATAAAATTTTTTTAATTAAAAAAACTTTTTATTGGAGTTCAATTTGCTAACATATAGCATAACACCCAGTGCTCATCCCATCAAGTGCCCCCCTCAGTGCCCATCACCTAGTCACCCCAACCCGCACCCACCTCCTCTTCCACTAGTCCTTGTTCCTTTCCCAGAGTTAGGTGTCTCTCATGTTTTGTTACCCTCACTGATATTTTCACTCATTTTCTCTCCTTTCCCTTTATTCCCTTTCACTAATTTTTATATTCCCCAAATGAATGAGACCATATAATGTTTGTCCTTTTCCGATTGACTTATTTCACTCAGCATAATACCCTCCAGTTCCATCCACGTCGAAGCAAATGGTGGGTATTTGTCGTTTCTAATGGCTGAGAAATATTCCATTGTATACATATACCACAGCTTCTTTTTTTAAAAAGATTTATTTATTTATTTGTGAGAGACAGAGAGAGAGAGAGAGAGAGAGAGAGAGAGGCAGAGACACAGGCAGAGGGAGAAGCAGGCTCCATGCAGGGAGACCGATGTGGGACTCCATCTGGGGACCCCAGGGTCACTCCCTGGGCTGAAGGTAGCGCTAAACCCCTGAACCACCCAGGCTGCTCCACAGCTTCTTTATCCATTCATCTTTCGATGGACACCGAGGCTCCTTCCATAGTTTGGCTATTGTGGACATTGCTGCTATAAACTGTGGGGTGCAGGTGTCCTGGCATTTCACTGCATCTGTATCTTTGGGGTAAATCCCCAGCAGTGCCATTGCTGGGTGGTAGGGAGGTTTTTGATGACTGCTTCAATTTCCTCCCTGGTTATTGGCCTGTTCAGGTTTTCTATTTCTTCCTGTTCCAGTCTTGGTAGTTTGTGGTTTTCCAGAAATGCATCCATTTCTTCTAGATTGCCTAAATTTTGGTGTATAGCTGCTCATAATATGTTTTTAAAATCGTTTGTATTTCCTTGGTATTTGTTGTTATCTCTCCTCTTTCATTTATGATATTATTAATTTGAGTATTTTTTCTTTTTGATAAGGCTGGCTAATGGTTTATCTATCTTATTAATTTCTTCAAAGAACAAACTCCTGGTTTTGTTGACCTGTTCTACAGTTCTTTTGGTCTCTATTTCGTTGAGTTCTGCTCAAATCTTTATTAATTCTCTTCTGCTTAGTGTAGGTTTTATTTGCTGTTGTTTCTCCAGTTCCTTTAGGCGCAAGGATAGCTTGTGTTTTTGAGTTTTTCCCAATTTTTTGAGGGATGCTTGTATTGCAATGGATTTCTTAGGATTGTTTTGCTGTCCCAAAGATTTTTAATGGTTGTATCTTCGTTTTCATGAATCTTTTTAATTCTTCTCTAATTTCCTGATTGACCCATTCATCTTTTAGTAGGATGCTCTTTAACCTCCACGTGTTTGTATTTCTTCCAAATTTCTTCTTGTGATTGAACTCAAGTTTCAAAGCATTGTGGTCTAAAAATATGCAGGGGACAATCCCAAACTTTTGGTATCAGTTGAGACCTGATTTGTGACCTAGTATGTGGTCTATTCTGGAGAAAGTTCAATGTGCACTTGAGAAGAATGTGTATTCAGTTGTGTTTGGATGCAAAGTTCTGTAGATATCTGTGTAATCCATCTGGTCCAGAGTATCATTTAAAGCTCTTGTTTCTATGGAGATATTGTGCTTAAAATACCTGTCATCTGCAGAAATTGCCATGTTGAAGTCTCCTACTATTAGTGTATTATCTAAGTATGTCTTAACTTGGGTTATTAATTGACTGATATACTTAGCAGCTCTCTAAAGATTAGGGGCATAAATATACATGATTATTAGGTCTTCTTGGATAGAAACTTTAAGTATGATATAGTGTCCCTCTTCCTCTCTTACTACAGTCTTTGGGATAAACTTTAATTTATCTGATATGAGGATTGCTACCCCAGCTTTCTTTTGAGGACCATTTGAATGGTAAATGGTTCTCCAATCTTTCATTTTCAGGCTGGAGGTGTCCTTAGGCCTAAAAATGAGTCTCTTGTAGACATCAAATAGATAAGTCTTGTTTTTTTTATCTAGTCCAATACCCCACGTCTTTTGATGGGATCATTTAGGCCATTCATGTTCAGAGTTACTATTGAAAGCTAAGAATTTAGTGTCACCATAATACCTATTCAGTCCCTGTTTTTGTGGATTATTTCTTTGGGCTTCCTCTTTCTTTTACAGAGCCCCTCCCCTTAATATTTCTTGCAGAGCTGGTTTGGTGGTCACATATTCTTTCAGTTTCTGCCTATCTTGGAAGCTCTTTATCTCTCCTTCTATTCTGAATGAGAGCCTTGCTGGATAAAGTATTCTTGGCTGCATGTTCTTCTCATTTAGGACCCTGAATATATCCTGCCAGCCCTTTCTGGCCTGCCAGGTCTCTGTGGAGAGGTCTGCTGTTAATCTGATATTTCTCCCCATATAAGTTAAGAATCTCTTGTCTCTTGCTGCTTTAAGGATTTTCTCGGGATCCCTGGGTGGCACAGCGGTTTAGCACCTGCCTTTGCCCCATGGCGCGATCCTGGAGACCCAGGATTGAATCCCATGTCGGGCTCCCGGTGCATGGAGCCTGCTTCTCCCTCTGCCTATGTCTCTGCCTCTCTCTCTCTCTCTCTCTCTCTCTATCATAAATAAATAAAAATTTTTTAAAAAGAAGGTTGAAATTTTAAAAAAAAGGATTTTCTCTTTTTCTTTGGAATTTGCAAGTTTCACTGTTAAATGTTGAGGTGTTAAACAGTTTTTATTGATTTGGGGGGGATACCTCTCTATCTCCTGGATCTAAATGCCTGTTTCTCTCCCCAAATTAGGGAAGTTCTCAGCTATGATTTGTTCAATTATGCTTCCTGGCCCTCTAGCCCTCTTGGCGCTCTCTAGAACCTCAATTATATGTAGGTTCTTCCTTCTGAAGCTATCATTTATTTCCCTCAACCTTTCCTCATGGTCTCTTGTTTTTCTCTTTTTCCTCAGCTTCCTTCCTTGCCATCAACTTTTCTCCTATGTCTCTCACTCTTTCTTCCATCTCATTAACCCTTGTTGTTAGGACTTCCAGTTTGGATTGCATCTCATTTAACTGATTTTTAATTTTAGCCTGATTCAATCTAAATTCTGAAGTCATGAAGTCTCTATAACCCTTTATGCTTTTTTTTCAGAGCCACCAGTAGCTTTATAGTTGTACTTCTGAATTGGCTTTCTGACATCGAATTATAATCCAAGTTTTGTAACTCTGTGGCAGAAAGTACTGTTTCTGCTTCTTTCGTTGGTGGTGAATTCTTCCTTCTAGTCATTTTTCTCAGTGCAGAGTGGATGTATGGGCAGACTGAGTCAAGAATATCAACTGCAACCTAAGTAAATTTCAGCCCAGATGATTCTGATGTGGTCAGAGACCAGAAAATGAAAACAAAAATCAGAACAAAATAAAACACAAGGACCACTAAAGTGAAAAACAAATTTTAAAACAGAATAGTAAAAAATAAAAGGCCAAGAATACCAAGGAAGAATTTAAAAGAAAAAGAAAAAAGAAGAGAAAAAGAGCAAAAGTAAAGAGAAGAAAAAAAGGAGGGGACTGGGAGGTGGTGGTGGTGAAGAAGTTGTAGTGGAGGGAGAATGTAGTCTACCTGAGGGGTCCTAGAGGGTAATCCTCTTGGTTCTGAGTGTACTGGGTTCTGTATCTTAGAAAATGCTCAGTCCCAAATTTATATAAACAAGAAATACTTGTATAAAATGCCAACATTGACCACCGAAGCAAAAACAAGATAAAAGATGGGAGCAGAATGGGAATGAAGAGGGAATATAATCTCATAGAATGAACCAGCATGTTATACCACTAGGTTCTGGGTGCATGTTGCTCATGTTTTAGGTGGTATTAACTTCTGCCATTGTAGAACAAAATGAGGAGAGAAAACACAAAAGAACAGATCTCATATATCTCCCAAAATTGAAATTTGTTGAAGGGAATCCTGAAGTGGAAAATATATCTAAGATATGTAATTGTAGAAATATGAAAGTCAAAAGGGAAGAAACTTAAAAATGAACAGGTGGTAAAATATTGTAGTTAAAGTGGGAAAAGAAAAAAATATTGGAAATCTTTCATCTGATATAAAAACGAGTTGTACTGGGAAAAGGGAAGGAAAAAAGGAGGGGTAACCTCTAGTTCTATATGGTATAAATCCCTCAACTTCCCCTGGAGCTTGCCAGCTCTGTTTGGTCAAGAACTTTTCTTTTTTAATTTTTTTATTGGAGTTCAATTTGCCAACATATAGCATAACACCCAGTGCTCGTCCCATCAAGTGCCCTCCTCAGTGCCCATCACCCAGTCACGCCAACCCCCTACCCACCTCCCCTTCCACAACCCCTGTTTATTTCCCAGAGTTAGGTGTCTCTCATGTTTTGTCATCCTCACTGATATTTTCACTCATTTTCTCTCCTTTCCCTTTATTCCCTTTCACTAATTTTTTATACTCCCCAAATGAATGAGACCATATAATGTTTCTCCTTTTCCGATTGACTTATTTCACTCAGCATAATACCCTCCAGTTCCACCCACGTTGAAGCAAATGGTGGGTATTTGTCGTTTCTAATGGCTGAGTAATATTCCATTGTATACATAGACCACATCTTGTTTATCCATTCATCTTTCGATGGACACCGAGGCTCCTTCCACAGTTTGGCTATTGTGGACATTGCTGCTATAAACATCGGGGTGCAGGTGTCCTGGCGTTTCACTGCATCTGTATCTTTGGGGTAAATCCCCAGCAGTGCAATTGCTGTGTCCTAGGGCAGTTCTATTTTTAACTCTTTGAGGAACCTCTGCACAGTTTTCCAGAGTGGCTGCACCAGTTCACATTCCCACCAACAGTGCAAGAGGGTTCCCCTTTCTCCACATCTCTCCAACATTTGCTGTTTCCTGCCTTGTTAATTTTCCCCATTCTCACTGGTGTGAGGTGGTATCTCATTGTAGTTTTGATTTGTATTTCCCTGATGGCCAGTGATGCAGAGCATTTTCTCATATGGGTGTTGACCATGTCTATGTCTTACTCTGTGAGATTTCTGTTCATGTTTTTTGCCCATTTCATGATTGGATTGTTTGTTTCTTTGGTGTTGAGTTTAAGAAGTTCTTTATAGATCTTGGAAACTAGCCCTTTATCTGATACGTCAGTTGCAAATATCTTCTCCCATTCTGTAGGTTGTCTTTGTTTTGTTGACTGTTTCTTTTGCTGTGCAGAAGCTTTTTACCTTGATGAAGTCTCAATAATTCATTTTTGCTTTTGTTTCTCTTGCCTTCATGGATGTATCTTGCAAGAAGTTGCTGTGGCCAAGTTCAAAAAGGGTGTTGCCTG
The DNA here is from genome assembly GCF_048418805.1 of Vulpes vulpes. Taxonomy (NCBI): domain Eukaryota; kingdom Metazoa; phylum Chordata; class Mammalia; order Carnivora; family Canidae; genus Vulpes; species Vulpes vulpes. The sequence goes on along the minus strand of NC_132780.1, from coordinate 17,780,577 downwards.
TGTTCTCCTCTAGGATTTTGATGGAATCTTGTCTCACATTTATATCTTTCATCCATTTTGAGTTTATTATCTTTGCTCATGGATTGGAAGAATTAATATTGTGAAAATGTCAATTTTACCCAGGGCAATTTACACATTTAATGCAATCCCTATCTAAGTACCATGGAGTTTCTTCAGAGAGTTGGAACAAATCATCTTAAGATTTGTGTTTGGTCAAGAACTTGCTCTTCCCCTGTTTTTCCAGCTGGTCTTCTGGGGGAGGAGTCTGCTGTGTTGATTCTCAGGTGTGTGCCTGGGCGGAGCTGCCCCCACAGCCTGCCAGGTGCCTGGTTCAGTGGAAACTGTTTTTCCTATGAGGCCTTTGTTCTCTGGTGGCTCCGCCTCTGCCAGGCGCCAGGTGAAATGAGGAAAAACAACAATGGCTGCAGCCAGATTTCCGGCTCTGGAGTCAGCTCCCCACTAGTAACTAATGCAGTCTGCCAGTCCTCACTGGCCTAGATGTTTCCTGGGCGGCGCAGGTGCGCTGATCCGCACAGCTTGCAGAGCACCCAGCAGCAGGAGAGTTCTCGCTGTCCTGTGGGGGAGTGCAGGATCGTGGGCTTTGTCCGCTCAGGTGCCCTGTTATCCAGGGCCCTGTGCTGCTGGAATCACGCTCCCGGGCAGTGTGGCTCCCAAGAGCAGCAAGGCACAGGAACCTGTGTCTGGAGCCGCCTGCCTAACAGACTGGCTTCTCCCAAATGCCCCGCGGGCTTGAGAGATCGTCTACGGTTTGTGGTGCACTTTCCCCCCAGGCGCACTTCCCCTAATTAGTGACTCCAGGAAACTGGAGGCTTCACTGCCCCTCCTGCGATTCTGCCCAATTTCCCTGTTAAGCACTTTTCCTTACGGGAAGAATCCAGTCCGGATTTTTAAAGTTCCCGCTTCCCTGGGGCCGGGCTTTCCTGTCCTGGAGGCTCTCCCTGCCAGGTTTCAGCCCAGCTCTTTGCAGTGCCCCTCCCCCACTTGATTCTTTTTTTATTTTTATTTTTTTCCGCCTTCCTACCTTGCTAGAAGCAAAACCCCTTCTCTCTGTAGCATTCTGTCTGTTCTCTTTTTAAATCTCAGGCCAAATTCGTAGGTGTTCAGGATGATTTTAAAGTTGTCTAGCAGGTGGCGCAGAGGTTTAGTGCTGCCTGCAGCCTGGGGTGACCCTGCCTGCAGCCTGGGGTGACCGGGGATCAAGTCCCACGTCAGGCTCCCTGCATGGAGCCTGCTTCTCCCTCTGCCTCTTCTCTCTGTGTGTCTCTATGAATAAATAAAATAAAATTATCTAGGTAAGTTGATGGGACCAGGTGAGTTGAGGACTCCTACTCTCACACTTAGTAGTTCTTCTCTTTTACCATATTTTTCCATCATCTCTCCATTGCCATTATTCCCTTTGCACCCATTACACCCTGTATACCTTTTCCACGGAGATCCTAATGATTCTCTTACCCTTAACTTTCCAGCAGGCTTTGTCCTTTTGTAATCTTAATTCTGGCCTTGCAGTTTCATTCCTAAACCACATGTAATACCCTTTTGCCTTTTATCCATTATCGCTTATCACTTTCTGGCCTCTGTCTATACCCCACATCTCAGAACTCTCTGCCCCACTATCTTATCCTAATCTATTGCTCTCAATATACCTTCTTATTACCTAACTGCATCACATACCCATTCACTGTTTCTTTCCAAGTACTGCAGTGTTGAACAATTTCCACTAATTGTCTCTAACGAATGCCCAAGAGTAAGCCTGTTTTCACAGATAAGACTCAGAGTCAAAACAAATAGACAAAAACTAGAAGAATATCTATTTCCAGCAAGCTGGTAGATACATTAAAGTGTGACAATTCTGTTAGGTTTGGCTTTTGGGGAGTTCCAGAGCATTTCTAGCCTACTCCAGTGGTGGCCAGATTGCTGATTTTCACTGTTACTGTGTTCACAAAGTAGTTGGGTTTAACCTTTCCTAACCTGGGAAGGGAAACAGGCATTCAGATCCAGGAAATAGAGAGATCCCCCCCTAAAATCAATAAAAACCGTTCAACACCTCGATATTTAATAGTTAAGCTTGCAAATTCCAAAGATAAAGAGAAGATCCTTAAAGCAGCAAGAGACAAGAAATCCCTGACTTTTATGGGGAGGAGTATTAGGGTAATAGCAGACCTCTCCACAGAGACCTGGCAGGCCAGAAAGGGCTGGCAGGATATATTCAGGGTCCTAAATGAGAAGAACATGCAACCAAGGATACTTTATTCCAAGACAGGCAGAAACTGAAACAATATGTGACCTCCAAACCAGCTCTGCAAGAAATTTTAAGGGGGACACTTAAAATTCCCCTTTAAGAAGTTCAGTGGAACAATCCACAAAAACAAGGACTGAATAGATATCATGGTGACACTAAACTCATATATCTCAATAGTAACTCTGAACGTGAACGGGTTTAATGACCCCATCAAAAGGCGCAGGGTTTCAGATTGGATAAAAAAGCAGGACCCATCTATTCGCTGTCTACAAGAGACCCATTTTAGACAGAAGGACACCTACAGCCTGAAAATAAAAGGTTGGAGAACCATTTACCATTCGAATGGTTCTCAAAAGAAAGCAGGGGTAGCCATCCTTATATCAGATAAACTAAAATTTACCCCGAAGACTGTAGTGAGAGATGAAGAGGGACACTATATCATACTTAAAGGATCTATCCAACAAGAGGACTTAACAATCCTCAATATATATGCCCCGAATGTGGGAGCTGCCAAATATATCAATCAATTAATAACCAAAGTGAAGAAACACTTAGATAATAATACACTTATACTTGGTGACTTCAATCTAGCTCTTTCTATACTCGATAGGTCTTCTAAGCACAACATCTCCAAAGAAACGAGAGCTTTACTTCTTTTTTTTTTTTCTTTTTTTTTTTTTATTAATTTTTATTCGTGTTCAATTTACCAACATACAGAAAAACACCCAGTGCTCATCCCGTCAAGTGTCCACCTCAGTGCCCGTCACCCATTCCCCTCCAACACCCGCCCTCCTCCCCTTCCACCACCCCTAGTTCGTTTCCCCGAGTTAGGAGTCTTTATGTTCTGTCTCCCTTCCTGATATTTCCCAACATTTCTTCTCCCTTCCTTTATATTCCCTTTCACTATTATTTATATTCCCCAAATGAATGAGAACATACACTGCTTGTCCTTCTCCGATTGACTTATTTCACTCAGCATAATACCCTCCAGTTCCATCCACGTTGAAGCAAATGGTGGGTATTTGTCGTTTCTAATCGCTGAGTAATATTCCATTGTATACATAAACCACATCTTCTTTATCCATTCATCTTTCGATGGACACCGAGGCTCCTTCCACAGTTTGGCTATTGTGGCCATTGCTGATAGAAACATCGGGGTGCAGGTGTCCCGACGTTTCGTTGCCTCTGAATCTTTGGGGTAAATCCCCAACAGTGCAATTGCTGGGTCGTAGGGCAGGTCTATTTTTAACTCTTTGAGGAACCTCCACACAGTTTTCCAGAGTGGCTGCACCAGTTCACATTCCCACCAACAGTGTAAGAGGGTTCCCTTTTCTCCGCATCCTCTCCAACATTTGTTGTTTCCTGCCTTGTTAATTTTCCCAATTCTCACTGGTGTGAGGTGGTATCTCATTGTGGTTTTGATTTGTATTTCCCTGATGGCAAGTGATGCAGAGCATTTTCTCATGTGCATGTTGGCCATGTCCATGTCTTCCTCTGTGAGATTTCTCTTCATGTCTTTTGCCCATTTCATGATTGGATTGTTTGTTTCTTTGGTGTTGAGTTTAATAAGTTCTTTATAGATTTTGGAAACTAGCCCTTTATCTGATATGTCGTTTGCAAATATCCTCTCCCATTCTGTAGGTTGTCTTTTAGTTTTTTTGACTGTATCCTTTGCTGTGCAAAAGCTTCTTATCTTGATGAAGTCCCAATAGTTCATTTTTGCTTTTGTTTCTTTTGCCTTTGTGGATGTATCTTGCAAGAAGTTACTGTGGCCGAGTTCAAAAAGGGTGTTGCCTGCGTTCTCCTCTAGGATTTTGATGGACTCTTGTCTCACATTTAGATCTCTCATCCATTTTGAGTTTATCTTTGTGTATGGTGAAAGAGAGTGGTCCAGTTTCATTCTTCTGCATGTGGATGTCCAATTTTCCCAACACCATTTATTGAAGAGACTGTCTTTCTTCCAATGGATAGTCTTTCCTCCTTTATCGAATATTAGATGACCGTACATTTCAGGGTCCACTTCTGGGTTCTCTATTCTGTTCCATTGATCTATGTGTCTATTTTTGTGCCAGTACCACACTGTCTTGATGACCACAGCTTTGTAGTACAACCTGAAATCTGGCATTGTGATGCCCCCAGCTATGGTTTTCTTTTTTAAAATTCCCCTGGCTATTCGTGGTCTTTTCTGATTCCACACAAATCTTAAAATAATTTGTTCTAACTCTCTGAAGAAAGTCCATGGTATTTTGATAGGGATTGCATTAAACGTGTAAATTGCCCTGGGTAACATTGACATTTTCACAATATTAATTCTGCCAATCCATGAGCATGGAATATTTTTCCATCTCTTTGTGTCTTCCTCAATTTCTTTCAGAAGTGTTCTATAGTTTTTAGGGTATAGATCCTTCACCTCTTTGGTAAGGTTTATTCCTAGGTATCTTATGCTTTTGGGTGCAATTGTAAATGGGATTGACTCCTTAATTTCTCTTTCTTCAGTCTCATTGTTAGTGTATAGAAATGCCATTGATTTCTGGGCATTGATTTTGTATCCTGCCACGCTACCAAATTGCTGTATGAGTTCTAGCAATCTTGGGGTGGAGGCTTTTGGGTTTTCTATGTAGAGTATCATGTCATCGGCGAAGAGGGAGAGTTTGACTTCTTCTTTGCCAATTTGAATGCCTTTAATGTCTTTTTGTTGTCTGATTGCTGAGGCGAGGACTTCCAGAACTATGTTGAACAGCAGTGGTGAGAGTGGACATCCCTGTCTTGTTCCTGATCTTAGGGGAAAGGCTCCCAGTGCTTCCCCATTGAGAATGATATTTGCTGTGGGCTTTTCGTAAATGGCTTTTAAGATGTCGAGGAAAGTTCCCTCTATCCCAACACTCTGAAGGGTTTTGATCAGGAATGGATGCTGTATTTTGTCAAATGCTTTCTCTGCATCCAATGAGAGGATCATATGGTTCTTGGTTTTTCTCTTGCTGATATGATGAATCACATTGATGGTTTTACGAGTGTTGAACCAGCCTTGTGTCCCAGGGATAAATCCTACTTGGTCATGGTGAATAATTTTCTTAATGTGTTGTTGGATCCTATTGGCTAGTATCTTGTTGAGAATTTTTGCATCCATGTTCATCAGGGATATTGGTCTGTAATTCTCCTTTTTGGTGGGGTCTTTGTCTGGTTTCGGAATTAAGGTGATGCTGGCCTCATAGAACGAATTTGGCAGTACTCCATCTCTTTCTATCTTTCCAAACAGCTTTAGTAGAATAGGTATCATTTCTTCTTTAAATGTTTGATAGAATTCCCCTGGGAAGCCATCTGGCCCTGGAGTCTTGTGTCTCGGGAGGTTTTTGATGACTGCTTCAATTTCCTCCCTGGTTATTGGCCTGTTCAGGTTTTCTATTTCTTCCTGCTCCAGTTTTGGTAGTTTGTGGCTTTCCAGGAATGCATCCATTTCTTCTAGATTTCCTAATTTATTGGCATACAGCTGTTCATAATATGTTTTTAGAATCATTTGTATTTCCTTGGTGTTGGTAGTGATCTCTCCTTTCTCATTCATGATTTTATTGATTTGAGTCTTCTCTCTCTTCTTTTTAATAAGGTTGGCTAATGGTTTATCTATCTTATTAATTCTTTCAAAGAACCAACTCCTGGTTCTGTTGATCTGTTCCACAGTTCTTTTGGTCTCGATATCATTTAGTTCTGCTCGAATTTTAATTAACTGTCTTCTTCTGCTGGGGGTGGGGTCCATTTGTTGCTTTTTCTCTAGTTCCTTTATGTGTAAGGTGAGCTTTTGAATTTGAGTTCTTTCCAGTTTTTGAATGGATGCTTGTATTGCGATGTATTTCCCCCTCAGGACTGCTTTTGCTGCGTCCCAAAGATTTTGAACGGTTGTATCTTCATTCTCATTAGTTTCCATGAATCTTCTCAATTCTTCCTTAATTTCCTGGTTGACCTTTTCATCTTTTAGCAGGATGGTCCTTAACCTCCATGTGTTTGTGGTCCTTCCAAACTTCTTGTTGTGATTAAGTTCTAATTTCAAGGCATTATGGTCTGAGAATATACAGGGGACTATCCCGATCTTTTGGTATCGGTTCAGACCCGATTTGTGACCCAGTATGTGGTCTATTTTGGAGAAAGTTCCATGTGCACTTGAGAAGAATGTGTATTCAGTTGAGTTTGGATGTAAAGTTCTGTAGATATCTGTGAAATCCATCTGGTCCAGTGTATCATTTAAAGCTCTCGTTTCTTTGGATATGTTGTGCTTAGAAGACCTATCTAGTATAGAAAGAGCTAGATTGAAATCACCAAGTATAAGTGTATTATTATCAAAGTATTTCTTCAGTTTGGTTATTAATTGGTTTAAATATTTGGCAGCTCCCACATTTGGGGCATATATATTGAGAATTGTTAAGTCTTCTTGTTGGATAGATCCTTTGAGTATGAGATAGTGTCCCTCTTCATCTCTCACTATAGTCTTCAGGGTAAATTTTAATTTATCTGATATAAGGATGGCTACCCCTGCTTTCTTTTGAGGACCATTTGAATGGTAAATGGTTCTCCAACCTTTTATTTTCAGGTTGTAGGTGTCCTTCTGTCTAAAATGAGTCTCTTGTAGACAGCAAATAGATGGGTCCTGCTTTTTAATCCAGTCTGAAACCCTGCGCCTTTTGATGGGGTCATTAAGTCCATTCACGTTCAGAGTTACTATTGAGAGATATGAGTTTAGTGTCATCATATCTATTCAGTCCTTGTTTTTGTGGATTGTTCCACTGAACTTCTTCTTAAAGGGGAGTTTTAAGAGTCCCCCTTAAAATTTCTTGCAGAGCTGGTTTGGAGGTTACATATTCTTTCAGTTCCTGCCTGTCTTGGAAGCTCTTTATCTCTCCTTCCATTTTGAATGAAAGCCTTGCTGGATAGAGTATTCTTGGTTGCATGTTCTTCTCATTTAGGACCCTGAATATATCCTGCCAGCCCTTTCTGGCCTGCCAGGTCTCTGTGGAGAGGTCTGCTGTTACCCTAATATTCCTCCCCATAAAAGTCAGGGACTTTTTTTCTCTTGCTGCTTTAAGGATCTTCTCCTTATCTTTGGAATTTGCAAGCTTCACTATTAAATGTCGGGGTGTTGAACGGGTTTTGTTGATTTTAGGGGGGGATCTCTCTATTTCCTGGATCTGAATGCCTCTTTCCCTTCCCAGATTCGGAAAGTTTTCAGCTAGGATTTGTTCAAATACATATTCTGGCCCTCTGTCCCTTTCGGCGCCCTCGGGAACCCCAATTAAACGTAGGTTTTTCTTCCTCAGGCTGTCATTTATTTCCCTTAATCTATCCTCATGGTCTTTTCATTGCCTGTCTCTTTTTTCCTCAGTTTCCCTCTTTGCCATCAGCTTGTCTTCTATGTCACTCACTCGTTCTTCCACCTCGTCAAGCCTCGTCGTTAGGACTTCTAGCTTGGATTGTATCTCATTTAATTGATTTTTAATTTCTGCCTGATTGGATCTCAATTCTGCAGTCATGAAGTCTCTTGAGTCCTTTATGGTTTTTTCTAGAGCCACCAGTAGCTGTATAATAGTGCTTCTGAATTGGCTTTCTGACATTGAATTGTAATCCATATTTTGTAACTCTGTGGGAGAGTGGGCTGTTTCTGATTCTTTTTTTTGAGGTGAGGTTTTCCTTCTAGTCATTTTGCTCAGTGCAGAGTGGCCAAAAACAAGTTGTATTGGGAAAAGGAGAAAAAGAGAGAGAAGGAAAGAAAAGAGAAAAAGAAAAAAGAGAAAGCAGAAAAAAAGGGGGGGGGAAAGAGAAGAAAAAGAAAGAAAGGAGAAAAAAGAAAAAAAAAGGGGCGGTGGGGGACGCAATCAGAAATCAAGAAGAAAGAGAGAAAAGAAAAAAAAAGCACAAAACAAACAAAAAAAAAAAACAAAACAAAACAAAAAAAAAACACGGGGGAGTATCTTCTGATTCTGTGTTCTTTAAGTCCCTTGACTTCCCTTGGAACTGGTCGGTCTAGCTGGTCTTCTGGGGGAGGGGTCTGCTGTGCTGATTCTCAGGTGTTAGCACTTGGGGGAGCTGCTCTGCCCCTGCCTGGTGCAGGGCTCAGTGGGGGTTGTTCACCCCGTGAGGCCCCGGGAGGAAGCCACAGTGGCGGGGGCAGCTCTGGGATCCTGGAGTCAGCCCCCGCAGTAGCTCCGGGGCTCTCCGTCTGCAGGGCCTGGGGGCTCCCAGGCGGGGCCGCTGCTCTGCTCAGTTCCAGGCAGGAGCGTCCTCGCTGTCCTGGGCCCTCCCGGCCTCTGCCTGTCCCGGGGGGAGGCCGGATCCTGGGCTGTGTCCCGGGGCCCTGTGCTCCGGGGCCTGCGCTGTTGGATTCGCGCTCCCGCCCCGCAGCCCCCTCCGCGGAGCCGCCGCCCGAGCCCCTCCGAGCTGTTCCCGGAGTCGCGCCGCCCCCTCCGGACTGAGCTTCTTCCTCCGCCCGAGTCGCCGCTGCCGAGCTGTTCCCGGAGCCGCGCCGCCCCCTCCGCGGAGCTTCTTCCTCCGCCCGAGCCCCTCCGAGCTGTTCCCGGAGCCGCGCAGCCCCCTCCGCGGAGCCGCCGCCCGAGCCCCTCCGAGCTGTTCCCGGAGCCGCGCCGCCCCCTCCGCGGAGCTTCTTCCTCCGCCCGAGCCGCCGCCGCTGAGCTGTTCCCGGAGCCGCGCAGCCCCCTCCGCGGAGCCGCCGCCCGAGCCCCTCCGAGCTGCTCCGGTCCCGCCGAGCGCTGCAGCCCTTAGGGAGCTCGGCGCACTCTCCGGGGCGCAGTTCCTCTGTTACTGTCCCAGGGAGCCCGAGGGCATCCCCGCCTTTCTGGGGATCCTGCTCCAATTCCCCGGGAGGCCTTTCCGCCCGGGAAGGTCGGTGCAGCTCCTGCTCCTCCGGGACGGGGCTCTCCTGTCCTGGGGACACTCGCCCCGGCCTCAGCCCGGCTCCTCGCGGGGCCCCTCCCCCTTGGAGGCCTTTTGTTTCCTTATTTCTTTTTCCCCGTCTTCCTACCTTGATAGAAGCGCGAACTCTTCTCACTGTAGCGTTCCAGCTGGTCTCTCTTTAAATCTCAGGCTGAATTCGTAGATTTTCAGGATGATTTGAATGTTTTCTAGGTAATTTGTTGAGGACAAGTGACTTGGAGACCCTGCTCTTCCGCCATCTTGCCCCTCCCCCCCGAAACGAGAGCTTTAAATGATACACTGGACCAGATGGATTTCACAGATATCTACAGAACTTTACATCCAAACTCAACTGAATACACATTCTTCTCAAGTGCACATGGAACTTTATCCAGAATAGACCACATACTGGGTCACAAATCGGGTCTGAACCGATACCAAAAGATTGGGATCATCCCCTGCATATTCTCAGACCATAATGCCTTGAAATTAGAACTAAATCACAACAAGAAGTTTGGAAGGACCTCAAACACGTGGAGGTTAAGGACCATCCTGCTAAAAGATGAAAGGGTCAACCAGGAAATTAAGGAAGAATTAAAAAGATTCATGGAAACTAATGAGAATGAAGATACAACCGTTCAAAATCTTTGGGATGCAGTAAAAGCACTCCTAAGGGGGAAATACAAGCATCCCTTCAAAAACTGGAAAGAACTCAAATACAAAAGCTAACCTTACACCTAAAGGAGCTAGAGAAAAAACAGCAAATAGATCCTACACCCAGCAGAAGAAGAGATTTAATAAAGATTCGAGCAGAACTCAACGAAATCGAGACCAGAAGAACTGTGGAACAGATCAACAGAACCAGGAGGTGGTTCTTTGAAAGAATTAGTAAGATAGATAAACCATTAGTCAGCCTTATTAAAAAGAAGAGAGAGAACACTCAAATTAATAAAATCATGAATGAGAAAGGAGAGATCACTACCAACACCAAGGAAATACAAACAATTTTAAAAACATATTATGAACAGCTATACGCCAATAAATTAGGCAATCTAGAAGAAATGGACGCATTCCTGGAAAGCCACAAACTACCAAAACTGGAGCAGGAAGAAATAGAAAACCTGAACAGGCCAATAACCAGGGAGGAAATTGAAGCAGTCATCAAAAACCTCCCAAGACACAAGAGTCCAGGGCCAGATGGCTTCCCAGGGGAATTCTATCAAACGTTTAAAGAAGAAATGATACCTATTCTACTAAAGCTGTTTGGAAAGATAGAAAGAGATGGAGTACTTCCAAATTCGTGCTATGAGGCCAGCATCACCTTAATTCCGAAACCAGACAAAGACCCCACCAAAAAGAAGAATTTTAGACCAATATCCCTGATGAACATGGATGCAAAAATTCTCAACAAGATACTAGCCAATAGGATCCAACAGCACATTAAGAAAATTATTCACCATGACCAAGTAGGATTTATCCCTGGGACGCAAGGCTGGTTCAACACTCGTAAAACAATCAATGTGATTCATCATAGCAGCAAGAGAAAAACCAAGAACCATATGATCCCCTCATTAGATGCAGAGAAAGCATTTGACAAAATACAGCATCCATTCCTGATCAAAACTCTTCAGAGTGTTGGGATAGAGGGAACTTTCCTCGACATCTTAAAAGCCATCTACAAAAAGCCCACAGCAAATATCATTCTCAATGGGGAAGCACTGGGAGCCTTTCCCCTAAGATCAGGAACAAGACAAGGATGTCCACTCTCACCACTGCTATTCAACATAGTTCTGGAAGTCCTCGCCTCAGCAATCAGACAACAAAAAGACATTAAAGGCATTCAAATTGGCAAAGAAGAAGTCAAACTCTCCCTCTTCGCCGATGACATGATACTCTACATAGAAAACCCAAAAGACTCCACCCCAAGATTGCTAGAACTCATACAGCAATTTGGTAGCATGGCAGGATACAAAATCAATGCCCAGAAGTCAGTGGCATTTCTATACACTAACAATGAGACTGAAGAAAGAGAAATTAAGGAGTCAATCCCATTTACAATTGCACCCAGAAGCATAAGATACCTAGGAATAAACCTAACCAAAGAGGTAAAGGATCTATACCCTAAAAACTATAGAACACTTCTGAAAGAAATGGAGGAAGACACAAAGAGATGGAAAAATATTCCATGCTCATGGATTGGCAGAATTAATATTGTGAAAATGTCAATGTTACCCAGGGCAATTTACACGTTTAATATTTATTGTAGTGCTGGCTTGGTGACCACAAATTCTTTTAGTTTCTGTTTTTCCTCGAAACTTTTTATCTCTCAATCTATTTTCTTTTTCTTTTTTTTTTTGTGGCTGTGATTTTTTTTAATTTTTATTCATTTTTAAAATTGGAGTTCAATTTGTCAACATACAGCATAACACCCAGTGTTCATCCTATCAAGTGCCCCCTCAGTGCCCATCACCCAGTCACCCCCAACCCCCCCACCCACCTCCCTTTCCACCACCCCTTGTTCATTTTCCAGAGTTAGGAGTCTCTCATGTTCTGTCTCTCTCTCTGATATTTCCCACTCATTTTCTCTCCTTTCCCCTTTATTCCCTTTCACTATTTTATATTCCCCAAATGAATGAGAACATATACTGTTTGTCCTTCTCCGATTGACTTACTTCACTCAGCATAATACCCTCCAGTTCCATCCACATTGAAGCAAATGGTGGGTATTTGTCGTTTCTAATGGCTGAGCAATATTCCATTGTATACATAAACCACATCTTCTTTATCCATTCATCTTTCGATGGACACCGAGGCTCCTTCCACAGTTTAGCTATTGTGGCCATTGCTGCTAGAAACATCGGGGTGCAGGTGTCCCGGAGGTTCATTGCATCTGTATCTTTGGGGTAAAACCCCAGCAGTGCAATTGCTGGGTCGTAAGGCAGATCAATTTTTAATTCTTTGAGGAACCTCCACACAGTTTTCCAGAGTGGCTGCACCAGTTCACATTCCCACCAACAGTGCAAGAGGGTTCCCCGATCTCCGCATCCTCTCCAACATTTGTGGTTTCCTGCCTTGTTAATTTTCCCCATTCTCACTGGTGTGAGGTGGTATCTCATTGTGGTTTTGATTTGTATTTCCCTGATGGCAAGTGATGCGGAGCATTTTCTCATGTGCCATTCATGAGAATGGTCACTTACACAGAAACTTCCTGCTTCTCACTAATACATGAGTCAGTGACTATTGTACTCAGTTAAATGAGAGGACAACTCAGATATACAGAAGTGAAGTGCTTTGTCCGAATTCTTTCACTAATTAAGGGCAGAGTGAGGCTTGGAACCTGGCCAGGCTGGTAACAAAGGTAGTGCATTTAAACCATAATATACAAAAGTACTAGTGCATTGTGGTTCTTGAAATAAACCAGATACAAATTCACTTTTAGGTGTGCACCTTGTCATTTTAATTTAGATTGCTGGCATATTTACATTTTTGTTAATGATGAGGTTTCACTTATTTCTGAAGACTGTTTCTATAGCTAATAGGAACTTAACTAAAGCTTTAGAGCCTTAATAAACTGTAGATGCACTGATTGCAGTACTACAAAGCTTCAGGAACCTGAGCCATGACAAGCTGGATAAATGAATACAAGAATGGCTCAATATTAAAATGGTAACAGAAATAATCTTTGGCTTTTATTCCAGGAATAAATGTGCAAGTCATACAAACTCAGGACAAGAATCACTGCTGCTTGATTAAATTGTTTAAGGTGACAACTAAATTATGACTACATTCAGATCACATTTGTATCTACTTATTAATACCTGATTAAATAAAATTAGTAGTGGTAAAGCAAGATTTGTGAAAGATATTGAACTCTAAGACTAAAAAAAACTTCTATCTTCAGAAGTGACATAATTTTGGATTGCTATGATAATATTTAATACTAGCACATACATCACAATATATATTTGAGGATAAAAATCACGGGTGGTACTTATTAAGTTATATTTTTCTTAAATGCTGCTTCCCTCCTTTAATTGGAAGAGTCTCTCCATAACCAACTGAGACGCAATTATTTAACCTCTTAAGCACTTCGTAGACCTGCTTGAGCAACTGGGACCAAACACACTGTTTCTGCATAGGATCAGATGATTTCTATACAATCATCTAACATTTATTACAAGCATGGAGGTGTTCTGTGTGCACATGTAGAGATCTTAAAATGATGTCGATTTCTGCTGGATCAGAGTCTGAACAGCAGCCTGTTTCCTGAACTATAGTACTTAAGCAAATGAGTGAACAGATTTCTTTGCAGAAAGTGTTGAATTCCTGTATTATACAACTGAAAATAACATTACACTGTATGTTAATAACAAGAATCAAATAAAAACTTTATTTTTTAAAGATTTTTATTTATTTATTCACAGAGACACAGAGAGAGAGGCAGAGACACAGGCAGAGGGAGAAGAAGGCTCCACGCAGGGAGCCCGACATGGGTCTCGATCCCGGGCCTCCAGGATCACACCCCAGGCTGCAGGCCGCACTAAACCGCTGCGCCACAGGGGCTGCCCAAACAAAAACTTTAAAAGTCAGTGTATATGACTCATTTTCTTGAAAACACAGCAATTACTGTCAGTGAGGATTATACTATATTGCCTTAGAAGCCATCAGGGATAGCTCTAGGGCTAGGACTTCCATCTCTCTCTCCTAGCTCTGCTCCCGCCAAAGGATGTATTCCACCTGCATGCCTGCTTTGGCACATAGAAATAGGCCCTTGTCTAATATGTTCCCTTACCTGGATTCCTTTTTTTTTTTTAGAGACTTTATTTTTTAAATTATTTTTAATATGTATATTTTTTATTGGAGTTCGATTTGCCAACATATAGTATAACACCCAGTGCTCATCCCATCAAGTGCTCCCCTCAATGTCCATCACCTAGTCACCTCATGCCCTCACCCACCTCCCCTTCCACTACTCCTTGTTCGTTTGCAAGAGTTAGAAGTATCTTATGGTTTGTCACCCTCGCTGATTTTTCCCACTAATTTTCTCTCCTTTCCCTATAATCCCTTTCACTACTTTTTATATTCCCCATATGAGTGAAACCATATAATGATTGTCCTTTTCCTATTGACTTACTTCACTCGAAGCTTACCTGGATTCCTGATATCACTTCTTCCTTTACAGATTCGACCTCTCAGATGAACCTAGAGAAAATCCAGTAACTTGGTCCTGCTGCCCACATGTTGGGCTTGGTGTGACAGGTAGAGCCGGCAGTATGCATGCAAGAGGGGCAGCTGGGCCTTGAGGTGTATGTTTATGACTCTGGGAGCTCTCCTCCCCTCACAACTGCAATTATCATTTCACCTGATATATATATATATATATATATATATATATATCTCCTAGGGGAGCCTGGGTGGTTCAGTCCATTGGGTGTCTGACTCTTGGCTTCAGTTCAAGTCATTAACTGGAGGTTGTATGATGGAGCCTGGTGCTCAGGTTTCACACTCAGTGCAGAGTCTACATCAGGTCATTTCTTTCTCTTCCTCTCTCTTTTTTTCCCCTCCATAATCACACAGGTGCTCTCTCCCTCTCTCCTCTTTCTCTCTCTCAAATAAATAAAAAATTACTAAAAATCTCTCCTGAAATTGAGGAAAATTGAAAATCAAAGAACCACAAACTCTACACAAACAGAACGGATTTCTGTCTCTGCCTTTCAAATGGCTCTCATATCTCCACATTCAGTGGAAGTCTCCACCATAAACTAATGTCATCACTTCGGAGACACGGGTGTTCACCACCAAACCTCTTTCTTGCCAGCAGGCTGAAATCACGAAGGAGTAAAAATCTCCCTTCTATAGATGCCAATTCTGTGGAATTCATGTCCTTAAATATTGTTATTAACACCTGATGTAATCAGCTAAAATGTAATTCTGTGCTCTCCACTACCCATTCCAGTTCAATCTATTCATGTCTAACTGAAGATGTTTAATGCATGCTCATCTTCCAAGCTCCTATGACATCATACTTCACAAGAGTGACTACCACCCCTCTAGAATGAAAAGGAAAAACTGGACTGTCTCCCCAAACCTGTGTTCACTCAGTGAATTTCCCCTCCAGCATAATTACCTTCAATTACGGTGATGACCTGCCCCATGCTGATACTTTTACATGATTCTTTTCCTATAATTCCATGCCTACTTCACTACTGGGAAATTTAGTGAGACAAATTTACTTCACACACTCAGACTTCTCTAATTTCCAGATTGTTTCAGGACCTGGTGTTTATATTTGAATAATTTCTGCACTCCTCCACTGACCATCAGCAAAATTTCAATCACATGAGTATTTACAAGGTGATTATATAATGTAACATTACAATCACTCTTATAACTTACTGGTAACTTTGCTTTTTAAAAGATTTTATTTGGGATCCCTGGGTGGCGCAGCGGTTTTGCGCCTGCCTTTGGCCCAGGGCGCGATCCTGGAGATTCGGGATCAAGTCCCACGTCGGGCTCCCGGTGTGTGGAGCCTGCTTCTCCCTCTGCCTATGTCTCTGCCCCTCTCTCTCTCTCTCTCTCACTGTGTGCCTATCATAAATTAAAAAAAATAAAAGATTTTATTTATTCATTCATGAGAGACACACAGAGAGAGGCAGAGACATAGGTAGAGGGAGAAGCAGGCTCCCTGTGGGAAGCCTGATGTGGTACTCGATCCCAGGACCCTGGGATCATGACCTGAGCCAAAGGCAGATGCTCAACCACTGAGCCACACAGATACACTTATTGTTAACATTGAAGGAGATGCTCAAGATTTTCTGTTTGGCACTCATCATTGTACTTGGGACCCTGAGGGGATAAGTGAATTACCAACATTAGGAATATTATGGAAATTCAAACAATTTACATATTCCTCATAAGATGAGGACATTTTATATTCCTTACCCAGAAAAGCAGACCAGGGATATCCTGGGGTTGTGACTCATGAGCAGAAAGGGGCTGACAGTTGGGAAACACAGACTGATCACTAAACTGGTGTTCAATACATACCAGCTGAGATTATCAAAAAGGCCCAAAACAATATGAAGATACAGGAGAGGGTGCTAAAGTAGACAAAGGTGCTCACCAAGAGAAGGACAGTTTTGGTGGCTAGTAGACTCAGGTGATGATGTGGAAGAGACATTGGTCCTAAGAATATGCTGGACCCTCTGCTTATGCCTATACTTGTGCCTGTACATGAAGAACATGAAACTGCTGGCTGAGAGCATGAGCCCCAGAAATAGCACATCAGGGAATGACAACAATGCTACATACAATGAGTCATTGGGTTTCTCAAGATGAACAGAAGAACAGTATCTATAACTTTTTCTACTTGTGATTTTTGTTGTTCAAAGTGCTAGACATAAACAAGAGATACATGATATTTACCAGTATCTGCAAGACCCAGCACAGGGCAATGGAAGGGACAATGCACTTGAGGGCTTTACCTTTAAGTGCTGTCCACCTGAAGTTCCTGGGGCTAATGGTGATGGCCTGGAAGACACTCAAGAGACAGGTGGTGCCAATGGACACTCCTCTCCCTATCCCATGACCATAGGGGGAAAACTTATATCCAAAATCATTGAAGGGCAGCCCAGGTGGCTCAGCGTTTGAGCACCACCTTCAGCCCAGGGCGTGATCCTGGAGACCAGGGATGAAGTCCCACGTTGGGCTCCCTGCATGGAGCCTGCTTCTCCCTCTGCTTATGTCTCTGCCTCTCTCTCTCTGTGTCTGTCCCTAATGAATAAATAAACAAAAATCTTTACAAAACAAAATCATTGTGATGTGATGCCACCCAAAAGATGTCATTGTATTGTGTATTCCAAAAGAGAACAGGACCAGAATGTTGGCTACAATCAGATTCTTGACAATCAAACCTGTGGACCTTACCCTAAACCGAGTGAAATGAAGAAATAATGGTAAAAAAGAGAGAAGTTCCCCGATTCCAACCACAGTCTGCATTAAGAAGAAAAAAAAAAGAAATATGTAGAATAAGCAAATTCATAGGCAGAAAACAGAGGTTACCAAGGGCAGGGAAGAATGGAGTTACTGTTTCGTGGATAGTTTGTTTGGGATGAAAAGTTCTGGAAATGGATAGTGGTGATGGTTGCACAACAATGTGAATATACTTATTGCAACTCATATACTTAAAAAATGGCTAAATAGCAAAATTTTGTATTTTTCTGCAATAAAAAAACTTAATGAGTTAAAAAAAAAAAAGAAGAAGATCACTCCTACTGTGAGATCCCTGTTGGTCATTCTGTCAGTTCTCAGTGATTGACATTTATCTTCTGGGTTAGAGGATCCTGCATGGGAATATGAGAAAGAGCCACACAAATCATGTCAACTGAAGTCTGATATTCTCCACTTACCAACACTTCCTACTTTGAAATAATACTTAAAGTCCTTCTGTCATTTAGGGCGTTGCAAAAGTTGCATACACAGCCTTTACCAAACACTTGCAACGTGTGACTCACTGGTATAATGACTACCCATGTTGTAACTTCTGTCTCTCACAAATACGCTAAGCAGTGACCTTTGCATTCTTTATAAAGGTGAGGACAGCTGAGATACATAAAGGAGAAGTACTTTCTCCCAATGTATTCACTAATTAGGGGAAAAGTGGGGATTGTTTGGTCTGAGGGGCAGGGCTCAGAACATGGCTGGGCTCAGAACATGGCTGGGCTAGTAACAAAGTTAGTACATTTAATCTGTAATATAAAAAAATACTAGTGAGCTATGCTTCTTGAAATAAACTGGATATCAATTTCTTTTAGGTTTGCACCTTGTCATTTTTATTTAGATTGCTGGCATATTTACATTTTTGTTAATCATGAGTTTGCACTTATTTCTGAAGACTATTTCTATAGCCAATAGGAACTTGAATAAAGTTTAGAGAACTTTTTTTGTATATTTTTTATTCGAGTTGGATTTGCCAATATATAATATAACACTCAGTGCTCATACCGTCAAGTGCCCCCATCAGTGCCCATCACCCAGTCACCCTATCCCCCCGCCCACCTCCCTTTCCACCACCCCTTGTTTGTTTCCCAGAGTTAGGAGTCTCTCATGTTCTGTCTCCCTCTCTGATATTTCCCACTCATTTTTTTTCTCCTTTCCCCTTTATTCCCTTTCACTATTTTTTATATTCCCCAAATGAATGAGACCATATAATGTTTGTCCTTCTCCGATTGACTTATTTCTCACTCAGCATAATGGAGAGAGGGATTGATAGGTAAATGGATGGAGGGATGGACGGAGGGAGGAAAGGAGGGAGGGAAGCATGAATGGATGAATGGATCCATTCATGATGGATGGAGAGAGAGAGGGATTGATGGATGGGCAGGTTAATGGATGGAGGGAAAGAGGGATGGATACAAGCCTGCACGTATTAGAACAAAAAACAAGGACAA